>NC_084832.1:9495341-10120341 GCF_033115175.1 Lepus europaeus | reverse complement strand
CCAACTCACTCCAGAATCTGACTATGCCACTCATCTTTCTCAACATGAATAGGACGTAAGCCAACTGAAAATAACCTTCTATAATCCCCTTTCATTTTATGTATGATTTTGTTAATGTATTTGCATATGCCGCACTGTGAATAAGCTATCTCAAAACTCAGTGGCTTCCAACCATTACCTTGAATGTAACTTGGCTGGAGTTTGGCTGATCAAAGTGGATGTTGCCCTAGGTGGTTCCAAGCCTGAGTCATTGAAATGTACAATTTACAGGAGGAACAGAAGATAGAGCAGCAAATTAAAGGGCACATTGGTGGTGCGGTTCATGTAATGCAGTAGGTAGAAATGCTATGAACAAGCAAGATAATGGAACCAATGATTGAGACATTTAAAAAACATAGCAAGCAGTCAGTGAAACATGTGGACCTTATTTGGGTCCTGATTGAAAGGAGCTGAAAATAAATATGGGGAGACAAGGGGAAATTTCAACACTTGATGTTTTAGTGTACTAAATTAATATTAAATTTTAAATATAATATGATTACATATATAGATAGAGAAAAAAATTGTAATTTGCTCCTCATTAATAGAGGAACAAATAAGTGGGTGAAGATTTAGATAAAACAAGACTTTCCATGAATTGAAAATGTATGGGGATGAGGATTCACAGTACTGTTCTACTTATTTAATAGTATTTAACAGCTATAGTTGCCATAAAATAAACTGCACATATTGAAAGTTAAAATTTGTTTACTTTTCATATATATTAAATTTTCCATACTAAAAAGTTTAAAGAAGAAGATTCTAACTACAATCTAGCTTTTCTAAAAGAGTGGATTTTTGTCTACAAACCATGTGATCATATCCCTGGGAAAGTGAAAGATAACGTTTGTTAGTCTAAGAAAATATCCAAGGGACAGGGTCCCATTGCTAGAATTCTCTACATCATATGCTTGAAAGGTAGAAGATTTGAAAGAATTTGCATGACTTTTGGGACAAGTTTTTGGGAAGAGTTTTGTTGAAGTATAGTTTTCTTTCATTGAAATTTGATCATTTAGGTATACAGGTCAGTAACCAGCATAATTTAGCGTTTCTCATCGTCTGAAAGAGTTCCCCCATGCCTCTGGACTGTCAGTCTCCATTCCCACTTTTAGCCCCAGACTGCTTTCTGTCTCTATAGTTTTGATCTCTAGAAATTTCATAAGGTAATCAGACAGTGCACATCTCACCCAGGTAGTTGGGTACCTTGGTTCATTCTTTTAGTAATACAAGTATTCCATTGTCTGATATACCACTTTAGACCTGTATGGTCCACCAGTTGATGAATAGCTAGCTTGTTTAAATTTGAGGCTAATGATAATGCTGCTATGAACAATCATTTGCAAGTCTTTTGTGGAGGTATGTTTCTTTTTAACATTTTTTTTAAAGATTTATTTATTTGAAAGTTAGAGTTACACAGAGAGAGAAGGAAAAGCAGGGAGAGAGAGGTCTTCCATCCGCTGATTCATTCCCCAATTGGCTGCCACAGCTGGAACTGTGCTGATCCAGAGCCAGGAGCTTCCTCCAGGTCTTCCTGCAGGGGTGCAGGGGTCCAAGGACTTGGGCCATCTTCTGCTTTCCCAGGCCACAGCAGAGAGCTGGATTGGAAGTGGAGCAGCCAGGACTCAAACCGGCTCCCATATGGGATGCTGGCACTGCAGGTAGTAGCCTTACCCACTACATCACAGCACCAGCCTCTGTTTCCTTTTAATACCATAAGAAACTTAAACCATTTTCCAAAGTGGATGTACCATTTTTTAGGCCACAAGCAATGTGGGAGTTTTTGCACATGTTTTTTCACAATGTTTGAAGGTTTTACACATCCTCCTCAACACTTGATATTGTCACCTTTTGAACGTTAGCCATTCTGGTAGTTGTGTTATTGTAGTTTTAATTTGCATTTCTCTAGTAAATAATGAGCTTATTAGACATTCACGTGTCTTTGGTAACATTTCAGCTCCCCAGTTTCTTGCTCATTTTTTCAGTTGATTTGTCTGCCTTATTATTGAGTAGTAAGAAGTCTTTATATACTGCATAAGGCCTATTTTCAGATAGAGGTTTAGCAAACATTTTTCTCGTGTGTTTATTTATTTTGAAAATTCATTTGGAAGGCAAAGCGACAGAGACAGGTATCTTCTAGTCCATGCACAGACAAAATCGCTGCAAGGTCGGGACTGGGTCAGGGTGAAGCCAGGAGCCCCAAACTCAGCCCAGGTTTCCCATGTGGGTGGCATGGATCTAAGTACCTGCATTGTCACCAGCTGCCTGCCAGGGTGTGTGTTAGCAAGAAGCTGAAATCAGAAACAGAGTCAGGACTCACCCCAAGCACTGTAATGCAGGATGCAGGCTTCCCAAGTAGCTTACAAAACCTGCCCCAAGTATCCCATTTTTGTAGTTTTGAATTTGATGAGGCCCATTAGCATTTTTTATTCATGAATTGTGCAACAAAGATTTTATACTATTCTAGAAGTTGTGCAGTCTTCATAGTGTCAACCCTTGTTTTAAGGCTATGATCCATTTCAATTTTTGTGAATAATAATGTGAGAAAGTTCAGTGTGTGTGTAATTGTTCCAGCCTCGCTGATTTAAAAGACTTCTTCGGCCGGCGCTGTGTCTCACTTGGCTAATCCTCTGCCTGCGGCGCTGGCACCAGGGTTCTAGTCCCAGTTGCTCCTCTTCCAGTTCAGCTCTCTTCTGTGGCCTCAGAGTGTAGTGGAGGATGGCCCAAATGCTTGGGTCCCTGCACCCGCATGAGAGACTGGGAGGAAGTACCCGGCTCCTGGCTTCGGATCGGCGCAGGGCCGGCTGTAGCAGCCTTTAGGGGAGTGAACCAACGGAAGCAAGACCTTTCTCTCTGTCTCTGTGTCTCTCACTGTCTAACTCTGGCAAAAGAAAAAAGAAAGACTTATTTGCCCTGACTTTCCTTTGTCAAAAATCGAATGACCATGTATTTGTGGCTCTATGGACTCTTCTGCTTCATTGACCTAAATGTCCTAATGCTAATGCCGGCTTACATGATTAACTGAGTTTTATGATAATAAGCTGGTGTTTTCTAGATTGACTTATCTTTTCCTCCTTTGCTCACATGACACAGAAAGCCAGCACCAGGTAAAACTGGGTAGAATAATTGGGTATCACCAGGCGAATATCCTGTGCTGGCTTCGCTATCTGGATATAGAAGACATCCTATATCTTTTCCACAACTTTTCTCCTGCTTTTAGAGGGCAGATTTTGTATAAGTTCCATATTCCAGGGGAAGACATTGTGAATGATATGTTTATTTTCCTTTTTTGCCTGAGAGAAGGAAATTAAGGCTCCTCCTGCCTTGATACCCCCTTCCAAAAACTCAGGGTTGTAGGAGAGGCATAGTTTCCTCTTTTTTTTAGGTATTGGTCTTAAAAATCTTAATAAGTTATGACTACATATAAGCCATTGACCACTATTATTTATATTAAAAGAGAAAAAGTGTTATCTGTATTCAAGGGAATTGAAGAGTCGTATGTTGAAAAGCATTCATCACCCAACATCTTAGAGACTTGTATTTATAATAGACTATCAATAAAGGAGAAAAAAATAGAGACAATCAAATCTTTGAAATTATGTCCAGAATGCTCATTTGGCCCTTAAATTTATAGGTATTTCGGCCGGCGCCGTGGCTCAACAGGCTAATCCTCCGCCTTGAGGTGCCGGCACACCGGGTTCTAGTCCCGGTCGGGGCACCAGATTCTGTCCCGGTTGCCCAGCTCTCTGCTATGGCCAGGGAGTGCAGTGGAGGATGGCCCAAGTGCTTGGGCCCTGCACCCCATGGGAGACCAGGAGAAGCACCTGGCTCCTGCCTTGGTATCAGCGTGGTGCGCCGGCCGCAGCGCGCCAGCCCTGGCGGCTATTGGAGGGTGAACCAACAGCAAAGGAAGACCTTTCTGTCTCTCTCTCACTGTCCACTCTGCCTGTCAAAAAAAAAAAATTATAGGTATTTCTATTACTACTATTTTTACAGAAGGTTCTAAAGTTTACTAATAACAGTATGTAAGTGTATATAAGAATTACCAATGTGTATTTAGAATTAGCAATAATACTAATTACTACCTCAGTTATTCTGTCTGTAAAAGACTCCTTGACTTGTGCAGCATATCTTCCTAGCAAGTTCATCAGGAGTGTCTTGACTTTATCATTTTCATTTAATTTTAGAATCAGCTACTAAGTTCCACAAGAATGCATATTGGGATATTGAGTATGATTTCACATTGGAGAAAACTGACATCTTTAAAATAGCTTCCAATGCACAAACTCAGTATGCCTCTGTATGCTTAGGTAATCTTTGTCTCAATGCCATAAATCTGTGTAGCGTTCTTAGCCGGTTTTTTTATTTGCTGTTGTGCATGGGACATTGCTATTCTAAGTACTGTCTGCATTTAAATTTTGTGAGTTGTTTGAGGTTAGGGTTTATAAATAAAATTGAGCACAGAAGGCAGGTGCCAGCATTGTGGCAAAATGGGTTAAGCTGCTCCCTGTGGTGCAGCATCCCATATGGGTGCCAGTTCAAGACCCAGCTGCCTCACTTCCAATTGGGCTCCCTGCTGTTGTTACCTGGGAAAGCAACAGAAGATGGCCCCAGTGCTTGGGCCCCTACACACACATGGGAGTCTCAAAAGAAGCTCCAGGCTCCTGGCTTTGGCCTGACACAGTCCCAGCCATAGCAACCCTTTCGGGAATGAACCAGCAGATGGAAGATTGTCTTCTTGCGCTCTTTTTTTCTCTCTCTCCCCTTCTGTGTAATCCTGCCTTTCTAATAAAATAAAAAGATAAAAATAAATAAAATTGTGTTTTGCATCTTGACATTTAATGACCTTGCTGAACTCAGAAATTTCGGTAATCCCACTGCTAATTGATATTGGGCATTGCCTAAAATAGTCCCTGACAACATGGCACCTGGCGGATGTTCGGGGGAGAGGGGGCGTGTTTGTGGCCGCTGTGGTTAAGCCACCCGAGATCGGACCACCTGCAGGGATAGGTCCGCTTTAGTTCCGCACACGTGGACAGTGCATGATCCCTATATGCCCCTGTGCGTGGTCCACCCATGCCTGCATGACCTTTCCGCTGATTGGCTCCCCTACTGCGCATGTCTTTTGCAAGCTTTATAAGCCTGTACACTTCCTCAGTAAAGGAGTTCCTGCTTCGACAGAACTCACGGGTGCTTGCTGCGGTGTGCTTGACCCGTCGACCTTACCTTTCCCGTTCCCCTTGTTGAGGAGTGCTTGTACTGTCCCCTGCTGATCAGAGGCCAGCCTCAGGCTTAAGACCCCAACAGACTGACTGCAGGCATGCCAGAGGTCTGCAAACTGGCCTGTGGCCAGATGCAATCCTCAGCCTGTTTTTTCAGGCCAAGAATGGTATTTACCTTTTCATAAAAATTATTAAAAAAAAAAAAGTAAGTGTTCTGCAGAAACAGCATTTGGGCTGCAAAGGCAGAATATTTATTGTCTGCACAGAAAAAATTTACACAGGGCTACACAAACTTTCTTGAGCAGCATCAGTTCTATTGTCTCTTTCAAATCTGTATTTTGTTTTTCTTCCTTTACTGCTTTGGCAAAAAGCCATAGTGTTAAAGAGAGATGATTGCTGGATTTGTCTCCATATCAAAGGAGCAGCTTTAGGGCAGGTTAAGCTGCCTCTTAAGATGCTGATCTTCACTTCCAATCCAGCTTCTTGCCAATGCACTCACAGATAATAGATGGTGGCCCAAATATTTGGGACCCTGCCACCCACATGGGAGATTCAGAAGAAGCTCCCAGCTCCTGGCTTCAGCCTGACCCAGACCTGGTTGTGGGCGTTTGGGTGGTGAACCAGTAGATGGAAGGGGTGTGTGTGCACCTGTGTCCCTCCCTCTCTGGCACTCTTCTTTTGAGTAACTACATCCTTTAGGAAAAAAGCTTTATAGTTACGTATGATGTTTGCTTTGTAGTTTTTGTCATTTTTATCAGAACAAAAATTCTATTTCCTAGTTTTCTAAGAATTGTAATCATAAAGTTGTGGAAAAAAAAAAAACAAAAAACAAAAAACAGGCAATCCAGAAATCCAAGTTGGAACAGTCACAAATAATTGACACCCAGGGGCAGTATTTGTGAAGTAAATTTTCTTAAGTTCCTAAGGCACCTATGTCTTGTTAACTTTCCACTTGTAATCTGTTAAACCTGTAACTGTTGTATCACTCAGTATCTCCTCCTTTTCTATAGTTAAAATGTCCATCTCAGTTTCAAGTGACCAGAGTGTATGGAAAAGTTTAAAACCGTGCTCTATAGCAGAAATAATAAGCAGGAAATCCACTTGTATTAACTTATTCATGTAAAATTATGTGACCTCTTGTATTTAATTACCCAGATAATCTTAAATAAGTTTTTTTGGGAAGTTGCTGTACTAGGAGGTTTATTCTAGATATGTAGGTTGTTTCTGCACACTGCCTTCTTCATCACGTAAAAGAAGTCTTTTTGCCAATGCAATTTCTAGCAATGACGCTCATATTTTGAAAGGCATTTTGTTTGACTTAGTCCCATTTTAATATCCCCTTAAAAATTTTCACTGATGACTCTGGATATTCAGCCAAGAGCGTTGCCTCAAAAACTTGCTTGAATTTATCTAAAAATTCATAGTCAGTGCTGAATCTGAACTTATTTGCCCACAGCAGCACTGTCCCTGGCTGAGAAAGGTACACCATGGTGGAAAGCAGTTTGTCCAGGAAGTAGTGGTGATAGACCACGTCAGAAGCCAGAATGTAGTCGTAGTAACTTGTGCACTTGGGGAAGTTGTGCTCCAGGTCTTCCCCCCATACCAGTTCTCTCACTTCAGGTAGATGTGCTGTGCGTTTTAATGTGTTCTTCAGGAGATTATATTGGAGGTTTCCTAGGACATCAGGCAAATCTGTTGCTGTGACTTGAGCTCCTGTGAGAGAAAGAGAGAAATAATAATTCCCTGGGAATACTCGTGCAGACATAGTGTACTCAGGGCACACATACTGGAGAATTGAGAGGCTCAGCCTTGGCCCCCTAGGCAGGCAGGCTACATGCATTTAACATATTTCAGGCTGGGGCCTGGCAGGGAGACCTCCTTGTGCACCGTAAGGGGATTAGCAGCCTCCTAGTCTCTATGCAACAGATGTTAGTAGCACCCCACTTCTCCCATCCAGGCATTATAATCAGCAGGAATTCAGAGTTCTGCCCCTGGACTCCGAAGCCCATCACAGGGAAACTGGGTGGACTGCAACAATCCCTTAACCTAACACTGAAGTGTCTTGTCTTTCTGGATAAAAGGAGCAATTTCTGCTGTGCGACATCTTGGGTGGATTCACAGAGTGAAATCCAAACACGTAACTTGTCATCTAGCAAGCACTCACACTCATTGCCGCAGTAAAGGCCTCTTGAAACAAGATGAGGAGTAAACAAACCTAAGATACTGGCCACAATGGAAACAAGTCCTGGTCCAGCACCAATTTCAAGAATTTTAGCATCTTGGAGATTCAGCTCCTGTGCGTGTTCCTCCAAATACTGACACAAAGCAGTAGCCTAAAAGACATTTACCATTTTTGTAGTTGGAATGTTGAAAGCCGTAGTAACCCACACTGCTACTCTATGTTAAATACAAAAAAAAAAAAAAAGTATGTTATTAATTACTTTCCGTTTGTCACAGGATTCAACATTCAGTGCCCTATCTAGGCCCCTGGAGTATAAAAAAATTGCAATAATTTGCACCTAAGAGATTCAGTTGTTAAATTGCCTATGTCAGATTTGATCAATATAAAAAATTAGGTCAGTAGATAAGCTTGGCTTTTACAAAGCAGGAAAAAACTGGGTGAAAGTTTCTACTGGTTTAGTCACACTGGGTTCCACTCTGAACAAATGTGAACCCCTCTCTCCTGACTCTTACCAAAGATCAAGTTTGTTAGGGTTTTGCCATATTAGACAACTGAGCAGTATATTTTATTTTAAGAGATTGATCTAAGAGATGCTCAGACTCAGAACAAGCTTCTGAAAATTTAATGTGCCAACGAACGCCCTGAATAGCCCATTATAGACCAGATCTTTCAGTGCGTCTGGGTTGAGCTCCAAATTCTGCACATCTAAAACAGCCCCCAAATGATGTCGATCTGCTAACCGATGGACAACACTCTGAGCATAAAATATTCTTATATGTGAAAACGGATGTCTCATTGCTCCTATATTCATTCTTTTTTGTACCTTCCATAACTATTCTACAAAGAGATAAAGGATACTTGATTTCAGTTGATTCATGAAGTGTTTCCATTTATGCCATTGAGGTATCTGCTAGTCATGCCCTGGTTTAAAGAGAGTAGGTAGAGGTATGTGAGAGACGGTTACTTAAATTTCAATATATATAGCCTAGATCTGGGGATGTGAACCCGGAGTTTTTAAAACTTGAGCTCTGTCTGCTTATACATTTAGGCCAGGACTGAAAATATGCCCACATCATCCTCTAGACCTTACTTTCTGTTTGGGGCCTATGTTGGAATAGACATCCAGCATGATTTGGGATGTGCTGCTCTTATGATTGCCAATGGTAGGATCAATAGCATGCCTGTCCCTGTAAGTCACTCCATTTCATCCTTGTCTGGTCCTATTGACAGATACATGCAAACATGAACACAACTCAGTCATCTCTCAAGTCAAGGTACTCAACGGCAGCACTTGGGACATGTCAATATAACTATAAGCTATGTTTCTGTTGAAGTGTCAGAATGGAGGTATACACTGGGTACCACAGCAGGGACATGATGGAGGCCACTGATGTGTAAGGGCCAACTATCTGGTGCCACGTGTGGAAAGATGAGGGGGAACTGATGACAAACAGCAGGAGCAGCACTACAGCCAGGTCAGGGCAGCAAGTGAGACAGCAACACAGGTGGGAAATAACACCAAACTGCAGCACATCATGAGCTTCAGTCTCAAGGAAGTTGAGGAAAGGGGCTGTGTGGTTCTTCAGGAGGGGAAGTGAACCCTTACATATGTGGGCTTTCGCTATTAGGATGAGAATGTCACCCAGGCCACCCAAAGGACGTGTTTTCAGCAATCTTTGGAAAATGGCTGTGGCTTCCTGCCTGGAGTGCCCCACACTGTGAGGCAGTGACCCCAGCTTTTCTCAAGAACAGCTATGTCATTCAACACTGGAAATGCATTCCCCACTAGTTTAGCTCTGCTGGCAAACTTTGACGTGGCCTCTTTCACAGAGAACAGCAATTGAAGCCTTTCAGAAAAGGGTCTCTTCCCACGTTATGTACCTCTATATGTGTCTTTGGGAAACTGAAGTCCCAAAAAAGGTGAGAATTTGGTGCCTGGAAGGCTGGGGCCTTCTGAGAGTAAAATAGTCCAGAGGACAAACGTTCTTTTACAATTCCTGATCTCTAATACTATAGCTGTCTATTTACTAGTTGTATTATGACAGAAAACTTTGAAGTAGGTAGGTGATTTTTTAGATGTTAAGACAAGGAAAAGCCCTTGAGTACATTACATTCACATACATAAGATTTGAAATTGAGCTTCACTGGCTGGAGGTGAGAGGATAGGGTTAAAAGAACCTGGAGCTCTTTAATTTCCCTTCTTCCCACTCATTAGACACTGCCAGTGTCAGACCACCAACTCATGAAAGTTCCGTGCACCGTGCTCCATGATCCAAGGAACCTGTAGTCATGACTGCTCTGTGCTCCATGGAACCTGTAGACGTGACTGCTCCAAACTCCATGGAACCTGTAGTCATGACTGCTCCATGTTCCGTGGAACCTGTAGTCATGTCTTCTCTGTGTTCCATGTAACCTGCAGTCAAAACTGCTCCATGCTCCATGGATCCTGTAGTCATGACTGCACCATACTCCATGGAACCTGTAGTCATGACTACTCCATTTTCCATGGAACCAATAATCATACTGCTCCATGTTCTATGGAACCTGTAGACATGACTGCTCCATTTTCCATGGAACCTGTAGACATGTCTGCTCCATGTTCCACAGAACCTGTAGACATGACTGCTCCAAACTCCATGAAACCTGTATTCGTGTCTACTCCATGTTCCATGGAACCTATAGTCATGACTGCTCCATGCTCCATGGAACCTATAGTCATGCCTGCATGCTTCATGGAACCTATAGTAATGAATACTCCATATTGCATGTAACCTCCAATCATGACTGCTCTGTCTTCCATGCAACCTGTAGTCAAGACTGCTCCGTGTTCCATGGAACCTGTAGTCATGACTAGTCATGACTGCTCCGTGTTCCATGGAACCTGTAGTCATGACTGATCCATGCTCCATGGAATCTGTAGACATGACTGCTCTGTGTTTCATGGAACCTATGGTCATGACTGCTCCATGCTCCATGAAACCTGTAGTCATGACTGATCCGTGCTCCATGGAACCTGTAGACATGACTGCTCTGTGCTCCATGGAACCTATAGTCATGACTGCTCCATGTTCCATGAAACCTATAGTCATGACAGCTCCATGTTCCATGGAACCTGTAGACATGACAGCTCCATGTTCCATGGAACCTGTAGACATGACTGCTCTGTGTTCCATGAAACCTGTAGTCATGACTGATCCGTGCTCCATGGAACCTGTAGTCATGACTGCTCCTTGCTCCATGGAACCTATAGTCATGACTGCTCCTTGTTCCATGGACCCTGTGCTCATGACTGTTCTATGTTCCATGGACCCTGTACTCATGAATGATCTGTGCTCCATGGAACCTGTAGACATGACTGCTTTGTGTTCCATGGAACCTATAGTCATGACTGCTCCATGCTCCATGGAACCTGTAGTCATGACTGCTCCATGCTCCATGGAAACTAGTCATGTCTGCTGCATGCTTCATGAAACCTGTATTCATGACTGCTCCGTGCTCCATGGAACCTGTAGTCATGACTGCTCCATGCTCCATGGAACCTGTAGACATGACTGCTCTGTGTTCCATGGAACCTATAGTCATGACTGCTCCTTGTTCCATGGACCCTGTGCTCATGACTGTTCTATGTTCCATGGACCCTGTACTCATGAATGATCTGTGCTCCATGGAACCTGTAGACATGACTGCTCTGTGTTCCATGGAACCTGTAGACATGACTGCTCTGTGCTCCATGGAACCTGTAGTCATGACTGCTCCTTGCTCCATGGAACCTGTAGTCATGACTGCTCTGTGTTCCATGAAACCTGTAGTCATGACTGCTCCATGCTCCATGGAACCTGTAGTCATGACTGCTCCTTGCTCCATGGAACCTGTAGTCATGACTGCTCCTTGCTCCATGGAACCTGTAGTCATGACTGCTCTGTGTTCCATGGAACCTGTAGTCATGACTGCTCCTTGTTCCATGGACCCTGTGCTCATGACTGTTCTATGTTCCATGGACCCTGTACTCATGAATGATCTGTGCTCCATGGAACCTGTAGACATGACTGCTCTGTGTTCCATGGAACCTATAGTCATGACTGCTCCGTGCTCCATGGAACCTGTAGGTATGACTGCTCCATGCTCCATGGAAACTAGTCATGTCTGCTGCATGCTTCATGAAACCTGTATTCATGACTGCCCCATGCACCATGAACCTCTAATCGGGACTGCTTAACTTGAGTCCCTGGAAAAGTAAATGCATCACTTGGGAGAGTTTGTAAGAAATACAAATTCAGAGCTGCCACCACCACCTTCCTGATCCAGACCCCCTGAATCAGAATCTGCATTTAAACAAGATCTCAGTATGACTCATAATGACTCTGAAATTCTTACCAGAGTATTTCTTAACATATTCTGACAAACTCTTTGTAGAGGGAAGATCCATGGTGCTGTACCAAGTGTGCTTCAAGAGAACAGTTTTACCCAACTGACCAAGTTTTCTTATTCGCCATCTCCTCAGCTATGCAGTGAACAATTTATCACATTAATAATTACAGTTAGTATGTGCTTACCAGCAGCACTTCATTTAATGCTCACAATCAGGTCTAGAATAGACAGTAACACTACCCCATATTTTAAATATGGAAACAATGGCAAATGGAAATGCAGTGGAATCTATGACGACATAGCCTTGAAACAGCAGACTTTTGGGGCTGGTGGTATAGCTAGTAAAGCTACCACCTGCAATGCCAGCATCCCATATGACATCAGTTCAAGTCCCAGCTGCTCCACTTCCAATCCAGCTCTCTGCTATGGCCTGGGAAATCAGTAGAAGATGGACTAGGTCCTTGAACCCCTGTGCCCGCATGGGAGACCCAGAAGAAGCTCCTGGCTCCTGGCTTCGGATTGGTGCAGCTCTGGCCATTGCAGCCAAATGGGGAGTGAACCAGCAGATGGAAGACTCTCTCTCTCTCTCTCTCTCTCTCTCTCTGCTTTTCCTCTTTCTGTGTAACTCTCCTTTCAAATAAATAAATCTTTTTTTAAAAATAGCAGACTTTCTGGCTCTAAATTCAGACCCCCCATTTCAGCACCATCCTCAGAGAGCAATTGTGAGGTACCCTGAGATGAAATATGCTTCCCAAATGTCTTTACACCATGGAAAAGAGACATAAAAGGCTGAGGGCCAGTGGGTGTGACCCAAAGGTGCCTATTGCAAAAGCTGAACTAAATTCCTGACTGTTTCTTTTACAATTCCTATGAACTCTGTAGCCTACTTCTCAATATTCTCAAAACTATTTAACTTAAAAATGTTTCAAGCAGAGGCCAACGTTGTAGAACAGCAGGGAAAGTCTCCACCTTCAACCCTGGCATCCCATATGGGCACCATTTCATGTTGCAGCTGCTCCATTTCCAATCCAGCTCCCTGCTAATGTGCCTGAGAAAAGCAGTGGAGGATGGCCTGAGTACTTGGACCCCTGCCATTCACATGGGAGACCTGGAAGAAGTTCATGGCTCCTGACTTCAGCCTGGCCCAGCCCTGGCCATTGTGGCCATCTGGGGAGTGAGCCAGCAGATGGAAGATCTCTTTTCCTCTTATCTCTTCCTCTCTATAAACTGGACTTTCAAATAAATTAATTAATAGAAACAAATGTTTCAAACAACACAGCATAAAATAAAACCAATGCTTCTGGAAGAAATCTCTGTTTCTGCTAACCCAAAGCACAACACTGTCACCCCTGCAGTGGGGGACAAGGTAGACATGTGATTGATTGTCAGTTTGAGAAACAGAACATTAAAGCACTTGGCAGATGGCCCAAGGCAACACAGGTGCATGAAATTATTTTCTCCAGAAATCTTGACTTCACCAGTGTAACAGTTCTCTCACCCCTGGCCACACCACTGCTCCGTAACTCTCTATGGATTCTTGAATGACGATCTTCTTGCCTGCAAAGCAGTAATGCTCCTGAGTGTAGCTGGCATAATCTGTAGGGACGAATTTCTGGAGGTTGTGGAGACATGGTTCCATCTCCTTAGAATCTGAGAAGCAGAAAAACAAAATGGGTTTCATGATTGTTGATCCAGTGCAAATGCACACAGATGGGAAGTAGATGCAGCCAACTCTCCTAAGCAGAGGGCAGAAGCTTTCCGTGGTAATGGCTGGAAGTTAGCACAAAAACTCTGGGGAAAGTGACATGAAATTCTGATGTGGCATTTTTATCTGTGGCTTCAGGCTCTGCAGCTTCAATTACAGTCAACTGTGGTCTGAAAACATTAAATGGAAAATTTTAGACATACAAGTTTTAAATAATTCTATTTTATGATTAGTTATTGCTGTTAACCTTTTACTGTGCCTAGCTTATAAATTCAACTTTATTGTAGGTATGCACGTATATGAAAAATAGTATATAGGTACATAGTACATCCATGAACCCTATCTTGCAACACAGCCCTCCTTAGGAGGCTAGGAGGACTGCTGTATGACAAAATGCCTAAGCATGCCCTGGGTCTCCCCTTTGTTTAGAAGACAGGAGAGGTATGGAGCCATCCCCGCCCATGCTTTGATGTGGGGGGGAAGCCAGCTCACCAGCAAGGTGGCACACATGAGCTCTCTGGAGAAAGGAGGACCAGGGTAAACATGCACCTGACTATTTTTAGGTCTTGAAGTGAAGAAGCATTCCCACATGTTGGCTGGAATGTGCTCCTTAAGTCCTTCCTGCAACTGCCCCTCAAAAGGTACAGGCCACCCAAAGCTGAGCCAGCTCTGAGGCCTGGGGGAGGTTGTCAGATGAGCCCTGGCTATTAAGTTACTATTGCTTTAAATACTTCTTTAACCCATGACCCACTATCGCGGCTCTCAAATATCATATAAAATGGGAGGAAAAGGGCACCTGATTGGGGCTGACATCATTGTTGCAGGTGTTCCAGAGTATTTAAGAATAGAAAGACCAGCGGGTGGAAATGTCAGGACGGAGGATGCTGTTCCCCCTTGCCCGGGGGCCACCGGGAGCTCAGGGAAAGGTACAGGGACCAGCGTGGAAAGGAATTCATGGTGAGGACTTTGTAGACAGAAGAAGGTCAGTTTTACTTACAGGAAACCTACCTTTGTTGCCTGGGATGTGTCTGGCAGATATTTCCCCAGGGGTATAAAGCAATCAGTTACCACTTGAATGCTCTAAGCAGAAACACAGGTTGAAGGTGGGAGAGGAGGCAGGGGAGGAGGGTGGGAGTCAGAGGGAAGGGGAGTGGGCCTTGGAAGGAACTTAATCAGGAGCCCATGCCCCAGAGGAAGGCCTGTGAGTTCCTTCCAGCATCAGCAGTTTGAACAGACACCAGAGCAGCGCTGTGCAGCTGGCCCGCACATTATAACAGGTTCACAGCACAGTCAGTCCAGGCATTGCAGTAACTACTGAGAAATATTTTCCACAATTTAACAATGCCTGTGGGATATAATTACAAAACAATTGGGGATTATATTTCAACGCCTAGATTTTATTTTTCTAGAAATTAATTGTCAGTGTATTTTACGAAAGTATCAGAATTGGGGCAGGCATTCAGCCTAGCAGTTACGATCCCACTTGAGACACCACATTCCATATCAGAGTGTCTGGGTTTGAGTCTCTGTTCTCCTCTCCATTCAAGCTTCCTGTTCACATGGGAGACCTGGGTCCCTGCTGCCCACATGGGAGACCTGGGTCCCTGCTGCCCACATGGGAGACTGTGCTGCACCATTTGAAGAGTGTCGCTCTTCTTGAGACCTGGGTCTTCCCTGAGCTTCCAAAAGTCTACTAATGAATAGGAGCCAATATCAGTCCTGACACTGTCCTTTCCTTCCACTTGTCCTGGAGGGGGTTGTAAGGTGCAAAGGGAAACCCATGACCTTCACCTGCTTCTTAATATGGAATACCATCGACATCTTACAGAACAGACCCTACATCTATGCATGGCCAAAGAGACCCTAGTTTCTACCATGGGACTAAGAGGCCGGCTCTGGATTCTGGGGCAGAGCAACAGGAAGGAGAGGAGTAGACAGCGGTGTGCTGAGACCCGTCTCCCAGCCTGTGCGGGGAGGAGGAAGAAGCACTGATTTACAGACTCTGACAATTGCCCTGGTATAAATCTTCCTGCCTTGGCCAGTTCCAAATTAGCCACCTGATACGACCAGGAAAAGATGCACAGCTATACACACACCTTGTGTCGTTTTTCTACCACACAGACACAGTAGACACGAATAACCTCAGAGCATAGATAATAGTCAATATAGCACAGTAATTAGTCATGAGTTTTGAGTATTTATCACCTCAGTGTTGATAGACCTTTGCCTTGAATATGATCTATTTAGTTGTATGTTTGTACAACCTCAAGTTTAACAATCACCATGTTCAACAACCAGCTTGCAAAATTCCTGAAATTCAGGCTCCAGGACAAGCCATGTCCGGCTCCCAGCCCAGTGACAGGGATCAGCCCTCAGGCTCACGCCAACCCCTGCTGACTTCCCTCCCCACCCCAGCACTGCCAGACTGAGCCTTCTTCCCTTCCTGCCACATGTCACCACTTCCCTCCAGACTGTAGGAAACCTCAGGGAACTGATTCACAGGTGAATATACTGACAGATACTAAGCTTGACAGGTGCACTGGCCCAATCAGCGTTGTGAAGAAACACGACATAAAAATCTTCCCCATAACACCCTGTCAAGTCCTAAAGATAAAGACAGCAGTGATTATTGCACTTGAAATACGTTCGTCTAGTGTGTCTAAGCTCGCCTGGCAGTTTTAGAGAGAGCAGATTTTAGACACAAAATTTTTTATGTAGTCAGTTCTGTTAACAAGATTTCTGATTAGCAAACTCAGAACACACGGTTACACTTTACGTGGCTGTAAAACGTTTTTCATGCTAGAGCTTGGCTTTTATGACACTGTCGATTGTGTTACTTATTCACTGCCGAGTCTGTGCTCTGAAGCCCAACCCTAAACTGTTAACCTTGTCCCGATAGGAGAAGATCCTGTGATCTACAAGGATCTGCTGTGCTACAAAGCTGCCAGGAATGCATACTGGCGAAAAGCAGAAACAAATCCAGCTTTTGTGTTTTTCTAAAGTTCTTGTTACAGAAACATAACAACACAAGAAAAAACAAATTTGTGCACTTCGATAAGTTTGTAATGAACAAGCCAGGATTGCTTTTAATGCTATGTTTCTGCTTGCTTAAAGGCATTTTTCTACTAAGCTTCATTATAGTAAAAATCTAGAGTTAAAAGGAAATGGACATTCTTGTCGCTGACGTTTACTTGAGCATGCCATCACCGGGAAAGCAAGTGAGGGAAATGGCTGAGGCGCTGACGATGGCTCAGTTTACCTCCTGGGGATCCCCCGGTGCCACAGTCCTGGACAGTCCCCTCCTCGGCTGCCTCTAGCCGGCCTGCTGCCTCCCCCAGGCACGCAGGCTGCTGCGCGGAGCTCAGACACACGTCCATGCCCTGCACCTGCCGAGAGAAAGAACTGGACAAGACCCGAGCTGCTCAGCCCAAGTCGAGGCTGACTCTCCCCAAGGGCTGCAGAGCAGAAGCTTATCGCCTTAGCATCTGCTGAGCCGAAAAGAACGGCTGCTTTTCAGCTTAGTTCCCTGGGCAAGCAAGGCAGTCACCAAAGGAGCTGCGGTCCCGCGTTGGCAGAGCAAGGTATGGGGAGACCATTAAACATCACCCAGCCTGTGTGCATGGAAAAATGCAAAAGCAGCCGTGGTAGCCTGGAAGCGAGCATGGTGTGGCTCAGGAGGCGGCAGCCGGTTTGCAAGGTTTTGTAAATTTATATTTTGCCACTCCCAACCTGTATTATAGCACATCAACTACGTTTGGGTAGTCTACGATGTATTGTATTTCTAGTAACTTTTGGAACTAAGTTTTAATAAAATCTCTCTTGTGTTGCAGCTCATTGAGGATACTTGTGGTTTATGGGGTTAATGACATCATAAATGAGAAGCCAGGGTTTGGAGCAAACACAAGTTTGCTCTCCGTTCATCTAAGGAAGCCTCCGTTGCAAGACAGTAGAAAACGCCAGGCTGGGAGCCAGCATCCTGCTTCAGCTCCCTCGCTTGCATTTGGCAAACCCACTTAATGCCCTCAGCACCGGTTTCCTCATCAGCAAAAGGGGGATCGAAAGATCTGCCGGCCCCTAGGACTGCACTGAGAACTAGAAGACCAAGAGTGATTATTAAAGCACAGGAGGACCATCCTTGATTCTGAAGGAGAGACCTGAGTACTGAGATCGTGGGCAAAAGGCGGTGCTGCTATTGCCAGAGGGCTTTGGGTTGGTGCTGAGCGCCATTCTAGCACTTGTCATGTATTCCTTTAATCCTCCCAACAGCCCTGTGAAGTAGTACTATTCTTACACCTTGTCTCAGAAGACAGAAATTCAGGCACAGAGAGATTAAAATCCAGTCCAAGAGCAGAAGCAGCTGGCCAGGACCAGAGCCAGCAGTCAGAGTGAGACGTCCAGCTGCAGGAGCCACGCTCATGCCCATGAGGCAGCCTGCACCCTCCCACTTCAGCCTTGCTGTACCTCTCCTAGTTTTCCTTGAAATCACTTGTAAGGCTTTGAAGTCCATGCTATCATAGAAGTGTTCTCTGGGCTCTTTTTTTTTTTTTTTTTAACAAATGATCAATGGTTTTTCTCAGCTCTGTTTATCATCTTGGATTTATTCTCTGCACAAGAGTTGCCCTGTTGTATTGCTTCAGCCAGCTGAGGGTGGTAACCGGATACACCAGCAAAACCATTGCTAATGAGCCACCCAAAACCAACACCAAAGCCAGCTGCACAGGCGCAGAATTACAGCCAGTGAACAAACAAAGCACAAGGAGGGGCAGCAGCATCCTGCAGCACTGGTGACTCCAGTGCACATCTGGCGATGATGCCAGCCCCTCACATCTCTGAGCAACAGCATTTCAAAGAAACAGGACCCTGTGGAAGTCCTGGGCATTGTCATTGGCTCAAGAATTAAATACTCACATTTACCCCAAGTCTGCAACCCACCAGCCCAGCCACGGTGCCCTATCACTCTGTGCTTCTCAGGAGTCTTTGGTCTTGCAAGCACTTACCTGATCCTTCTTTTCAGCCTTCTCACAGCCCCAAGAAATGAACTGTCCCACCCCCTAAAAAAGATCAGATTTGTGGGGACTCTGTGCAGACACCTCAGTATGATAGTAAGAAGCCTGTGTTTGAATCTGAGCTCTGCCGTGTACACTCTGGGTTGAAAATGTGTAGAATGGTGATGCCCACCTGATGTGGCAGCTGCAAGAATGAAGAGAGATGATCCAAGCACAGCCATCACACATGCATCAGCCACTGTGTTTACCATCTCCAGAGCTGCCCAGCAGTCCCGCCATGTGACCGTGTTTGCAGAATACCTGCACCTGCCAAGGGTCGCCGCCCACTAAGACAGTTCTGTATGTGACATGCAAGACGATCTAGTTTCTGTAAAATCTCAGGTGATGCTTTTCCTTGTGAAATGAAATGACTCCTCTCCAACATGCAGACTGTTATTAGTTCAAACCATCCTGTGGTCTCTATCCTATGGCTAGACCTAATGAAGAACTGAAGGTTTTGTTAGTGTCCTTGAAGTCACGGAGCTGTTAGTTAAAGCATATGTTTACCTTACAGAGCGGAAGAGATCTGAGGTCTCCGCACAGATTTTGACCCCTTGGGTTTTATATAGGTCTGCACCTGAAAGGATTAGCTTTTTATGAACAAAAGCCAGCCAGTGGAAGTCCAAGTTATTTAGGGTAGCATTACCCATCAGTATCATAGACACGTTACTTTGCTAGAATTCTCTCTCTCCCTCCCTCCCTCCCTCACACACACACACACACACAGTCCTCGCAATGTGAAGTGGCATTGGCCTCACAAGGTCCAGAGCTCTCACCACCAGCAGATTTCCTGCACAGAACAGATGCTGCCCAGCAGTCCGCAGGTGCTGTGTGTGGTTTAAAATGTAAACCTCTGCTTCCCTTTAAGGGGCACTGGAAGCTGGGGATGGGGTTTCACAGAGACCTACAAATGTTGCGCTCCTTCGCCACTGGGCTATGGCTGAATGGAGGGGCGTGCGTGCTGGGGACCGGCCCAGGACCCTGAGCCGGCAGCCAGAAACCCATGTAGGACTCTACAGAGATGAAGGGTGGACACTAGCAAGCAAGCAAGGAGAACATCTGTCCGTGAGCAGAGATGCGGTCAGAGGCCTCAGTCACGCACGGGGTGGCTAGGAGTTGCATCAGGAACAGGACATCTGAAAGACTCACAAGAAAAAAGTAAATCATTACATTTATTGAAAGGGAAAAAAAGAAATTCACACACTCATTCATGAAGGTTGGAAACTCCTAGAAGAGAATACAGACCATGAAAAGTAACAGAAAGGGAGGGCTTTAACTTGAGTAGATAGAAGAAACTGTTTCTGTTTCTCTACCCAACCTTGGTACTCATTTCTCTGCTGACACTGTATTTTGTTCTTAACATCAATTTATTTAGACTCGAGGTCTTTCTCTGGCCCTGCTATGAGGTCATAACTCTTAGGTCTTCTTTTCCATGCCTTATGTGATGGGAGGTGCCCTGGCGCTTTTCCAACTCCATCATCATCATGCTACCTTCCTCCCAAATGGATCCCACTCTAGACGTGCATCTGCATTTCTGTCACTTATTTCCAGCAGGTGTCATCACCCCTAAAAGAAATAGTAAAGGGGTGGGCCCTGCAGGTAGCAGGTAAAGGCACCACCTGTAACCCCGGCATCCCATATCCCAGCTGCTCCACTTCCAATCCAGCTCCCTGCTACTGTGCCTGGGAAAGCAGCAGAATATGATTCAAATGCTCGGGCTCCTGCACCCACCTGGGAGACCCACAAGTAGCTCCTGGCTCCTGGTTTCGAATCAGCGCAGCTCTGGCTGATGTGGCCATTTGGGGAGTGGACCAGCAGACAGAAGATTTCTATCTCACTGTCTCCTGCTCTTTTTCTCTATATAATTCTACCTTTCTTTTCTTTTTTTAAAAGATTTTATTTATTTGAAAGGCAGAGTTACAGAAGCAGAGAGTTCTTCCATCCACTGGTTCACTCCTCAAATGGCCACAATGGCTGGAACTGGGATGATCTGAAGCCAGGAGCCAGGAGGTTCTTCCAGGTCTACTATGTGAGTGCATGGGCCCAAGGACTTGGGCCATCTTTCACTGCTTTCCCAGGCCATAGCAGTGAGCTGGATTGGAAATGGAGCAGCCGGGACTTGAACTGGTGCTCATATGGAAGGCTGGCACTGCTGCAGGCAGTGGCTTTACCCGCTATGCCACAACACTGGCCCCAATATACTCTGCCTTTCAAATGAATAAAGAAATCTTAACAACAGCAACAAAAAAGAAACCGTAAAAATATCATTGCAATTTGATTTTTAAGACCTTGAAAAAACTGTAATGTACATGAATGTGTGTATGTATATATGTATATGCACAGATATTTTATTCTACAAGCTCTGAAATGAGTACAAGGACAAGGAACAAAAACATTTTAAATCTCCCTTTAACTTATTATCTGCAGAAATAAGCCATCCTGTAAATAGCTGCCTTACCAACTAAAGCCGAGCTCTATTGTCCGGAGCTGGGACGAGCTGGATCCAAAGTCCCTAAGGACTGGACTGCAGGCTACATCAGAATTCCCTGGAAGCTCTGAGTACTTAGCCCCTAGGCCTGTCCCTGGAAGTTCTTGTTCTAAGGTTTGAGAAGGGGCCTAGAAGTTGAATTCCCCATCCAAGAATTGTTCCCTGACCCACTGCAGCCCCTGGCACGTCCCGGCAGGGGTTACCGTCTCTGAACTCATGGAGTAGGAGCCTGCGCGTGCCCGGACTCCAGCAGGCCCTGGGAGGGGTGGTGGGGAGGGGACAGGGCAGGGCACATGCGTTGTTTTCAAATAGTTGAAGTGCCACCCCGGGAAGAGGGATTAGGCCTTCCGCAAGGCTCTGGAGGGCATGCTGATGAAGTCAGTCACTGGGAGGCAGGTTTGCCCTCAATAGGAAAGAACTTTCTAACAAGCAGAGCAGTGGAACAATTGATCCCAGGAAGAACAGCATAATGGAAAGTGGGCCATAGCTGGAGGCAGAAGACACAGGGTGGATCAAGGCTAATGCAGGCTCAGTCAATGGGCTGTGTGGTGTGGCCACCCTGCCTCTCTCCATCCACGTGGACCCCAATGCTTCCCTGAGCTTTACCTGACTGACCTGGCTGTCTTAGCCACAGCACTCATGGAGCAAGGGGCAGGGGGAGGGTATTCTCCCTGTCCCCTGGGAGACATGCAGTGAATTGTGGAGGCCTGTTCGGTGGACACAATGGAGTGGAGTGTTTAGAGGCCAAGAGAGCTGTAAGACACACAACAGACCCACAGCAAAAAATAATCTGACCCCAAAAGTCCACAGTGTAGGCACTGGGTCAGAGGTGCTGTGCCAGGTACATGCTGATTGCCATCCCATACACACTGTCTGCTAGCTGGTGAGCCTTGGTACATTCCTGGCCTCCTCCCTGTCTCAGTGCCCTCCTCGAGTTTGGAGGTGGATTAGCATTTATGGAATGATGGATATGTGGCCACATCTGAGCACAACTTCCAAGCATGGCAGCAGCTTGCTATTGAGTCTGGTGTCTCCAAGAAGCAGGCACGAAGACAAGGACTTGAACGACAGTATTTTACGTTGGAAGGATGAGCAACACAGTGAGGAGGACGAGGAAGAGGGGAGGAAGAAGAGGAGGAAAAGGAGGAGACTTACAAAGCAGGTGGCAGCCAGCTGAGAGAGTGCTGTGAAGACAGCCACTGCACTGGGCCATCGAAGTCTAAACCCAAGGGGAAGCTGGGAAATGAGGTAAAACACACTCTTCAGGTGCCGACACTGTGGTGCATTGGGTTAATGCCCTGGCCTGAAGCACCCACATCCCATACGGGCGCCGGTTCGAGACCTGGCTGCTCCACTTCTGATCCAGCTCTCTGCTACAGCCTGAGAAAACAGTAAAAGATGGCCCACATCCTTGGGCCCCTGCACCCATGTGGGAGACCCAAAAGAAGCTCCTGGCTCCTGGCTTCAGATCAGCACAGCTCTGGCCATTGTAGCCATCTGGGGAGTGAAACATCGGATGGAAGACCTCTCTCTTTCTCTCTCTCTCTCTGCCTTTCCTCTCTCTGTGTAACTCTGACTTTCAAATAAATAAATCTTTTTTTTTAAAAAAAAGCTACACTCTTCATGCTCATTCCACTCCAGTTCCAGAGTGCTATAGGGAACTTTTATGCCAATTCCTCCAGCAGAGATCAGCAGTCAGAGCACTTGGATGTGACTGACAGATGTGAGCAAGTCCACGATTACATTGGCTATAGCACATAAGATATCATCCATCTTCTACAGAATCCTAATGAAGAGGAAATTCTTCAGGTGGCTGATAAATTCATGTCTTGTGTTACTTTGTATGACGTTCAGCAGAGGAGTGGACCAGCAGGGATCTTGGGAAGATTCTGGGTCACTCACCAAATCTAATGAAAGCTGAGCACAAGGAAACAATGCACCCAGGGCAGCTCGGTTCCAAGGACCCCAGCAGCAGGAGTTCTTGGACCTTGTCTTTAAGCACAGCAGTTGGAGACCTTGACTGCAGTCACCACCTGCATCTATGGTCAAGATTGAAGGGCTGGGCCGGCGCCATGGCTTAACAGGCTAATCCTCCGCCTTGTGGTGCCGGCACACCAGGTTCTAGTCCCGGTTGGGGCACCGATCCTGTCCCGGTTGCCCCTCTTCCAGGCCAGCTCTCTGCTATGGCCTGGGAAGGCAGTGGAGGATGGCCCAAGTCCTTGGGCCCTGCACCCGCATGGGAGACCAGGAGAAGCACCTGGCTCCTGGCTTCGGATCAGCACAATGTGCCGACCGCAGCGGCCATTGGAGGGTGAACCAACGGCAAAAAGGAAGACCTTTCTCTCTGTCTCTCTCACTATCCACTCTGCCTGTCAAAAAAAAAAAAGATTGAAGGGCGGGTGAAAAGGTTCTTACTGATCTGCCTTGATGCTAAGCTCACCCCCATGGTCAGGGCTAGGCCCTGCGAGACAAGTCAATGAGGAGCAAGCAGCAGCTCCAGGAAGGGATGCTGGGCCCGTAAAAAGCCCGGGTTATATGTGGCCCTTCTGAATCTCTGGCCACCTGGCACATGCGCTTTCTTATTTCCATGCACAGAATTTCAAAATGGAGACCCTGCCCCTCTGCAATGGAAGAAAATCTGAAGTCTCATCTGGTGACGGCAACTAGAAGAAATGGAGCTGCTCTTCCCGAGTCCATGGTCATGTCTTCCCTAGTTCCATTGCTTCTTCCTCAGTTGGTGTGTGATCCCACGTGGCCATAGCAATGACCTGATTGGCTGTTTCACACCTCTCCCTGTGGGCTACAATTCCCCTTCCCATTGCTGAATATGGAAGAGAGGCTCATCTCTTCCACATCGTCTTTTCACTAAAGACTGGGTACTGATCAGACAGATGTAAGAGATTTTCATCATACTTATTTAGAGGAGACTACAGAGGGAATTCACTCCCAGTGAAGAGAGCATTTCACTGGAGAACCTGATGCTCTTTAAGAACTTGAAAACTGGCCGCCACCACGGCTCAGTTGGCTAATCCTTCGCCTGTGGCACCAGCACCCCAGGTTCTAGTCCCGGTTGGGGCGCCAGATTCTGTCCCGGTTGCTCCTCTTCCAGTCCAGCTCTCTGCTGTGGCCTGGGAAGGCAGTGGAGGATGGCCCAAGTCCTTGGGCCCTGCACCCACATGGGAGACCAGGAGGAAGCATCTGGCTCCTGGCTTCGGATCAGCGCAGCGCACCGGCCATAGCGGCCATTTGGGGGGTGAACCAATGGAAAAGGAAGACCTTTCTCTCTGTCTCTCTCTCCCACTGTCTAACTCTGCCTGTCCAAAAAAAAAAAAAAAAAAAAAAAAAATTAAATTAAAAAAAGAACTTGAAAACCATTAGAATTTAGACATATGTGTGATTTCCAGTGTGTTATATAGGAAGTATTTGGTCAAGTGAAATCACACATGTGATAATTTCTGGTCTTTCCATCACCTGGTAACACCATGGCCCAAAAGTCAGAACCCTCTCTGTCAAATGTTTTAGGCTGCCACAAGAGCCCTCATAGGCCAGACTTTTAGGGGAAGTCCCTAAGAGAGCCAAGGGAAAGAGCCCAGGGTTGCTGCTTTGTGGGGAGTGGAGACTGAGGCCCTCTAGCACCTAAGAAGCCACTGGACATGGAAAGCCTGCACAGCAGGATCTTGAGATGCGGCTCTTCTTGCCTTGGTTTTGGTTGTGGCATGGAAACAAGGAATTCATTGCATAGCAAAGAGAGAACACCAACAGGGATTTTCTTTAAAATTTTTTTTTTTTAATTCGAAAGACACAGAGAAACACAAAGAGCCCCCTTCTCACTGATTCACTCCCCCGCAAGTGCCTGCAACAGCCAGGACTGGGGCTAGGCCATGATGGAGCCAGAAATTGGGAACTCAGTTGGTATTTCCCATGTGGGTGGCAGGAACCCAAGCACTTGGGCCATCAGTGCTGCCGCTCAGGGTCTGCATTGGTAGGAAAAGTGCTCCGGTGGTGGATGTGGACATCTTAACTGCTAGGCTAAACACCCACAAACCATAATCTTAAAGTTTGTGTTCAAAACCCATTCAGGTAACAATGAGATCCCGTCCCTACTTGGATACATACACACACAAATATCAAAAGCGTGAAAGAATCGATTTGCAAAGATCAAACGCCCCTGTGCAGATAAAGCAGTTTTGTAAACTAAAATTTGTCCAACTTGTGAGTGTGGAAGAATTGACTTCTGCCTCATCCTAGATGTTCTTCATACAATGATAAACATTACCCACATGGAGGGAAAGAATATGAATAACCCAGTAGAGTTGGAAGCAACAAGTGACGTTACAGCCATTTCACTTTCACGGAGCACTTGGGTTCCACACTGCACCACAGGAGGGAGTAGGGCTGTCCATCAGTTATCTACTTTATAAAGTAGGGCTGGAAGAAAACCAGTGTGTGGACTTGATGGACTTCTTCACACAGTGCTGAATAGATGTACCTAGGTGTTGATTTCTATTTTTAATTTTTTTCCCAATCAAGGTCTTAAGATGGGTCTCCTTTCAGTGAAATTTCATTGTAAATTTAGAACTATCTCCAGCTGCAACTGTGTGCATTTCACAATTGGTGATTGCCAGTTTTCATGTTGTCACTAACTATGAGTGCTTTGGGGCTGAGCAATATGCTGGTGATATCAAATATGTGGAGGAAGCTTTCAGCTGGTACCACAATCTTCCGTGATTCACCAAGACAACACACACGCAGGCAAAGAGGAGAAGCACCCAAGCCATGTTCTCCAGGCCTTTAAGGAAACATGGAGTTGTTCCTTTGGCCACATACATGCATTTCTACAAGAAAGCTGGGAATGGGTACTGTTCACAAAGGAATGTCCCATGAAGGTTACCATGGCAACACTGGAAAAGTCTACAGAGCTATCCAGCATGCTGTTGGCAGTGCTGGAAGCCAACTAGATTCTTGCAGGAAACAGAGTCTGCCTGGGGCACCGACGCTCTCAGCCCCAGCCAGGCGCACATGCCCCAGCACCGGCCATTCTTTCCACGTTGCCATCAGCTGCTTGGAGGTGGCACCTTTCAGAGGGGACTTAGTTGTAGCTCCTCATGCTCCCCTTTTAGCAACAGCAGTTGCCCGCTGTTCAGAACAATCATTTTTCCCAACAGATTTTTATTAGGAAAGAATGTGTTTCCCTGGCAGAACTGTTCTGGGATGTGTCACAGTGGGCAATTTTTTTCATTCTTTCCCTCATTCTAGGGCAGACTCAGTCTGAGAAACACGCTCTCCTGCAAGGCTGTGCTGCCGTGGTTGCAGGGAATGAGCTGAATTGTTTAAATGCCAGTTCAGGGGCAGCTGGCGGTTCCTCTGGAGCTAACCCCTCCTGCCTTCCAGCTTACGGCCTCAGACGAGTCGCTTAAGCTCTGAGCCTGGTTCCTTTGTCTGTCAGAGACAACAATGCCTCCTACCTGCTACACGAGGCTCTGCAAGGAAAACCCCCAGCCAGGCCCGCCTCTCTCCCCTTCCTTAGTGAAAACAGGCAGTGGGTGAGACACGAGAGTCCTTCTGTAAATCTGCCCGAGAGCTGCGTCATCTCGCGATGACAGCTGCCCCAAGAGCTGCCCTGCACCCGGCCGATCTCAGATGATCCACACAAGGCTCTGTGGCTTTGTTACACATGGTATGCTTGTAGAGAAACAGCACACCGAATCCAATACAGATGCACAATTATTGTGTGCCAATTAAAATGATACACATGTCTATTTCAAAGCCTACTTGTTTAAAGAAAGTCATGTTTTGTTTGGGATACTCACCGTATGATTAGCATTGTTTTTGTGTCTTTGGGAAACAAGACCGACCAAAATTCAGTCCCTCCTCCCTCACCCACAGCTCGTGTTCTAGCTTGGTGGGACAAGGGAAAGACAGGCAGACAATGTTCCAGGTGAGGACCAATGCCACGGAGGGACACTGGGGCAGGAGATGATGGGCAGGGGGACTTAACGAATGCTGTCACAGATGGGAGGGCTTGGAAGGCCCCTCGGAGGAGGTGACACTGCGTAGAAGGAAGGAAGCCACCAGTGAGACCCAGAGTCATCTGACAGGAAGTGGGGCAGGATGCAGCTATCAAGTGATAAAAGCTCTCTGGGCCAGTGCCACGGCTCACTAGGTTAATCCTCTGCCTGTGGCACCGGCACTCTGGGTTCTAGTCCCAGTTGGGGTGCTGGTTCTGTCCCAGTTGTTCCTCTTCCAGTCCAGTTCTCTGCTGTGGCCTGGGAGTGCAGTGGAGGATGGCCCAGGTGCTTGGGCTCTGCACCTGCATGGGAGACCAGGAGGAAGCACCTAGCTCCTGGCTTGGGATCAGCGCAACGCCGGCCGTAGCAGTCATTTGGGGGGTGAACCAACGGAAAGAAGACCTTTCTCTCTCTCTCTCTCTCTCACTGTCTAACTCTGCCTGTCAAAAAAAAAAAAAACAAAACAAACAAAAAAAAAACCCTCTCTTTCTGATCTTAACTTAAAGATGTTTAGGGATTTAATATCTGTTAAGATATTTATATGTTAATTGCATTTTTATTAGATAACCTCTGTGTGCAACCTCAAATATAAACTTCAAGGAGGTCATGATGACGTACATTTAACTTAGCGCTTTAAAACATAGAGCATGTGCGTGCCGTGGTTTGAGTAGGATTTGGTTCCCAAAGTTACAAAGGATCTAAACCCCAAAATCCTAAGTCCATGGTACCAAAGATGGGGCTCTTGTGAAGTGACTGAGATTGGAATAAGTCATTGGGGTGGAGCCCCATAATTGAACCCTGGTGTGTTTATAAGGGGTGTGTGTGTGTGTGTGTGTGTGAGAGAGAGAGAGAGAGAGAGAGAGAGGAACAGATTAACAGAGACATAAACAGACACCTGACTCATCGTCTTGCCATGCAGGGCCCTGTGCCACCTCAAGACTCTGCCAAAAGAAAACTGTGGGGCCTGCCCTATCTGGGACTGTGAACACCCAAATAGGCCTCTTTCCTTTATAAATTTAGCCTGCCTCAGGTGTTTTGTTATGATGAAAAGCTGGCTAACAGTATGGAAAAAGATTTCTGTTTCACTCTGAAGTGTGAGTATCTGATCCAGGAGGAGATGTGGTCGTGGCTGGCCACTGCCCATGGCAGAATATCTGGGGCCTCTTTCTAGAACATCCTCCATGGTGCAAAGTCCTGCACAGAGACCAGTGCAGCCTCACTCCCTGGGAAATCCCATAGATAGGACGCAAGATGATGGCGCCTCCTGCTGGACTGCAGAGGTCCTTTCTCATGGGAGTGGAAGGCCGAGGAAATAACTGCAGCACAAGCACATTTTGGGTTTGGTTTCTTTTGGCATTTCCATATCCACTTGGTTATAGATTCACCAGCTCACACATTGTCCTTGAAATAGCCTCAAACTACAGGAAGGTACCGAAGCGTTCACATCAACTGACAGTGATGCTTTCCTGTCCAAGGTGGCCAGGACTGTAGCAGCATCACAGCAGATACAGGTCCACTCAGCTCCTCCTCTTTACCCAGCCCTTGTTCTTCCACCTCAAATACAGATTGGTGTCATTGAACAACAACTACAACCAAACTCTGTGGAGCAAAGCACTGAGATGTTGGGGATTTTGTTACTCCACATATTTTCAGTCCAGTCTGACTGATGGGCTATGCATGTGGTTGTGTGCATGCTCTGGTCAGACTACAATTACATGAATGTGAAGAAAGTATGTGTTTTGGGGTCAGCACTGTGGTGTAATGGGTAAAGCCACCACCTGCAGTGCCAGCATCCCACATAGGTGCCAGTTCAAGTCCCAGCTGCTCCACTTCTGACCCAGCTCCCTGCTATGGCCTGGGAAAACAGGCCATCAGGGGGTACAAGTCCTTGGGTCCCTGCACCCATGTGGGAGACCTGGAAGAAGCTTCAGGCTCTTGGCTACGGATCGGCCCAGGTTTGACCATTATAGCTATCTGGGGAGTGAACCAGCAGATAGAAGACCTCTCTCTTACTTTCTCTCTCTGCCTCTGTAACTCTTTCAAATAAATATATCAATCTTTTTTTTTTTTTTTAAAAAAAGCATACTTTTTTGGGAGTTAACGAAGAGGGAATTAGGTGGAAGAAAGAGGGTGATACATTAACGATGATGATGATGATGGTAATAATAATGATAATCGAAGCTAGATTAGAAAATCAGTTATGATTCCTCACATGACTAGAAGGTAACTATAATGTTAATGGGAAATGTATCCAGGTGGTCATATTTTGTGTAGTTTTTCTTGATAATTAGTCTGGGCTCTTCCAGAGAGGTTTATGTAGAAATGGTGCCAGGGAATGCGGAGAGAAACAAGGAAGATGAGAAAGCCAAGAAAAGGGTGCATTTTCTGGCTGCTCACTGCTCTGGGTCACTGGGACTGAACTCTGGGACCTTCAGAGTTTTGTGGGAGGCATCTCAGAACTACTCACCCAGAGGACCAAAGCAGGAAGCAGCTCCTGTTTTTCCTGCTTGCTCATGGTCATGGGGGAGCCCATGAGTGTAACTCTGTGTTTCTCAGTTGCTTTTGCAAAAGAACCAGCAGGCTCCCCAGGGTACCCAAGGCCCTGGCACTAGAGGTGCTTGGCATCAGGATACAGGACAGGTGCATGAGGTGCTGTCCAGTTGGTTGATGATGGTCTTGAGGCTTTCATGGGTCAGGCTGACACAGCTGGAGCAGGGGCAGGAGCATTTAAAGTGCCATAAGAGAGCTGTCTGATACCTATTCAAACGTGAGCTCATGGTAAAATAATGGAAAATGTGTGCTATGAAAAAAACCATGCATGGGTTACAAATTTCATGCACCAAAATAGACTTCCTTTTAATTCTATTTTCCATCAACTTTTTGAAGCCCCTCATACTGGCTTCATTTTCTACAAGGAATGTGCATTACTGAAGTAATCATAAAAAAAACTATCTTCATTGTTGAGAAAAATGTTTAGCCCTGCTATTCTTCCCATTCACAGATTAGAGAAGAAAAACGCCTTTTAAAAAATGTAGTACAGGCCAGCACCGTGGCTCACTTGGCTAATCCTCCCCCTGCGGTGCTGGTATTCCGGGTTCTAGTCCCAGTTGGGGCGCCAGATTCTGTCCCAGTTGCTCCTCTTCCAGTCCAGCTCTCTGCTATGGCCCGGGAAGGCAGTGGAGGATGGCCCAAGTCCTTGGGCCCTGCACCCACCTGGGAGACCAGGAGAAAGCACCTGGCTCCTGGCTTCAGATCAGCGCAGCACACCGGCCGTAGCGGCCATTTGCGGGGTGAACCAACAGAAAAGGAAGACCTTTCTCTCTGTCTCTCTCTCTCACTGTCTAACTCTGCCTGTCAAAAAAAAAAATGTGGTACAATGAGGTTGGCACTGTGGCATAGTGGATAAAACCACTGCCTGAAGTGCTGGCGTCCCATATGGGTGCCAGTCCAAGTCCCAGCTGCTCCACTTCCTATCCTGCTCTTTGCTATGGTCTGGGAAAGCAGTGGAAGATGGACCAAGTGCTTAGGCCCCTGTAACCACATGGGAGATCCAGAAGAAGCTCCTGACTCCTAGCTTCAGATCAGCCCAGCTCTGACCATTGCAGCCATTCGGGGAGTGAACCAGCAGATGGAAGACCTCTCTCTCTCTCTCTCTCTCTCTCTCTCTCTCTCTCTTTCTCCGCCTCTGCCTCTCTCTAACTCTGCCTTTCAAATAAATAAATATTTTTTTTTTAAATGTGGTACCAGTCCACATCATCCATGATTATTTTTAAAAGATTTATTGTATTGGTCCTCACAGCTTCCTCCTGCCTGGCGCTAGGGTCAGCGTTTCCTGGAAGCATGGCCCCCAAATGCCCATCTTTGCTCCTTCCTCAAACGAAGAAGCCAAGAGCAGCTCCTGGCCCGAGGCCGGCGGACACATTGGCCTCTCGGGGTTTGTTGACGGGAGAAAAAGAACAACAAGAAGCAATTGAACATATTGATGAAGTACCGAATGAAATAGACAGACTTAATGAACAAGCCAGTGAGGAGATGTTGAAAGTAGAACAGAAATATAACAAACTCCGCCAACCATTTTTTCAGAAGTCAGAACTGATCGCCAAAATCCCAAATTTCTGGGTAACATTTGTCAACCATCCACAAGTGTCTGCACTGCTTGGGGAGGAGGATGAAGAGGCGCTGCATTATCTGACCAGAGTGGAAGTGACAGAATTTGAAGATATTAAATCAGGTTACAGAATAGATTTTTATTTTGATGAAAATCCTTACTTTGAAAATAAAGTTCTCTCCAAAGAATTTCATCTGAATGAGAGTGGTGATCCATCTTCAAAGTCCACCGAAATCAAATGGAAATCTGGAAAGGATTTGACGAAACGTTCAAGTCAAACGCAGAACAAAGCCAGCAGGAAGAGGCAGCACGAGGAGCCAGAGAGCTTCTTCACCTGGTGTACTGACCATTCTGACGCAGGTGCGGATGAGTTAGGAGAGGTGATCAAGGATGATATCTGGCCGAATCCATTACAGGACTACTTGGTTCCTGATATGGATGATGAAGAAGGGGAAGGAGAAGAAGATGATGATGATGATGAAGAAGAAGAAGGCTTGGAAGACATTGATGAGGAAGGCGACGAGGATGAAGGGGAGGAAGACGAAGATGATGATGAAGGGGAAGAAGGGGAGGAGGATGAAGGAGAAGATGACTAATAGAAAACACTGATGGATTCCAACTTTACTTTTTTTTTTTTTTTTTAATTTTCTCCAGTCCCTGGGAGCAAATTGCCGTCTTTTTATTTTTTCCCTCTTGTGCTCAGTCTCCCTGTTTTTGAGGTCTCTTTTCTCTACACCATGGTTCTCACCTTATTGTGGGGAAAATACCTGAAGCAAAATACAATGGGAAAAGAATCTCTACCCCTTTCTGTTCCAAATTCATTTTATCCCTCTTGTCTCGACAAAAACTGTATGGAATCAACACCACCGTGCTCTGCGGGAAAAAGAAACCCTCCTGCTCCTGGCTCTGCTGGAAGCTGGAGGGTGCCAGGCCCCTGTGTGGTAGTGCATAGAATTCTAGCTTTTCTCCTCCTTTCTCTGTATACTGGGCTCAGAGATTACACTGTGTCTCTATGTGAATACGGACAGTTAGCATTTACCAACATGTATCTGTCTACTTTCTCTTGTTTAAAAAAAAAGAAAAAAAAAACGTTAAAAAAATGGGGTTATAGAAGGTCAGCAAAGGGTGAGTTTGAGATGTTTGGGTGGGTTAAGTGGGCATTTTGACAACATGGCTTCTCCTTTGGCATGTTTAATTGTGATGTTTAATGGACATCCTTGCAGTTGAAGATGACACTTTTAAATAAAATTCTCTCCTAAAAAAAAAGATTTATTGTATTTATTTGAAAGGCAGAGTTAGAGAGAGACAGAAAGAGAGATCTTCCATTCATTGGTTCACTCCCCAAATGACCACAACAACCAGGGCTGATCCAGGCCAAAGTCAGGAGCCAGGAGCTTCTTCCAGGTCTCCCATGTGGGTACTAGGGCCCAAGCACTTGGGCCATCTTCTGCTGCTTTCCCAGGCACATTAGCAGGGAGTTGGATCAGAAATGAAGCAGCTGGGACTTGAACTGGTGCCCATGTGGGATGCCTACGTCACAGGCAACAGCTTTTCGTGTTATGCCACAACGCTGTCCTTGAGCATGAAATTTTTAAGCAAACACAAACATGACAAAATGGAATGGATCCACTGAAAGTTCACAACACACAATTTAGATGAAAGGAAATAAAGACAGGGGAAAGACAAAGCTGTCTGTTATCACTTTTCCTATTTATCTTTTTCCTGAGGGTCTAGAAAGTACAATAAAGACAAAAATGCAATAGGAAATATAAGATTTGAAAAGAAGAAATAAAATTCTCATGCTTGTGGACTGAATGATTTTCTACATAGAATATTCAGTAAGTTCTCTAGACAAACTGTTAGCGCTAATGAAAGAGTTCATCAAAGTTGTGGATCTTGTACAAAGCTAGTGTTCTTATACAGTAAGAACAAAAACTTAGATAGGCTAATTTAAAATGTACCCCAATTTCATATAAAAAAAGTGCCAAGATACCATGGAATAAGTCTATTGAAAGAGGTTAACGAAATGGTCTCTTTCTCAACATCTTTCCCTGCAGTTGGTACAGGCAGCTCCAAATACTCTGTGGGCAGTGGGGTAGAGGCTACAGGAGCTGTCAGAAACCACCTGGCTAGGACATTTGCCAGTGACACCTCTCTTCCCACAGGTCACCAGCAGATCTTCAGCAAGGTAAACCAGCAACTTCGGCACTGCATGTGTTGCCTTTCTCCTGCCTCCCTCTCTCTGCTCTTTCCCTACCCTTCCTGCTCTTCCTGCCCCCTTCCCTTTCTATCTTACGTCAACCAGCAGCAGTCATAACAAGCCTTCTGGACTCTAGCCACCCTGCGGCCAGGCCTGCAGGCCGGAACATGTCAAACCCCAGGTGCCCGGGTTACTCACTGGAGTTTTCTGGTTCTATCTCCATATTCATTTCTCTCTCTCTCTCTCTCTCTGCTTTCTGTTGTCTTCGATATTCTGTTAAAGCTAACTGTGGCTGCATTTAGTTTTGTCAAAGGAAAATGTCAAGCAGGAGATGAAAGAAAACAGGGAAAAATTTTTACCGTCAACACTGGGGACAGAGCAAGGAGGGGAGATGTCCCTCCCTGCTGGCCACCTCTCTGAGGACAGCAGGGTGTTTACAGGACAGCAATCTTCATCGGAATGGTAAGAAAAATAATGACTCAAACGAAACAGACTGCATCCATGACAGAAGCAAGGAGCCAGATGTCATTAAAATGAAAAATTTTTTTTCTGCAAAAACCATCATGAGACGCACCACAGTTTGGGAGAACACATTTGCAAAAGGCATACCTGATAGAGGGTTGTTAGCCAAAATGTATAAGACACTTAAAACTCAGCAAGAAGAAGACAAACAGCTAAAATTAAAAAAAAAAAATGGGTAAAAAGATCTAAACAAAGATCTCACCAAAGGAGATATTCAGATGAAAAGTAAGCATATGGAAAGACGTCCAGGAGGTCAGCATTGTAGCATGGGGAGTTAATTGTAGCTGCTGCTTGGGACACCAGCATCCCGTATCAGAGTGCTGGTTCAAGTCCCAGCTGCTCTGCTTCTGATCTGGCTCCTGCTAATGCCTCTGGGAAAGCAGTGGAAGACGCCCAAGAGCTTGAGCCCCTGCACCCATCTGGGAGGCCCTAATGGAGTTCCACTCAACTAACTTCAGCTTGGCCCAGCCATGGCCATTGCTTCCATTTGGGGAGCTAACCAGTGAATGGAATTTCTCTCTCTCTCTCTCTCTCTTTCTCTCTCTCTCTCTCTGTCTCTCCCTCCCTCTCTGATATTCTGTATTTCAAATAAATAATTTTTTAAAACAAGAAAGATGCCCAACATTATATGTCATTAGGGAACTGCAAATTAAAATGAAATTCTACTACAGAACTATCAGAATGGCCAAGATCCACAGCACTGGCAATGCCAAGTCCCAACAAGGAAATGAAGCAATGAGAAGTCTCTACCACTGCTGGTGAGAATGCAAAATGGTTCAGCTACTTTGGAAGGTAGCTTGGTGCTTTCTTACACAACCAAGCATATTCCTATCATATGACCCAGCATGTGATACCTGGGGGCTTATCCCAATGAGCTGAAAACCTACATCCATGCTAAACCCTGCACATGGATGTTTTCAGCATCTTTATTTATAATTGCTAAAACTTGGAAGCAATCAAGATGCCCCTCAGTAGATGAAGGGATAAATAAACTGACGTATACAGACAATGGAATGAGCCACCAAACCATAAAAAGACATGGAGGATTCTTAAATGCATGCTACTGAGTGAACGAAGCCTTATAGAAGGGCTACAGGGTGTATGATTCCAACTATATGACATGCTGGGAAAGGTAAAACTATGGTGACCGAGAAGCCGGGATGGTGGGGAGAAAAGGAGAAACTGACAGAATCGAGAGGGTTCGTAGTGCAAAATACTCTGTATGACACTGTGATGACGAACACATTTACCAAAACCCATAGAATGTAGGAAATTATGAGTGAACCCTAAGGTGAACCGCACACTCTGGGTGATGATGCATTACTGTAGGTCCACCAATTGTAACAAGAAGGTGGTGTTGGTGAGAAGTGTTTTTTTTTTAAATTTTATTTAATGAATATAAATTTCCAAAGTACAGCTTATGGATTACAATGGCTTCCCCCTCCCATGACTTCCCTCCTACCCGCAACCCTCCCCTCTCCTGTTCCCTCTCCCCTTCCATTCACATCAAGATTCATTTTCAATTCTTTATATTCAGAAGATCAATTTAGTATATATTAAGTAAAGATTTCAACAGTTTGCACCCACATAGAAACACAAAGTGAAACATACTGTTTGAGTACTAGTTATAGCATTAAATCAAAATGTACAGAACATTAAGGACAGAGATCCCACATGAGAAGCAAGTGCACAGTGACTCCTGTTGTTGACCCAACTAATTGACACTCTAGTTTATGGCACCAGTAACCACCCTAGGCTGTCGTGATGAATTGCCAAGGCTATGGAAGCCTTCCAAGTTCGCCGACTCTGATCATATTTAGACAAGGTCATAAAAGACAGGGTGAGGGTAGTAACCAATGATCCTAAGAGTGGCATTAACCAGGTCTGAACAATTATACAGCATTAAGTGTGGAAGAGGATCATCAGTACACACAGGTTGGGAGTAGAGCCATTGGTGGTAGAGTAGAGGTTATGATTACGAAGGAATGAGGCCCAAGTGCACTAGACAGGGTCTAGAACAAAGGACAGAGTCATTATTAGAGGAGCTAAGAAAGGTTCTGTCTAAGCTACAATTAAGTTTTCTGATTGAGAGGCAAATAGAACCTGACAGAAGGGGCTTGATAATAATCTGTTGGGCTTTAGGCCTTGTAAGTTAAGAGGCCCAGACCTATCTATCTCTTCACATGGGGTATATCCTAAGGGAGGTGTGAACCTCCTAGGGGAAGGCACTCTGTTGACTTTCATTACTTAGCTGGCCTGGGAGGAGAGCTGGCCAGGTGAAGGCAGGTGGCATCTCTAACAAGAAATTTACAGTTCTGCCTGCAATGTTGCTGACCCTACTTGGCCGTCCCCTCAGCTGCAGTGGTCACTTTGGAAGTTGGGCTGAGTGAAGGGCTTTTCAGCTTAGAGCCAATAAGATCTGTGGCTCTGACCTGGGCATCCTTCGACTCCAGGGCAGGTCCATTTCCAGTGATCCAACTCTTGGCAGAGCTGCCAGGGCTCTTCACAAGCTGACTTCTGCTGAAGCCCAGGCTTACCACTTTGAAAGCCACTGCAGTGGACTGGCCTGTTGGGTCTCCTTGAGGGCAGATCACTATACAGATCAGCCATTAATAGGCCTGCCACCCATTGCTTCTGATGCCGAGCTTTCTTTTCCTCCTGGTTTGTGTTAAAGCAGACCAGAGGATGCAAGTCAAGGGAGTGCCCAAGTCCCATCTCTAATCTTCGGTGGCCTGAACTACAAGTCTATAGTCACAGGCATGTTCTGTAGTAGTTTTTCTAAGGTAGACAATGCCCATGAGGAAAATTATATTCTCACTTTAAAACTTTCTTTCCCTTTGGTCTGAAAGGGAGGTTTTTTCTACTTACTGTTTACTTCACTGATGGCAAAGTAAATCTAGCTATGAGATTATTATTTAAGTTCTTATTTTGGGCTATGCTATTACAGAAAAACGTTAGCCATCTCTTTTATAAGGTCTAAAGATTAAATTGTGCATCCTACAGATTCCTTTATAATAGAATTAGTCTCCTACCTTGAAGAGAATAGAGAAATGAAAGAACAAGTTGGGCTTAGAATAGAGAAATGAGGGAGCAAGTCCTAGATCGCTTGCTGACACTAGCAATAGTACATGAATACTTAACAAACAGTTTCAACCATTAGATAACAACTTAAGAAAACATTTACCAGAAGGTCCAATGCCTTCTATAAATTTTAAGAATCATGTATTTGAAGACACCTCTTAAATATCTAACATGATGTAGTTTGTTTAACCAGTAAACTTAAGCACAACCATATAAAATGTTTTTAGTTTATTTCTACCAACAAGTATAAAACATATGATGCAGAGATTCAGGTCACATGAATTAAAATGTATCTTTGATTAATTTTAGCAGCTTAAATTTATGGACAATCTTATCTATAAGCCAATTAAAATAAATTCTTAATAAAATTTTCCCATGTTGAAATACAATATGTACACACATATAACATAACATAATAGACCAATATAGCAATTTTAATAATAGCTTTTAAAATTTTTAACTCTTTTTGTAGATTGCCAATTGATTTGAATTGCTTTTTGTTTTTAGTAACCTCAGTTAACCATACTTTCTCTCAGTTGGTACTGTTAATACATTATTGGCTTCATCTGTTTACAGAGCCAACCCAAAGTACTGAATACAATAAAAGTGGCTGGAAAAAGTCCATAGGAACCTATAGGAGGACAGCTAAACACAGAACCAACAACGCTTTAGTTTTAGGAGCAGCACATCATATATAACTGTGGATGACAAAAGACTTTAAGTCGCCATGTTTAAAATTATAAACTCATCAACCAACAAGAGGCACTTGCTTACTTCACAGTATTTTTGAAGGCACCTGTAGGATTTTACAAGTATTTAACCCTTTAGGCCTCTGGGGCTTTCTCATTAAGATAACTATCATGTCTAGTAACACAAGATCATTAGACTTTTTAATTCTCAAACATTTGTATTAATATCATTTTCCATTATAGAAACTTAAAATTTAGTACCATGTCACATCTTGACAGTACTTCTAATATAATCCAAATAGACTGATTAGTTGGTGTCTCTATAAGATGAGAGACATAGGTCCTTCGATTTTTTCAGTTGGGCCCAAACTGGAAAAATCAAAGTCCAGGATTTACTGGAAATTTTAGAGGCCAGATTGTTTGAAACTTTGATTTTTTGAATGCCTGTCAAGAATGCCAAGAAGGCTCAAAATCCAAAATATCTGGTTGAAATAAGATTCCTTAAAATCATGACATAACATAGACCAAATTTGATCATTGTTACAAGGTGATTATTCAAATCTTTGAAAATAAGCACATATTTAAATAACCCATAGCTCTTAATAAAAATTCAGCTGTTTTTGAACAATTAGAATGTAACAGACATCAACAGAACATAATAGATTACTTTAACACATTGCTTTAACAGAGAATCAGATTTTAATTCTATGTCAAAGAGAAATTGAGCTTCCTGTGATCTTTTGCTGTGAGGTTTCCTTCCTTTACCTTCTTTCATATTGGTGACCATGTTTCTGTGTTTCTGTGTGTAACACATCTTTAAGCATCTTTTGCAGGGCAGGATGAGTGGCAACAAATTCTTTCAGTTTCTGTTTGCTATGAAAAGTCTTTATTTCACCTTCATTCACAAATGAGAGCTTTGCAGGATATAACATTCTGGGCTGGCAGTTTTTCTCTCTTAGTACCTGGGCTATGTCTTGCCATTCCCTTCTAGCTTGTAGGGTTTCTGATGAGAAGTCTGCTGTGAGTCTAATTGGAGATCCTCTAAGAGTAATCTGACATTTCTCTCTTGCACATTTTAGGATCTTTTCTTTATGTTTCACTGTGGTGAGTTTGATTACAACATGTCGTGGTGAGGATCTCTTTTGGTCATGTTTATTAGGGGTTCTATAAGCTTCCTTTACTAAGATGACTCTGTCCTTCTCCAAACCTGGGAAATTTTCTGCTAGTATCTCACTAAACAGGCCTCCTAATCCTTTCTCTCTCTCCATGCCTTCAGGAACTCCTAGAACCCGAATGTTCGGTTTTTTAATAGTATCCTGTAGATTCCCGACAATATTTTTTAGATTTCTAATTTCCTCTTCTTTTCTTTGGTTTGCCTGTTTCCTTTCCTGTTCTCTGTCTTCTAAGTCCGATATTCTCTCTTCTGCTTCACCCTTTCTGTTTTTAAGGCTCTCTAATGTGTTTGTCATTTGATTTATTGAATTCTTCATTTCATTATGATTTCTCGTCACTATCACAGTTTCTTGTTCTACTAGTTGTCTCATTTCATTTTGATTCCTCCTTAATATTTCATTTTCATGAGAGAGATTTTGTATCTTGTCCATTAAGGATTTCTGTAGTTCAAGAATTTGTTTTTGAGAACTTCTTAATGTTCTTATCAATTTTTTGAGATCTGCTTCTTGCATTTCTTCTATCTCATCATCTTCATAATCTCGAATTGGGGTGTCTTTATCATTTACGGGCATCATAGTGTCTTCCTTTTCTTGTTACCTCGGTTTTGCATTTGTTGTTTGGCATGTTGGAGATATTTGGTTTCTTTTCTTGTTATACTATGGCTTATATTAAGTGGACTGTCTGCTTTTGGTGGAGCCTCAGAGGCTTGAGATGAGTGTTGCCTGAGAGCTCTGTTTGGTTCCTCAGGTTTGAGGGTGTGTCAAAGGTGACACTCCCAGGTTAGGCGTGGTAAATCTCTCTTTCTTTCATTCTTTTTTTTTTTTTTTTGATTCAAGAGGGAAGTAATTCCACACAGCTGAATGTAATTGGAGGTAGTTAGCAGGTGAATGATATACCCACAGGAGCCAGAGATCGGAAGCTCTTTCCCAAGGACCACACAAGGAATCTCTGCTGCCCTGGGTGTGGGCTCCAATTCTCCTACAGTTTCCCACTGGGTTGCCTAGTTAGATCCTAATCTCCTGTTATTTCACACCCCCAGAGTCAGGTTTTTCTGCTAGGCTCAGGGCCAGTGCAGACCTGAGGTCGCCCTGCTTATGACGTATGTCCAAAATGGCGCCTGCTCTTTGTCTTGCTTGCCTTTGAGGGGTGAGCGGAGAGAGAGAAACTCGTGTCCGTATTGGTCACTTTTTTTTCCCTCTCTCTCTTCTAGTCAGCCTGGTGAACTTTTCCCCACGGAGTTTCAAGCCTCGTTCCCTCTAGTCTCTTCTTTCCATTTTCCCGCTGGTGTCTCGGGCTATTGAGGTTCGGCTCACCTCGCGTTCCAGCGCTGGTGTGTTGAGTCTGCCACTGGTGTCCCGAACTTGGGCTCCCACGCTCTCCACACAGGTCCACTGTGAATCACTAGTTCCAGAAGAGTTTCCTCTGCTGTTTCTTCCCCTACTCTTCCTTGAACCTGTAGTATCTCCACTTTTATTAAACTGTCTCTTCCCAGACAATCAGTGTGCTCCATTTCTATTCCGCCATCTTGCCGCTCTCCGAGAAGTGTTGATGAGGGAACCTGGGGAGGGAGTGGGACATGGTGCTTGGGGCATATGGAAATTCTCTACATTTCCCCCTCAATATTCCTTTGAACCTAAAACTGTCCTAAAAAATAGTTAATTTTTAAAGAAAACTCCAAATATAATAAAAGTAAATGGGAATGAAAATCCTCAAGTTTTTTCATTAAGAGACTTTAATTGCACCGATCAAGTAGTTTCCAAGGATTTTTACAAGTCAATATTTTACTAATCCTTTCTCACAATGTTAATAGAAAACTCTGAGTGGAAATCAGAATTCAATCGTCAGGTCGCTGCAAGTTGAAACCCTGAATTGCCGGGTGGCTTAAGTGCTTTACACGTGTGCTAAAGATCAGCTGATTCAGTTACAGCCTTGGTTCTCTCCCAGCACAGCGGTAACGATGGCATTATCAGTGGCTCCGATGTGGGATCATCTTTTCATTCCAGATGCATGAATCACTCTAGGTATTAGAACAACACAGCAACTTCTCCCGAAGGAAAAGGCTGCGGCATGCTTCAATACATACACAAGAAGACTGGAAATACTCAGCTGCACACGCATGGAGATCAGGGGTCTGATCTTGCACCGGCTCTTTGAGAAGCCTGGATAAACAGGAGAGAGCGCAGAAGTGTGACATTCCTTTCACTTAAGAGGAGGAGAGTGTGGCCAAATGCACATTTCACTAAAGCTTTCGGTGTCATGTGTCCCAGGATGAGGTGATTCTCATCGGAAACGCACGGCGAGTTATCCCAACCACTCAAAACCTTCAGCATTAGCGGATAGCCTGGAAATTGACAGCAACCCAAAGATAGCCTTTCTTTTTTTAGCGCTCCTGGCAAGATGGAGTGCTGCAGGATCATACATCACTTATAAATGCTTTAGTGCCACCGAACTTTAATCACTGTATTTAGATTATCACTCATTCCTATAAATATTCCTTATTTATAGTGTCATTTTCCCCATGTACTTGGTTTAATCATTTTAAATTAAAGTAATTGTAATAATAATGAAAACTTAAGCAAGGCTTTTTGCCCCAAACAGTTATTTTTCTCTGTAGTAAATTGTTCCTTTCTCTCTTTACCCAGATAATTCCCTTTTGGGGGAAAAAAATATGTACTTATCTATCAGAAAGCAAAGTTACAGAGAGAGAGAGAGAGATCTTTCTCTGCTGGTTCGCTCCCCAAATGTCTGCAACAGCTGGCGCTGGCCAGGCTGAAGCCCAGAGCCAGGGACTCCATCCCCATCTCCCATATGCGTGGCAAGGAGTCAATACTTGGCCTGTCATTTTCTGCTTACCAGGTGCATGATCACAGTGCTGGATTGGCAGGGGAGTAGCTAGGACTTGAACTGCTACTCTGATAGCGGCTGCGGGTGTCCCAAGCCACGACTTAACCCACTGTGCCACAATGACCGTCTCAGTTTCCTAGTTCCTTACACTCAACTTGCCCTGTTCAGCTTGCTGGGTAGTTTCTTCTGCCTTGAACCCAAGCAGAAACAGGTGCATCCCTTACGACAGGCATCTGACACTCATTTTCCTAACAAGGCATACAGTTAGCACTGTTGCAGCACCTCCTACATATGGCAGGAATGGACACGTTGTGTGCTTGTCATCCCTCCAGTGAGTGCAGAGGCAATGATTTGCATCAGGAGACGCCTCCTGGAGAGAATGGGAGTCACAGAATCCTGTGACTAATGATTCTGCCGCTTGGAGCCTCTGGCAATGGAAGTGAGCGTCCAGGCTGGAGTTGCTGGACTTGACGCATCCCTGGTGCAACCACGAGACACACTCTTATTGGCTAGGACATGGACTCCAGTCAAAGCCACACCTGTGACCCAGGAGGGCCTTGTGACTCGACAGACAGAAGTTCTCATCTTGAGGTGGGTCAGCTCAGACTCAGTGACGATGACGGTGGGCAAAGGACCGAGAGATCTGGCCTGGAAAATGGAACTCAGCCACGCTAGCCCCAGCAGCATGTTGGCTAGGGCCCTGTCACCTCCCCCCGTACCACCTGAAGCCACATTGCAGATTCCTGGAGCCATCAGTGCACAGAGGGTCCCCTGGATGTAGCCTGTGCCTGTCCACGGCTGGGTTGCCTAGACCGAAACCCTGTGACGACCTTGAGGACTGTGGTTGAGAAGCCCTCTGCCAGGGTCCACGGCTCTGCTCTCACGTCTGGCTAGGAACTCCCCTGAGGAAACATGTCTTGTTTTAAAGTTATCCTTGCACTGAGATTAACAGCTAGATGTTTGCCTTGCCACTTGGAAATTAGACTCCAGATTCATAGCCTGCCAAGGTAGGGGCACAAAGCGTAGAAACGCTGAGGACTGGGGAGAGAACCACTGGGGTCACTCACAAGACCTGCACTGGCCAGATGGCGACATTGCTGCCAGGCCCTGTCATCACGCTGAATGTGGGGGCTCTGCACTCACGGCCACTGCCAGGTGCAGAGCGCAGGGATCTGCGTTATGATGCAGGGGCTTCCAGTGAATGCAGACTTGGAAAACATAGCTACGCAAACTAGGAAAAGACCTTGCAACTTAAATCTGTAACAAAGGGAGAATTGTGACAGCGGGTTAAGCCACTGCCTGAGACACCAGTATCCCATATAGGCGCCAGTGTGTTCTGGCTGCTCCACTTCTGATCCAGCTCTTGGCTATGGACTGAGAAAGCAGTGGAAGATGCCCCAGTGCTTGGGCCCCTGCACCCGTGTGGGAGACCCAGAAGAAGCTCCTGGCTCCTGGCTTCAGATCAGCACAGCTCTGGCCATTGTGGCCATCTGGAAAGTGAATCAGCAGATGGAAGACCTCTCTCTCTGTCTCTACCTCTCTATGTAACTCTGTCTTTCAAATAAATAAAATAAATAAATCTTTTTTTTAAAAAAAAAGTAAGGGAATAGGACTGTAAGATTTCTCTTGAGTGAAATCTGCTATATACATATGTCCTAAATAGCACTCTGGCCTCAGAATCAGCCCTTAAGGCATTCAGATCTGGATGAAGAGCACATGAGAGTATCTTAGGCATGCAATGCCAAGACACTCTGAAAAAAAAAAAAAAGAAGAAGACCTAAATGAAAGATTTCTGTGAGTGAGATTCCAGTGGAAAGAACGGGGCCATCAAAGAAGGAGGTACCTTTCTCTGAAGGGAGGAGAGAACTTCCACTTTGGCTATGACCTTATCTAAATAAGATCGGAGTTGGCAAACTCAAAAGGCTTCCATAGCCTTGGCAACTCATGACTAGAGCCTAGGGAGATTACTGACGCCATAAACAAGAGTGTCAAACTGTTAAGTCAACAACAGGAGTCACTGTGTACTTACTCCTCATGTGGGATCTGTCCTTAATGTGTTGTCCAATGTGAAGTAATGCTATAACTAGTACTGAAACAGTACTTTACACTCTATGTTTCTGTGTGGGTGCGAACCGATGAAATCTTTACTTAATATATACTAAATCGATCTTCTGTATATAAAGATAATTGAAAATGAATCTTGATGTGAATGGAATGGGAGAGGGAGCGGCAGATGGGAGGGGTGTGAATGGGAGGGAAGTTATGGGGGGGGGAAGCCATTGTAATCCATAAACTGTACTTTGGAAATTTATATTTACTAAATAAAAGTTAAAGAAAAAGAAATCTGCTATATAGATTTAAAAAAAAAATTTATTTTGTTTATTTGAAAGAGTTACAGAGAGAGGTAGAGCCAGAGAGAGAGGACTTCCATCCGCAGTGACCAGAGTTGAGTTGATCCGAAGCCAGGAGCCAGGAGCTTCCTCTGCGTCTTCCCATGTGGGTGCAGGGGCCCAAAAACTTGGGTCATCTTTTACTGCTTTTCCAGGCCATAGCAGAGAGCTGGATCAGAAATGGATCAGCAGAGCAGCTTGGACTCGAACCGGCGCCCATATGGGATGCCAGCACTGCAGGCCAGGGCTTTAACTCGCTGTGCCACAGTGCTGGCCCCTGCTATAGAACTTTGATTTTGGAGACAATTCATAAATAAAAGTTTAAAAACTAAAAGCATACTATCATAAATGAATCTTAATGTGTATAAAGTTGTGGATGGGCATAAAAGAATTGCTTTAAGTGATTTTAAAACATAATATTTTGATTATATATACATTGTTACTGAAATAGAAAGACAAATAGTGGTGAAAGCAAATATTAAATTTAATTCACTAGTCTAATTTAAACAGATATATTGTTACTAGTGTTTAGAAACTTTTACTTGTGGTAGGATAATAGAAATGAACAATTAGTTTGATGTTATTAGTAGGCAAAGCTTTCAGTGTGGACAAAAAGAGAAGCAGGTTTAGAACCAAAGGCAAAAGGTGCACAATTTGAGCACTAAGAAGAAAAATATGTTCATTAAATTGGCTATAAGGAAGAGAGAGAGAGAGAGAGAGAGAGAGAGAGAGAGAGAATGCCCCAGCTCATTTGAAAGGACTTCCATTTCAGTTGGTGAAAAGGAAAAAAATTGGCCGGCGCCGCGGCTCACTAGGCTAATCCTCCACCTTGTGGCACCAGCACACCGGGTTCTAGTCCCGGTCGGGGCACCGATCCTGTCCCGGTTGCCCCTCTTCCAGGCCAGCTCTCTGCTGTGGCCAGGGAGTGCAGTGGAGGATGGCCCAAGTGCTTGGGCCCTGCACCCCATGGGAGACCAGGAGAAGCACCTGGCTCCTGCCATCGGATCAGCGCGGTGCGCCGGCTGCAGCGCGCCTACCGCGGCGGCCATTGGAGGGTGAACCAACAGCAAAAGGAAGACCTTTCTCTCTGTCTCTCTCTCACTGTCCACTCTGCCTGTCAAAAAAAAAAAAAAAAAGGAAAGGAAAAAAATTGGCACTGAGCTTGCCTTTCTGTATACTCAATATCCCTAATTAAAGGGAGAAAATTATTACCAGAGGGTTCTAGCTAAGAGATGAATGGAGAATGATAGAGAATTAAAACTTTGCCACCCCCAGTGAAATAATTGTGTCATGTAAGAGTCATCAAAGGATAACACCACTTGATGATTGGTCAGTGGAGAATTATAATGGATGGATCAGTCTGTCACCACCTGCACCCTTTGACCAAACTTAGCATCCCTAAAAATGGAAACCAGACATTAGGTGCCTTCTGATGAAATACAATATGAAGCACCAACTGTAATGGGTTCTTGCCTAAATAAACAAATAAGCAAACCAACAAACCTGAGTCTAACCAAGCCTCTTGGGAAAACACTAAGAGATGAAGAAGGAAATTAAACAAAACTGCAAGGAAGCAAAGAAAGTTAGAACATGGGACGTTGTAGAGGAAAGCTGCTCTGGCTTATGGGGCAAGCCAAGAGCAGTACAACAGGAAGAAGGAGAATCCAGCTCAATTAAGATACTTAGAAATCACAACCACCAAATGCAATCGGTGGGCTTTGATTTTATCCTAATTTGAATAATCTATATAAGTATTGTTGGGACAATTGGGAGCACTTGAATGTGGTATAAGATGGTTCTGAAGAATTGTTAGCTTTGTCAGATGTGATAGTGGCATTGTGGCTAATGAAGGCAATGTCCTTACATTTTAGGGACATAGAGGAGAAAGGATACTATCCAGGCTTTTCTTAAAAAATAACAGGGACCAGCACTGTGGTGTAGCGGGTAAAGCCGCTGCCTGCAGTGCTGGTATCTTCATGGGCACTGGTTCAATTCATGGCTGCTCCACTTCTGATCCAGCTCTCTGCTATGGCCTGGGAAAGCAGTAGAAAATGGCCTGAGTCCTTGGGCCTCTGCACCTGTGTGGGAGACCCAGAAGAAGCTCCTGGCTCCTGGCTTCAGATAGGCTCAGCTCCAGCCATCGAGGCTATCTGGGGAGTAAACCAGCGGATGGAAGGCCTCTGTCTCTCTGCCTCTGCCTCCCTGTAATTCTGCCTTTCAAAATAAATAAATCTTTAAAAAATTACTTTAACAAAGAAGAAAAAAGAAGAAATGATTTGACAAAACAAATGTGGGAACTGCATTTGGATATAGATTTGCTCCTATCCTTTGAGATTTAGCAGGTGCATTTAAGAAGTGCTGGAAAGTGTGGTCAGTGCTGTGGTGCAACAGGGTAAGCTGTTGCCTGCAATGCCCTCATTCCATAGTAGAGTACCAGTTCAAATCCCATCTGCTCCACTTCCCAACAAGCTCCCTGGGAAAGTAGTAGAAGATGCCAAAGTACTTGGGCCTCTAACCACCCACCGTGGGACACTAGGATGGAGTTCTGGGCTCCTGGCTTCCATCTGGAATAGCCCTGGCCATTGCAGCCATTAGGGGAGTGAACCAGTGGACAGAATATTCTCTCTCTCTCTCTCTGTCATTCTCCACTTTGAATAAGTAAATATATCTTTAAGAATAAAGTGCTGAAAATGTGGGGGTGGTCTGGGAAGATGGCAGCCTAAATGCATTTGCCGCATCCCACCCCAACTACTTTTAGGCAACACAGACTCTCTGGCTTCCGGATTTGGCTACTGGCCTTAAACAACACAAAGAACTTAGGTTCTGCTAGGGACCATGTGGAGAGGCATCTTGCTAGCCTTTTCCTGTCTTGCACTCAGAGGGTGCTGAGTTGGGTTATACACAGAGCTGGCTCATGGAACGACCGTGGCTTGTGAAGATTCACAGATATGAGAGGCTTTTCTGAGGATTACCTCCTTTTGTCTCTGGTTGCTGAGGACCTGCAGGGAAGAAGAGCAGTTGGGCTGAATCTTCCCTAATCCTGGGGCTGGGAGAGGATTTGCAGCTGAGGTCGGCAGGAGACAATTAGCTTCCATAGCCCAGTAGGGATTGGCAAACTGCTGTGGGGAAAGAAGCTGGCCTCCTCCAGAGACTTTCAGGACAGGTGCTTATGGCACTTCAGTGGCTGGACTCCTAAGACTGAACAGAGGTACAAATAAGCAAAGAAAATGCCATCAGAGAAATATGCAGTCCCTGGTGAAAGAGAGCTATTTCTAAAGGGGGCAGTCTGCAACTTGAACATAAGCACATGTTATGGATGGAGCAGGACATGGCTCCCCAAACTTGTGTAGATGTGTAAGCTCTGAAGTCTTACACTGAAGGCTGATGAATTAACTGTGGAAACTTCACCTAATTATGGCCTCTGGTGGGGGGTGTTTAGGTCCCTGGTGCCTTGCCCTCAGAAGGTAGTTCTCTCAAGAATGTTGTTATTTAAGCCAAGTTCAGCCTAGCGCTCTGTCTCTGTCTCTCTCTCTCCTTCCTGGCTCCCCGTGTGACCGTTCCTATGCACCTGCTCCACCATGGCCAACCTCCACCGGGTACCAGCCTGATGGGGCTGCATGGTCCTGCACCTTCACACTTTAAGCCAAAGTAAACCTTCTCCTTTTCGAGAAGATCCTGAGTGTTTTAAAGTAATGAAAAGCTGACTAATGCACTGCATAACAAATGCACTACACAAGACTTTGGAGACTACAATACAAAAACAAAAAGTATTTTCAAATTCAATTGTAAATTGAAGGAGATAAAATATTATCATATCAAGTTATGCATAAAAATGGCATAAAAGCATACTATGCCCAAATGTGTCTTATTTCAGGATGGTAAGCATGGCTTAACATAAAAAAATCAGTCAGTGCAATTCTCACATTAACAGGAAGAAAAAAATAAATGTGGAATGATTGTCTCATGGGCACAGAGAGCTCCCATAAAATTTAACATCTCATGACCTGAAACAAACTGTCAGAAAATAGCAATAGAATGAAGTGTTCTTAATTTCAATATAAGTATCCACAAAGAATTCACACTGCGCATTATACTTCATGATGAAATATTGACATCCTTCCCTGTATAATTGAAAGTGAGGCAAGAATGCTGGCTGTCATCACTTCTATTCATCATTGTACTAGGGGTGCTGGGAAGAAAAATAAACACAACACCTATAGAATTGAAAAGAAATGAAACTATCATTTTCAAATGACATGAGTATGTGGGAGAACAAAGGCAAACTATTAGAATTAACCATTGCATTTAATAAGTTTACAGGATTATCAGGTCATGGTATGAAAAACCAATTGTGAACATGCAAATTCAAATCACAAGGCACCACTGCGTATTCTTCAGAATTGATAAGTTGAAGCACAATTCATATCTAAAGGGTTAATGAGGTGGTTGTTTGGCACAACAGTTATACGGCTTGGGATGCCCTCAGTTCTTACTGGAATGTCTGGGTTCATGTCCCCATTCCACTTGTGATCCCAGCTTCCTGCATGCCCTGGGAGGAAGCAGGTGATGATGCAAATACTTAGGTCCCTGCCACCCATCTGGGAGACCCAGACAGGGTTCTGGGCTCCTGGCTTCAACCAGGCATCTGGGGAGTAAACAAGCAGATGGAAGACCTCTCTGTCTCTGTCTTCCTGCCCTTCAAATAAATAAAAGATAATTTTTTTAAAAGACCTGTTCTTTTTGCATTGGCCTGCTTTATAAAACCAATAATAGAAATAAAATGGTATCAGTGATGTGCAGCAGCAGAATTCTCATTTGATGCTGAGGGACAGTACATTTGTAAAATCATTGTGCCAAACCGTTAAGCAATATCTAATGAAGCTGAACACACAACTCCCAATGAACCAGCAATTGTACTCCCATGTGATGCTCAATAGATATGCACACAAATATGCATACCCTCCCCCCCAAAAAAACTTGTATAGAAATGCTCCTAACAACATTGCTAGAAATAACAAAAAAATGGGAACAACTTATTTGTCTATCAGTTTAAGAATGGGTAAGTCAATGGTGGTGCAATCATACGTGAGGACAGTATTCAACAATGAGAATAAGCCACCAAGTTCTACACAGACAAATGTCACAAATAAATGTTGACTGAAATAAAGCACACACAGAAAGTATGTAGTCCATTATTCTATTTGCATAGAATCCAAAGATAAAAAGACAAAATCAATCAATGGTGATGAAGGTTAGAATAGTGACTGTGTTTGAGGGTCATAGAGAGGACTCTGGAGTGCAGATGATTGTCTATATCTTGATTTTGGTGGTCGATAACAAGGTGTCTGTTCCTACTAAACTATATCGAGTTGAGCAATTATGATCTGTACATCTTTATGAATATGGCTTTCCTGAAACAGAAAAATCATTTGGTTTCATCGGCAGAAATAATGACTCCTTTAAGAAAATTCAGTGGCTGAATTGAAGGACACAATTGTTGACACAAATCTGTAACCTGGGAAATCAAGTGGAAGATAATGTCCAACAGATACAAGTGGCAAGGCGGGAGATGAGAGACTTAGACAGCAGACCTAAAAGACTTTTCTGGAAAATAATAGAAGTTCCAGGAGGGGAAAAGCAATAACTTAACAGATAATAGAAAAGCGGCCCCTACGCAGGAGAGGGACCCTAGTTTGTCAATTGAGAGCACTCCTGTCGCTCCAAGGAAAGGCTGTAGAAAACCAGATCCACACATAGCCTGAAAAAATGCATTTTGCTCCTAAGCATAAAGACAAAACTGAAAAGATCTGGACTGAAACATAAGAATATAACCAAAGGAAAAGACGTGGGCTGTGGCTGAGAGTCTCATCTGTGAGCCCTGGAAGCCAGGGACAATTGAGTGACATCTATGAGCTACTGCAAGAAAAGGACTGCAGCCCAAGAGTCCCAACCCAGCTCAGGTCCCATTCATCCTAGGGGCACCAAAACATACATGCAGGCAGTGCAACACCCACGTTCTGTGTGATAAACAGCCTAGACAACTCGAGGTACAACAAACCACAAACAAATTGGAAAGCAGACTTAATGATGGAGAAGTATGAAAGGGACAGAAAATATTTTTGAGCCACAATCCTTATGATATATGGTTAAACCTAAATTCTTGGTGATTGCTTAGGTTTCTAAAATTCTGTATAAATGCTGGGTAAAGATTCTTTTTGCTAAGTGTTGGTACTGTGGTGCAGCAGATCAAACCATCACTTATGACAACAGCATCCCAAATCAGAGTGCCAGTTCAAGTCCTTGATGCTTTTCTTCTGATCCAGCTCTCTGCTAATGTGCCTGGGAAAACAGCAGAAGATGCTTGGGCCCCTATCACCCATTTAAGAGATCTGATGGAGTTCCAGGAGCCTGGCTTTGGCCTGAATAATCCCTTGTTGTTGTGATCACTTGGGGAGTGAACCAGCAGATGGAACATTCTCTCTCTCTCTCTCTCTCTCTCTCTCTCTCTCTCTCTCTCTCTCTCCTCCCTCCCTCAAAGCCTACAAGTAAAATATTTACTTATTGCCATGAACTGAATGGTTGTGTCTCCACAGACTCATGTGTAGAAACCTTAACCCCCAACAGGATGGTAGCAGGAGGTGCAGACTTTGGTGGTGCTTGGGTCCAGCGGGTGGAGCCCTCACAAATGGGGTTAATACCCTTACAAGACACCCAGAGAGCGTTTTTGCCCTCTTGCTGCCACAGGAGGCTACAGTGCAAAGACAGTAGTAGTCTGAAATACAGGGAGAACCACACTAGAACCTGACCATGTTGGCACCCTGATCTCTGACTGAACTTTCTGTTGTTTCTAAGCCACCCAGTCTATGGTATTCTGTTAGAGTAGCCCAAATCCACTAGGACATTTATCTAAATCTGGAAGTCAGGGAAAGGATGGAACTCCTAGGAATAAACATTTCCAAAGAACTTATCTTACAAGAGGAAAATAGAGAGGTAATGGTGAGAACGGATGAAAGCAACGTCACAGATTTAGTGCTTCCTTACTCCAAGAGGGTGCTCGGCATGGTGGGTGTGCCCAGCCCACTGCTTGGAACACCCACATCCCATGTCTGCTGCCTGGGATCCAGTCCTCCCTCCACTTCCCATCCAGCTTCCTGCTAATGCACCTGGGAGGTAGAACATAATGGCCCAAGTACTCCCCTCCCCTCCCCTCCCCTCTCCTCTCCGTCATTCTACTTTTCAATTCGATGTTTTTAAAAAATCTGACACTTGAAGGTGTTGTGAATCGTGTACTGTGCTCTCAAACAAGGTCTTGGAACTAGATCCAGGGTGGAACTCTGGGTAACTTTGAACCTTGGTTCCCGCATCTGTAAAATGGAAGTAATCATACCAGAACGAGTGTGAGGATTAAATGACATAAAGGCTATCAAGAGTGTCTTGTGATTAATACGTGTTATCCCCACATATGGGGACAGAGCTTCCCTAATGAAGGGGTTACTAATGGTCACTATAGTCCTGTAGCAAAGTTGCACTTTGTATGAGGAAGGTGTTATTCAGTGTTTAGAATGTAGATTGCAACTTACTCTCTTAGAAAATTGATATGCCAGCAACAGCTGAGTTTAGAAGAATTGATTACATGTGAACTTAGAATGGATATAGAGTCATGCTGAGGCCTGGTACATTTCCTGGGGAACAGCTCGCAATCAGTTGAGATTCTTGGATGAAGGACGCACTTTCCTTTCCAGAGTTCCAGTCTATTTTTGTCAGCAGGGAGAGGTGATATGGCTTATTTTGTAATAATTCTTGTAATCTTATGATGAAATCCATAATCTCAGTCTACTAATAAGTTGGATGAGATGTAGTAGTGTTATGCTTTTCTATAAAGTTAAGGGGGACATCTGAGTTACTGGAAAAGCCATGAGTATGTTTTTATGGTGTGTCAAAGGGAACAGGAAAAGATGTCTGACAATTTATTTTAAAGTAAAACCAGCAAGTGTATTAGATCCAAAATTCATATGAATTTTAAAATTAGGAAACATGGTTTCAGTGCTGTATGTTCAGAGTATGTTCTTTCTTCAGGGGATCATGAATTCTAGACAGAGATAGAATGCTAAATTGTATAGAGCTATCACTAGGTTGCAAAAATTAACAGAATTGCTCTCCCTCAGCTCCTGGGACTGGTGCGGCCTTTGAAGAAGGTAAGGGTGAACATACACACACACACACACCCTATATGGGTGTGTAGGAAGCCTATAAGGTAGTGTTCCTGGCTCCCTCCTTTACTCTAACCATCACATCAAATTGGGAGAATTTGTTCAATGATTGACCAAAGTTCCTTTCACTTCAAAAATGAAGTGATTCTAAGACAACCAATGACTTTCTCTCTTCCTGTTAGAATGTCAGTTTCAGGATTTTAGCAGAAATCCTCCGAATATTAGATTATTTAGTCCAAGGACACACTACCCACCATGCACACAGTGGCCATGGTTCCTTTTTTCCCTGTGAATGTGCTGGTTTTAAGATGCCATTGATATCAGGCCTGTGCTATGGTATAGGGAGTAAAGCCACCGCCTACAGTGCCAGCATCCCAGAACTAGCCAGTTCTAGTCTCAGCTGTTCCACTTCCAATCCAGCTCTCTGCTATGGCCTGGGAAAGCAGTACAAGATGGCCCAAGTCCTTAGGTCCCTGCACTCCCATGGGAGACCCGGAAGAAGCTCCTGGCTCCTGGCTTCAGATTGGTGCAGCTCTGGTCGCCGCAGCCATCTGGGGAGTGAACTAATGGATGGAAGACCTCTCTCTCTCTCTCTCTCTCTCTCTCTGCCTCGCCTCTGCCTCTCTATAATTCTGTCTTTCAAAATAAATAAATAAATCTTTACCAAAAAAAAAAAAAAGAAAGATGCCATTGATAAATCAGTCCTTTGGGTAGAAAGAGCAATTTTTCATTGGGGCTTTTCTTTTTGCTGTCACTTTTTTTTATGTTTCCAGATTGTAGAACTCACCAATCCCCAGAAAACAACAAAGGTAGAAAAATAAATTTCCTTTTACAAAAAGATTATTTATTTATTTATTTGAAAGAGAGAGAGAGTATGCTTTCATCTGCTGGTTCACTTTCCAAGTGGCTGCAACTACCAAGGCAGAACCAGGACAAAGCCAGGAGCCAGGAACTTCTGGGTCTCCCATGTGTGTGGCAGGGGCCCAATTATTCAGGCCATCTTCTGTTGCTTTTCACAAGCCATTAGCAGGGAGCTGGGTCAGAAGTGGAGGCACTGAGATTTGAACCTGTGCCCATGTGGGATGCTGGCATTGCAGGCAGCAGTTCTACCTGCTATGCAACAATACTGGCCCCAAATTTCCTTTTTTGAATCCTAAAGCCCCTAGTTAATTAGCCCTGCTTTTAACCACCTTTCAGATTGTACTGATATTTGACATCTCTTGTGCAGGGATGTTAGATATAATTAAAAGAAGAAATATGGTCGAATATGTTAACACCACGTTGTGTGGAACCAGAAGTCATAAAGTTTTTACCTGAGCAATGGGAAGGGTGGAGCTACCTTTATCTGAGGTGGAAGAGACTATGGATAGGATGGGTTGTGTGTGAAGATAAGTACTTCACTTTAGTCATGTTGAGTCTGAAATATCTGCTATTCAACCAGGTGGCAATACTGACTAGGAGCTTACCTAAGTCTAGAATTTAGGAGAGCTGTTTAGGCTGATGATGTAAATTTGGGTGTAATCCAGTGTGTAAAATGTCTTTAAAACTAGGGTACTGAATGAGATAGCCAGGGTAGAAGAAGGACAAGAGAAAGAACCAGAAGATGCAACTGAAAAGTGGGCACCAATGATATAGGAGGAAAACTGAAAGACTGTGTTGTCATGGAAACCAATGGAAGAAAATTGTTTCAAGGAAAAGGGAGAAATCATCTTTGTCAAATATTGTTGATCAAAGATGGTGCTTATGAATTGGATCTAGCACTGAATTTTACAATGTGGGCATTGCTGGGAACTTTGATAAGGAAAGTTTAGGAGGAATGGTGGAAGAAAGTATGATTGCTGTGGATGTATGAGAAAATGTAAATAGATACATTGTATAATGAGTTAAGACAATGCTTTTGAGGACTTATGGTAAAGACAAGAAAATAGGCCGGCGCCATGGCTTAACTGGCTAATCCTCCGCCTTGCGGCGCCAGCACACCGGGTTCTAGTCCCGGTCAGGGCACCGATCCTGTCCCGGTTGCCCCTCTTCCAGGCCAGCTCTCTGCTGTGGCCAGGGAGTGCAGTGGAGGCTGGCCCAAGTGCTTGGGCCCTGCACCCCATGGGAGACCAAGATAAACACCTGGCTCCTGCCATCGGAACAGCGCGGTGCGCCGGCCGCAGCGCGTCTACCGCGGCGGCCATTGGAGGGTGAACCAACGGCAAAAGGAAGACCTTTCTCTCTGTCTCCCTCTACTGTCCACTCTGCCTGTCCAAAAAAAAAAAAAAAAAAAAAAAAAAAAAGACAAGAAAATAAATGAGGAAGTAGTTGGCAGGGAAATACCAGTTACGAGGTTTTTGTTGTCGTTGTTTGCTTTTAAGGATTCATTTATTTGGAAAGTCAGAATTACACAGAGAGAGGGACAGAGCTCTTCCATCTGCTGGTTCACTTCCCAGATGGCTAGGCCGAAGCCAGAAGACAGGAGCTTCATCTGGGTCTTCAGATGGGTGGGTGACAGGGGCTCAAGTACTTGGGCCATCTTCCTCTGCTTTCCCCAGACCATGAGCAGGGGGCTGGATCTGAAGCGGAGCAGCCAGGAAACAAGCCGCTGCCTTTATGAGATGCTGGTGTCACAGGATGTAGCTTTACCCACTATATCACAATGCCAGCTGAAAGAGATTTTTTAATTACATTATTTTATTTGAAAGGCAGACTGACACAGAAGGAAAGACAGAAAGATGAGAGAGATTGTCTTTCTGCTTATTCACTCCCTAAATGATCACAATTGCCAAGGTTGGACCAGGTTGAAACCAGGAACCTGCAACTCCAAACAGTTCTCCCACGTGGGCGGCAGGGGTCCAGGTTCTTGGGCCATCTTCTGCTGCTTTTTCAGGCATGTTAAAAGGGAAATTAATCAGGAGAGAAGCAGCCGGTACTCAAACCAGTACTCTGGGAAGCTGGAGCTGGCAGTGGTAGCTTAAACCTGCTGTGCTACAGTGCTGGCCCCGGGGAGATGGTTTTTATTTTGTTAATTTTTATTTGAAGGAAGTGACAGTATGTATCTCTTGGACACGACCTGGTAGAGGACGAGACAATAAAGTTCTTTATTGTTTTTGTTTTTCCTACTTGTGAAAATTTCCAAGTAAAATGTTTTAGAACCTACATATTAAAAAAATAATAAAACAAAAAATAATAATAAAGTAACGGAGAGAAGAAATGTGAAAGTGATTCCTTGTGTAGGTAAGTGGAGTGCTCTAAATGTTTGCATCCTTCCAAAATTTGTGTTGAAACTTGAACCCTAGAGCAATAGAACTGGGATGGGAGCTTTAGGAGCTGTTGAGAGATGAGTGCTCTTATAAAAGTGCTCAAAGGAGTCTATTGCCCTTCTGCCACATGAAGTCACAGCAAGAAGATGCCATCTGGAGAGGGTATTTAGCCACATACTTATGACACTCTCCTTGGAGTGGCCTCAATTTCTGGTTTTGTATCCTAACTCCATCTTTCTATTAATACAGCAAGTGATGGCTCAACGTGGGAGACCAGGATTGAATTTCTGTCTCTTGGTTCCAGGCCTGGCCACTGCAGGTATTTGGGAAATTAATCAGTGGTAGTAGAAGAGTTTCTCTCTCTCTCTCTCTCTCTCTCTCACACACACACACACCCACACACACCCACACACACACACACTCTCCCCTGCCCCGTGTATGTATGTGCACCTCTCAAATAAACAAACTTTTTTAAAAAAAGAATATGCTATTTAGGTAGGCAAGAGAGATGTGACTGTGAAGGCTCTCCGCTTCTCAGTGAAGTACAAAGTCACCTGTTCGTGAGTCTGGAGTGGACGGTGTTCACGGTTTGAGGAGAGAGGTGAATGTGTGATGTTGGCTAGGAGAGTTAGGGAGAGAAGGGACTATGGTGGCAGAAAGCAATAAATGCAGGCTCAGGCTCTCACTACTCTTGGTTGCCCCTTGGCCCCAGTCATACCGCACTTCCTTGTCCTATTTTTCTTGAGAACCTGCTCTTGAATGAACTGCAGAAAATAAACCATTGCAACAAATTTAAGGCAGCATTTCCAAAAGGAGGCCAGTGACAGGTGGAGTTTTTAAACTGTGAGGATAACAGCGACATCTGCTGGACACTGCGTCAAAGTCCGGTCCAGAGGAGCTCCTATTATTAGAAGGTGGTACATTTCCTTACCAGAATGTAATTTATTTGTCATGCTGGGATTTTACCTATGCTGAAATAAAGCCATTCCTTTAAAATTGTATTAATATTATTTACTTTTTGAGGTATCTTAAATATTTTAATACTACAGTAGTACATAAGCCTTATCAATTTTTTGACATATTTAAAACCAAAGTTTGACCAAAAAACTATGTTCACAGCTACATATAAGCATTTTTAAATTTTAGCTGTCACATATAAGGTAGACCATGCAATATTTATCTGTGTCTGGCTTATTCTGATCAACATGATGTCCTCCACTTTCAAACATTTTGCTGCAAATGACAGGATTTCATTCTTTTTAAATATAACTGAGTACTATTCTATTGTGTGTGTGTGTATGTATGTATATGATATTTTCTTTATCCATTCATCTTATGGTGGAAATTTTGGTTTATTCCATATTTTGGCTATTGTGAACAATGCTACTATAAGCATGATAGAGCAGGTATCTCTTTGATACAATGAGTTTATGTATTTTTGGTGCATACTCAAGAACTGGGATTGCTGGGTCATATAAGTATATTTCTAATATTTTAAAGAAGTCTCCATACTGTTTTCCATAGTGGCTGCACTCATTTCCTGCCAATATTGTATAAGAGTTCCCCTTTCTCCACATTCTTGCCAAAATTCTGTTCTCCGTCTTTGGGGTAATAGCCATTCCAAAGAAGGTGAGGTGAAATTTCATTGTGGTTTTGGTTTGCATTTACTTTACAGCTAAAGATATTGAGCCTTTTTCATATATTGGTTGGCCATTTTATTATTTATTTTCATATACCTGAAAGGCAGAGGCAGATAGAGAGGCACACACACTGAGAGAGAGAGGGAGAGAGAGAGAGAGAGAGAGAGAGAGAGAGAGAGAGAGAGAAATCTTTTATCTACTGGTTCACTCTTCAAATCCCACCACAGTTAGGGTTAAGCCAGGAGCCAGGGAGTCTATTCAAGCTTCCCACACAGGTGGCAGGGACCCAAGCACTGGAGCCAACATCTGCCTCTCGGGGCATGCATCAGCAGGAAGCTGGAATTAGTGGGGCAAGGCCTCAAACGTAGGCACTCAGATATGAGTTGTGGGCATCTTAACCACTCAGTTGATACCTCAGCTACTTAATATATGATTGTTAGCTATTTATTTTGGCTGAGAGATGTAACTGAAATTTTGAAACAATAAGGATACCATAACAGAAGAAGTATGGGGACCTCTGACTTAAAGATGGAGTCCTGTTACTGTCTCTATTTCTTGCACGTAGTGAGTTAAGGCCCTTGGAGTGGGGGATAGTTGTGTACAGCAGAACTAACAGTTCAACCCTAAGTCTAAATCTTGCATGGGTATTAGGACAAACATTCTCTCCACCTCACCCCATAAGAATTACCACTCCATTACCTTAAAACTTGACCCTAAATCTCTCCATAGTTTAATGATATATGGCTCCACCATCATCATAGGTTATTAATTTGCATATTGAAGGCCAAGAAGAAGTATGTGCCTCTAATCTCCTGCAGTCTTGTGTCTCTAAAGGAACCAGACCATGTGGGTTAGCAGCAGACATGACTTGGATGTGCACCTTGCCAACCTCTTCTCCAGATGGGTAACTTTTGATGGATAGCTTAGGTCAAATAATTGTGGGCTCAGAATTGCTTGCTTAAGTGAAGATACCAGTAACATATACACATCTGTTGAAATGAAATGTCACCAGGCTGTGGTGTGTGTGTGTGTGTGTGTGTGTGTAGTATTATGGGCCTTTCAAGAGACTGTCTGCTTCACTTTCTTGACCTGACACTGTGAGCTTTTCAAATACCTTATCCCTTTTAGTATTTTTTTTTGTTCTAGTACTATTGGTTGAACTCTGTAATTAACACACAATTATTCTTAGGTGTTTAAATTTAACTGAAAAGTGATCCCTGTTAAATATAAGAGTGAGAATAAGAGAGGGAGGAGATGTACAATTTGGGACATACTCAATCAGAATTGCCCTAAATGGTGGAGTTAGAAATGTGCCAGGGGATTCCAATACAATCCCATCAAGGTGGCATGTACCAATGCCATCTCACTAGTCCAAGTGATCAATTTCAGTTCACAATTGATAATACTGATAGGTCTAAGAGTCAAAGGGATCACACAAACAAGACTAGTGTCTGCGAATACTAACTGATAGAATCAAAAAGGGAGAGAAGGATCCATCATGGGAAGTGGGATACACAGCAGACTCATAGAATGGCAGATGTCCTAAACAACACTCTGGCCTCAGAATCAGCCCTTAAGGCATTCAGATCTGGATGAAGAGCCCATGAGAGTATTTTAGGCATGGAAAGCCAAGACACTCTGGAAAAAAAAAAAAAAGAAGAAGACCTAAATGAAAGATCTCTGCGAGTGAGATCCAAGCGGAAAGAATGGGCCATCAAAGAAGGAGGTACCTTTCTCTGAAGGGAGGAGAGAACTTCCACTTTGGCTATGACCCTGTTGGAATAAGATCAAAGTCAGCGAACTCAAAAGGCTTCCATAACTTGGCAACTCATGACTAGTGCCTAGGGAGATTCCTGACGCCATAAACAAGAGTGTCAAATTGTTAAGTCAACAACAGGAGTCACTGTGTACTTACTCCTCATGTAGGATCTCTGTCCTTAATGTGTTGTCCAATGTGAAGTAATGCTATAACTAGTACTGAAACAGTATTTTACACTTTATGTTCTGTGTGGGTGCAAACTGATGAAATCTTTACTTAATATATACTAAATCGATCTTCTGTATATAAAGATAATTGAAAATGAATCTTGATGTGAATGGAATGGGAGAGGGAGCGGGAGATGGGAGGGGTGCAGATGGGAGGGAAGTTATGGGGGAGAAACCATTGTAATCCATAAACTGTACTTTGGAAATTTATATTTACTAAATAAAAGTCTAAAAAAAATGTAAAACCACTCTTAGCCAATACTGGACATAAGTCATAGTAAAAACTAGAATAAAATTTAGGAAGTAACGAAAAAAATAAATAAATAAAAATAGAAATGTATGGTGATTTCTTTTTCTCTAAATAAATACAGCCTTTCATATCTAATACATAATAAAATATTTATAGATAAAATATGTCGAGGAATTATTTCAAAATACTAGTGAAGGAGAACCACATGGAATGTGATAAGGCATGTTTGGCAACAGGTTGATATTCTGAGGTCTTGGGCCCTATGTTGTAGTACACCACGCGGGCAGAGCCACTGCCTGCGATGCCAGCACCCCACATGGGCACCAGTGAATGTCCTGGTTGCTCCACTTCCAATCCAGCTACCTGTTAATGTGCCTGGGAAAGCAGCGGAAGATGGTCCAAGTTCTTGGGTCCCTGCACCCACGTGGGAGACCAGGATGAAGCTCCTGGCTCCTGGCTTTGGCCTGGCTATTGCAGCCATTTGGAGAGTGAACCAGCAGATGGAAGATCTCTCTCTGTGTGTCTCTCCTTCTCTGTAACTCTGACTTTCAAATAAATAAATTATTTTTTTAAAAACTTTGAAGTCTAGTTAATGGATACACAGAAGTCTGTCATACTCTTCTGTGTGTGTTTGTGTGTGCAGAATCCTCTATAACAAAAAGTATTAAGATAGTCAATCTGGCTGTCAGACCAACTGATGGACAAAACTCAGTTTTTGATATCACAGAATCTTCACTGTTCCCCTGACTCCAGTTTCTGCACCCCTGTGCTCCTACATCTCTAGATACCCTCAATCTCACAGGCTACAGATCCTCCCACTCTACCTTCAGACAGTGATGTAGAGTGGAAAGAAGACTTCTGAGTCTGTGGACTTCCCCTCTCGGGAATAAGAGGAGGATGCATAAAGTAAAGGAGAATCAGGCACGGTAGGATCAAAGCTAGCCAACTGCTCTGCTTTTCCATCTTAGCCTCCCCGACCATTGCACACGTCTACTGCAGAAACAAAGCCTGTCAGCGAAGAAAACACCTCGTGAGGAAACCATTTGGCATTCTCTTGTTTTATTCCTCACAGGATACCATCACAGAGGCCAGCTTCTCACTTCAGAGCACTCTGGAGATGGTAACATCAGCTTTGCTGAGCTGTACTAAAGGAAGGACCCTGTGAGTGACTCCCATAACTTTTTGGATGAACTCCATATATTCCAAGGACTTGAAATCTTTGCCACCATGGGGATTCTGAAGCTTCTCTTCTTTAAGGTTTTGGAGGGGATAGTCCAGCGAATGGTTTTGGGTACAACATCCAGTGAATCTGCTGGTGTACAGACATAAAAAAACGGCTGGCTCTGTTTTCTTTCGGAATGGAAGCTGGTACCCCCATGCTGAGGTTTTGCTGCTGATCTCTGTTTGCTCTGGAAATAATCCAACCTTTCTGACTCATGATCCCTCATTTTCTTCTTTCTTATGTGCTTGTCTTTACTGTGTGCGTAACTGTGATCACAGTCCCAACGAACAATGTTCCTTCTGCATACATCAAATTTACCTTTTTTTCTGTTTTTGTATTCCGAACGCCTGTGAGACTTGTCTTGGTTTTGTGCAAGATGTAATTTAATGTTTGCTTCAGTCAGGGAAGCTAAAGAGTAACTTGTTCCGCTCTTTGTTGTGCATGAACTTTTTTCCTCACCGAAGGATAGGGAAGACGACGTGGACTGAAGTTCTGCAGCATTTAGTGAACTCCGGCACAACATGTCAGGAGACTGCCCTTTGGAAGATGAACTGTGTTTCCTACTTTTCTGGGATTCAGAGGAAGGTGATGTCACAATTAAGGTATGTCTTCTACAGGTACTAAGACGATGAAAACCTGAACCCTCCCTGTGAAATGGCTTCAACTGAGTAGTGGTTTCTTTCTTCTTGGAGAGATGTTCCAAAGGAATGCCTTTTTGTAATTCATTTAGAATGTTTTGCGAGTCTTGACTTAAGTAAGAGTTGGCTTCTAAAAACATACATTCCTTACTCTCTCGCACTTCAGGAACTGGACATTCCTCCAAATTAGCTGACTTCTCACTAATGGTCTGAATATCAGTAATATCTTTAGAAATCTGAGTTGAACGTGAACCAACTAAACTAGTGACCTTTTCCTGAGTCCGTAAATTAAAAGATTTATAGATACTTGTTTCTTGAAAGCAGACACGATATTGTTTCTCTTTTTCTGGGGTCACACGGGCTTCTAACTCTGTGAGAACTCTAGTATCTTTCTGTCCCGCGCTGTGTAGACTAGTATCTTTCTGCACCGCGCTGTGGAGACCAGGGTCAGAAGCACGCACATGGGTTGGCTCCAGGAATTTTCTGATGAGTGAAGAGTTTTCATGAGGACTCTGCTTTTTGAAAGAGATATGTTGTTCTAACAGTTCTGTATCAAAGGGAAGAGCATGACTTTCTCCACTATCATTTACTTTCTTACATCCTGCAGTTGTGTTTAATTTAAGAATATGCTTGGGAAGAGCATTTGGCTTAGGGAACATGCTTTCCACAGGCAGCCCTAGGAGAAAACGAAGATGTTTGTATTGTAAATCAAGGTCTATTTGATGAAGAGACTTTTTGTCAAAAAGTAAGAAGATTCTGTTTTTCTGTTTTGGTACTTTCACAGAATGAAGAGAGAGAGATAAAGGTTTAGTTCTACCGCAAGTACTGGCCATTGCATAAGATTCTCTCACAGGTTTGGGAAATGTTCTCATTTGTACTTCCAATATTTTCACAGAAAAGTGCATGAAAAGTTTGTCTTTGTCTTCTTCTGAGTAGATCTGGAGAACATGGGGCAATGGCATTTCAGCAGCAGGCACTGGAAATTTCCCACACTGTAGCTTATCAGTGGTCTTGAACTTTGTAAGGACCCCTTTGCTGTCACTTGAAACATTAGCAATTGGTTTCTTCTTATAGCTGATAGGCTGTGCATCTTTTTGGTATTTGTGGTCCAAATTAAGTTCTTCCTTATCAACCCCTTCTGGAGATACAGCACTCATTAATCTATTAAAGCTATTCTCTTTTGAAATAGCCCCGATTGGATAAAAGTTGAACTTTTGTGAAGATTTTTTTGCCACCTCCGGTATCAGATTTTGTCTTATTTCGAGTGCTTTTAACTCCAAATGGTTAGTGAATTTATGTTTTTCTTCAAGAGTAAAATGCCCCAGAAGGGGTTTGTGCTGCAGTTTGGTATGTATTGTTGTTGATGTGCCTGGACATTCTGGAACAGATTGTGCCTTCAAGTCATCAGGATTACAGGTTTGAACTTTTCCCAGTTTATCAGAAGCAACTTTATCTTGGAACATATTTTTTATCTGAGCTTCAAATACATTTTTAATTATTTCAAAAATAGGGAGTAAATATTCGGCACTTCTGCTATATGCAACAGTTTTAATCTCACTACTTTTAACTCGAGGTGGTATGTGCACAATTCCTGGAAGAGCTTCTTGTTGCTGTTGGGGGACCTTTCGTGTGGTCGTTTCCCACTTCGGCTCACTCTCATCTCTTCCCCTCTGTAGCAAGGCACATTCCACGGGTTCAAACAGCTGAGTCCCACGCTGCAGTTGCTCCACTCCTAGAGGTGCAGTATTAACTCTTACAGTCCTTATCATGTGATTTTCCACCTTTTTCTTTGGATCTTCAAACACAAATGGACACTTTGTGGATGTCAGAGTGTAGTTTGGCATCTTTCCTTCTTGGTCAAGCATATGCAAGTCGGGTTTTTTAATGATCCTTGAGACATCATGACAAGGAGCAATGCTTTCTTTCATTTGTGGAGGTAAAGTCCTTTTACTTATTTCCCTTCTGAGGTTTGCTTCTGACTTCGGAAGTTTCTGCCTTTGTTGTTCATCTACCACAAAAGGCCGGGAATCTTGTGCAACTGTGTCTGTAAAATTATCTTCCCCTTTTACAACTGCTAAGGTGTCTTTCTTAACAATCAGACTAACATGTGGTGGTTCCTCCTGGAACTTAGAAAGACAGCTTCTCTTTTCTCTTTCTACATTTGTCTTAGATTCCACTGTTTCTTCAGTGTGAGGCGGACTCATCATGGAAATTGAAAGACTTCTGATAACTATGCCTGAGGCACCTTTACTCCAGGAGATGATGTTGTTCGGTCTGTTGGTGCCACACTCTAATTTCCCATGTCCTGTGATGCCTGCATCCTGCGGAATTGGGTGATTTGGGGTTTTCACAGTTAAATATTTGGGTCTCAATTCTTTTTGCAGGCCTGATATGATCACTCTTTCTTTCTGGCCTTCAGATTTGGGAGTAAAAGGAATATAGGCATAAAATGAATCCAGAATACTTCTTTGAAGAAATTTTTGTAGTTGAATGATTTGTTCTGAACCAGACACTTCTCGTTTCCTTCTGTGCTTTTGCTTGACCACGCAGCTGTTGTCTACATGAGCAATTACCTGATTCATTTGAGATTCAGGCAGGTTGACTGTGCTACTTGGGCCTGCTGTGACTTTCTCCTTCTCTAGATTGACAGCACGCTTCAGCATTCCTGTTTTGTCTTCTTCCAGACCTACGGCCTTACAAGTGTCCATTTTAAATTTGCTTTCTTCCTGAGTCACAATATTGTTGTTTCCCATTTCTAATTTGTTCTGTTCCAGCTTTATAGTGATGTCTGTCTCAGTTTCACCTTTATCCTCCAGATCTCTACATTGAAGCTGAGTGGTCGAGGGGCAGGGAAGGGAATCCTGGAGTGACCATACAACATGCTCCTTGTGTTCGGAAACAAGCAATGTGTGCTCTTTTTGCCCTCTTCTGGCACCAGACTCTGTAACACCCATGTGTGTTCCCGGTAATATTTGTAGGCTGGGGCACACTGTGGTTTTCCACGTTCTGCTAAGTTTACTTTTCCTTCGTACATCCTTCTGTGACTTATCAAGTTTACATGAATCCACAGATCCTGGAGGTGCTTTTGATGAAGCTCCTGGTTGTCGGGTATCTCTTGCTGGACCAGAAAACCCTTTTGTACCTACAGCAGTGCCAACTGTGGCATATATTTCCCTGGATATTTCCACTGGCAATGGAACTGAAACCCTGGGGATTGCTTGCTGGTTGAAATTATCCATTATTTCAGTTTCTTTCTTAAGATTTCCAACTTTAGTTGCATCCATTGTGGGGCAGGAAAGAAATGTGGTTAGAGTTTCTTTTTCATATTGCTTTGACTTAGCCTTTTGCTCTGTAAAGAACCACTTCAGCCCTTTTCCACTTCTTACAGTATCAAATCCTGTAAAATAAATGTTTTGATCTTCTTTGACTCGGGAAGGCTCATTCCTTTGTTTGACACGGATCATGAAGTTCGAAGTCCACGGTTGCTCTGCCTCTTTGGGGGACACGTAGTGTTCTGTGTGTTTAGTAATATTTTTACAGTCAACTTCAACTGGTTCTTTATTTGGTATTTTCTGGGTATTTGAGGATTCCTGCAGATTTTTCTGTGGACAAGAAGATTCTGTAATTTTTAGTGTGCCTTTGTCTGTTTTGCTCCCTGATTCCAGATAAAGGAGAGGTGCTGATGGTATAGAAAGAAAAGTCTTGGTCAGAACCACACATGATTCACCTTTACCTTCATTCTCTTTTTTCTCTGACATTCTGATATTCAACACAAATGCATTTGAATTAAAGATAGGTGAAATCTGTGAAATTTTTGCCACTTTGTCATGCATCCTTATGCTCAGATCCACTGTTTTCACTTTATACCTTGTTTCTTCCTGTAATGTATATTTTTGTTTTCCTTTTCTTATGTCACTACTCATTGGCTCTGAATCTGCTATTTTCTCTGCTTCTGATAATGCTGAAAGCATTAGTGGGACAAGAGATAATGTTTTGTTTTCAAGTCTTTCTTCCTGCACTTGTATACCTTTATCCAGTTTAAGGTTAACTAGAGAAGTCTTGGAAGCATAAATTTTTCTTAGAGCTGTACCTTGTGGCTCACCCTGCCCTTCACATTCCTTTTGCTCTTGCCCTCTGATATTCACATGCAGTTCTGTCCTGTGGACTTTACAGGAAGGAGTTGATTTCTTTGATTTCAGAGTGACATCTGTGCCTCTCCTGTCTACCATTTTTTCTCTGTCCCTCTCTTCTTGCTTTCTGTTTTTAACATCTTCCATGGTTTCACCAGCCATTGAGTCTTTAGGTACTGTTTCTCCCATATTTGATATTCTCTGCAAAACAGACCTTATCAGTTTCAGCATTTCATCGTGTGTTTCTTCATCTACTTTGGTGTGAAGCGGAGCTAATGAAGTAGAGGATTTGGTCAAAACCACACCTGCTTCGTCTTTGCATTCCTGCACCTTCATTTCTGGATGTCTGGGGAACATTATGATGTTTACTATTTGTACTCCATCCTCTTCCTTCTTTTGTGGCATATACTGTTTTCCTTTTTGTAGACTGACTGAAATATCACCAGTAGCTGGCTTTATATATATGCCCCCTTCAGAATCTAAGGATTTCTGGAAGTTTTCTGTGGGAAAAGAGGATGTTGCTAACACTGGTGTGCTTTCTTTCTTGATTCCCGTATTCACTCCAAGGTAAAGTGTGCGAGGTCTAGAAGCAGAAGTCTCAGTCAGTGTCACTAGTGGCTTACTTTGAACTTCCTTGACCTTCTGTTCAGGCTCTCTAGTTCGCCAATGAAGGCCTCCTAAACTGTGTGTATGTAATGTAGGTGATTTCTTTGTCTTTAAATACATGTTGGGATTCACTGTGCTACTCATATCCAGAACTTGTTCTTTAGCCTTTTCTTTCTGTAGCATGTGTTTTTTAAATTCTTTGACTTCATTTGAAAGTTCTCCAACAATTGCTTCTGGGCATGCTATTCTTCCTGCATCTGATAATTCCTGGAACTGTAATTGTGGGAGGGACAATTTTGTAGCTCTATTTGTCAGAGCTGCAACTAGTTCATTTTGTTCTTCTTCCGTCTTTCTCTTTCGTTCTCTAATTTTCCACTGCAACTCTTTGATGCTGAGTACATGTGGAAGTGGTAATTTCCTCACCTTCTGACCCATACATTCGGGAAGCATTTTGTCTTGTGTATCTATTCTGTCTTTCTCTCCTTGTTGTGTAGTAGATCGTATTGGTTCTTTTCTGTAGCTTCGCATACAACTATCCAACGCCTCAGTATATGGTTTTTTGCCTGAAGTTGACGGATCCTGAATCCTTCGTGGTGGAAGATGGAACTGTGTTCTTTCTGGTGTGCCTTCCCTTTCGTCTGTGCTACCATCCCATTTCAAGTAAGACAGAAAAGGCAATAAAGCATAGCTTTTCCTCCGAATCATGCCTGGTTCACTCTTCCCCTCCTGAGGCTCTTTTCTTTGCTCTTTAACACTCAATGGTGCTTTCCTTCTGTTACACAGATGTGCGGGTGGATTGGTCTCTCCTGTGAAACCTATTTTTTCAGGCAGCATTCTACCTGTTGCATCTTCTGTCTTTCCTCTGTCATTTGCCCCTCTACGTGGCACAAATTGCCTTGCTTTTAATATGGCATTATGTGAGCTGATACTTTCATTTGGGTCTGCATGGCTAATCAGCAAAGTATCTGCTGATGTGGGATGCTTTGACTGTGTGGGGAAGGATCTTTGGTGAGCTGGAGAAGACGTGGAAAGATAAGTTTTTGTCAGAGCCACTTCAGGATCTGCTGTTCCTTTCTGCTTCTGTCCTACTTTCTCTTCAGTGCACCACTGTGGTTCCTTTCTCTTGCTCAGAGGACTCTGCTCTGTAAGTCCATGCACATGTGGAGGTGCTGATGTCTGTGCCTTGAAAACCATCCCATTGGGGTGCATTAAGCTACTTGTGGCTACTGTTTGTACTCTGTCTTCTTTCTGTGGTAGGTTTTGATTTATGCTTTTTATTTGGCTAGCAGTAGACTCTGTAGATGCCATTTGTTCTGAAAGCAGTAATTCCTGGGACACAGGATGTAGTACATCACATTTTATTAATTCTGACTCCTCATCCTCTTCTTTTATTGTTTCTAGTTTCAAGTGAGTTGAAGAGGAAATGAAGTAGAAATGTCCTTTGCTCAGGGACATGACTGTTTCCTGCTTCTGCTTCTCTTGCACTGTGAAGTTTACTTGCCCTTTCCTTATTTCGAGTATATGGGAAGGGGGTGATTTCTTTGCCTCTACAGCCCTGTACTTGGGATGCCTTATGCTTTTCTCAGAAATATTTGCTTTATCTTCTTCAACCTGGGTCATGCATTTTGTTCTTTCAAAATCGCTTGAGATATCATTCGAAGGTGACACTGGGTATTTTAATTCCTCTGCACTGGATGATTCCACGTGCTGTAAGGATGAAAGGAAGGATCTTGCTGCCTCTGGTTTCTCATCCTTGATTTCTAATCCTTTGTCTAATTCATAGTGAGGCATAGAAGGTAATGTCAGAATTTCACCTAGTTCACTTTCTCTTTCCTGCACATTCCCCAAGTTTTCTCTTCCTTTTGTCTGCACCACAGTAGATCTTGAGCCACTATCTCCACTGAGATTGGGTAACTGTGGAAGTGGCAATTGCTCTGCCTTGACAGTCATGCCTTCAGCAGGCATGTTATAGTTCATACTTGCTGCTTCTTCTCTATCCGCTTGTTTCTGTGGCTCAGACTCTTGTATTGTGTATACATTATTTGAGATATCATCCCTAATTGTTATTTTCTCAGCAACAAATGAGTTCTGTGAAATAGCAGGTCTTATTTCTTGTTTCCCTTCTTTTTCTTCTTCTTTTCTTGTGTCCAATTCAGGATAAATTACAGAGGACACAGAAGGTAAATGCAAGAACAAAACGACTTCTTGTTCATCTTCACCTTCTTCATTTGTTTCTCCTTGCTGGCTGCTATCTTGAGCTCTTTTTCCCAGCTCCCTGCCTTTCTGTTCTGCTTTCCCTTTCTCTCTGGTTTCTGAATCTGTGTTTCCTTGCTCTTTGGTTTCTGGATTTGCTTTCCCTACCTCTCTGCCTCCTGGACCCAGGTTCTCTTGCTTCCTGGTTTCTAGACCCAAGTTCCCTTGCTCTCTAGTTTCTGGATCTGCATTCTGTACCTCTCTGCCTTCTGGGTCCATGTTCTTTTGCTTTCTGCTTCCTGGATCCACAGTCCCCTGCTCTCTGGTTTCTAGAGCCTCATTCCCTATGTCTCTGCCACCTGGGTCCATGTTCACTCGGTCCTTGCCTTCTGGACCCATGTTCCCTTGCTCTCCAGTTTCTGGGTCTGCATTCCCTTGGTCTCTGCCTTCTGGGTTCCTTTGCTCTGTGGTTTCTGGGTCCACATTCCCTTGGTCTCTGCCTTCTACATTCATGCTCCATTGCTCTCTGATCTCCGGACCCACAATGCCTATCTCCCTGTCTTCTGGATCTGGGTTCCCTTGGTCTCTGCGTTCTGGAAACACGTTCCCTTGCTCTCTGGTTTCTGAATGCTTGTTCCCTGCCTCTCTGCCTTCTTGATTCATATTCTCTACTTCTCTACCTTCTGGATCCACAATCCCTACCTCTCTGCTGTCTGGTTCTACATTATCTTGTTCTGTGCCTTCTGGTTCTGCATTCTCTTGCTGTCTGCTTTCTGGATCCACATCCTCTACTTTGCCATCTGGATCCACATTCCCTAACACTCTGCCTTCTGCTTCTGCATTTCCTGGCTGTCTGCCTTCTGGATCCCATTTCTCTTGCTCTTTACCTTCTCCAACTGTGTTTCCTTGTTCTTTCCTCTTAGAATCCACTTTCACTTCCTCTCTGCCTTCTGGATCCACATTCCCTTGCTCACTTGTTTCTGAATTTACTTTTCCTTGCTCTCTTCCTACTGGACCTGAGGTCTCTGGCTCTCTGGTTTCTGGATCCACATTCCCTTGCCCTATGGTTTCTGGACCCCTGTTTCCTGGCTCTTTAGTTTCTGGATCCATGTTTCCTTGTTCTCTGCCTCCTAAACTTGCTTCCCCTTGCTCTCTGGTTTCCAGACCTGAATTTCCTTGCTGTATGGTTTCTGGAGCCACATTCTGTGGCCTTCTGATTTCTAGAGCTGCGTTCCCTGGCTCTATGTTTTCTGGAACCACGTTCCCTGCCTCTCTGACTCCTTGACCTGCTTTTCCTTGCTCTCTGGTTTCTGGACCTTCATTTTCTTGTTCTCTGGTTTCTGGAGCTGCTTTACCTTGCTCTCTGATTTCTGGATCTGCGTTCTCATGTTCTCTGGTTTCTAGACCTTCTATCTCTTGCTCTCTGGTTTCTGGAGCTGCTTCTTGCTCTCTGGTTTCTGGAGCTGCTTCTTCTTGCTCTCTGGTTTCTGGAGCTGCTTTCCCTGGTTTTCTGGCTTCTGGAACTGCTTTTCCTTGCTCTCTGGTTTCTGGACGTTCTTTCCTCTGCTTTCCTGTTTCTGGAGATATTTTCCCCTGCTGTCTCATTTCTGGAGCTGCTTTACCTTGTTCTCTTGTTTCCGGACCTTCATTTCCTTGTTCGTTGGTTTCTGGAGCTGCTTTTTCTTGGTCTGTGGTTTCTGGAGCTGCTTTCCCCAGTTTTCTGGTTTCTGGAACTGATTTTCCTTGCTCTGTGGTTTCTGGAGCTTCTTTCTCATGTTCTCTAGTTTCTAGACCTTCTATCTCTTGCTCTCTTATTTCTGGAGCTGCTTTCCCTTGCTGTCTCATTTCTGGAGCTGCTTTCTCTTGCTCTCTTATTTCTGGAGCTGCTTTTCCTTGCTGTCTCATTTCTGGAGCTGCTTTACCTTGTTGTCTGGTTTCTGGACCTTCATTTTCTTGTTCTTTGGTTTCTGGAGCTGCTTTTTCTTGGTCTATGGTTTCTGGAGCTGCTTTCCCTTCCTCTCTGGTTTCTGGATCTGCGTTCTCATGTTCTCTGGTTTCTAGACCTTCTATCTCTTGCTCTCTGGTTTCTGGAGCTGCTTTTTCTTGGTCTGTGGTTTCTGGAGCTGCTTTCCCTTCCTCTCTGGTTTCTGGATCTGTGTTCTCTTGTTCTCTGGTTTCTGGAGCTGCTTTCCCCAGTTTTCTGGTTTCTGGAACTGGTTTTCCTTGCTCTGTGGTTTCTGGAGCTTCTTTCTCATGTTCTCTAGTTTCTAGACCTTCTATCTCTTGCTCTCTTATTTCTGGAGCTGTCATTTCTGGAGCTGCTTTACCTTGTTGTTTGGTTTCTGGACCTTCACTTTCTTGTTCTCTGATTTCTGGGCTTTCTTTCTCCTGTTTTCTTGTTTCTGGAGGTGTTTTCCCTTGCTTTTTGGTTTCTGGTCCTGTTTTACCTTGTTCTCTGGTGTCTGGACCTGGTTTCTCTTGCTCTCTGGTTTGTGAATCTTCATTTTCTTGTTCTTTCATTTCTGGAGCTGCTGCTTCTTGTTCTCTGGTTTCTGGACCTCTTTTACCTTGATCTCCGGTTCCTGGAGCTGCTTTCTCTTGCTCTCTGGTTTCTGGACCTTCTATCTCTTGCTCTCTGGTTTCTTGAGCTGCTTCTTCTTGCTCTCTGGTTTCTGGAACTGCTTTTCCTTGTTCTCTGGTTTCTGGAGATGTTTTCCCTTGCTCTCTGGTTCCTGGAACTTCTTTCTCTTGTTCTCCTGTTTTTGGAGCTGCTTTTCCTTGATCTCTGGTTTTTGAACCCTCTATCTCTTGCTCTCTTGTTTCTAGAGCTGATTTCACTTGCTTTCTGGTATCTGGAGCTGCTTTCTCTTGTTCCCTTGTTTCTGGAGCTGCTTTTCTTTTTTTCCTGCTTTCTGGAGCTGCTTTTCCTTGATCTCTGGTTTTTGAACCCTCTATCTCTTGCTCTCTTGTTTCTAGAGCTGATTTCACTTGCTTTCTGGTGTCTGGAGCTACTTTCTCTTGTTCCCTTGTTTCTGGAGTTGCTTTTCTTTTTTTCCTGCTTTCTGGAGCTGTCTTTCCTTGCTCTTTGGTTTCTGAACCTGCTTTCCCTTGGTCTTTGGTTTCTGGACTTTCTTTCTCTTGCTCTCTGGTTTCTGAACCTTCTTTCTTTTGCTCTCTGGTTTCCAGAGCTGCTTTCTCTTGTTCCGCAGTTTCTGGAGCTTCCTTTTCTTGCTCACTGGTTTCCAGAGCTGCTTTCCTTTGTTTTCTGGTTTCTGGTTCTTCTTTCCCTTGGTCTCTGGTTTCTGGACCATCTTTCTCTTGCTCTCTGATTTCTAGAGCTGCTTTCTCTTGCTCCGTAGTTTCTGGAGCTTCCTTTTCTTGCTCACTGGTTTCCAGAGCTGCTTTCCTTTGTTTTCTGACTTTTGGATCTTCTTTCCCTTGGTTTCTGGTTCCTGGAACTGCTTTCTGTTGCTCTCTCATTTCTGGATCTGCTTTCCCCATTTTTCTGGTTTCTGAACCTGCTTTCCCTCGGTCTGTGGTTTCTGGGTCTTCTTTCTCTTGCTCTCTGGTTTCTGGAGCTGCTTTCTCTTTCTCTCTGGTTTCTGGAGCTTCTTTTTCTTTCTCACTGTTTTCCAGAGCTGCTTTCCTTTGTTCTCTGGTTTCTGGAGCTGCTTTCCCTTGCTGTCTCATTTCTGGAGCTGCTTTCTCTTGCTCTCTGGTTTCTGGAGCTGCTTTCCCTTGCTGTCTCATTTCTGGAGCTGCTTTCTCTTGCTCTCTGGTTTCTGGAGCTGCTTTTCCTTGCTGTCTCATTTCTGGAGCTGCTTTCTCTTGCTCTCTGGTTTCTGGAGCTGCTTTCCCTTGCTGTCTCATTTCTGGAGCTGCTTTCTCTTGCTTTCTGGTTTCTGGATCTGCTTTTCCTTGCTGTCTCATTTCTGGAGCTGCTTTCTCTTGCTCTCTGGTTTCTGGAGCTGCTTTCCCTTGCTGTCTCATTTCCAGAGCTGCTTTCTCTTGCTCTCTGGTTTCTGGAGCTGCTTTTCCTTGCTGTCTCATTTCTGGAGCTGCTTTCTCTTGCTCTCTGGTTTCTGGAGCTGCTTTCCCTTGCTGTCTCATTTCTGGAGCTGCTTTCTCTTGCTCTCTGGTTTCTGGAGCTGCTTTCCCTTGCTCTCTGGTTTCTGGAGCTGCTTTCCCTTGCTGTCTACCTCCTGGGCCCATGCTCACCTGCTCTCTGGTTTCTGGATCCATTTTCCTTTGCTCATTACCTTTTCTACCTGCTTTCAATTGCCCTTTGCCTTCCTGATCCCATTTCCCCTGCTCTTTACCTTCTAGATCCATTTTTCTTTGTTCTTTGCCTTCCCAATCTACTTTCCCTTGCTCTGCAGGATAAGATGATTGGTCCCATGAAAGTTTTTTCTTTCCTTTTGAGTCTTTAACTTTTGAATGCATGTCTTTCTTGGCTAATATTTCTACTTTATCTTCTTCTTTCTGTGGCATCAGTTTTTTTACATTTTGTACTTTACTTGTAATACCTTCATGAGACTCTTTATTTGCTTTTATTGCTATGTCTGATGACTTCTGTAATAATTCTGGAGAAGTGTATATTATTATGTCACTTACATAGTCTGCCTTTTCAATCCTTGTACCCAATTTTAAATGAGGAGAAGGAATGGGAGTGCTGGTATTGATCAGAACCACTTTGGATTCACCTTTAATTTTTTCTATCTTTTTCTCTTTGATGTCCCATTTAATTTCCTGTGTAACTGATGATTTCCTTTTCTTCAAAGGCATGACTTTTTCTACTTTTTTTCTCTCCTCTTCTTTCTGTATTATATGTCCTATAGTGTTTTTTACACTGTTTGAGATATGAACGGAAATAGACTCTTGTGGTGCCATTTTTCCTACATATGACGACTCCTGGAGCTTCAGTTGTAGAAAAGAGAATCTTGTTTTTATTTGCATAGCTTCCTCTCCTTTTATTCCTGTGTCCACTTCAGAGTGAGGTAGAAAAGAGATGGCAGCAGATTTGCCGTGAATCTCAACTTGCTTATTTTCATCTTCCTGCATCTTTTTCTCACTTTCTTCAATGTTCAACTGTAATTCCTGGGACACTACAGGTTGCTCTGTTGTAAAAGCTATTCTCCCAGAATGCATTATTTCTTCCAAAGCTATTTCCATCCTGTCTTTCTGTGACATAGGATTTTCTTTTTTTATACTGCTTAAAATATTATCAATTGGATTCTCATATGTTCCTGTTGCCTCCATTAATTCCTGCAGTGTTAATGATGGAAGACAGAATCTCATTATCCCTCGTGTGTATACTTCTCTTATTCTGTGGTCCCATGCCAGGCAAGCTGAAGAAGGAATGACATTCTGGGGTTTACTCTGAACTATCTTTAGATTACTTTTGTCTCCCTCTATCATTTTTTCTTTTTTTATATAGGTCCACTGTGGTTTTTTTCCATGCAGTGGTTGTTTAAAAGGTGACTTCTTTCCTTGTAAAGTGATACATATGAGGCCCATTATGTCTTTCACATTGACTATATTTTCTCTACTTGTCTTCTTTTTCTGTGGCAAACATTTTGATTCTATTACACTGTTTGAACTACCTCTACTAGTTGACTCTGTAAACAGTATTTTTCTGACATCTGATAACGACTGGAGCTTTGGTGGTGGAAGGCACTTGCTTAGTATTTCTGATTCACTTTTTCCTACTTCTGTTCTTGAATTCAAATTAGGATGGGATAGAGATGGTAAGGAAGTGTTTGAGCTTGTTATGTGCTTAACTGGTGTGCCTTTATCTTTTTGTACCTTACTCTCTGATTTTGTGATGCCCAAAATTGAAGGTACTTCCTTTCCATCAAGTACATTTGACAGTGATGATTTCTTTGCCTTCAAAATAATGTTAGAGCCTTTTACTGTTTGCATTCTATCCTTCTCTTTCTTCAATATACTCTGTGTTTTTACATTATTTAAGATAACACCATCAATTGTCTCTTTATCTAATTTAAGAAGAGGTAAAGAAGGAATAGGCTCATACCTTTTTGCCACAGCCAGATCTGGTTCACTCTTTCTATGTTTCATAGTTATGACGTCCTCTTTTATGTTCCACTGCAGGTCTAGTCTCTGGGTTGAGGTACCACAGTCAGTAGTATTGAGTATATGTGAAACTATTGATCTCCTCAATCTCAGAGCTCTTCTATGGGCACATGTTATATCTTTCATAAATCCTTGTTTTATGCTGTCCTTCTGTTCTTTATATGCATTCAAAATAGGCATGCATATAGAAAGAGAATGTAAAAATATTCCAGGTAGACATACTTCTTTGTGCACCTTTTGATTTGCCTTATATGATTCTACTTTCTCACTACTAATTCTAAGCTTGGGTGAGCTTCCATTTGACACTGAATCAGTTATCTGTGCCTCATTTGATGATTTCTTTCCTTCTGAAAATAAAAGATTCATATGGTTTATAGTTCTATTGCACAATTCTAAAGGTAGCATTATATTTTGTTTTTTCATTTCCCTTTGAGGAACTGAGGGCACAATCAATTCCTTTTTCCTGTCTGTTACATTACTGACTTCTGATAATGCTTCCTCTCTTTGAGGCAACAAATGTGGCAGGAGGCAGGGATAATCTTGTAGGTAGGATTTATGCTCCAGAAAGCTCTCACAGGAAATTGATTTGTACTTCTGCTTTTGCCCTGTGCTGAGCAAGTCCTGCCTTTTCTTACTTTTTTTATTATATCCAACTGTGACATCCATTTGTGTTAATTCTTCTGTAGTTTGAGAAGTTGAGTGGTCACTATGAATCACATCTGTTATTACTTGTTGTGATGAAGTATTAATTTGAAGTAGATCTGTTCTGGAGTGAGATACAAGTTCTGTAAGAGTGTTACATGCAGTTTTTTCTTGCTGTTCTGCCTTTCTTATAATAAAAAGGTCAATTCCTTCCATATTTGAAGTATAGTACCTTAGACTATCTTCTGCCTTAACTGCTTCCTTTACCCATGGCAACTTAATCTGACAAACATCCACTGGAGAGTGAGAGATAGATGGTGGAAAAGCCTTATGTGTACTTTCCTGTTGGTGTTCTTTTCTTCTAATATGCAAATTAATTCCTTCTGAACTTGAAGGTTGATCCACTAGAATACTAACTTCATTTGGTACTTTCTCTACCTTTGGGCTCAATCCTTTTGACCTCATTCTTTCTTTTGCTAAGACTTCTTTCTTTGATTGTTCAGTGTGAAGTTGATGCAATATGCAAGAGGAAATGGATTCCAAAATATTCTGGTTAAAAATGTTTTGCTGCTTCACTGTCAAGGTTCTTGGAAAGTTTGCCTTCTGTTTATTTAACTTTAATGGACTATCACTTAACTTTAATTGCTTTTTTTCCCATGGATTTCCATTGCTGCCATTTTCTTTGCTTGGTATAGTCACTGCCTGTTTTAAATGAAGGTCACTAGTAGGGCAAGATACAGAGTCCAAAGAACTTTCAGCAACATTACTTTGCTTCATCTGTTCTGCCCATATTTTGTGCTGAACCTCTACATCTGGACAAATAAGTTCTTGTCCTTTGAAACCTAGTAAGATATTAGTTTCCTCTAATCCTCTGCCTGATAGATGGGAAATATTTTTCCTATTAACACACACGTCTCTTTCCTTAGCTACCTTTCCTGTGTTTTCCAAATGAAGGGGTTCTATAACAGAGTAGTCAACTGGCTCCAGATTTGTCTTGGAATGCCTTGGTTTCCACAATCCTTGCTCCTTGCCAATCTTCTGCTGAGAAATTACCAACTTTGCAAGAATTACATTCTGTCTTTTTGAACTTAAGAAAATATTCATTTTGTTTGATCTTTTTCTCCTCCGTGGAATTGAAACTGAACCTTTGGTAGTAATGTCTACATTTCCCTCCTTTACACTTTGTGCATCGAAGAATGCAAATTCCGTATCTGGTCTAATTCTTGGAGTGTCAAACTTACTGTAATTGATTTCTCTCTTCTGTGAAAATAGAACAGGACGTGGTTTTCTTTCCAAGTCTTCATCAAAGTCGACATGGTCAGGCTCCGGTACATGTTGGCTAATCACTAACTGATCTCCATATTGAGGGAGGATATCCAGTAACACAATTTGTTTTCCTTTTTGCTGGCTAATAGCCTGGCATGGTGTTTTAGTAGTGCTTAACATAGCACTCTTATCAATGAGCTGCAAAATTGGCCTTTTAGTTTTGCTTAGTGGTTTCTTTAGCCTTAGATGTGGAGCAATGTATGTCATCTTTCTTGGTTTGTCTTTCCCCCTTTTGCCTTTTATATTCTCTTTACTTTGAGATATAATATAATGAGGATCATAATTAGCATCCTGAACTAAATTTGTTATGGTTTTACCTTGCTGGTACTCCTTCTGTTTCCTAATGTTACATTTCAATACCTTCTTGTTGCTTCGGATTCCGTACTCTGTAACATTAAGCAGCTGGAAAACAGGTGCTTTCTTTGCTTTCATTTTTATTCTTTGGGGATGCAGGGTGCTTTTCATGAAAGCTGTTCTTCCTTTATCTTTGTGTTTTATAACTTCAGTAGAAATAAGCTCATCTGTATGAACAGAATCATACAGCTTTTGCTGCCTCCATTGTATGGCTGTACTCCCATCCATTTCCTTTCTCTTTCTTTGCTTGAATATGTTAACATTCTTTTTAGCATTAATAAATTGTAGTCCAGCTGGTGAATACTTTGGAACTAACTTGGGATTCACTGTTGTTTTCATACCTGCTTCTATTTCGTATTTTTTATCCTTTCTCCTTTTTTTCCTCCTATTCTCTTGTTCTTTTATAAGCAAAAGTGTTCTTTCAATATTTCTTGTCCTGTCATCCACATTTGAAATACTTGTGTATGCTTCGTTTGAGATTTTCTTTACCTGTTGAGATGAACTCTTTAAAATTATGGTTTTTTTGTTAACTTCTTCCTTTGGCTTTTTAGCATGAAATTGATCCAGTATGCAAGTTGAAATGGATTCCAGAAGAGTTTCTTTGAAAGGCTTCTGCTGTTGTGCCATTACCCCTGGAATAAGCAATTGTTCTTTTGCACCTGGTGGGCTATTAGTTACCTTCAATCCTTTTTTCTTCTGTGGTTTTGATAGCTTTAAATCTTGTTTTGCCATCAATTCTTCTGTCTTTTTTAAATGAAGAGGTTCCTTCTTGAGTTCCAGATTGGTCTCAGCAATCAATTTGAATTTGTGTGTCATCTCTTGCACTGGAAAATATTTCTGTTGCTGTGCCTCTTGCCCCTCAATGTAGACTTTTGGTCCTCTCATACTTCTTGAGATATCAAGCCCAGTGTGATCAGTTCCTCCTCTCTGTGAAGGGGGCTCAGAACATACCTTTCTTTGCCAATCTTCTAATTTGACATGATGTTCCTTCATAGGCTGAGACTTAATCTGTACTGGTTGGGTATATTGTTGGGGTATGTCTACTAAAATGCTTTGGTGGTTTTGCTCTTCTTCTCTAATATTTTGTTCCAGTTTTTTAATGATGGTGGGGGTATCAGTGTATCCTGGAAATGACACTTGCCTTTCATTTGATGTCTCCAGCTTCAGCTGTGGAAGAGTGCATACCCTCTCCTTTAGCTTGTCTGTCTTCTGTTTTCTGTCTGCAAGCTTTTTAATGTGAATTGTAAGGCATTCAGCGTCAAAAGTAGTTTTCAGAACTATACTTCCTGCATGTTTACTCAGCTGTAATGTCCTCTGCTGCTGCGTGTTACCTCTCAGTTCTGTTTTATTGCTTCTAGGACCATATACAAGCAGCTGGGAAACTGGTGTTTTCTTTCCCTTAAATTTTATCTGTTTGATATGCAGAGCACTTTTTATAACCGCTATTTTTTCCTTATTTTTATGTCTTATGATCTCAGGATACAGAGGTGTGTAGGCGTACGACCTCCAGAGAGTTCCTGAAACACAAGGCTGTAGCTGTTTCTTTTGCAGGGCAAGAATCGTGGGATTTACTATTGTTTTCCAGTTTGTAGTTTTAAATTCTTTCTCCTGCTTTCCAATTTGATGTGCACTTTTGATAAAAGCAGACTCTGGACTTAAGTTCTCTACAGCTTTCATCTTTGCTTCTTGATCTATTAAGTCAATTTTTGATTCCTGAGGAATGGTGTTCTCAGGGCATACCATACTAAAGGAAGTTGCTTCTGATTTGAAAGGACCAAGTTCTTTCATTTGGTCTACTCCAAACTCAAATGGTTGGATATGCTGTGGAGCTGTTCTCAATAAAACTTCTTGATCATACTCTACTTTTCTCCTATCTTTTGCTTTATTCAAGACATTTAACTTTTCACAAGATTGTTCACATGTATCCCAGGTTCTAGGTGATTCCTTTACTTTCATGCATAGAATAGACATAGAAGGATGCATAAATTTTAGCTTTGTTTCCTTTAAAAAGTTGGAAATACCACTCTTGTCAATGGAATTGGAATATCTTGTTATCCCTTCAACTGGTGACTCGACTTGTGTTAGTTGCGCATTACTAAACTTTGATATTCTAATGTCTGTCTCTGTTTTGGATTTGTTTTGCTTTTTCATTTCAGAAGTTTGTGGTGTGAAGTACATGGTATTTGGAACTGTCTCAGTCACATTTTTACCTTGCCATATGGCTTTCATTTTGGTTCTTAAATTGGATGCAAATACTTTTCTATGTTTTGTGGTAAAGTGTCTACTGCTTTTAAGTATATGTAAGCTTGGTGGTTTCTTCTTCATAGTTAAACATCCGTAATTCAACATGATTTCCTTTTCTGATAATTGTACTGTGTTTATCTGGCTTTTAGGATCAGGCATGAAGAAATCCAAAGACGCTAAGAAAGCTGTAGCTAAGTTTTCTTGCAACTCCATCTTTTTCTTTTTAATAAAATCACACAGATTTACTTGAAGTGCTCTGTTAGATACAGTGCCCTTTGCTATTGTATCAAATAAGAGTTTATCCATCATTAATTTGGGAGATGTACTCTTAGCACCCTCAGGGGCACTGAATAAGGTCTCTTCTCCCACATGTACATAACACTGTGGCTCTCTCATCTTATACTTAATGCTCTGTTGGTTCTTCTTTCTATGGCCTCTATACTTTCTGATACTAAGAAACTGTGAAATTGGTGGCTGCTTTGCCTTTGAAATCATGTGCTTGGGACTCATTATACTTTTCTTGCCTGATGGGAAGCTCAGGCTTAAAGATTCAGATGACATGAGTCTGGAAAAATCTAGAGGTTTGAGAGTTGTTCTTAGTAAATCCTTTTGCTTCCATGTCTTTTTCTCAAAAATAGGGCTGTCCCATTTCCTTCTGGGATTTTCTTTCCAGGGAATATTGTATTGCATTGACCCAGTTTCTGATTTCTCTGCTTTTAGAAATGGAACCTTTGGCCCTGTCATACTTTTTATTTCTTGCATATGAGGACTCTTTCTCACTGGTTCAACTTGAAGAAACTTCTTCAAGTGTCTACAAAAAGTCTCCAAAATAGCATTTCTTAGTTGTGTTTCTTCCATCCTATAAGATAAATTCTCAGTCCCTCTGACTTCAGAACTCTGCCGCTCAGATTCTGATTTGTGAGGGCCAGGATCTTTCATTTGATGTGCATGGAAATTGAAGTGCTGGCTATAAAATGGAACTGAATCTGATATCATGTGGATATGTTTTTCTTCTTCATGTTGTATGTGCATTTCTGTTGTATTGCTAGATCTGCTTTGCATATCAGTCAAACTGGCCTTCTGCATTTTCTCATCATATGGTGATTTCTCTGTCTGTGGATGGATATAATTATATATTTTTATTCTAAGTTTGTTCATTTCTGCTTTTGATCTGCTGTGTGTTTCTTGATCTTTTATGATAACAGTTGGAACAGGTGTGGGAGACAAAAATGGGTTGACTACACATTTATTTTGTTGCATGTCTTTTATCACAGATTTTAAATTGTCCTCCTGTTTGTCCTTTTGTTGAAGATTACTATGCTCAGTAATATTAAGCATTTGTAAACAAAGAGGCTTCTTTGCTTTTGTAGTTAAACCTTTCGGATCCATATCTTTCCTTTCTGGAAATTTTAACACCATTTTCTGCCTTTTGGAATCTGATAAAGCTGATATCATCTCTACCGTTAGCAAATTTCTTTGTGACTCTTCATGTTTCTTGGTGATATCACTACCTGGATCTCCAAACACTGAGCTCCTGGACTTCATAGGTGGGATATTTAGATCAACGGTGCATTTTATCACTTCTTGTGTATTTATGTTTTCCTCTATTCCCTTAAGTTGTAGGGAAACTGCGCTGTGAACATCCAGCTTCCTTGTGAGGCTCGCGTCAGATACAGGGCTATATTCCTTTGCATCTGTTAAAAGATTGTCAAACATTGCTCTCTCTGATTTTGGACATGGGATCTTTTCATCCATTTTATGTGGTATGTCTTTTTGCAGCAGGATGTGCTTCTTCAGCTTTTCAATTTGAAATGCAGTTTTTAGAGGAGAACAAATTGACTCTGGTAAGTTTCCTGAACCCAGTGTTTGTGGCTGGACATCCTGCTTTGGAATAAGCACACCTTGATAATTTCTACCTCCTCTCTTGTCCAGGAATTGCAGACCTGCTTCAAGTGAAACTTCTTTGCCTTCTTTTTCCTCTTCATTTTGTGATCTTCCTTCAAATGTGCTGCTTGAGATATTATATTTATTAGAACGATAGGTATGCATTTTTTTCCTTTCATTTTGCTTTCGATGTATAATACTGCCTGTTTTTCTCAAGGGACTTTTCACTGCTTTTGCTTTTTCATGCATTTTGACACCAGATGAAACAAGTACAGGTGAAAAATTATTCACTAATATATTTGACATATCTTGGGATGTATCTTTGTGCATATTTTCCAAGATGAATTTTTGTTTCTTTCTATGGTGAAGAGCACCATACCTAGAGACATTAATTGTCTTAAAAATTGATGACATCTGTTCTTTTTCAGTTATAGACTTAAGGACTTGTGCTGCATTTGTTTGTACTTTAAATTCACATGAAGCAGGCATAGAGGAATCAAAAGATGCTAGAATTCTCGCCTGCAAATCCTTTTGTAACCTTATCTTTCCTGCTGGAACTGAACTGGTAATTTCTTTTTGAGGGCTTCTTTCAGATGGGCTGTAACTCTGCGCTGTAACTGTTAAAAATCCACTAACTGGTTTCCTTAGCATTGGAGAGGAAATATTTGTACTCCTTGTATCTTTTAAGTCATTTTGTGGTTTTGTTCTTTTGGGTAGCTTCTCAAGTGGAATTGAATTCAAAATAGAATTTAACATGCTTTGTGTGGCAACTGTGTGTTGCTGCAGCATCTGAGTAAGTGCTTCTGACATTTTTTCACTTGATGAATTCTTCAGTTTTAGATCTGATTTCACAAAGTTAGGCCCCTTCACTATATGAGCATTGAAATTGAAGTGTTCATAAATTAGTGGGACTGGTTCTCCACCTTGGCCTTTGACCTTTGAGGTTCTGCTCTTATCACTGAGATCTACACACCAGGCTCCTTGTTCATGTGCTGATTGTTCCTGCTGTCCCACTTTGAGACCAACTCTCATTTTCCATGGCATTTCTCTCTCCTTTATTTTGTTGGGCACTTTCATGTCAAGGGACAAAGGGGTGAGAGAAATGGTGTTTAAGAAAGTATCTGCCACAGGTTTGCCTTGTTTTGTCATGGTTTTCGAATGGCATTCTGATTGCCTTCTATGGCTTGGGGTACCATGTCCTGTGATACTAAATGTCTGAGAGATTGGCGGTTTCTTTGCCTTCAGAGTTACACATTTGATATTTATTTTATGTTTCTTGTCCATATGTTTTAAATTGTTTCTCTCTCTTTTAGATGCAGGTAAAACAAGCATGGAGAAATCCAAAGACTCCTGCATTGTGCTTGGTAATTTTTGTGCCAATTTTTTCTTCTTATCTGCGATAAGATTGTCCAGTACCACTATACGAAACCCACCAGAAAGGACCCCAGAGTATAAAAACTCAACAAACTGAGATTTAAGGGGTTTTGGAGGTAGATTTTTTAGGTAACCACACCGTGGAACATTAAAAATATGTGAAGTTGGTGCTTTCCTTGATTTCATAAGTACACATTTGAGATTCATTTCACTTCTTAAGGCTCTGCATGTGAATGTCTTCCTCTGTCTTTTGGGTTCAATTAGATCAGGTGAGGAGGCAGTCAAAGATGCCAGAGCAGTTGCTTGTAGATCTTTTTCAAGCTCTGCCTTTCCCTCTTCATCCCAGCTGCCCAGTTCCCCTATAAGGTTCCTATCAGTTGGGACACCATGTTTTCTTGTACCAATTGAAACTTCACCAGTTAGTGTTTTTTCTGGTTGTAGAAGAGGAAGTGTTGGACTTGGTGTACACATCACGCCATCTTGTGGCTGGAGGTTTTTGTTAAGTTCCTCTCCTTGTATTGCTTTTGTATACTGAAATAGCCGTGGGACACTTTGTTCTGTAACAAACAAAATTTTCCTTCTTTCTTGGTTTTTGTGCATATCAAGATCCTTCCTGTGATCTGAACAGAATACAAAATGTTGGCTATATTGTGGAATTACCTCTAATAAAGCCTGCTGTTCATATTCTTCCTCTTCATCTTTAAGATTGGGTTCTTTGATGCCATCTGAAGAAATGCTAATTTCATGTGGTGATATTTCTTGCTTTGCTTGTGTATCTTTTTCTGTTTCTACCTTGCTAGTCATATTAATATCAGGTATAACAGTCATGAAAGAGTACATTTTATCTGCCACTTCTTTCCCTTGATGAACTTCTTTTATTTTATTTGTCAAGTTATATCCCAATTCTTTTCTATGACTTGGACTAGTACCACCCTTGAGATGGAGCATGTGTGAAATTGGTAGTTTCTTTGCCTTTATAATCCCACATCTGTGATTTACTAACGTTTTCATGTCTGAAAATTGTTTGAAGTTTCTCTTTTTTCCAGATGTAGATAAATCAAGAACATCCAAATCAAAAGTCACAGCCTTTTTCTTTATACTGCCATCAGCGTGTTTCTTGTGATGGCTTGCATCAGATAGGATACCATTTTCTCTTCCAGAAAATACATAAGACTTTGTTTCCCCAGACTTTGAATGTGAAAATGTGATACATTTCTCTGGCTTTTCAAGTTGAAACTTATCCAGTATAGGACACAAACTAGAACCTGGAATAGTCTGTGGAAAATATGTTTGTGGATGTATCTGAATATTTGCACTTCCTGGTTGGTTCAGTTCCTCACCTGACTTGACTAGTTCATTATCTTTCTGAGCCTTTTGATGGGCATTGAATATGAAGTCTTGGCTGTTCTTCAGAGTCTGTGGAACTTCAGGTCCACCTTTTCTTTCCTTTTTCACACTCTTGGAGAAACTACACACATCAATAGCATTTGGGTAATATACTTTTTTTCCATTTGGTGATTTCTCCTGCATTAGATGCATACAACCAATTCTTGCTTTTCTCTGTGTACCTATATCCACATTTAAACTTCTCTTCATTTTGATATTGGGAAGGTTAGGCATGGTAGAGTGAATGATGTCTAAACATGCATCTGTTACCTTTTTCTTCTGCTGTGAATCTTTCATTTTCATTTGAATTTCATTGCTTTGCTGTTCCTTGCTATTCCTGCCATCAGTCATACGTAAAATTAATGGCTTTATTTCCCTCATGGTTCTATGATTTAGACTCACTGGTTCTTTCTTCCTTACGAATCTTAATGCTTTTTTGTGTCTTTCAGATTTAGACACAGAGGGTGTCATAATGGAATCAGAAGACTGCTGGATTGTCATTTGCACATCTGGCTTCTCTGATTTTTTCCCCGCAGAGTAAGAATCTAGTTCTCTTTTAGGTTTCCCATCAGATGATAAACCACCCTCTGTCATGTTCAAAATTTCGCTTGGTGGTGAGTTTCCTGATTTGGGAGGTGGCATCTCAGCATTCTTAGCAACCATCATGTCACTTGCTGTTTGGTTTGCTGTCTGTAGTTCTTCAGATTCTGTAGGATTCATTTTGAGGCTAACCTCCAAGGCACTTTCTGTAAAACCCATTTGGTGCTGCATACTTTGCAGTTCCTGTGTTAAACGGTCCAGTGATGTGTCTGTTTTGTTAAGGTGGGTCTCCTTCATTTGAAATGCATCAGACCACACGTGTTGGCTGTGCTGTAGAGCTGCTTCTCCTATAGGCTTTTGTTCCTTTTCTTCTTTATCTTGCAATTTTTCTTCCCGGTCATAGAATGCACTACTCTTAGCAAAGAAATCAACATAATTTTTCTTTGCTGGTTTGTATGGCTTTAACTGAGTATGACAGAAAATGCTCTGCAATTGGCTGTGAATGGGAGAGTAAAGGGTATTTAGACAGTCGGGGACCAATCCTTCAGTTTGATTGATCTTTTTAACCACGGTCTTAAAGTTCAATTCTGATTTCTTTTTTCTGTGGCCTGTGATATTAGATACTTGTGACTTTGATGGCTTCAATATTTTCATATTTATACATTTGGGGCTCAATAAAGTTTCCATGCTTGCAAATCTTACTCTGTTTTTCTTTCCTTTAGAATAAGACAAAACAGGTGTGGAGCAATCACAAGTCTCAAGGGGAGCTGCTGGTAAATCCTTCAGTAACCCTGCCTTCTCCCCAGCATAACAGGAACCCATTTCACTCGTATCACTTCCATTACTTGGAACATCACTTTCTCCTGTTTGGCTTAAAGGGTCTCCACTTAGTGGTTTCCCTGGTATTGGAGGCGGCGTCTCTGAATCTGCAGTGCTTCTGAAGTCTGTCTGTGTTGTTAGGCTTTTCTTTACACTCTCAACATGAGATAGATCTATTAGAGGGGAGTCAACAGAGTCCACAGTGGCTTCTGTTGATGGGATTGGTTGATGCATTTCTTTCTCTGTTTTAATCTCCTTTTCTGCAATTGCATCCAATCTGAGGTTCTGAGTTTCTTTGTCCCTTTTCACCTCATCTTGCAATGTAGCTTCTAGTGTATTTGGAGATTCATTGTCCTTACTAGTGGACTCCGAATACTTTTCTTCCTCTTCAAGTTGGGGTGTCTCTTGAATTGGTCTGATATGACTGAAATTCTCTGCATTTAATCCGCTACATCTTCTAGCTTCAGGCAAAACAGATGTGTGAGGGTAAATAGCTTTCACCTCATCTTGCAATGTAGCTTCTAGTGTATTTGGAGGTTCATCGTCCTTACTAGTGGACTTTGAACACTTTTCTTCCTCTTCAAGTTGGGGTGTCTCTTGAATTGGTCTGATATGACTGCAATTCAAATCAGCTACAATTTTATCTTGTGGTGTCTGTTTAATTGTGATTTCAAAATTGTCTCCCAAATTTTTAATATGGCTTGGAATACCCTGTCTACTGATACAAGGCTTTAGTGAGATTGCCATCTTCTTTACTTTCATACTTACATGTTGAATTTTCAGTATATTTTTTGTTCCTGATTTTTTTCTTCTTACATTGAAAGACTCCAGGGCAACTGCACGTAAATTTCTCTTTGAGTCACCCATTTCTTCTGCATTATCACTATCTACTACAATACTGAGGTTTTCACCAAATGGGATACCATGCTCTATTGTTTCAATTAAAGGTTCACCAACTGACAAGTTCTCAGGCATTGTAGGTGGATTCATTGAATCTATAATACTTTCGCTACCTGGAGGTCTTTCTGTGTTTTGCTTTACCTTCTTAACTTGAAATGGATCTATCTTGGGGGGTGAACTTGTCCCCAGAATAGAAAGAGTTTGTGGTTGTACTTTTAGCTCTTTATTTTGAGTTTTTCTACTTTGTAAACTGATCTGTTCCACTCTGAATTTGATATATTTAGGCTTTTGTTTTGGATATATGCTGAAGCTGATCTCTTGTGGTGTCAGCTGTGGAATGGCTTTTTCCTCCTCTTGTTCCTCTTGCCCTCTGTCATATTGTTTTGTTTTTTTAAGTACAGAGCTCTTATCAATGTATTTTTCATTCTGTACTGTCTTTTCACCTGGAAGTATTTCACGCTTCAATGTTGAATGATTGAGCCTTATTATTACTGATGTATTTGTCTTAGTTTTTATTCTGCTATGTATTTCTATATCAGGTGTTTCAGTGTCGCTGGCATTATGACATGCATCAGATGTGCTTTTACCTTGAAGAATATGTTTTATGTTGCTTTTAGTGTTGCATTCCAGTTCCTCAATTTCCCTTACACTGCCACATTCTGTAATATTAAATATTAATTGTTTATTTTCCTTCAGATTTACTTGAACTTTTAGGCCTTCAAATTGTTCTCTGTTTTCATGCTTTCTGAGTCCTAGGGAAATGGGCAAATTAGGATTGGACAATTCCAGAACAATTTCCAGAAAGTCTTTTGGGTTCTGTGTATTTTCCTTTGAAAAATGCTTCTGTATTTTTGGCAAACTAGTTAGTAACTCCTGTCCATTTGAAAGCTGAAGATGGGAATTATCTCTACTTTGTAGGTCCTCTTGTGTTTCTATTCTTCTGTTCGATTCCATTTTGGGAGAGGAAACCAGTTTGGGCAAAGGTTCTGATATAGCTGCTTCTGAAGGTGCCTCATCGTTTGGAATATGCAGGTCAACTGCTTTTTTGTCCACTGGGGCATGCAATTCTGTAATACTAATTTCTTTTGCTTGTTTAATTGGGTCTTCAGGAGATTGTTGGCTTTTCCTGGTTGCTTCTGTTAATGAACAAGGTACTTTTAGTTGATCAGTGTTAACCACGAAAGACTGTTCTAGCTGAGGTGACGTTCTTAGCAAAACATCTTCTATTCCTATATTTTCTTTCTCATGCTGCTGTGCACTTTCAGTAATGCCTGAGAGACCTCTCTCCTCAGCAGAACCTACATGATCAATTTCCTGTGTATCTGGTAATTCATTCTGCTTCTGCAGAAAATGTCTGCATTTGATTAAGCCTTGCATGACTTCCATTAGTTTTTTCCTAGAATACTTTTTAATGTATGGAGGAATAAGCGTGGGAACAGAAATAAGCTGCAAAGCTATACCTAAGAGACCTTTCCTTTGATGCAATTCTTTCTTCAGAGAGTTATTCTTACATGCCAGTTCATTCCTGTTTTTTGAAGTGTGAAATCCTGTGGTTTGAAATACCCATGAGGTTGTTTTCTTTGTTTTTAGAGATGGAATGTTAAGATTGAGTTTGCTTTTATTGTCAAGTGTTTTTCTTTTGTCTTTCTGCCCTTTCATGGTAGGTGAAAGAGGCATTGAACTATGTAGAGAATACTGGGTTAATTCTGACGAAGCCATTTGTTGCTTGTCTTTTGACTTTACACTCTTTAGTTGTGGCATATCTTCAGTAACTGAATTTGGACTTAGAGTTAGACCCAGAAATTCTGCACTTTTAAAAACAGTATCTTTCCTGTTGATAAAATATTTAATTTTGTTTGACTCTTCAAAAGAAACAGGATACTGGTTTTCACCTAAGTGTATATCAGAACCTTTGCCTTTGATAAAATCTTCTTGTGTTTCCACAGTATATTGGACTGGGATGAAATTTTGGCTTGTATCTACATTGCGGGCCAGGAGAGAGTCTCGTGTGCTTGTGGAAAATGGTTTTTTCATCAAGTCTTGAGGCAGAGCTAAATAACTAGTAGCACCGATATCAGGCTGGTTGTTGATTGATTCTTGATTGTGAATAAACTGTTGGTCTTGACTAGGGAATCGAGTTTCATAAAAACTTTGATTCTGAATAGCATTTTGTCCTGGAGAAGAATCTTGTGCTTGGGCAAGAATAACCATCCCAACAGAATGTTGGTTCTGAACCAAGGACTCTCTAGATCTCGAGCATAGATAAATAGCTTCACTCTCTAGTGTAGCATTGTGATGTAAAGGAATTTGATTTCTCACAGTTTCTTCCAGAAGTCTAACTTGGTCTCTAGAAAGAAATAAATGGGCAGGAGGGCATGGTGTCACATCTAGATTTTCATTCTCTATAGAGAATTTAGATGTTTTTGAAAAACTAGCATCAGAAGAAAACCCTGAATTTTTATTTTTGTTGGTTTTCATTATTGAAAATAATTTTTTTGAAGAAATTTGTATTGTTTCATATTCATTTTCTGGATGCTGTCTGTTCCTTAGAAAAATTTCCTTTACTTCTGAGTGAAACAATGACAAAGATGAGCTGGTCTCACTTGAAGATGTCACATGACTTCTGCAAATGTGACTTACATGATATTGGCTTTCATTGGTGCCTGCCCGGTTTAGTTCACCTGACAATAAAACTTCATCTTCGAAGCTACCATCATTTCTTTCAGGTGTAAGTAATGATGTAGTTGTTCTTTCTGAAAAGATGTCATCTCTAAAATATAAGAAAATTGTGCAAATGAACTGTCATTTGGGATATATCTCTTACAAGGCTCTCTTTTTCATTTAAGGAAGCAACATAGTAAATGAAAACAGGTCAATATACAGTGGAAAGTAATTATCCACATTACAAAGTAATTCATTATCTAGTTCCTTTCACTTAATGTACTGATCAAAACAAAGTGAAATTAATAATTTATATATCTTAGAGAATGAGATACATCAACTTCTCTAAAAGACTATTCTTGACAGCAATGAGTCAAAGTTGCAGAATAAAATTACATTCCTTTATGAGCAATGGAGTTTATTTCTGTTCTTCGTATGAAAATTTTTATAAGAAAAATTCCTGGGGAAATTTAGTAGGAATAACAGAAGAATGTACAATAGTATAAACTGCAGTTTTCTGTAGATAAGTTCAGATGATCTTAACAGCTGTTTGTGGTGAGCAGAAAAGTCTACATTTTAGACAAGTGTTTCTAAGCACAATTTTGAGTTAGAGTAACGATCATAGAAGTGAGCTTGCCAATATCCACCTGTCTACCTCCCATGATAAGTTTCAGTCTAATAACTACTCAGATCAACAGCATCAGCACTACTGCTGTGATTTTTTAAAAAAAATTTTGAGGGTAGGGGGGAATGGGAGGGAGGGAAGATGGGTGAGAGAGAGAAAGGGAGAGGAAGAGAAAAAAGAGAGAGAGAGAGAGACTCCCAACTGCTGGATTACTTCCCCTCCCAAAATGCCCTCAAGGGGCAGGACTGGGCCAGGACAAAATTGGGAGTCAGGAACTCTGTACTCCCATGTGGGTGGCAGGGACTCAACTACTTGAGCCATCATCTGCTGCCTTCCAGGGTCTCCATGCACAGGAAGTTGGAATCAGAAGCTGGGGTGGGAAACCGAACCTATGCACTCCAGTACGGCATGTGGGCATCTTAAGAGCTAGGCCAAATGCCGGCCCCACAATGATGAACTTTATGTCAGTTTGGGCCATGATGCCCAGAAATGCAGCCAACCATTATCTGGGATGTTTCTATGAAGATGCTTTGGATGAAATTAATATTTAAATCAGTTAGCTCTGAGTAAAGCAGATTAGTTTCCATAACTTGAGTGGGTCTCACCTAGTTAGTTAAAGGTCTAAATAAAACAAAAGTCTGACCACCCCAGAGTAAGGGAATTCTGCCAACAGATTGCTTTTGGATTTAAAATGCACATTTTGGACTTGCTAATCACTATAACTGTATGAGCTAATTTAAAATCTCACTCACTCACTCACTCAATATTTCTTTCACTCAATCATTGTGTTTCTTTGGAAAAATCTAGTATGCCTAGAAACTTGTTAGACATTAAATGAAAATTCTCAGGCCACACCCTAACCCCCTTAAATCAGAAGCTCTGTGGGTAGGACCCAGAAATTTAAGAGTTCTTTAAAACATTATTTATTTGGAGGGCTGGCATGTGGTTCAGAGGATTACACCTATTACTGGCTTCCCTTGATGGAGTACCAGTTGGGAGTCCTTGCTGCTCTGTTTCTGAAGAGGGCTCAAGTGCTTGAGACCCTGTCAACCACATGGGAGAACTGGATGGAGTTTCTGGCTTCTGGCTTTAGCATGGTCCAGAATTGAGGCCATTTGGGGGTGAAACAGTGAATGGAAGATCTCTCTCTCTCTCTCTCTCTCTCTCTCTCTCCCCCTCTCTCTCTGTCATTCTGCTTTTCAAATAAATCTCTTAAAAATTATTTATTTTCATCTTATTTGAAAGGCAGAGTAACAGGAAAAGACAGAGTGACAAAGATACAGAGAGACACAGATCTTCCATCTCCTGGTTGACTCCCCAAATGTCTTTAACACCCAGGGCTGCAGCAGGCCGAAGCCAGGAGCCCCAAACTCTATTCAGGTCTCCCATGTGAGGGGCAGAGACCCAAATTCTTGAGCCGTCATGTGCTCTCACAGGGCACATTAGCAAAAAGCTGGATTAGAAGTGGAGAAGCTGGATTTCAACCAAGAGTTACTCAGATACGGGACTAAGTATCCCAAGCAACACTGTAACCACTGTACTACTCATTCACCAGATGGACCCTGATACATGATAAGTTTTAAGAATCACTCTTTTTATGGAAGGGATTTTCTAAAATAAAACATTGAAACTCAGGTAAACTAGCATCTTACTAGCTATCTGTGATAATACAGGTTATCTCACACTTTCCTGGAAGTGTGATCTTACTTTTAAACAACCCTCAGTCAAACACAGCAGTGAAGGTAGTCCATGAAATCATCATGATCCAGCCAACCTTGTGTTAAATAGACACATTGCAAATCTCCTTAATTTGGATTTGTCTAATTAGAATCTGGGGTGGAGCCACTGCTGTAGCATAGCTGGTAAAGTAGCTGCCTGCAGTGCCGGCATTTCCTATAGGTGCCAGTTCGAATCCCGGATGCTTCACTTCCGATCCCACTCTCTGCTATCGCCTGGGAGAGCAGCAGAAGATGGCCCAAGTCCTTGGGCCCATGCACCTGCGTGGGAGACTCAGGAGAAGTTCCCAGCTCCTGACTTCGGATCGGCACAGTTCCAGCCACTGTGGCCAACTGGGGAGTGAACCAGCGAATGGAAGACCTCTCTCTCTCTCTATCTCTCTGCCTCAACTTCTCTCTCTGTGTAACTCTGACTTTCAAATAAATAAATAAATCTTTAAAAAAAAAAGAATCTGGGGTATTTTTTTTTTTTTGACAGGCAGAGTGGACAGTGAGAGAGAGAGACAGAGAGAAAGGTCTTCCTTTTGCCGTTGGTTCACCCTCCAATGGCCGCCGCGGTAGCGCGCTGCGGCCGGCGCACCGCGCTGTTCCGATGGCAGGAGCCAGGTGCTTATCCTGGTCTCCCCTGGGGTGCAGGGCCCAAACACTTGGGCCATCCTCCACTGCACTCCCTGGCCACAGCAGAGAGCTGGCCTGGAAGAGGGGCAACCGGGACAGGATCGGTGCCCCGACCGGGACTAGAACCCGGTGTGCCGGCGCCGCAAGGCGGAGGATTAGCCTGTTGAGCCACGGCGCCGGCGTATTTTTTTTTTTGACAGGCAGAGTGGATAGTGAGAGAGAGAGAGACAGAGAGAAAGAATCTGGGGTATTTTAGACTATATTATGGTTACATTTTTATAGATAACAAAATATTAGGTGAATAAAATTTGCCAGTTTCCAACTTCTCTTGTGAGAGTATTCATTAGCCTCTAATATAGTCTGTGTCAGAGCCACTAGGCCAAAAAAAAAAAAAAAATCAAGGGGATGGGAAAAGAAGAAGTCACATTGTCCCTGTTTGCAGATGACATGATCCTATATATGTAGAAAGAGGAACCAAAAGACTCTATTAAGAGACTATTCGACCTCATAAGAGAGTTGGTAAAGTTGCAGGATACAAAATCAACACACAAAAATCAAAAGCATTTGAATACACAGACAATGCTATAGATGAGAAAGAACTTGTCAAAGCAGTCCCATTCAAAATAACTACAAACATTTTAAATACCTTGAGATAAATCTAATCAAGGATGTAAAAGATCTCTGGAATGAAAAATTATAAAACATTAAGGAAAGAAATAGAACACACATACAAAAATGAGAAAATCTTCCATGTTTGTGGATTGAAAGAATTAACATCAACGTCTACGGCCACACCACCCTGAACGCACCTGATCTCGTCTGATCTCGTAAGAATTAACATCAACAAAATGTCCATATTACCTAAAGCAATTTACAGATTCAATGCTATCCCAATCAAAATACCAAGGACATTCTTCTCAGATCTAGAAAAAAAGATCCTAAAATCCATATGGAAACAAAATATAGCTAAAGCAATATTAAACAATAAAAGCAAAGCTAGAGGCATCATAATACTAGATATTTCAAGGCATACTACAGGGCAGTTATAATCAATGCAGTCTGGAACTGGCACAAAAACAGACACATGGACCAGTGGAACAGAATAGAAATCCCAGAAAACAATCCACACATCTACAACCAACCAATCTTTGACTTCAAGCTGAAATCACTCCCTAGATAAAGGACAGTCTTTTCAACAAATGGTGTTGGGAAAATTAGATCTTTGCATTCAGAAATATGAAACAAGACCCCTACCTTACACCTCTACAAAATTCAACTCACAATGGATCAAAGTGCTAAACCTAACACTTGTAACCATCAAATTACTACAGGAAAACATAGGGAAACATAGAAGGCATCAAATAGGCAAAGATTTCTTTGATAAAACCTCAGAAGCACAGGCAATAAAAGCAAAAAATAGACAAATGGGATTGCATCAGAAGCTTCTGAACTATGGTCTTCCTACTTTTTACTTGTTGAATATTATGATTAGTGGTGAACTAAGCCCGTGATAATACAGTGAACTGAAATTATGTTTTTTGCAAAAATTTTTTAAAAGGAAGAAAGGAGGGAGGTTGAGGGAGGGATAGGAGGAAGGATGGAAGAACGATTAACTTCTTAGAACTATACTTCCGAAATACATGAAATCTGCTCTATTTATATTAATAAAAATTTAAAAAGAAGCTTCTGCACAGCAAACACGAAATAAACTGAAAAGAGGCAACCAGCAGAATGGGAGAAGATATTTGCAAACTGTGCATTTGATAAAGGATGAACATCCAGAATATATGAGGGGCTCAAGAAACTCAATAACAACAAAACAAATAATCCAGTTAAGAAATGGGCAAAGGACATGGCCAAGTACTTTTTAAAGAATGAAATACAAATGGCCAGCAGACACATGAAAAGATGCTCAGGATCACTAGCCATCAGAAAAATGCAAATAAAAACCACAATGAGGTTTCACCTCATTCCAGTTAGAATGACTACCATCCAAAAATCAAAAAATAGCAAATGCTACCCAGAATGTTGAGAAAAATGTACCCTAATATACTATTGATGGGAATGTAAACTAGTACAACCATTGTGGAAGACAGTATGGAGATTCTGAACATAAATCTATCATATGACCCAGTCATTAAACTCCTAGGAATTTATCCAAAGGAAATGAAATCAGTACATGAAAGAGTTATCTGTACCCCAAAGTTTAAAGTAGCTCAATTCCCAGTATCTAAGATAACAAATCAATCCAGATGATTGGATAAATTTATCCAGATGACTGGATAAAGAAAATGTGGCTTACATGTACACAATGGAATACTACTCAGCTATAAAAAGGAATGAAATCCTGTCTTTCCCAACAAAATGGATGCAGCTGGAGACCATTATGTTAGTGAAATAAGCCAGACCCAAAAAGACAAATATCATGTATTTTCTCTGATTTGTGATAGCTAATATATATAGAGTACAAAAAAACCATGAATGGTGGCCGGCATTGTGACGTAGCTCATTAAGCTGCTGCTGCCTGCGATGCTGGCATCCCATGTGGGTATCAGTTTGAGTCCTGGCTACTCCATGTCCCTTCTAGATCCCTGCTAATGGTGTGAGAAAAGCAGCAGAGGATGCTTGGGCTCCTACACCCATGTGGGAGACCCAGGAGAAAAGCTCCTGGCTTCTGGCTTTGGCTGGCCGAACCATGGCCATTGTGACCATCTGGGAAGGGAATCAGCAAATCTCTCTTTCTGTTTATCTCTTTCTCCCTCTCTGCTTCTCCCCTTACCTCTCTATAACTCTGCATTTCAAATAAATAAAATAATCTTTTAAAAAAATCTACAAACCTGAATGCATAAAAGTGAAAATGACATCCTTGATTATTGTTTATAGCCCTTGTCTATATTTCTGTGGAACAGTGGTCTTTCCACTTTTTACTTGTTGAAAACTATATTTAATTAAGCATTAAACCTGTGATTATAAAATAAATTAAACATATATTACCATAAAAATTAAAAGAAAAAAAGGAAGGAAGAAGAGAGAGAAGGCGAGAAAGAGGGAAGTTTCATTATGTTCTTAGAATTGTGTGTATGAAATACATGAAATCCATTCTCCTTATAATAAAAAAATTATAGGCTGTGTCTGGGCTGAATTGTGTTTGCCTGAAATTCACATCTGCAATTCCTAACCCCCATGACCTCAGAAATGTGACCATATTTGAACAGAGGGACTTTAAAATGGGTGATTAACGTTAAATGAGGTCATATGAGTGGGCCCTAATCCATACAACTGTATTGGAAGACAAGGCCTTCAAAGGGTGATTAAGTTAAACTGATAACTTTAGGATGGAGGTTCCTTTCCAATATGATTAATGCCTTCTAAGAAGAAGAGATACGCACAGAGACATCAGGGACATGCACTGAGCAAAGGCCATGTGAGGACACAGAAAGTGGCCATCTGCAAGTCAAGGAAAGAGCACTCAGGAGAAACCAAACCTGCTGACACCTTACTCCTGGACTTTGATTCTCCAGAACTATGAGAAAACAAACTTCTGCTGTTTACGCCATTCAGTCTGTGGTCCTGTGCTATGATGGCCGGTTCAAATTAACACACACTATGTACACATTTTTATTATTGTCTAGGAAGAAAATAAAAAATGGAATGGCATTGCTTTGGGGCACTTAAAATGAAGTCAAGAGGCTATGTTAAATCAGGTTTCAGACATGTTCACACTCAACCGTTGAACTAGGCTGCTTGAAAGTACCTGGGTGCACATTTACCCTTGATGTGGGTAAACTAGAATTCACCAGCTTTTATTAACCATTTGTAAAATCCTCTGTGTCTCCTAAATTAACTACAGATTGAGTCAACATCTCATCCCTTTTTTACAAAATAGCTTGACTCTTTGTTAGTACCAATAATTTCTGGCAAGCCAATGCTATAGCTACCACCACTTTGCAATTTTAAGCTTTAAATTAACCACCACTTTGTAAAATCTTTTAGCATTTTCCAGGCTGCTGGAGTTTGTGTTTTCCCAAGTTGCAATCCTATTATCCCCAAACAAATGTAATCTTTGTTCTTGACTAGGTTGATTCCAGTCTTGGTTAGTATTATCTAGCCTTTACTTTGGTAAATCTTTGGTAGCAAGTCTTGTCCTTACAACTAAGACAAAGTTTGGGGTAGCAATAATAATCATGTGTATTCCCCAACACCCTATTCTACCTCAGATGATTCGGATTAGTGTAATACAGTAATTCCATTTCCAAGAGATTAGGTTAGGAATGGACGTGATCTAATTCTAGCATAAGGAAACTGTGATACAGACCATTCCTTCCAGTTTAATGTAAGAACAAGTTTTCTTTGCTCACTGAAATTCTGCCTGGCTAACACGGTTCTCTTATATTTCATGTCACCTACTGATATATATAATTTATTTATTCTGTCATTATTTATTACAAACCTCCCTCCCCAAACACAAGGCAGGAATATTTGCTTTATTCACTGGTATATCCCAAGGACCTGGAACCATGCTGGGCACAGAGTAGGCGCTCAGTAAATATTTGCTGAATGATCATATCCACTTCTGGGTTTCTGATCGCTAACCTTCATCTGCCAACAAGCTCACCCAGACAAAAACTCAACCCTTTACTCAACTTCAGGGAGGAAAGAAAATTTCTCATACAAGGGCAGGTATTTGGCCTTACAATTAACACACTCATGTCCCCCATACCTGGAGTACTGGGGTTCAATATCTGGAGTTATTGAATCCAGCTTCCTGCTAATGTGGGCCTTAGAAGGCAATGGTTAATGGCTCAAGTAATTGGGTTCTTGCCACTCATGTGGGAAACCTGGATTGAATGCCCAGCTTCCACCTTTGGTCCAGCCTACCCTGATTGGCCATTGTGGGCAAATGATGGGAGCTCTTTCTTTCTTCTTATCAAGTATCTCTTTGCTCATTAAAGTTATTTCATTTTTATTTGGGAGCTCTTTCTGTCTTTCTCCTTTTCAAATAAATAAAAATAAAATAAATTTAAATCAATCAAATACAAACACTCATGAATGGGGTTGAGTTTAGTGAAGTTTGGAGGCAGAAATAGAAGGGAGTTGATTACAGCAAGGCAAACAGCTCCTTCTTAAACACCAGGCATGTTGCCCTATTTGTGAAATATCCTTTGGCCTCTCCATACCAGGGAAGTGAGACTGGCCTCTAAGACTAAGAACTACACATGCTCCTGGATTGCTGGTGAACAGCTGTGGACTATTATACATACAGGAAATCATTCTCTGAAATTCAAAAGCAATGCCTTTTTTAAAAGAACACAAAGAACTATTTCATTTAATTCCAAAATATATCACTTACCTTTCTGCTGAAGATGGATGAATAACTGGATGGTTCCTTAGAGCTAAATGAGAATTAAAAAGTCACAGTATCAATGGAAGATCAGGCTGAACAAGTCTTAAATGAAAACATGAAATCATATATATATGTATTATTTACCATGCTTCATGTGCCTTAGGCTACTGTCTTCATTCTATTTCAAGAGGGAAAACAAAACATTAGAGAAGTAATCCAAATATCAAAGTTCAGAACTTTTACAAATAATTCTCAGGTAAGATTTTGAAAAATAGGGAAGTCAACCATTTCTGCATACCTTCTTGGTGTAAGAACTACCTTTTTCTGGAAGTGCAGTCTTCTTCTGAACGTATGCATGAATTTTTACAAATATCATCTCAAAAATGATTACTAAGAAAATTATAAAGATGATTGTCATCCAGTAATTTTGAAAAACCCAGGATTCTAGAAGTTCCCATAATGTCAAAAATGTATTATCTTCCAATACATCCCTCACTGCTTTTTTAAAGAAATAATATGGCTTTGACATTTTAATGTAATATATGAACTAGATTGGTGTCTCATTCAGAAGTCCTCTGTACAGGACATCCCAAACACAAAAAGCTGGTGTGCGTGTCTCATCACCACATACAATGCTCTGCCAGAAAGCTTCCAGTGTGGCTCAGTGTCTTATCAAGTGCAGCAGTGAAGGCTATGAGCCTAAGTGACTGACATACGTGTCATAGTGGCTATTTACCTGAGCTCACATCAACTTTCTTTAGCAATAATGGAAGCTCACTGGTGAGACATGTATAGCGATAATTTTTATTTTATTTTAATAAATTAAAATAAAAATTATCCTCCATCAATTTCATATAAAACAATGTAATTCTATACATAATCCTTTAGCATAGTCAGATTATCACTGCTGAATAACTCAAGAAACACAGAGTAACTTTGAATTGGTACAAAACACCTGATAGGATAATTTCTATTACCATCAGAAATCACATATTTTATGCTTATTTGTGATCAGGAAAATAGCACTTTCTTAAAATGAACATAGAGCTGATTAAGCAAATTAAAACACTGGATGTTCAATTTAATCTGAATTTCAGATACATTCTTAATAATTTTTTGGGTCCCATTTCCACTGTGTAGGACACATAATAATTTGCCTGTTATGGGCACTTTTTTTTTTCTTAAACAGAACACCTTATTTTATACTTCTTTTTTGCTAGCAGGATTTGTTGGCAACACTCCCCTTCAACAATCTATTTATTTGCTGAAAAACAAAGTTGGAATTTGGAATACCTTCCAACTGAATCCTTTTCACCCTATGATGATTCCTAGGGACTCCTTGTGATGTCTTTTGCTATGTCAGAATTAAGGGTGGAGCAGAGGCAGCTCCAAGTATTGTTCTATTTCCTTTAAAGTCTAGAGAGGATGGGCATGCAAGTTTACTGAGCAAACACAATTTTAGCACATGTAGAAAAGATACTCCAGACCAGTAATCAAAAATGTTAAGACTCCTTTGGGTAGTACTATTCCTTTGAAGATACAATTAATATTCCTTTGTCTTTGACTACTCAAGGTGAGTTCAAGAAATATTACATTGCAGTGAACTGTTCAGACCTCCTCTGCCACTTAAGTTTAACTGAAGGCAACAAAGATGTACTGAGTGCTTACTTTCCCCAAATATTAAAGAATATGAGATCAATTATACAAGAGGCTCCTACTCTACTGGACCAAAGCAAAGGATGGCACTCCTATATGCGTGGTAAGATATTCATTAGCTGGGGAAGAAACTAGCAATTCCTCTGGATTTTTCCAGCATGTTGATCACTGGTAAAATATTCAATTTCTCTTACTTGATTGCAGATTCTCTAAGTCATTTAGTTAACTACCTTAAAGTGGATTTGTTATTTGAACACTTTACTTCTTTAGATCTTTCTAAACTTTTAATGGTGGGGAACGGATTTAAAGATGACTAAATACCAAAACTAGTTTGTCTAGGACAAAGTTTCTCAATATGGGAATCACTCAAATATTGGACAAGATATGTTGTTGTTGCTACCACTGTAGGGTTTTTAGCAACACCCATTTATGGATGGGGTACCAGTAGCTCCCTTACCCCAGCTGTGACAAAACTGTTTCTAGATATTCCCAAATGTCCAGAGGGATAAAACTCCTGTTGGGAAGCACTGGTCTGAGTTACTGTTAATTAAGGTCTACCAGAGAGGGTACCAGGATGGCTCTATGACTATAATCTCAAATCTAAAAGAGCTACATATTTTCTACAACAACTGGCAAATTTATGCAGGAAACCAGACAGGATTTTTTTTATTTATTTATTTTTTATTTATTTGAAAGGCAGAGTTACAGAGAGGCAGAGTCGGAGAGAGAGAGTGAGCTTCAGTCCACTGGTTCACTCCCCAAACGGCAGCACAGCAGGAGCTGGGTCTTTCTGAAGCAAGGAGCTTCTTCTGGGTTTCCCATGAGAATGCAGGGGCCCAAGGACTTGGGCCATCTTCTACTGCTTTCCCAGGCCATAGCAGAGAGCTGAATGGGAAGTGGAGCAGCCGGGACTTGATCCAGCACCCATATGGGTTGCCAGCACTGAAGGGGGCTAGGCCACAGTGCTGGCCCCATCAATTGTTTTCTGAATGTTCATTTCAGTCTTAGATGTTATCACTAGTATCTTTCCCCAGCCATCGTGAGGTACACAGTTTTGAAACACAAACTCATTACATTAATAAGGAACAGTAGTGTATAAACAATTTGGGAAAATCAACTTCAAACAGTATCTTAATGGTTACCCATATATTAAGCCAACAGTTTAATTTTACAAACTCAGATTAGTAACCTTTTAACTGTTTTGTCATCATACTTTTATATTATGGTGTGTTTTGCACTAAGATATCATTTTATTTTCCATTAGTTTTATTTCTGGTTTACAGTATTAATATTCCTCAATTGATTTACAGTTAATAGACCAGTGATTATATTTTGAACAGCTCTGGATATTGTTTATCTTTTGATACGATTTTTTTCAAAACTTGGTCTATGTCTACAATTTTTTAAATTCTTTATTTCATTATAGTTTTTAAGATTTATTTTTTAAGGAATACAAATTTCTTAAGTACAACTTTAGGAATACAGTTATTCTTCCCACCATACCCACCCTCCCATCCATACTCTCACCCTCCAACTCCTCCCTCTCCCCTTGCCAGTCCCATTCTCCATTAAGATTCATTTTCTTTTCTTTTTTTTTTGACAGGCAGAGTGAAAAGTGAGAGAGAGAGAGAAAGAGAGAGAGAGAGAGGAGAGAGAGAGAGAAAGGTGTTCATTTTTCCGTTGGTTCACCCCCAAATGGCCGCTGGGGCCAGCGCACCGTGTTGATCTGAAGGCAGGAGCCAGGTGCTTCTCCTGGTCTCCCATGCGGGTGCAGGGCCCAAGCACTTGGGCCATCCTCCACTGCCTTCTTGGGCCACAGCAGAGAGCTGGACTGGAAGAGGAGCAACTGGGACAGAATCTGGCGACCCAATAGTGTCTAGAACCCGGTGTGCTGGTGCCACAGACGGATGATTAGCCAAGTGAGCCATGGCGCCAGCCTTAAGATTCATTTTCAATTAACTTTGCACACAGAAGACCAACTTCACACCAAGTTAAGATTTCAACAATTTGTACACACACAAACTGTTTGAGAACTGGTTTTACAGTTAACTCTCAATACAACTCATTGAGAACATAGGTCCTGTAAGGGGAGTTAGTGCACAGTGACTCCTCTTGTTAATTTAACAATTAACACTCTTATGTATGACGTCAGTGACCACCTGAGGCTCTTGACATGTGCTGCCTAGGCTATGGAAGCCTTTGAGTCCACAAACTCCACCAGTATTTGGACAAGGCTGTAAGCAAAGCTGAAGTTCTCTCCTCCCTTTAGAGAAAAGTACATCCTTCTTTGATAGCAACTTCCTTCTGCTGGGGTATCACTCAGCCATCCTTCATGTAGAACATTTTTTGCCACAGTGTCTTGGCTTTCCATGAATGAAATGTTCTCATGGGCTTTTCAGCCAGACCAGGAAGCCTTAAAGGCTGATTCTGAAGTCAGAGTATTAAACTGATTGTCATTCTATGAATCTGCTTTGTGGTATGTCTACATTTTTAAAAATTTGTTTTGTTCAAGAATAATTAAAAGTTAACTCTTGGGGCTGGTGCTGTGGTGTAGTGGGTAAAACCACAATTTGCCATGCCAGCATCCCATATGGGTGCCAGTACGAGCCCCGGCTGCTCCACTTCCAATGCAGCTCTCTGCTATGGCCTGGCAAAGCAGTAGAAGATGGCCCAAGTCCTTGGACCCCTGTGCCCACGTGGGAGACCTGGAGAAGGCTCCTGGCTTTGGATTAGCGTAGCTGTGGCTATTGCAGCCAATTGAGGAGTGAATCAATGGATGGACATCTCTCTCCCTCTCTCTCTGCCTCTCATTCTCTGTGTAATGTTTTCAGATAAATATATATATATATTTTTTTTGACAGGCAGAGTGGACAGTGAGAGAGAGACAGAGAGAAAGGTCTTCCTTTGCCGTTGGTTCACCCCTCAATGGCCGCTGCGGCTGGTGCACCGCACTGATCCAAAGGCAGGAGCCAGGTGCTTCTCCTGGTCTCCCATGGGGTGCATGGCCCAAGCACTTGGGCCATCCTCCACTGCACTCCCAGGCCATAGCAGAGAGCTGGCCTGGAAGAGGGGCAACCGGGACAGAATCCGGCGCCCCGACCGGGACCTAGAACCCGGTGTGCCGGCGCCGCTAGCCGGAGGATTAGCCTGTTGAGCCACAGCGCCGGCCCAGATAAATAATTTTTTAAAAAAAGTTAACTATTACACACTAAGTAATACAAATATTTGGGACTTATAGTTGTATATGACTTCATTCCATGGAGTAAACTGTTTATTAGGTTATATTTAGAAAACTAAATAAAAATTAAAACCCACTGACTCTACTAGGGCTGGAGAAATGAGGGCTCTGAAAAATTTGCCAGCAGCCCATGCCCCCGACAGCTATCTGAAGGACTGAACATTGAGAGAAGGAAGCTAGGGAAAGGGTTTTCTTACTATAGAAAAAACACTCTTTACTACAACCTTCAATATGAATTTAATATCAGCCTCATTTTTGTGCACTTTATAGGAAACACACTTTTATAAATAATTCAATATCATTCACAATCCAGTTTAAAAGGTATCTGAACTTTGCAAGGCAAAATTAAGTGTCCACAATTCTATCCAGATACAACACAGATGCCAGTCTTACTATTTAGCCATTATTTAATTCTCCTCTATTTAAAAGGCAGAGTTACAGAAAGGGAGAGACAGACAGTTCACCCAATTGCTGATTCACTCTCCAAATTACTGTAACGCTGGTCCAGGCCAAAGCCAGGAGCCTGCAACTCCATCCAAGTCTTCCATGTGTGTGACAGGGCCAAGGTCATCTGCTGATATCCCAGGTACATAAACAGAAAGCTAGATTTAAAGTAGAGCTGCCAGGACTGAAACAGGAATTCTGGTGGAGTCACAAGTAGCAGCATAACCCAACACACAATACCCATCCAATGTCAGTCTCTAGTTCTCCTCTTAATTGATTTCCCACTCTGTTCTAAGCTCCAGGTACTCACTCCTGTTTGCAAACCAGAGTATTTGCCTATTGCAGACCTATAGCAAACATTTCTTGAAATTATTACTTTAAAATGTATTCAGAGTTCTCATATTTGAAATGTCTCCATTCTTATCCCTTAATTGAGGTTTACCTTTTAATTGAGGTTCATCTTTTAATAAAGATGGATCTCTTTAAATCTATGAACTTTCTAAAGTAAAAATTTTGATTTTATTTTTTAAAGATGAGACTGCCTCACAAAAATTTCAGTATTTTCTCAGTTGTATATGAATAAGACAAAAGTACAGCTGTAACAAAATTCAAACATTTAATTTTTTCCCAAAACCTTAATTACTATACTAATGAAAATAAATTATATTTAGAACAATTTTAATATTTGTACATCATCTTTATACAACTGTAACAGTGCTTTCAAAAGATGTTAATTTCACAATTAAAACGTTTAAGAATGGGAACATTAAAGAACTTTAGTCTAAAATATACCTCATAATGCTAAGAGGTATACTGCTCTTTATCAAATTAGCTATACTTGTATTCAAAATAACATGGCTTTTAACTAACAACAATTATTTCTTGTCCATCTCAGTGATTTCTTGGATCCAAAACAAAATCTGTGTATTTATTTCTTTAAAAACATCATTTGTTGATCGTCCTTTCACTGCCATGGAATGATTTGCCTTCTCAATCCAGTGGATTTTACTGGGAGCTTGCATTTTCTGTGCCACTTTCTCCAACAAGTTCTAGAGGGAAAAAGAAGAGAAACTAGACTCATGTTCATTTTTTATTTTTGGACAGGCAGAGTGGACAGTGAGAGAGAGAGAGACAGAGAGAAAGGTCTTCCTTTCGCCGTTGGTCACCCTCCAATGGCCGCCACGGCCGGTGCACTGCAGCCGGCGCATCGCGCTGATCTGAAGCCAGGAGCCAGGTGCCTCTCCTGGTCTCCCATGCAGGTGCAGGGCCCAAGCACTTGGGCCATCCTCCACTGCACTCCTGGGCCACAGCAGAGAGCTGGCCCGGAAGAGGAGCGACTGGGACAAATCCGGCGCCCCGACTGGGACTAGCACCCGGTGTGCCGGTGCCGCAGGCAGAGCATTATTAGCCTATTGAGCCGTGGCGCCGGCCTAGACTCATGTTTTACTGTTGTTTAAAGGATTCACTCTCACAGCTATACTGGCATCTACTCATCAAATATTCATTAAATACCTGGAAAGAAAACTTTTTAGACAATGGGATGTGCAAAATAATGTCCACAGAAGTAGCAGACCGTTTCTTTCAAATACACCAATACTATAGTCATAGTAAGCAATCACTATTGCTACTACAAGTTTAGTAAGTTGGTGCTCCCTCCTTTCCTTTTTCCAAAAAAATTGATTTCCCAAGGAAATGATAAGCTCCAGAAAATGCAGTTGTTTCATAATAATGGGCTAATATTTAGTAACGCAGAGACACTGCCAACTCTTTCTAGGGGTCAATTTATTACCAATAATCTGCCTTTCATTTGTGAGTATCTGTTGAAATGACAAACCAAATGCACAGTCTGGTAATATTCGATTCAGATATTCATCCTTCACTTCCTAAATGAGAATTCATCATTGCTTTCGGGAGAGACACATTTTTTCAGTACACTTAATCCTACTTTTAGGTTCTTTATAGCAACTATGGCACAGAACCAGCATTAGTTAAATTAGCATCTTTTTAAAGAAGCTGAATGCTACAAGTAATAGTTTACTCCCAAGATATTTCTATCTTTGGGCCGGCATTGTGGCAGAGTGGCACAGTGAAGTCACTACTTGCTTGTGACAACATCATCCTGTATTGGACTGCCAATTTGAGTTCTGGCTATTCTGATCCAGCTTCCTGCTAATGTGCCTGAGAAGGCAGCAGACGATGGCCCAAACACTTGGGTCCCTGCCATTGCCTTGGGAGACCAGATGGAGTTCTTAGTTCCTGGCTTCAGCCTGGCTCAAATCTGGTTGTTGCAGCCATTTAGGGGGTGAACCAGTGGATAGATCTCTCTGCCTGTCAAACAAATAAACAAATACATGTCTTTTTTGGGGCTGGTGCTGTGGTGTAGCAGGTGAGGCCGCTGCCTGCAGTGCCGGCATCCCATATGGGCACCGGTTCAAGTCCTGGCTGCTCTACTTCTGATCCAGCTCTCTGCTATGGCCTGGGAAGACAGTGAAGGGTGGCTCAGGTCCTTGGGTCCCTGCACCCATGTTGGGGACCCGGAGGATATGGATCCTGGATTTGGACTGGCGCAGCTCCAGCCAAATGGAAGACTTCTCTCTCTCTGCCTCTCCTTCTCTGTGTAACTCTTTCAAATAAATAAATCTTAAAAACAAAAACAAACAAACAAAAAAACCCTCTTTTTTTTTTAAAAAAAAGATATTGCTTTCAGTTTTTCTTTAAATTACAGAGTTATAACTCACCTTTTCACACATTTCATCTGCTGACCCTGATACAAACAGTACAGGATCTTTTATACGAAACAGATCTTCATCTCTGAGTTTATTCTGCTGCTTTGGATGGTGCAGTGGATATGAAATACAAATGAGGCCTCGAATAAAATCATCAGCATCATCTGGCTCAGTATGACACATTACAGAAGCGGCTGCTCTTGAGCCCATTGAACGACCTAAAAGTAATTAAAATTAACTTCAGTTTGAAGCATAAATATTCACATAAGGTAGCAGTGATGTGGCAAATTAGATTTCCTATTTCTTTATCAACAAACAGCTCTATCAGGTGGTAATTAACAAGCAGCAATACCCACTATGCCCACAGGTATGAACACCCAGAGACTTAAGAAGAGCTAAAAACTGATCTTAAAAAAAAAAAAAAAAAAAAAGAATTAACAGCTATTTTTCTGAAGAACATTTAGAAGAGGACATTCCTTGTAAACGAATCATCTTTTCTAAGAGAGTGATTCAGGGATATAAATAAGAGATCCTCAGATAGTAACATATATGAGAATGTATGCAATTTACCTTACTAATACAAACAAAAAACCCTTAACTCTTTGTTGTCAATTAGTCATTATATCAAAATGAGTAGTTAATAAGTATTCACAAGCATTGCAACTTACCTCCAAGGAAAACACCTGCAAGTTTGTATTCTCCTGAAGTCTTTAAGTAATTCTAAGGAAAAAACAAACAGAAATGACAATTGCCATAGTATAAAATATTCCACTAGAAAGCCAAGACACTTTATTTCTCATTATTTCTGAAATGCATAAAAATATATGCAAAGACAATCACAAAATCTTATGGGATTTTTTTAAGTGGTAAGCAGTTCTTTCTCTTCTGGTCATTCTTCACCATTAAATCAAATTTTGTGTAATATGGCAAAGATTTGGGGGATAAAAAAGGCAATTTATCTTTATTCAAATATTGAAGAACTAAACTATTTTTAAAGCACAAACCATTAGGGCCCATTTTGTGGGGTAGCAGGTTAAACCTCGACCTGAAATACCGGATCTCATAAGGAGTTCAAGACATGGCTGTTCCACTTCTAATCCAGCTCCCTGCTAATGTGCCTGGGAAAGTAACAGAGTATGGCCCAAGTGCTTCAGCCCCTGCACCAATGTGGGAGACCCAGAAGCAGCTCTGGGCTTCTGGCTTCGGCATGGCCCAGCCCGGCCATTGCAGCCATTTGGGGAGTGAACTTGCTGATGGAATCTCTCTCTGTCTCTCTGCCTCTTTAACTGCCTTTCAAGTAAATAAAAAATATATATCTTAGGAAAAAAAAAACTATTAAAGCAAAAAGCCAGTTAAAGGCTTTTAACTAACAACCAAATTTAAAAATACTAATATCTAATTTAAAGCTCTGGAAAACTTGGCAAGCTTGAAATAATTCAAATTAAAAGAAACTTTAAACTTGAGTTTTATCCACTGATTTTAAGCAATGTTTCTAAATATACACAAACAACACTATATTTATATGTATACTATGTTAGGTGAAATACTCTAAAATGTCAGTGAGAAAATCCTAAATTGCTTCCTTGGCACTATCATGGAGAAACAACTACAATATAAGGAGGGTTCATCTCCATGAAAATGATGGCCAAAAAAAAAGAAAGAAAAAAGAAATCTGACCACTAAACAACTAGCTTTCATGCACTGTTGAGATTCTAAGAATATTAAAATATTTTTAAAATTAAACCAAATGACTAAACATAATTTATGTTAAGAATTTTAAACAAATCCTATCATAAGAAAATATAAAGAAATTTCTTACCAAAACTGACTTATATGCCTTAATTCTATGTACAATATTAAGGCCTTTACAGGTAAACCTCAGGCAAAAAAACCCATGAGATGCAAGATGGGATGCCAGTGACATCAAATGAGGAAGATTCATATCTCCTGATGCTCCATGTGTAAGAATTATTCCGTATGTTAAGTTCTTGTTGGGTACTAAACAAACAGCATCTAGTAATTTATTTCCAAAAGGTATTTTTAATTTAACCTGGAATTAAGAGAATAAAGGGATCAAAAATCACTTCCTTGACTACTGAGGCCATTGAATAACTGTGTACGTTTGCTTTGGGAGACTTATGATTCAAGTCACAGACAACAAGTAAAAACTAATGATGATAATAGTAAATATTTAAAAAGTACTTACTATGTGACCAGTACTATAAGCAATTTATATGTATTAACTCATTTAATCTTCTTACTAATTCTAGAAGGCAAGTACTATTATCTCTATTTTATAGATAAGGTATAGCAAGTAACTTGCCCAAGGTCATAGACTCACTAGCCGGGATTCAAATTCAGGCACTCTGCTCCAGAGTTCTTACTCTTAACCACTAATGCTGTAATGCTCCTTATAGTGCAAGGTAAAAATAAGAGAAGCCAAAGTAAAAAGAGAACAGGGGGAGGAGAGCTAACAATGCGGAACATACAAAAATATGTATTACCTCTGTATGATTCATTTTCACTGCTGAATAACAAAGTGCATTACATCTGAGAAGCAAAGGACATCTCCCTGAAAAGAAGATTCTGTTGTGAAAGGTGATTGGCAGACGTGGATATGACACAAGAACCGTGAATGAACACATTAGGCAGTTGAAACCAACATTCAGAACTACAACTTCTCTAAAAACTGGAGTCTACATATATATTATTTAAGTAAACATTATTTTCAAGGCTTCTACTGGGCACTCAGAATTGCTCACAGGGCCAATATTATATAAGAGGAAGTAAATGTGGTACTGTGATACAGAAGCCCTAAGATAATTCATATGAAAGTAGGATGCAGGGCCAGTATTGTGTAGCAACAGGTTCAGATGCTGCCTGCAATGCCAGCACCCATGTTGGAGGAAGAACTCCGGTTAGGGTCCTGGCTGCTCAGCTACCATCCAGCTCCCTGCTGGTGTGACTGGGGAAAGCAGCATATAATGGCTCAAGTACTAGGAGCCCTGCTACTCACGTGGGAAGAGACCCAGATGAATTTCTAGGCTCCTGGCATTGGCCTAGCCTAGCCCCAGCTGTTACGGCTATTTGGGGAGTGGACCAGCTGCTGGAAGATCTCTTTCTGTCACTCCCTGTCTCTGTAACTCTTTCCTTTCAAATAAATAAAATCTTAAAAAAAAAAAAAAAAAAAAAAAAAAAGGATGTTGTACCCTGACAAAAATATGAAAAGCATACAAAGGTACTTCACAAAGTTTGTAGAAAAAGGAATCAAGTTTATTTTGGTGCCAAAAATTAAATTTATACATAAAAAGGGCTTCAAAAAGTTAATGGAAAATGCACCCTGTCATGTCACTTTGTACTACCTCCTAATAGGCAAGAATACATATCTTTACCCTTTTGACTTTGGGGTTTGGCTATGTGACCTGTCTTAACTAATGGACTATAGAAGTTTCACCACACCACTTTTCAGCTGAGGCATGGCTGGTTTTCAAAAGCCCTCCCATTATTTTCACCCTCAGCTGTGAAGAAAGCACACACTCAAAAGGTTTGCTTTTCTCAGCCTGAGTCCCAGAATGACATACAGAGCAGATATGAACCCAAAACTAAAGTCCAGAGCAGAGTCTAGCCTACTCCAACCAAGATCTAAACCACAGATAATGTGAAGAACCATAGCATGAAATGTGAGTCACTGACATTTTGGGGTGGTTATGCAGCATTACTATAAAGACTTTATTATTCAGGTATTATCTACATCAGCCATCTCCATTTTTCACTCATTTTTCTCCATTAACCTTTATTCGTTCATTTATCACTTATTTAATAGGTAGCAATAACAAAGTTCAATGTTTAAAAGGTATTAATATTCAGTGAAAAAAATCTCTCATTCTACTTTTGACACGTCACCCAGATCCCTTCTCCAAAGACAACCAATATTACCTGCTCCTTGTGTATCTTGTCAGACAGTACTGTACTCACATTATTTTCACATGTATGTAGGTGTAAGATAAATTCCCAGGAGAGGGACTGCTGAGTCAAAGTGTCTGTTCATAATTTTTAAAAGAATATATTTTTGAGTAGGTGATATATGTGCATGGTACAAATTTTTAACACAAAATTGTAAATAGTGAGGTATCCTAAATCTTTCCCTCAGCCACCAAGTTCCTTTCCCGTTCCAGAAGATCTTTCCATATCTGTGTATGTCTGTGTGTGTAGAATTCTCTCAAGTCTAGAGGATGGTTGTACAAGTTCTGGGACCTGAGTGGGAGAAGCGGGATAAAGGACATCATACTTTAGCATTCCTGTTTTCATAAATGTGTCTTTTAACTATGTCTTGGGTTCCCCAGTTTAAATATCCTATTTACTTTCTCAAAAGAATAAATCCATATCCAGTCTTCCAATATAGGGAAAGGCAGTTACCCAACAATGTGAAATGAGGAAGGGGATTTACGTATCTAATTGCTTCTCAGAGTTCACCTAATTCACCTTTATTTAAATACTGCCCCACCAACCTCCCCCTCTCCCCAGCCCCCAATCCCAAAGGCATCAGGCGCTGCCAGTTTCTGTGCATCTTGAAGATTCTGGCAGTTTATACAGAACTGTTTCACAGCATTCCCTACTACTGGTTTAAGATTAAATTAGGGTTTGCTAAGGAATTGCTTTCCAGAGCTATTTGATTGCCTAGTGCTTCCTGTCCTATTCTCTCCATTGTTGGTGGGATTATGTCTTTTAAAAATATATCCCTTTCCTGTAATATTAATATTTCAGGAAGGACTAAAATTAGTCACAATTGTTCAATCACTATCCTAACCTAGAATGTTCTACTACTCTCCAGCAACATGGGGTTTTGGTGCTTTTATTTAGGGAAACTCCATTTCCCCGTCAGGAGTCAGGACCAACTTTCAGAAACACTGAAATTCTCCCACAGCAACCTACTCCAGATAGTCTGGGTTTTGATCTCTGGCTTTGGATTCAGGTGAGAGCAGGGTTCAAAACCTGGCTCAGCCTCCATGTCTTTCACTAAGAAAATTGGGATGGGAGCTAGGTGGTTGGGGCACTCACATCCCATGTAATAGAGTCTAGGCTTCCTGCTAATGTGCACCCTGGGAGACAAGAGGTGAGATAGTTCTGCCACCCACATGGAAGACTGGGATTTAGTTCTAGGCTCCTCCCCTTCCCAGCCCAACCAAGGCTGTGGCAGGTACTTGGTAGTGGTGGTGGTGGTGACCCACCGGACACCTCTCTCAAATGAATAAAAATAAATAAATAAACGCCACCAACCTTCTAAAGATGCTGTGACAACTAAAATATGTACTGCATTTAGTACCGTGTTCGTCCATATATCCTGGGCATTCAATAGCTGACTTCTATTAGTACTTACATCTAGAACGTAACTGATTACTTCTTAACGCTAAAAGGATCAATTTTCAGTTAAAAACCGTTAGTGCGGTATCTGTTACGCCTCCAGCATGACGTTGGCTGTCACGAGGCAAACAAAAACGTTAGGAGTTCGTCTTCCGGGGGTCGGGTCGACTACCCACACTGAACAACACTCGAGCAAAAATCCCACAGGAGGCCTCACAGGAGTCAGGGCTTCAACGGCACTTGGGAACGGAGTTTAGTCACTCAACAAACGCGCGTGTTCCCGGGCTGTGCCGTGGGCCACCCGGGGAGGGGGGCGACTCCTCAAATCTCGGGGGCTGCCTCGGACCAGTCACCGGGGCTGGCCAACGGAATCCAGGTTGGCCCTGTCCGCTCCGACCCCCGACTCGGCAGAGCGGACCAAGCCCCACCGGCCGGCGCCCGCCGACACCGCACTTGGAGCGGACGCCTCGCGGCGCCGACCCACAGCCCCTGAGGAGAGTCGTCCGCGAGCCCCGAGCGCGTCAGGCGGCCCCGCCAGGAGCGCGACCACTCCTGAAAGGCCGCCCCCGGCCTAACGCCGCCAACCGCCACCGCCGCACTTACCCGCGAAGGCACAAGTAGCCTCCAGCACCTAACCCGCCCTCACTCCCCTCAGGGCGCAGAGTCGCACGCTCGAAGCGACCGCCTCGCCTCCCCGCCAGCGCGCTCCGCCACGGCGCACGCGCGCGCAGGCCCCGCCCACCGCGCGGGGCACGCCGGGAGCGGGAGTTTTCCAGAGGAGGCTCGCGCTCCCACCGTAGATGGAGGGGAGGGGGCGCCTGGGAGCGGCGCTGGGCGTGCGCCCCCGGCTGCCTCGCCGCTAGCCTGTTCTGCTCGGAGCCCTGCCCAGCTCGGGTCGGGGTGTGACAACTGGCTGGTTCCTCGCATCCCACGATGGGTCCTGCGAGGGCGCCCCTTGCACCTGACGGACCCCAGCCGCCCTCGCCTTCCACCGGACGCGGCCAAGCCCCTGCCTCGTCCTGGCTTGGGTCAGCGGAACAGTGGCCAGCCCGGCCCCACCTCCCAGCTGTGTCCACACAGCAGCCAGCGGGGCCCTGGGAAGAGGAAATCCCGCCTCTGCAGAGGCTGGCGTTCGGCTCCAGAGGCCTCGCGGTGGCCTGTCCGCCCGGACGCCCTGCAGGTCGTCGCCGGGCTCCTCAGCGCCTCAGCTCCGTCGCCGGGCTCCTCAGCTCCGGGCGGCCTCCCGCCGGCAGGCCCGCTGCGGGGCTTCTGTCCTGGCACAGGCCGCAGGCCACGGGCCTCTCCGCGGGCCTGACTCACCCGTACCCGCTCCGGGAATCCGCCCACGCTGCCTGCCCTCCTTCCCTGGCCACCTGGCCCGCTTCTGTTTTGTTCTTGAACCGTGAATCTCCGGTGTATCCACCAACGCATGCGAATGTTTCCTGAAGGCACGAGTCCCTCAAAGCTGCCCTGCTTTGGTCACTGAACGTAGAAGGAACCAGATGCCAGAAAGCCACTTGGTGCCATTCATCACAAGTGTTTCTCCAAATGACAGTCTTAACACTTCATTGTTCAATTTTGTAGACACATTTTTAAAAACAGCTATATTTACATGCCATGAAATTCACGGATTTTAAGTGTAAAATCAATGATTTTCAGTAATTTCACAACCATCGCCACACTCTAAGGACATTTCCATCAGCCCCATCAGGCTAGCCTGGACGTCAACAGTGATCTTTCCTGGATCTCTTAACTGATGGTCATTTCATTTGAACTACAGAATTTGGACTTATGAGCATCTACAACTGTGTGAACCAATTCCTTAAAATAAGTAGCTCTTTCCATAGGCATATTTGATTGGTTCTGTTTCTCTGGAGAACAGTGGCTAATACGCCAATGAAGTCTGAAACTAAGAATGCTTTTTTTTTTTTTTTTTTTTTGACAGGCAGAGTGGACAGTGAGAGAGAGACAGAGAGAAGGGTCTTCCTTTTGCCGTTGGTTCACCCTCCAATGGCCGCCACGGCCGGCGCTCCGCGCTGATCCGAAGGCAGGAGCCAGGTGCTTCTCCTGGTCTCCCATGGGGTGCAGGGCCCAAGCACTTGGGCCATCCTCCACTGCCCTCCCTGGTGAAACTAAGAATGCTTTTTATCATCACAAGTACTCAACATTGCACTAGAAATTTCAAGACAACAAGGATGGAGAATAAATAAAATGATAAATATGTAAAAAAGATACAGTCATTATTTTAAAGTAAGATTGTTTTGGAGAAAAATCAAGTGGATTTTCTTAGATCTGATAAAATAGTTCACTAAGTGGTTGGTTAGAGAACATTCAAAAATGCATAGTTCTTTTAAACAAAAATGTATAGTTCTTTTAAACAAAAATTTATAGTTTTTTAAACAAATAAAAACATAAAACAGCAACAAATATAGAAAATATTCAATAAAGATAACATAATACATTTAATATCTGACATGAAAAAACATAATTTTACTTCAGAATCCAAAGAAGACCTGGAACACATGGAGCTATGGATTATTACCTTATTGGCTGGGAAAACATAATATTGTAAACCTGTCAGTTTTCATAAACTATTAAAATTTATGAAATTTCACTTGAAATTTTTATACTTAGTCCTTGACAACATGATTTTAAAGTGCAACTTGAAGAATATATACAATAAAAATTTAAAAGAACAATTAGAAGACTGAGTTCTACACTAATGTGTCAAATTATACCAGAATCTTGTATGATCATACTTTAAGAAAAATTGGAAAAATTTAAAAAGAAAATACCAGACATTCAATTCCATAAATAATTAGGGAAACATTAAAAAAAACTTTTAACTCAATTTGAGAAAAATGAAAAATATAAACAATAGCCAGTGCTACTGAATACATAGGAAAATGCGGTTTTAATACCCCAGAAAAGGGAACATAGTTTATATAATGTCTTTGTTTTATTTATTTAAATTTAAGTTACCTATAATCTTTGCTTCAATAATTTCACTTTAAGAAACCTGTCCCACAGTATTACCAAGCAGGCATGCTTCTTTTTGGGAAAGCTAAAAGTTGGAACGCTTCCCACACAGTGGAAAGAATGGAGAGAATGAACTTTCACAATCCGAGTCCCTGATGTTCCCTGTGTGTTGTGTGTGTGTGTAAAGGTCTGGAAGTCTACCTATTAACAGCAGTTCTATTGGGAAGAGGATAGAAATTGAAAGAATTTTTATTGTTATGATCATGATGAGCAGGTATTGCCATCGTCATTTATTAAACTCTTAAACTTCCTACTCTGAAATAATTACCTATTTATAGAAAGCTATAAAAGTATATACATGGAGGTCCTCTATACAGATCACTTAGTTTCTCTTGCTACTTTGGAATAAACCAGTTTAAAGAAGCCTTCCTACTTGAACAACAGGTTTTGTCCAAAGAGTACTCAGTAGGTAATGCACTACAACCTAGCTTGCTGTGTAAGCAAGGACTAACATAGCATACAGTTGTATAGCTGAATAATGGGGTGGAATAGGGAGCTCAGCCAATCACAGCAGCTGACCTCTCAGCCAATTCCAGGTTAAAGCCTCCCAGATTGTGCCCCTATTAGGCAAAAACCAGACTGTGTGAATCATAATAATGTCTGTAGAGTACGTCATTTCCTGCATTTGTGATTGTAAAAATAGCTCTCAAGGTCATGTAAGAGAGAGCATCAGGAACCATGTTTTGGGTGAAATGCTGCCTGGTTCTAGAAAAACTTCATTATATTAATATAGATTTTTTAAATCTCCAGTGGAGATAATCCTGCATAGCTATATATCAAAACCAGAATCTTAAAATTAATGCAATTCTAGAGATCATTCCAATTCCACCAGTTATACATGTACATGTGTATAGAGCCCTGTATAGAGTTTTATGTAGTTTTGTGTAACCACAATCAAAGATATAGGAGTAAATCATCACAAGTATTCCTAAAGCTAATCCTTTGTAGCCATGATTATCCCCCATGTAAAACAATTAAAAAAAAAAAACATGCAATAAAAGATGAAGTGCTGTTGAGTAAGCTGCAGAAAAAAAGTTTCTGGAGAAGGGAAAAATTTATATACATTTCCATGAGCATATATGGTTCTCACTTCAACTTCTCATAGCCTCATACAAATATCCAAATGGGAAGTCTCATTCTCTAAACCAGACTTTGACAGATGCTGACAGAAGAGACATGGTAAATTTATCATGTGGCAAATCATACACTCCACAGGTGATGGCCAATTTAGTCCTTAGTCTCTCATTGAACTCTCAGTGCTACCCATTCAGACTTAAAACAATTTTAAGACAAAGAGGGATATGTTATGAATTCCTTTTGGCACCGATTTTTTACTTATTTTTCCTACAAGAGGTGGTGTTCCTTGGAGGAATTCCTGCTATGGTAATGGGTTATTTGGGGTTCAGCAAACATGGGCCATTGCTGGCAGTGCTCTTATGGACTGAAATAGGATCCTTCTCTGGATGAAGAAAAATGAGAAATGCATGTTCTAACCTTTTCATTTGATTATTGTTATAGCCCTTGCCTATTTTCTTCCTGTACTATGGCATTTTTAAAATTTTTACTTCTTGAATTCTTTATTTAGTAGAGCCACTAAGCCTTTGACTATAATGTAATTTAAAAAATGTTATCTTGGCCGGCGCCGTGGCTCAACAGGCTAATCCTCCGCCTTGCGGCGCCGGCACACCGGGTTCTAGTCCCGGTCAGGGCACCGATCCTGTCCCGGTTGCCCCTCTTCCAGGCCAGCTCTCTGCTGTGGCCAGTGGAGGACAGCCCAAGTGTTTGGGCTCTGCACCCCATGGGAGACCAGGAGAAGCACCTGGCTCCTGCCATCGGAACAGCGCGGTGCGCCGGCCGCAACGCGCTACCACGGCGGCCATTGGAGGGTAAACCAACGGCAAAAGGAAGACCTTTCTCTCTGTCTCTCTCTCACTGTCCACTCTGCCTGTCAAAAATAAAAAAAAAAATAAAAAATAAAAAAAAATAAAAAATGTTATCTCAAAAAATAATAAAACAATGGGGCCCTCACTATCAAGTAGGAGGTTAAGATGTACCTCCAGTGCTGGCATCCTACATGCACGTTGGTTTGCATCTCCAGTGCTCTTCTTCTGAACCAGCTTCCTGCTAATGTGTCTGGGAAAGCAGTGGAGGATGGCCCAGGTCCTTGGGCACCTGCACCCACGTGGAAGACCCAGAAGAAGCTCCTGGCTCTGGTCTTCAGCCTGACCCAGCCCTTGTCATAGCAGCCATTTGGCAAGAGAACTAGCAGATGGAAGATCTGTCTCTCCTTCTCTCTCTCTGTAATATAACTCTTTCAAATAAATAAATAAATACCTAAAGAATATTAAGTTAAAACATCAATTTTCTAGAAATTTCTAGAACTCCTATATTTTTTTCTTTTTTTTATTATAACCTGGTCCATAAAATAAATCTAAGATTCAGTGATTCAAGTAAGAATATTTTGTTACTGTCATTTAGTTTTATTTGCAACATGTACTTTTGAGTGATTTTATAGGATGATATTGATACCATCAAGAGTTTTCTCATGTGGAGTCTGTTGCCACTGGTTCTAATTAGATGTACATCTCAACAGTTTCTGGCTCTTTATGGGTAGGGATCCTGTCACCCACATCTGCTTGCTGTAAGACAGCTATTGCCAGAACTGGAATAGGAGATTATAGGTCTGTTCTGATTTCATTGTATCACATTTGCAAGTCCAAATTAGGAACCTCAGAATCCTCCCTCAAAAGTAATCTAAGAATCTTATTTGGTGTTTATCCAATTCCCAGATAAATACAAAGGGGGAAAGTTCCAGAGTGGGACATTTCCTTGAGAGAAGTCACTCATCTTTCTGGGCTTCAGCTTCCTGAGTATGTAAATTTGGAATCATGAGGGAATAATCTATACTAAAAAAGCTAGGATTTTTCTGATTAGTTTTTCTGCCAATGGAGAGAATAGCGTGTAATGGTTAGAAGGGGGGAGTCTAGTCAGATTGCCTGGATTTAGCTTTATCACCTAGTCATACCAGTGTTGCCATCTATTAAAATAGAGTTAAAAGTAACATACCTCATAGGTTGTGCAGATGAAGTAAGATAAATGCACATCAAGTGTTTATGAATACTTAGTGTTTACTAAGAGCTCAAATATTTAACCAGACTTCAGTCATCTGGAGAGGAATGGTTCTGTAAGTGGTAATGATAGCAAACACATCCTAGCACATTCTAAACACTTTCCATGTTGTTTTAATAACCTTTAAGCAACCCTACAGGTATTATTCCAAGTTTACGAATGAAGAAACAAGCATAGTGTTATTAAGATCAGACTAAGTGAAACGATCTGAATGCTAATTCAATTCAGGTGCTCTGGCTTCAGAGTCCATACTCTTAACCAATCTGCTGTAGCTGCCATCAAGTATTGCCAAAGTGATGAGGGGCTATGCTGATCAAATCAAAATTTCTAGGAAGCAATAACTGGGGGCAGTCAGAATCTTTAGATTTACATATTAAGCAGTTTGAAATTATTTCAACTAACACCATATTTTAAATTTCTAACAATAAATGTTTATTCATAACTGAAGGCAAGAAGAATTTATAAATGCATTTTAATACCTTGCTGATAAAATAGTAGAACTCCTATATTTTGGCAACAATTCCTATGACTTTATTTATCAGAGTCACTAAATGAAAGAAATAATTCTTTGGCTATTTCACCTGCCAAAATCTATACTATCAATAAAATGCAGAGATAGCCTCTCTGGTGATTAAAAATATTGTTTTGTCTTTTGTCACCAATCTTTTGGATTTGATTTTTGAATGGAATGAGTGCTACTCATACAACTGCTTTTCTTCCATATTTGGGTATTCAAGAGTTCCAGTTCCTTTTTCCAACATCTGCAGTTTCCCATCATAAATTGAGTTTCTGTACATACACAAGTTTGTTTATGTATTACTATTCTGGTATTCTATTTTGTTTTCTATCCTTACACCAATGTAACTTAAGCATATACACATAGTTTTGTTGTATGGTGGGAAAATTCTTCATAATTCATCAACAGTTAAGACTTTTCAGGTATTACATAATAGTTGACATCTTATTGACTTTGCAATCCATGAATATAGGATATCTTTGAACTTAGATTTTTCAAAATTTCTTGTGTCCATTTTTGGCCATTTTTATTAATTCCTCAAAGACTTCAACCTCCAAATTTATCATAAATGCTACTTTAAGTATTTTTATTTCATTTTCTATTACTAGTTGGAATATTGAAAAATTTTAAAAAAGATTTATTTATTTGAAAGGCAGAGTTACAAAGAGGCAGAGGCAGAGAGAGAGAGAAAGAGACAGGTTATCCATCTGCTCGTTCACTCCCCAGATGGCCACGACGGCTGGAACTGGGCTGATCCAAAGCCAGGAGCCAGGAGCCAGGAGCTTCTTGTGGGTCTCTCACACGGTTACAGTGGCCCAAGGACATGGCCCATCTTCTACGGCTTTCCCAGGCCATAGCAGTGAGCTGGAACAGTAATGGAGCAGACACGACAGGAACTGGTGCCCATATGGGATACCTGCGCTGCAGGCAAAAGTTTAACCTGCCATGCCATGACACTAGCCCTTTGGTTGAATTTTATATGCTGGTTTTCTATTTAACAAATGTCCAATTTTTTTGTTAATTGAAAAATTTTATCTGTAAATTTGTTTGGATTTTATGTGTGCTAAATTTTCTGCTTTTAGTAATTGTACTTGTTATTTTTACTCCTTATATTTCCTATTCTTTTCTAGACTTACTATGTTAGCATTAACCTCCAGCACTGAATGTGTGTGATGATAGGAACTCTCATGTTGTTTCTGCTTTCAAAGAAAATGTTTTTACAAGATGTACTGGGTTGAAGAGTGGTCCCCAAAAGTTGTGGTCCAGTTCTAACTTGGCTACATGTGTGATCCTATTGAAAAATAGAATCTTTGTAAATATAATTAAAATTCTTGAGGTGAGGTCACCTTCAACTTAGGATGGTGCCTTAGTCCAAAGACAAGTGTCTTTTCTAAGAGACAGATGAGGAGAAAACAAAGACACACAGAGGGGAAGACTATATGATAACACAGGCAGAGACTGGAAGGATGTACCCACAAGCCAAGGAATTCCAAGAATTACCAGCGGCTACCAGATCTTGGAAGAGGCATGAAATGGATTTTCTCTCAGAGCCTCTGGAAGGAACCAACACGTTCGACAAGTTGATCTCAGACTTCTGTCTCCAGAACTATGAGAGCATAAATTTCTGTTGTTCTAAGTCCCCAAGCTTGTAGTTACTTGCTGAGGTGGCCCTAGATTATAGAACAAAGGAGACTGGCTGAGTGAGCTAGGGACAAGGAAGGAATTCTTAAATTTGACAGAAAAAAACCCACAATTCTAAAAATACTGCCTGGGGCCCGAGCTGTGGTACAGCAGATTGAGCTGTGGCCTGCAATGCCGGCATCCATAGAGTGCTGGTTTGTGTTCCAGCTGCTCTACTTCCAATCCAGCTTCCTGCTGGTGCACCTAGGAAGGCAACTAAAGTGTTCCTGGGCCCCTGCCACTGATGTGTGAGATCTATAAAAGGCTCCTGGCTCTTGACAACGGCCTGCCCGTTGCATGGGGAGTGAACCAGGGGATGGAAGATCTCTCTGTCTCTCCCTCTTTCTGTGACTCTGCCTTTCAAATAAATAATGTTTTTAAAAATAATCTTGATGGGGAAGGCATTTGATATAGTGGTTAAGGGCTGCCCACATCCCATTTCAGAGTGCCTGGGTTCCAGTCCCAGCTCTGTTCCCCATTCGTTTCCTGCTAATGTGCACCCTGGGAGAGGGCAGAGATCACTCCAGAATTTGGGTATCTGTAACTCTGGTGGGAGACCTGGATTGAATTATCAACTCTCGGTTTGGCGTGGCCCAGCCCTGGCTGTTGTGGGCATCTGCAGAGTGACCTGAGGATGGGAGAGCTCTGTTGCTCTTTCAAATATAATAAATACAAACAAATTTTAAAAAGAAACTGATAGACCCTCTACATTAAACTCACCATTTTCTCAGCACTAAAAGGTCCTGGAATGAGAGTATAAGACATGCCATAAAATAGCAGAAATACAGTATATATACAATCAAGGAAGTGCTAGCTCCAAAGTCTATTTCTGTATCTCCATGAGGAAGTCAAACAGCTCATTAGGAAAATTAACTAAAAAAAAAAAAAGCGGCTGTACAAGAAGGCACTATTAGTGTTTTATAATCATATGAAATGATGATCAGCCTCCTTACTGAGAAAGAAAAATTAAAATATAATTAGTAATTATTTTACACCCATGGTACTGGTAAAAATATTAAAAGTTTGGTAATATCAAATGTCAGCAAGAATGTTAAGCAACTGTAAACCTCTACACTTCTGGAAAGCATAAAGTGGGATCATCAATTTGGAAAGTTGTTTGACATATTATAGTAAAGTTGTAAATGAATGGTACTCCATAGTCTAGTAATTCTGCTATAAACCAAATAGGGTCAAGGAACATGAATAAGGATTCACAGTAGCACTGATGGGAATTGTCCAAAAATAGGTACAACTCAATGTCCACCTACAATGGAATAGTAAAATATAGTCATCTTATTCATACAATCAACCTGTAAAAACAAATGAACTGCCACTATGTATACCAGTAGGCAAATAACAACAATACATCTGGTATATTTCCATTTATATAAATTCACAACTGGCAAAATGAAAATATGTTGTTTAGGGAAGTATATGTAGATAGCAAAATTATAAAAAGCAAAGGAAAATGTTATTGTAATCATCATGATAATGGTTGCCTTCGAGCAAGGGAGGGGGTGTGATAGGGTGAGGTACAAGGGACACTTCTAAGGTACCAGCAGTGTTCTATTTCTGAACTCCAGTGGTAGCATCAGAGAAAAACCAGAGCTGGCCAATAAAGCAATATAAACAGAGGTTATTCAAAACTATTATGATAGGGGAAAAGAGACCTCAGTGTATACAGGGCTAAACTGCAAATACAAGATAATCAGGAGGAAATTTATAGCCATGGACCAGTGTAGAGGTTAGTAGATGGAAAATTACCAAGAGTAAACACCAGGGAAGAGAGATTCTGGTTAAATAGACCTAACAGCATTCTCGCTAAACACAGACCAGGGTAATCAATCATCACCTTGTGGATGGTAAAGGATGAGGAATCGGATTAGGTATTGTGACTGACCAGATATGGAAGACAGGGGCTTTTTGTTAAACTGATTTAGCACAGCTCTTGCTAAAATTAGATTACAGAAGGCAGTGAACAGATAGTGAGCAGAAAGTTCAGGAGCCTGATGAATATTTGGTCAAGCACAGAACCTGTTAGCAGTTAATGGTTGATGATTATTTTTAAGCTGCTGCTGTTTTATATTCTTATGTATGTAAATTTCACAATTTACAAATGTATGAAAGATTGTTTAACTAGAAGATGGATGTAAGAGAAATCAGGTGAGAGATTTGTAGGACATTATAGATGGTTTAGTGTTAGGATGTCTAATTCTTTTTAATTCTTTTATGTGCATTCATTTATTCACCCATTTAATATTTATTACCCTTTCTAGCTGTGGGCACCCTGATGGACTCTACATGGTGGGTCCTAAAGGACTACACAGTGGATTAGCATGATCTCTATGGTCAAGTTGCTTAAAATTGGATGGGGGAAAGGCAATGGAATGGGACAGGATGTAGTATGGTATGGTAAGTACAATGACACAAGCACACAGAAGGGGAGATTCCAAGGAGGTGTTGGGGATTCCTAAAATGAGTATCGAGAATGTCCAAAATTGATACAGGAGAAGGTCATGGCTTCTAGATCAATGGACAAGTGTGTAACAGGAGATTAAGAAACCAGCGTTGACAGAACTGTGAGGGGACTGGTTTCGCTAGACCTCAGGCTACACGTTAGGAAAGGGTGAGAGACTTGACTACAGATGCAGGCAGAGGCCACGTTATGACAGGCCTTGCATGAAGTATTCAAAATAACCATGGCTTAAAGGAGACTGAGGTTTACTGCTTTGTCATTTAACCAAGTTTGTGCTTCTGTAAATCAAAAACCCAGAGCCTCCCTCTTCCTACTACTCCATAGTCCAAACACAGCTAACAATTAGCATAACATAGGTCTTTAAAATAAAGGTGGTTTTATTACAAAATTCTAAAAATGTGCTTTTAGTGATAGTCATAGGAACATAGCATAATAGGTAGAAACGTATCTTCATGATCCAAATAATCACACAGCAGATTTTACATTGTCTGTGCAATTAATACTTAAAAAACATTCTTCTTTTCAGTTAAGAAGTCTTCAGAGCACCATTACTTGAATGGAAGGTATTTTGCAAATCAGAGTTCATCTTTGGTCTGTAATCAAGAAGCAAAAATAGAGCCATCAAGTTGCACCTGAGTCAAGAAAACCTACATTTATTCAATATTTTTCTTTAAAATGAGAGCATGGAAAAAGTCAAATCCTTGCTTGAGGTTTTTAGCGAGGAGGACTATCTGGAAGTACTGGAATCACCAAAGGGTAAAATCACCTTATATCTCACAGGGCTACTGATGGGAAGCCAGCACCCATGGGTCTGTATTACAGTAAAGGCTTTGTGTCACCCACAGTATCAGTGAAAGGCTAGAGTAGATAAGGAGCAAGATATAAACAAAGATACCATTGTGTCCGTAACTTCTAGAAATCAATGGAAGATACTGATTTGGGACCTACTCTAAATCACTCAGATAATGATAAATATTAGGGGCAGGCAGTGTGGTACAGTGGTTAAGCCACCACTTGAGATACGCACATTCCATACTGAAGTGTCTGGATGGAGTCTGCACTTCTGTGCTTCTGATCAGCTTCCTGCCTGGAAGGCAGCAGATAACAGCCCAAGTACTTGGGTTTCTGTCACCCGTGTGGGGGACCCAGACAGAGCTACTGCCTCCTACCTTCTGCCTGGTCCAGCCCTGGCTATTGTGGGCTTTTGTGGAGTGAATAAGTTGATGACAGATCTCTTTGTGCCACTCTACCTTTCAAATCAATAAATAAGTCTTAAGAAACAAACAAAACAATTAAATAAGAATGGAGAAGGGAAGAGGCTCAGTCTCACTTGGAGCCCAGATGAGAAGTGTTCTCATACCAAATCACAAATGTGGCAAGGGGGGGAAATACCTTGTGATTTGGCAATTCCTGTTTTGTCATTGGCTGCAACCGATTTTATGGCCTTGCAGCACCAACAGGGGTTAACACTGATGATCCACTACTTCGAGGGCCAATGAATTAGTGGTAAACCAGTTCTCAAGAAGCAACAGCCAAAATTAGTATGTGCTGATTGAAATGATGTAAATATGTCCAGTGGCTGAGTTCAAGCTACCAAAAACTTAACCAGTGTGGAAAATACCTTACTATGAACTCACATGAGTTGGTTCTGTCACCTCATTGGAGCCAATAGTCACCTTAATCCTTTTAAGCCTTCTTGGTAAGTACATATAATAGAAGCCAAATCTGTCATCTCATCTTTGGTTATAGTAACACAAATGTGTGTTTTTCCATTCAAATACATGATGATGTTGCTTAAAATAATGTTGTCAGAATATTTTACACACATACATACATACATACATACACACACACACACACCCCACACACAACCTAAGGTTCAATTTAAACACCTACAATTAGAACAACACTACTTGGCCACTCAAGATTTTCCTATACAAACATACACACAATGTGATGAGTTGCTATAATCTAGCTAGATTATTTTTAAGTAAATTGTTCTTTGGGCTCAGTTTTGCTAACAGTAAAATGAAGGCATTTGCTGCACAACGTATGGTCCCTTTTCACCTTTTAAGTCCATAAGTGAGCCTGACTTTTAAAAATGCAACCATTATGCAGTGGTATCAAAATTTTGCTTTTAAATGAATCACTGGGTAACATGAGTAATCATTGGTATGTATTTTTTTTTTCCCTCTCCATGTTGGGATGAAGAACTTCACCAAATCTTCCTACAGGGAGGTGAAAGCCTCAGTGATGAATGGAAAACATATTTCAGACTCTGAGCATCTATTCAAAGGCCATGCAATCTGAAGTCTCACCTTACAAAAGGCTTCCCTCCATCTGCCAGGGAGCCGCCATGTCTCTTCACTGAACTGCACTGTAGCACCCTTTCTTGGGCCCTGTCACTTCCGTCTCTGACAGAATGGATTGCTTGGGGGCTTCAGGAGGGCGTCGAGTATTTGTTGTCTGACTGAACAACCCAAGGAACAAATGCACACGTGGATTCATACTAGTTCCTGCGCGGACACTGGGAAAGGCCAGTTCTGCTTACCTTTTGCCTGTGGCATGTGCAAGGAAAGAGGTCGTCCTCGGTCTGTGGCTCCACCCTCTTCATGCCCTCTCGGATCTGGGGCTCACTCACGAGTAAGTTGGCATATTCCTGTTGAGCAAAAATACAGAAACATTCCTTGCACAAAACTTTTGGTACATTCATGAAAGTAGACATTCTGGAATTTTTGAGACCAAGATCTACTATAGTAACACACTGTGATATGCAAAGTCCTCCATCCTCCCTTTAAATATCCAACTGGGCTTCTGAGAAGTGGCTGTCTTTTGAACACTGGCTGGCAGTTCAACAGATCTCTCCTTATTCTGTCCTGAGTTTATATAATTTCTGGATTTTTTTAACAGCCCTGCCATATAGTGAAAATAATTCTGCACATATTCTTCCCTAGACTGAGAATCTGAGGACCAAGATTACTGCTGCTTTTCCTGCTACAGCTTAAACAAACCTCAGTGGTCATCTTCATTTATGGGCTGAACATTCTTTTTTTTTTTTTTTTTTTTTAATTTTTTTTGACAGGCAGAGTGGACAGTGAGAGAGAGAGAGAAAGACAGAGAGAAAGGTCTTCCTTTGACTTTGGTTCACCCTCCAGTGGTTGCCGCGGCCAGCGCACTGCGCTGATCCGAAGCCAGGAGCCAGGTGCTTCTCCTGGTCTCCCATGCGGGTGCAGGGCCCAAGGACTTGGGCCATCCTCCACTACACTCCTGGGCCACAGCAGAGAGCTGGACTGGAAGAGGAGCAACCGGGAAAGAATCCGGCGCCCTGACCGGGACTAGAACCTGGTGTGCCGGCGCCACAAGGTGGAGGATTAGCCTATTGAGCCGCGGCGCTGGCCATGTGCTGAGCATTCTTAACCTGAAAACCCAAACCCAAAGTCTTTGAAATCTAAAACTTCTACAGCATCAATATGGCAGCAATAATTTTTGGATTTTGGAGCGTTTCAGATTTTGGATTTCAGATTTTTTCTTTGGATTAGCGATGTTCGACTGGTAAAGTCTGTGCAAATATTTCCAAATCCACAAAACTCCAAACTGAAACACTTCTGGTCCTGTGCATGTCTGATAAGGGATACTCAACCTGTATTACGTTCTTACTCTGGCCTAGGCACTGGGCCAAGTACTTACGCTAAGTACTAGCTAAATTAATGTGTAAGTCTTTAGAAATTCAAATAGTAAATCCCCCCAGTACATTCACTTTATACAGCTCATTTTCTGCATTCCTTCTTCATTTTCCCCCAATATCCATGGGGATGAGGAGAAAAGAGCTCTCCTATCCTGACATTTATCCAGAGAGGTACCTATATCTCCTTACATTAATTACTTTTAGAAACTGTTCAGTGAACTAGTATTTGCTCCTAATATACCAATGACAAGTTATCTGACCATTTTCATGAAAAACACTCACCTGGAAAAGTTTGAAATAATAACAGAATATGTCATCACCCATGAGATTATTTCTTGCAAATTCTTGTCCTGCTTTTGCTATCTTCTTCGCCTATGGGAACAACAATATAAAAATCCTTTAATGGAACATATCTTTTACCATGCAGACAAAGGAAAATTGAGCTGCTGAGTCTATATACAGTGAAACAATAGCAGGAAACATACTTTTGGAGGTAGTCTTACATGGTAAAAGCAACATTTAAGGGAGTATGTTTGTTCAAGTCAAAGGGAAAATTTTGACTTTCAAGTTTGAGAAGTTTTATTGGACTTCCTAGAATTAAGTCTCTCATGGACAGAGAAATCCTATATCGAGATTTAGCAGTGACTTCGTAAACTAAATGCAAGATGAAGCTGTATTACAGCACTGCTTTTGCAATTTTCAGCAGAAAATTAGCTTGAGGCTTATTCATTTAAATCCACAGCATGCTGCTGCCAGAATGGCTCTCTAAATTTCCACATTGCTACTAGAGGCTTAGAGAAACCTTACTGAAGAGAAACCATAATCAGGGTCAAGGCTTAGCTTTTGCTTCACACATGGAGAGGACAACCAATCCAAGATGCAATGCCTGCTGTTTTCACCCCAAAGGAGCTGTGTTATCGATTGGCAGGAGCTCCCCTTTTCAGGTCAAAGTCTATCCTCAGCACCCTGAACACTCTCCAGGCATAAGACATTTCCAATGGACCCATGACATTGGGGTGCACATGGAAGTAAGCTCCTAGGAGACTGACCTTACCTCTTCATCGTGATCTTTGGCCCACTGAAGTTTTTCAAGCAGATCACTCAGATTGCTTTTGACTGGAATGTAGTGTTTCCAGGGCTGCAATTCATTGTAGAAGTGTTCATAGTAGATGGAGTCCTGCTTCAGCACAACACTGTCACCAACCAGCAGATATGGCAGGCGATAGGCTGCCACAGTGCCATCGATGTTTATCTGATACTTGTGCTGCAAAATAATAGCAGAGCACACGAACTTCCATCACATTCCCTTTTCCCACTTTTTTTTTCCTCTGACCCTTTCTATACATAAATCCTCACACTGTTAGCTACAAATTAGTGACGTTTTGTCCTCTGTCTTCATTACTTAGTAAGTGGTTTTTATTACATGCTTTTATATAAATGCTTATTTTGATGTGCTCCTAAATTTCAGAAAGGGGGCAAAGAAAAATCTAAGATTGAAGTAGCAAACAAAACAATAAAACAGTTGTCCGAAGGTTATAATAAGGCAAGATAGATCTATTTGTAATTTTGTAATTATTCTACCAGTTAACTGATAGCATATGTGCACGTAACAATGATGACACATGCAGTGTCATGTTAGCTATATTTCTTTTCAAGGTTTTATCTGGGCGCAGGTGTTTTGTGGTACACTCAGTTACGCCACTGCTTGGGATGCCTATATTCTATATTGCAGTGGCTGGTTCAAGTCTTGGATAGTCTATGCTTCCAACCTAGCTTCCTGATAATGCACCTGGGAGGCAGTGAATGATGGCTCAGTACTTGAGTAGCTGCCACCACATGGGAGACCCAGATGGACTTCCTGCCTTCCAGCTTTGGCCTGGCTCAGCCTCAGCTGTCGAGGGCATTGGAGGAGTAAACCAGTGGATGGACGACCTCCCTCTCCCGCTGTCTCTCCCACTCTGTCGTTCTGTCCTTCAAAGAAATGATATATATCTGGATCTCTCATGTGGGTGGTAGGGACCCAGATACTTGAGCTATTACTTACTGTCCCCAATGATCCACATTAGCAAGAAGCTGGAAGATAAGAGGAGGCGGATTGAACCCAGGCATTCTAATATGGAAAGTGGACAACCCAAGTGGAGTTGTGCTACGCCCACAGCTGTGATACCCGTGTAGCAAGATGTTGCTGCGTTGGGGGTCTAAGGCTGCAGGGTTGAGGTTTGAGCTCTGTGGAGTGGGGCCTCAGGCGGTTCCTGTGCAGTCCGCGGTTGTAATGACCCCCGACTCACATGAGGGAAGCCGAAGACATGTCCTTGCTGACTCTGGGGACACTGTGTCCCTGCTCTGTTGATGATCTCATTATGCATTATCTACCTGCTGTGTTTACACTTTACTGCTTACTCTCACAATTATCAGAAACAAGAAAATCAAGAAAAAGAAGTTAACGTTTCCCATAAGATTATGGAGAAATTCAAACAATCTTTACCTCTCCGTTTACTAAAACTATTTACGAGAAAGCCAGGAATGCAAGTCAAAACATATCATTAGGTTCCCATTATAGTGACAGAGAAATGTTAAGAATGCTCAGAAGTTATCTCCAAGTATCTAAAGGGCAAGCAAAACTTTGGGCAAGCAAAACTTTGGGCAGTAATTCCCCCAAACAGTTCATAAAACAAAATTACCCATTAACCCAAAGGTCAATTCTCATTCTCAGTAAATTGTCTAAAAACATTAACCATAATGCCCCCACTATGTTCCTCATAAAACCACTCATATGACATCATTGTTCCACTAAGCTTTAACTCATTTTGTCAACCTTTGTGATAAAAGTTTAACATTTGCCTATAGCATTGTCCTCTTTACTATATAAACCCAAGCCTTACTATAATAAATCGCAGCAGCATACTCATAACGTGTGTGTCTGTCTGTCATTTCCCCGCCGATTCCTGATTCTCCTAGAGCCTTCGCCCTTGTTCTCCCTCGGTCTGTGTCTCCGCGAGAGCCGGTCCGCGGCAGAGTTGGTCCCTCCCTCCAAAGCATGATTCACACATGCACTGGCAAAACAGAAATGGTTGGTCATTTCTCACCTTGAAGAAATCAAAGAATGAAATGTGCTTCACAATGGGACCATACAGGCTTTCATCGTGTTTAAAGAAGAAAAAGTTGGTGAAGGCAGCATCGATGAGTTCTGGGTGTTTTCTACTGAGTTTAACCAGCTCCAGCCTCTCTTTGCGGCTATCTCGACCTCTCCAGACGGCAGTGGAGTTTTTACTTTCCCAGGGGGGACCTGTGTTTGCTTGCACAGACATCATATCCAAACTCACTCTAGAAAGATAAGACAGTGCAAGAGAATTTCTTCCCAAATGGTCACACCACAAAGGTCATTGGAAAATAATTCACAAAAGAAAGAAAATCCAGGCTCTGGGTCAACCCTGACCCATCTCTCACCGGCCCATGGTTTCTAGGACAGAGTCAGTCAAATCGTAGGTAGGCATCACGATATCCTTGGAATCCATGGAGCCACACCAGGAAAAGATTGGATGGATGTTTGAATTGGATTTCTTTTTTTCCAAAGGCCAGTCTCCCAAATTAACAAAAAACTCCACATCTGGCATCTTCACCTAGGAAGAAGAAAATAGTGTGTTCATATTTTTTACATTGGATAATTTTTACATTTATCAATTAAAATTAGAAATTGCACCAAATGAGGGGGCCAACCTTACAAGCTTCAGGCAGTAATAATTACCATGATTTGAATAATGGGTAACTTTGCAGATATGGTGATATTTATAAGCATTCTAGGTTTCCGTTCTATGGTATCCAAACTGGACAACAGCGTTTACCACAAAAGGGATGAGATAGCAAAGGTGATCTATGTTCTCAGACCACCCAGAGACTCTATGATTAAAGAGGGAAAGAGAAACACTGGGAAAGAATTTGAAAAACCAGGTCCGCATAGTAACCTCCACACTGTCTCTTCTGACAAATAGCGCGGGCATGTTCAAAGGTCCTGCTTCATTTAGCCACGGAACATGCTCAGAGTGTTGGTAAAACAAGAGACAAGGGCTTGCTGGTCAGTTTGAGAAACTGGGAGTCCTGAAGAACATTTTTATTTTTCCATGGATTGACACAGATGAGCAAGAAAAATCTGCTAGTACTCTAATGTGTTAGCTCGAAGGAAGCTTAATACTGATGCTATGTAATCGTCCACATTCAGAGTTAAGTGACTACAAATGTTTTGTAATCTAGAAAAGAAAAACACTAAGGTTTTCCATGAGTAATTCAATCAACTACACACAAAGATTAATAAAGAAATCCTATCATAGGCTATAAATAAATGTACAATTGGTAAAAATATGAGTGTGATTTTTCCTATCAGCCATTTTTATATCACTGTCTACATTTTCTACTAGGATCCTACACACAGTATGTCAGAATTCAGTATCAGGTAAATTTTCTTTGGCATCAAAGTAGGGTTAGTAGGAAAGTAATTTTATTATACGGCATTTTCCTTCCTCTATATGGTATTGCTATGGGGTTGAATTGGGTCCCAGAAAAAGATATGCTTAAGTCCGAAACTCCAGTATCTCAGAGTGACCTTATTTGGAAATCACGTCCTTGAGGTGTTGTTAGCTAACAGGATGTCATACTGGAGGAGGGAGAGGAGAGGGACTCAGACATTCAGGGAGAAAGCCATGCGATGTCACAGGCAGAAGCCAGAGTGAGGCAGCTGCAAGCCAGGAGCACCACAGACCACGGCCACCACCACAGGCTAGGGAGCGGCAGGGAAGGATGTCAGCCAGGTCTCCGTGGGTGTGTGACCCTGCTGACACCTTGGTTTTGACTTCTGGCTTCCAGAACTGTGCAGACACACACTGCCATGGTTATGACCCACCCAGTTCATGGTGCTTTGTTGCACCAGTCTTTGGAAACTGATACAGGCATCCTACATTACTTCAGAATCATATTATTAAAGCGTCTAGGACTAGAGCGGCCATGATGTTTTTATTTTGAAAAATTACACCGTAAAACTCAGGCTGAAATTATCTATCACATCTAAAGATAAAATACAGATTTACCTTTCTAGTTAGAGAAAGCAGTATGGCATCCATGAAAATTCTGAAACCTACATGTTCACCGTGAGTCTTGATGTAAACCTAAAAGAGAATTGGACACTCACTCTGTTAGTCAAAAGTACTGGCAGACTTCACGAAGGAAAAGCTTGTCACTAAACAAGTTCAGAGTCGGTGAACTCAAGGGACTTCCATAGCCTAGACAGCTCATAGCAAGAGTCTTGGGTGATTGCTGACATCATAAATAAGAGTGCCAATTGTTAGATCAACAACGGGAGTCACTGGGTACAGGCTCCCCACGTAGGATCTCTGTCCTTAATGTGTTTTACTATGAAACTTAAAAACACTACTAGTGGAACAATACCCCCCTATACCTTGTGCGGTTGTGTGAATGCAGCCTATTGAAATCCTTGCTTAGTATATACTAAGTTGATCTTTAGATGAAGGTAATTGAAAATGAAACTCGATAAAGGGCGGGATGGGAGAGGGAGAGGGGAGGGCCACGGGAGGGAGGGAGGTTGGGGGGGAAGCCACAACAATACAAAAGTTGCACTTTGTAAATTCACATTTATGAAATAAAAAATAAAAAAATTTAAAAAATGAACATATAGTAAATGCAAATATCCAATAAAGCAAGTTCTTCTACCATTTTCTTAAAAAAAAAAAAAAAAAAAAAAGAAGAAGCTTGTCACAATGATCCTCGTTAGAATGAGTTTAATGAAAGCATTCGCTAATTGTAGCCAACTGGAAAAACAAATTCAGCAACGCACTCAGACCAGACCACTTCAATCTGTTGTACCTTATTATCCTTTAAGGTGTAGTGACACAAGCTCTGCCTCTGACCGAATCTTTTTGGGATTTCTGCTGCAATCTTCTCTGGGTCTACCGCAGGAAAATGTGCCAGATCCTTCTGGATCTGAGGTATGGCTGCGGGGCAGTTCATCTCCCGGAGCCAGGCTGCACTGTCTTCCAGAGGACAGTCACAGTTCTCATGGTAAACCGGTCCTATATGTACAAACAAAAAAGTAAGAATTCCTACACAGTAAGAATTTCACTCAGAGGGCTGCTGGTGTGCTACACTGAGTTAAACCGCCTGGCATCCCATTGCAGGAGTGCTGGTTTGAGTCCTGGCTGTTCCGCTTCTGATCCAGTTTCCTCCCAATGTGACTGGGAAGGCAGCAGACAATGACCCAAGTATGCCCACCAGGTGGGAGATCTGGATGGAGAACCATGCTCCTGGCTTTGGCCTGGTGTGGTCCAACCCTGGCTGTGGCTGCCACTGGGGGAGTGAACCAGTGAACTGGAGATCTCTGTCTCTCCCTCTGTTACTGTGCCTTTCAAATAAATATGTAATTTTTTTTTAAATTGTCACTCATCAGTTTATTAACAAATATTCATATGGCTTGTGAATTCTGCCTAGATAGGAAGGGTACTGTAGTTGAAAAACTATTTCAGGCCAGTGCCACGGCTCAATAGGCTAATCCTCCGCCTGTGGCACCGGCACACCGGGTTCTAGTCCTGGTCGGGGCACCGGATTCTGTCCCGGTTGCCCCTCTTCCAGTCCAGCTCTCTGCTGTGGCCCAGGAGTGCAGTGGAGGGTGGCCCAAGTCCTTGGACCCTGCACCTGCATGGGAGACCAGGAGAAGCACCTGGCTCCTGGCTTCAGATCAGTGCAGTGCACCGGTTGCAGCCCGCCGGCCGCAGTGGCCATTGGAAGATGAACCAACGGCAAAGGAAGACCTTTCTCTCTGTCTCTCTCTCTCACTGTCCACTCTGTTAAAAAAAAAAAAAATTTCATAGCCCTGGCAACTCATGACTAGAGCCTAGGGAGATTACTGACGCCATGAACAGGAGTGTCAAATTGTTAAGTCAGCAACAGGAGTCACTGTGTACTTATATCCCATGTGGGATCTGTCCTTAATGTGTTGTCTAATGTGCAGTGATGCTATAACTAGTACTGAAACAGTATTTTTATACTTTGTGTTTCTGTGTGGGTACAAACTGATGAGATCTTTACTAATTATATACTGAATCGATCTTCTGTATATAAAGATAATTGGAAATGAAAAAAAAAAAAAACCTGGTGTTAAATTGGAAATGGCAAAGAAAATTAATTAATTTTTTAAAAAAAATATTATGTAGGATCTCTGTCTTTAATGTGCTGTACACTGTTATTTAATGCTATAACTAGTACTCCAACAGTATTTTTTTCACTTTGTGTTGCTATATGGGGGCAAACTGTTGAAATCTTTACCTAATATATACTAAACCGATCTTGTGTATATAAAGAGAATTGAAAATGAATCTTGAAGTGAATGGAAGGGGAGAGGGAGTGGGAAAGGGGAGGGTTGCGGGTGGGAGGGAAGTTATGGGAGGGGGGAAGCCATTGTAACCCATAAGCTGTACTTTGGAAATTTATATTCATTAAATAAAAGTTTAATAAATGAAAAAAAAAATTCAAAGGAAGTACCTTTTTTTACATTGGAGCATAGCAAGTAACTCTGCCTTCTATTCTAATAATTCTTCACATGAACTCATGTGTTATTTCCATAATCAGGTGTATTTGTATGAGTTCAAAGTCAATGGATACTAATTTATGCTCTACAGTGGACACTACAGCACATGATCTTAATGTTTTGTATACTTAAGAATAAACAAATATTGGTAGAAGAGTTTCAGAGAAGTACATCTATTTTAATGAAAGACAAAAGGGATAGGATTATTATTTCAATGGCACATAATAAAAACATGTTCTCAAAATGTCTAAGGTACTTTTCTCAATGGTTACATCATCATCAATAACAACAAAAGTAAGCACACAAAAATGAACTATTACTATGCTTTTTTAAAAAAGTATGAAACATTTACTTATCTATTTATTTTGTGTGGGAGAGGGAGAGATAGGAAGCACGAGCTCTGCCATCGGTGGTTCACTCCTCAAATGCCTGCCATGGTTAGAGCTAGGTCAGGGCTGAAGCCTGGATCCTGGAATCCAATCCAAGTCTCCCTTGAGAGTGGCAGGAACCCAACCACTGAGCCATCACCTGCTGCCTCCTGGGGTCTGCATTAGCAGGAACCTGGAGTCAGGTGCCAGAGCTGGGTACCGAACCCAGGCACTCTGACATGGTACATGAGTGTCTTAACCAATAGGCTAAACATCCTTCCCAGTATGTACCTTTTTGTACTTTATTTTTATTCATTTGAGAGATAGGATATTAGAGAGAGAGAGAGAGAGAGAGAGAGAGACAGAGAGAGAAAGAGAGAGAGATCTTCCATCTGCTGGTTCATTCTCCAAATGCCTGCAACAGCCAGGACTGGGTCAGGCTGAAGCCAGCTGCCAGGAACCATCACCTGCTGACTCCCAGCATGGGCATTAGCAGGACCTGCCTTACAAGCACAGCAGGGACTCAAATCTAGCACTCCAGCTTTGAAACTGCACCACCAAACATCGGCCCTATACTATACATTTTTTTTAAACAAATGATAAATAAGCAAAGGCTCAAACTAGTCCATTTCCTTATTATTATAATGAATTAATTTGAACATTTGTAGAAGTAATGCTAACATACTTAGCAGCTTTGAACTGAGATTTTCATTGTCATTCCTTTCTGTAATTACTGGGATTCCCTTCTGACCCAAGCAGTAGGAGACAACGCAAGAATCTTTGTCAAGTTTAGCAGATTATATTGCATCATGTGTTCCTGGCGAAATGTGGAAAAGGACTCCAGACACCTTTAAAACTTTCTACCTTTCTTTTCTTGGGGTTGAAAGGGAGGAAGCACAATTCCTACTGTTATATATAGACTGCTTCCCACTGTTTGGGGTCTGCTCTCCAATCAGAGATAAGGAGATGATTTTAGACCCTCATCCTATATAAGAAACCATCAGTAATTGCATAGAAAATTAATCAATTTTTTAAAAAAATCATGTAGGATCTCTGTCCTTAATGTGCTGTACATTGTGATTTAATGCTATAACTAGTACTCCAACAGTATTTTTCACTTTGTGTTGCTATGTGAGGGCAAACTGTTGAAATCTTTACCTAATATATACTAAACTAATCTTCTGTATATAAAGAGAATTGAAAATGAATCTTGATGTGAATGGAAGGGGAGAAGGAATGGGAAAGGGGAGGGTTGGGGGTGGGAGGGAAGTTATGGGGCGGGGGAGCCATTGTAATCCATAAGCTGTACTTTGGAAATTTATATTCATTAAATAAAAGTTTAAAAAAAAAAAAAAAAGAAACCATCAGAGAATTTCTCTGGAAAAATGAACAAAGTCAAAAAGCAGTCAACACCCCCAGCTCCCTAGCCGCTTCCCTAGCTTCCAGCGATCTCTTCCTGAAGTGAGCTGCCAAATTTCAGTAACACTAAGCTGTCATAAATGACTCAATACACAGCTTGATTATTCTTGCTGATGTTGTATCCCCAAAGAGTGAATACTCTATAAACATGAGGAGTCTTCCAAAGTTCGTAGAAAATGGTGGATTATGAAAACCTTTGCATGGATATAAATTTTTTTTTGCTCCAAAATAAACTTATCTTTTAATTCCAGTTTTCCAGAACCTTTCTGAGGGACACTCATATATTCCTTGTTCTTTAATGAATTATAATTTCAGTTCTAATTTGTCTCTTTTTCACTAGAACTCCTATTTGGTTTTTAAGAAGGAAACACCTTTTTTCTTTCAGTGAAACACAGTGAAGTTGTTTTTGCTGAGAGAATAACATCTCATCTTATTGAAATACAGTTGTTATAAAATTATGTTCCCAATTACCTTTTAAGATATATGGAGATTGCGCCACATGTTGACCTTGGAATTTAACTTCGATCTTCAGATTCCTGTAGCTTGCGTACATCCTGTATCTCACTATGAAGGACCCATCCTTCCTGTCTAAAACCTGGACTCCAACTCTGGTGACCTGCTCATCCGGTGCGGAGATCTTCACCTGGAAGACCTTTTCACCTGGAGAAGAGGTAAAGCTGTGATGGGCAAAGCGACAAGATACAACGATTATCAGCACGCTCTTCAGTCTGTAAACCTCTGCTCTCCTCCACACTCTCCCGCTCACATACACTAGCTGCCGCTCCCAGGCTTGTAGCTCCAGAATGAATATGATGAATCGAGATGCTACAGTTTCACTAGACAACCGTAAGGGAATATTTTCAGAAAACTAATGTCTGTCAGCACGACCCATGCTGATGTATTCTCTGGATAAAAGCATTCTCATTAAATTCCTATTTATCTCATGCCCACCACATCTGGAAATCTCTAATCACATGGTGCTTCCAAAGACGATCTTACTTTGAAAAAAATCTCCCTTAATGATTCTTCAAGACGACAGTATAAGTCATGCTCTGTCAGGGGCAAAAACAAAGGCGGAAATGCTTCTATCCCCGTGCTGACAATGTGTCAAAACACTTTTCCAGTGCTCATGCTCTTTAAGAGGGCATTTAGTTTTTCCAACATGTTGTACAACAAAATCTTTTTCTTCGCTTTGGAAAACATTTCATTCCCAAGAGGTTTTCCCTATACACGGTCAGCATCCACCAGTCATGGCAATCATTTCAGAGCCGGTGAATTATAAAAGTAAGTTTAGGTACAATCAATACATTGAAGTGGTTAGGATGGGATCCATGTGTGGTGTGATCACACAGGAGACAGATACTTTCCTTCCAAGTTTTAAACAGAAGTTCCTTTTGTGGATGTCCACCTGAAAACTGAGGGACACGTGAAACCGACCGAGTCTCCAACTCCTGGCCTTAAGCTCCTTATAACGGAGCAGCAGCTGGAGAGCGTCATTCCAGCCAGCTGGAGGGGCTTTGTCTTGCCTTCAGCCCCACTCCAATGGCTAGAAGAGCTGATTATCTACGGCGGCACGCCGGATACGAACGACTGCTAGAATCCGTAGTGGACCGGGACGGGCAGACCAGCCGTGCGCAGCGGCCCAAGGTGCCGGAACGCAAACCGCGGGGCGGGAAGGAGCTCTGGGGCAGACGAAACGCGAAGGCAGAGTCGGCCTCCGCCGCGATCCGAAAGGTCAGGGGGCCGCGTCTCTACTTACGGGTTCCCTGACGCGTCCACCGCCTGGATGTAGAAATAGCGGGCGGGAAGAACGACCTCTGCCTTTAGCCCGGGCCCCCATACTCGGCTCTGGTCCGGGCTCAGTCGCCTCTCTGCGCCGCTCTCGGCCAGCGCGGGCAGCGTCCCCAGAAAGCAGCAGGGAAGCAGCCAAATGCTGAACATTTACAAGACGGACTCTCGAGGAGGACCCACGGGTGAACGACGCGCGAGTCAGGGCCGCAGCGCCCGCGTGGCCAGGGGGGGGACGCCCGTCGCTCGGCCGAGCACCGCGCGGCTCCACTTGCCCGGGACCAGGGCGGACAGGCTGGGTCCGCGGCCGCCCCGGGGCATCGCTCGGGGGCGAGGCCGTGTCGGGTTGCAGCCCGGGTACCAGGCGAGGCGATTGGCCCGCGCTGAGCAAGGCCTGCGCCGGGTGGGTGGCGCCGTGCGTCCGCGCCGCGCCTGCTCCCTGGGATGTGTAGTTTTCCGTGGGTTGACTTTTCGGGCCCCCGCGCGCGGGGAACAGAGGCATCGCGCCGATGCTCGGTGGAGGGGCGCGCGGCCCTGCAGGCTCCGCTGCGCTGCGGGGTCTTTTTGGTCGCACGTGCCGAAGGCAGGGATAAAACGCGAGCCGGGGCAGGTGTCGCCCATGCTGCCCGACCACCCGTCGCCGGGCACCGCAGACCAGGGCGCGGACCCCGCGCGCTCCCATGGGACCAGCGACGCCAGCCCCAGGGCAGCCGGAGGCGCGGGCGACGCGCTGGAAGCCGTGAGCCAGGTGCGGAGCCGCAGGCCCGAGGTACCCGGGGCGGGCGCACGGCCCGGGCCCGCTGCCCTTGGTGCTGTGGACGCAGCTGCCGCCTTTCCGAGGCCTGTCGGCGTCCTAGTGGGAGCCTCTGCCTGGGTGCCCACCTTCCCGGGGCGCAAGGGGGTGGAGGAGCAGCACCAGGCGGAGAGGGGCGGGTGCCTTGGCGAACAAAGCTCGGCTTGGAAGTGCCCAGGGGATACCCCCGGCCCCGTCTCCACGCCACGTGCGGCGGGGCCTGGGAGTCCAGCAGCATCGAGCGGTCTCCGCTGTGCGCCCCACCGGCCGCGGGGAGCCTCCGGCGCTCCGCCTCGCGGCGACCCCAGTCTTCCGGCCGGGAGCGGGGCAGGAGAGCCCAGGGGCGCCCGCGATCCGAGGCCCGCGCGGGGGACTGGAGACCCCAGGCCCTGGCGAGGTGCGCGGGGCGCTCGGGCGGGGAGGCCCACGGTCTGGGGGCGCAACCGGGCGCCTGCCTCTCCGCCCGCGCCGCCCCCGCACACACGCACTCCAAGCGGCGGGCAGCGGCCTGCACGATGTCGCCCCCGCCTCCGCCTCGGCGACCACCTAGCCTGGCCGCGGAGCCGGCGCTCGGACCTCGGCCGGCCTCCCCCGGAGCCTGGGCTGGAGGCGGGCGTCGCGTCCCGGTATCCTTTCCTAAGCCGGCGGCCTCTGCCCTGGGGAGGGGTCCGGTGTGAAGCAGGGGAGGGGGCCTGGCGGGCGTCGGGGAAGGAGGGAGGCCCGGCTGGACTCTTCGCCCCTAGGCCCGTATTGTGCCCTGAGTAAGTCACAGAGCATAGGTCTCATTGAAGGCTTTGCTGGGGACTTCCAAAGATGTTTAGTTCTCCGGAGAACTCCACACTAAAGAATGCAGGCTTCCAATATATAATGTGCAAAGGACAGGATCTGGACGGTGAATACCGGTTTTGCCAAGGGAATGCTTATTTTGCAGCCCAGTTTGTTGCTGTGGCTTTTAAAAATCGCTGCTTCCGCGGCCTTTAAAAATTGCATTTTCTCAAAATTGGCTTTGCCGATAATTAATACTTTTGTTACTTGCAATGTGGCTTTATGAATAAACCATTCAGTTAAGCCGGCACTTGTTCTTATTAGTGACTCTTCATACAGCAGTGCCTCACTTACATGGATAAGGGGGATCTCAGTCCATCAGAATGAGGGTTGACCGTAATGCTTGGCGCCATGTGATCGCTGTAAAAGTATTTGTTGACTGAGGCTCTCACAAATGGGGATTCTGTAGTCAGAAGGGCTGACGTCGATCATAAACGCTCACACAGACGTGGAAGTTACACCGTGGTGAGACCTGTGCAAGAAAGGTACCAAGTGCATACAGGGTACCTGGCCTAGTTTGGAGAGTGAAATGAGCTTCCTCTAGAAAGTGCTAGTTGAGCAGACGTTTGAAAGATGAATGGGAATTAACTAAGCCGAGGAGGGTGGGTGGGAGGCACTGCATTCAGAGAACCGACAAGTAGTCAGTGTGGAGGGAGGAAGGGGGAGTGGGATGAGGCAGCTGAGCCCCGGGCCTTTTGTTCCAAGAGCTGATGCGCTCAGGCCGGGAGGTGCTGTGCTCATATGTATGTGGTGAACTTGTTCTAGTACCTGTGCACAGGTCAGATATGAGATGGCAGCCTGAGGGCCTGGAACTGGGAACGGGTTCTAGAGACAAAAGGGAACCCAAGATGGGAAAAACCATGACAGCTGCAGGCTACAGAGTGGAGGGCGGAACCAGGGTCTATCCCTAGTATTTCCTGAGGCTCTCTTTACAACGTAATTGGCGTCGGTGATGGCTCTGTAATGACCTGTGCTCAGTTCACTTTAGGAAAGCTGGGGTCTGAGGAAAGCCCAGCGGCGGGCCCAGTGGTAGAAGCCCCCTAGGTGCAGAGACTGCAGACATGAGCCAGATGATACAAGGGACAATGGACACTAGCATTATGGGGGTCACCGTGGGTTTTTGGATCCGTCATATTCTGGATGATGATGTTTTTACACTTGGTATTTTTTTCCCTGCAATGACTTGCTTATGTAATAAGATCTATAAATACTACACAAATTCTCAAAGAGAAATTTACATAAACTGAGTCAAAAGCATATTTTGATACTCCTGGTTTTCAGTGTCAAGATAAAATCTGCCCTTTTTTTTTTGATTTTTGCTTTGTTTTGCTAAAATGGAGCAGAGGTCCTTTTTGTTGAGTGACCATTATTTAAAAAGCAAACAGAGCCAAAGCACAAACAAAACCAGTCATGCATTTTTTCCATTAATGAAATGCGATATGAGCAGTGTTCAAAAAGTTCAATATGTTCAGGAAATGCCTATGATGAAAAAACCATGCACAGATTGCAAAGGTTTTTTGCACCAAAATAACCTTCTCTTGTAGTTCTGTTTTTCCATGAACATTCTGAAGTGCCCTGGCAGGGCCTTTAGATTCCAGGAAGCTCAGCCCTAATTTATGTACTCGCAGTGATTTCTCTGTGATGTTTTTGATCAGCATATTCTGTCTTTATTCTAAATGGACATATTTCATGAAGTCGCCTCATTGCTGCACAGAGAGCCAGTCCTACAGGCAAAGCTCCATTCACCTTGAGGGAGGAAGTTATGGCCAAGTGGAAGCCATGCTTCAGATTAGGGCCATTTCAATCACCACCCCTCCTTCACCGCCAAACCATGTCTAGTAACGCTCTACCGTAAGGCACCTCCACACCACAAATACATACCTGCCTCTGTCCAGCACACTCGGTCTTAGAGAAAGGCCTGAGGATCCCAGATAGGAAGTACAAAACGCTGTGCTAGGGTGTCTGCTAAGAGTCAGAGAAACAATCCTCAAAGAAAAGCGGAGTCTGATCTTGTCAGGCCCTGAGCTTCCCCTGGTATCTCCACCACTGGCAGCATCACACCAGGATGTGAAGAAGGGGGACAAAGCACAGATGCCTCTGGTCTAGGGATCCACTGCTCCCACTCCCAAGGTGTCTCTACCAGAAATACGGTGAATGTTTTCAAGCTGTAACCATCCTTGGGTGGTGATGCTTCTGCCAAACCCACCTTCTTGCAGCTCTAAGCTTCATGATTGACTGAGAATCTACCTGGAGGTATGCAGAGAGAGCTTTACTTCATGTAAAGAAACTAGAATCCTACCCGGCCCCTGTGGAGTTCTGTTTCCTTCAGTTTCATGGAGGCCTTGCAGTGCCTTGACTCGTTCCTCCTTATGGATTAGGAGAATATAGGGGCTGTTAGTGACTCATCTTCTGTTGTTCTTGTAGCCTTAGTCATAGGTTTTGTCATTCAGTATTTGTCAGGTAGATTTGATGTGGTCATTTTCTATAACCTGTGAAAGTTATTTTCATTTCTTCTTTTGTAAAGTAAGCATTAACTGTTAGAAGTCAAACTGATGACCCAGCATGGCCTGAGAAACCAGCAGGCTGTGTCCAGCCACCTACGTGGGGCTGTCTCCTGCGTTACCAGGATGGTTTGATTCTTTAAAGACTTTATTGGTTTAAATAAATCTTCAGCTTCTTTGAGTGTCCTTGGCTGTATTTAAACTTTTCTGTGCTTTCTTTTGCAGAGGAATCCATTTAGACTGGAATTTTCTTGAGACTGATCAGAAGTTAGCGACTCCTGCTTTGGATCTATGTTTTTGTTCAGGTGAAGGCTCCTTTAAAAATAAAATGAAAATTCTGTTTTTTTGTTGTTATGGATTTAAATCTGACCATTATTCATCATGTAACTTTTGTTCCTATCTGTTAAAGACATTATCTTGCTAATACATTATTTTTACATAGTTTTACTGAGACATAATTCATGTACCATAATATACATCCATTAAAGTATATAATTCAATGATTTTTATTAGTTCACAAAGTTATAAATTTATCACCAATTATAGCATATTATATTATCATAACCTCAAAAATAAACTCCATCATTCCCAAGCTTCAATCCCTAGACATCTAGTAATCTGCCGTTTGTTTCTATAGATTTGCCCATTCTGAAATTTTATATAAATGAAATCAAATGCTGTTTGGTCCTTTTGTGACTGGCCTCTTTTACTTAGCCTTATGTTTCTAAGATCCATCCATATTCAATACTTCACATCTTTATATTGCCAAATAATATTTCCATTGTATGGTTACAACACACTAATTCATCCATTCTTCAATTGATGGCCATTTGGGTTGTTTTCACATTGTGACTGCCATAAATAAAGGTGCTGTTAATATTGGTGTAGATATATGTTTTCGTTTTTCTTTGGTGTAGATCTAGCAGTGAAATTGCTGGACCATATGGTGACTTTGTGTGTGATTGATGGAGGACTCTTTATCAAAGAGAATGGATCTGTTACATTTCTTTTATTTATTTTTTTTTCAAAGATCCATCTTACAGAGTTTCTGTATTTTTAGGAGCCAGAAGACAACTGTGGCACTAGTTTCCCCTGACTCTTTGCTCTTTTATTCTTTTTAAAAATTTTTTTTAAAGATCTTATTTATTTATTTGAGTTACAGACAGTGAAAGGGAGAGACAGAAAGAAAGATCTTCCATCTGCTGGTTTACTTTTTTTTTTTTTTTAGATTTATTTTATTTTTCTGAAAGAGTTACACAGAGAGAGAAGGAGAGGCAGAGAGAGAGAGAGAGAGAGAGAGAGAGAGATCTTCCATCCACTGGTTCACTGCTCAAATGGCCACAATGGCCGGAGCTGGACCCATCCGAAGCCAAGAGCCAGGAACTTCTTCCGGGTCTCCCACACGGGTTCAGGGGCCCAAGGACCTGGGCCATCCTCCACTGCCTTTCCAGGTCATAGCAGAGAACTGAATCGAAAGTAGAGTAGCTGGGACTTGAACCCATGCCCATATGGGATTCTGGCACTGCAGGCGGTGGCTTTACCCACTACATCACAGTGCCAGCCCCTGGATCTGTTACATTTACTAGCAGTGCTTCAATGCCGGTCAACACTTGCCACCCCTTTGTTCGGTTATAGTCGTCCTAGTGGGTGTGAGGTTGTATCTCACTGTGATTTTGATGTGCATTTCCGTGGTGGCCAGTATGTTGAGCATCTTTTCATGTGCTTTTTGGTGTTTCTGTATTGTCCTTGGAGAGGTAACTGTTAACATAGTTTACCTGTTTTTTTAATTGGGCTATTTGTCTTTTTTGTTATTCGAATACATTGTTTACAGATTTTAAAATAATGAGATAGATAGCCCAAGGACTGTGACTATAAGCATCTAGTAGTGTAAAGTCAGTATTCGATGAATGAAGGCAAATGAATGGTACTTGCTGCATGTTTTAGAGTTGTTTGTAGTATCTAGTGGATTGTTGATCATGCTTTCTCTTCCTTTTCTTAGGAGCTCGATTTTGCAGCTCTCAAGTTTTTATAGAATGCTGTAGACAACGCCTTCTGCTTCTTGACAAACAATTTCATCAGAGTTGCAACTTCTTCCCAGTAACAGAAACTTACAGTTGCATTCAATGCCTAACGTTGTAGAAACAGAAAGGTCAAATGATCCTGGAAATGGTGAGCACAGATCTGAGAGAAAGTCTCCTGAAGAGAATCTACAAGGTGCTGTAAAATCTTTCTGCACAAGTGCCTCAGGGGCACCCTTGGGTCCCAAAGGAGATAGTCACTATCCATGGAGTTGTCCAGTGACTCACACACGGGAAAAAATTTATGCCATCTGTTCAGATTATGCCTTTCTCAACCAGGCAACCTCAATCTATAAAACTCCAAATTCAACACGCTCATCTTGCCTTCCTGACAGTACCTCTTTATCTGCTGGAAATAATTCATCAAGATACATTGGCATCCCAACCAGCACTTCAGAAATAATCTATAATGAAGAAAACAGCCTGGAAAACTTATCCAATAGCTTGGGCAAGCTGCCTCTCGCGTGGGAAATTGATAAATCTGAGTTTGATGGAGTGACCACAAATTTGAAACACAAATCAGGTAAGAAGGAGCCATGACATTTGTGTGTAAAAAGAGAACAAATATTTTTCTTGTTTATCCTAACATTAAACATGTTTTCCTTTCATGATACTGAACAAGGACCAATGCTATCACTTTGTCATTGTTGTTAAAAAGCAAACCAAGCAAAACAAAAAACACAACCGTGGACACAGGGTATTTCATTAATGTGTTAGCACTGGAAGTGACAAGCTTAGAATGTTGTAAAATACAGGTATGGTAGACAAGTACATGGTAGATTAGAAAAGGTTGATGGGTTGACTGAAACAGCATACTGCTATTTCATATGAATAAATTCATACTTCCTGTCCAAGCATCAAGTTCTTTCTATATAACGTTGTGGCTTTTATTATTCAAATTTTTTTAAGCACCTAGCAAGACCTGCAGGTACCACTGAGTAGGTTGTGCACTGCACAGTTGAAGAGAGTGCCATTCACTTAGGGTGCAATGTACAGCCTCCAGAGTTGTGATGGGATGGTGCTGTGGAAGTTACAAATGTTTTTCATGTGTCTCTCTCTTTTTAATTATTAATTTGAAAATCAGGGGGCTGGCACTAATGCCTAGTAGGCTAAGCCTCTACCTACGGCGCCGGCATCCAATATTGGTGTCATTGTGTCCCAACTGCTCCTCTTCCAATCCAGCTCTCTGCTTACGGCCTAGGAGAGCAGACGAAGATGGCTCAAGTGCCTGGGCCCATGCACCCATGTGGTAGACCTGGAAAAAGCTCCTGGCTCCTGGCTTCAGATCGACTCCTCTCTGGCTGTTGTGGCCATGTGGGGAGTGAACCAGTAGTTGGAAGGCCTTTCTCTGTGTCTCTCCCTCTCTCTCTCTGTAACTCTACCTCTCAAATAAATTTAAAAAAAGAAGAAGAAAAGAAAATCAGAGTTACAGAGAGTGGGAGAGACAGAGATCTTCCATCTGCTGGTTCACTCCCCAAATGGCCACAATATCCAGGATTGAGCCAGACTGGAGCCAGGAGCCAGGGGCTTAATCAAGTACTCCCATGTGGGTAACAGGGACCCAGACACTTGGGCCATCTTCTGCTTTTCCCAAGCCATTAGCATGGAGCTGGATCAGAAGTGGAGCAGCTGGGGCACAAACTGGCATCCATATGGAATGCTGGTGATGCAGGTGGCAGCTTTATTCACTACAACACATCACTGATCACTTCGTGTCTCCTTTTAAGTCACAGTAATACATGTGAATTTTATGTGGTATGTACTTGTATCCCCATTTTATATGTGAAGAAATTGAGTTGTAGGAAAAATCTCTAACCCAAAGTTGCATAGCTAGTGAGGGGTAAAATAGGATTTGTATTTTAGTTCTAGATTTCTCTGATGATTTTATAAAATCTTCATACTTTTGCATGTTCATTTTCAAACAACTTGTTTCACAGAATATTATGTAAGTTTGTAATTCTTGAGGGTATGAGGTAGGTTTCATCTTACGTCTATATGAGTCTGTAATTATTTTTGTAATGTCTTTCTCGGGTTTTTGCAGTTAGCGCCTTGCAAGTCTTCTTGTGTTGGGAAGTTTTCTTGTTTATTGGAAGCTTTCGGAGGGATATTCTCGAACTACAATTATGGAGTTAGCTTGATTCCCATTAATTCATGACAAGTTTTAGGATATCCATTTGTCAAATTTGTGGGCATAAAGTTGTTTTTAATCTACTTTCTAATTATCTAATCTTTTATTTATAACTTCTTTTTCATTCTCAATACTGATAACATGTTCTTTTTTTTTTTTTTCTTGATCAGTCCAAGTAGGTGATTATCAGGTTTGTTCATCTATTTTTTAAAAAGATTTTATTTCTTTGTTTGAAAGTCAGAGTTAGAGAGAGGGAGAGACATACAGAGAGATATTCCATCCTCTGTTTCACTCCCCAGATGGCTGCTGTGACCAGGACTGGGCCAGGCCAAAGCTAGGAGCCAGGAGCTTCTTCCAGGTCTCCCATGTGGGTGGCAGGGGCCCAAGTACTTGAGCCATCTTCCGCTGCTTTCCCAGGCCATTAGCAGAGAGCTGGATTGGAAATGGAGCAGCCGGGACACAAACCAGTGCCTAAATGGGATGCCAACATTGCAAGCAGTGACTTTACCTGCTATGGTACAATACTAGCCCCTGATCTTTTCAAATAACCACCTTTCAATTTTTTTATTTTTCTCAACTATTTGCTTTTTATTTCATTGATTTCTGCTGTTAATTTCTTCTTTCTATTTACTTTGCATTTAATTTGTTCTTCATTTTCTGACCTCTTAAATGGAAAGTTAGATCAGATTTGAGACTTTTCTTTCAGCATAGTGCTCTAAACTGCTGTTAACATTTTCCTTAAGTGGCAGCCCACAATTTTTGATACCTATATTCTTATTTAATTGGAATTACTTTCTAGTTTATTTTGATACAGACATATTTAGGTGTATGCTATATAATTTCCAGATATTTGGGGTTTCTAATTTAATTTCATTGTAGATAGAGGGAATATGATCTCAGTCTTTCTAAATTTACTGAGACTTGGTTTATGACCCAGTTTATGGTCTCTCTTGTTGAATGTACCATGTATGATTGAAAAAATGTCCAGGTGAGCAGTTAGTCTTGTGGTTAAAACTCTGGTGAAGACACCTGTGTCTCATATTGGAGTACCTGAGTTCATACACTGCTCTGGCTCCTGACTCCAGCCTCTTGCTACTGCAGATCTGGAAGGCAGTGGTGATGGCTCAATTAGTTGGGTTCCTGCCACCCACCCACATGGGAGACCTGGATTTGATTCTCTGCTTCCAGTTCTGGGCTGTCCCAGTCTTAGCCATCGTGAGTATAACTAACCGATCAACGCCTCCTTGCCTCTAAAAAATAATTTAAATAATTAAAATAATTCATTCTGTCGTTATTGGTTGTAGTATTCTGTAAATTAGGTCCAAGTATTTGAAAGTGTTACTTGCATATTCTGTGTTTCTTCTTAATTTGTGTCTTGTTCTGTCGGTTGTTGAAAGGGGTGTTAGAAATCTCCAATTATGATGGTGGAATTGTCTTTTCTCTATTTCATTTCCTTCTTTAACACAATTTTTTATTGTGATAAAATGTGGAAAACATGAAATTTACCATTGTGACCATTTTTGAGTGTATATTGTTGCATAATGGTCACCACCATCCATTTCCAGTTCCCTTACGATCTTGCAAAACTGATACGATGCCTGATAAATAATACCTCCCCATTCCCTCTCCCCTTAGCTCTTGATAGCCCCATTTTTTTAAAAAAAGATCTATTTATTTATTTTGAAAATCAGAGTTAGAGAGAGAGAGAGAGAGAGAGCGAGCTTCTGTCTGCTGGTTCACTCCCCAAATGGCTGTAAGAGCCAGGGCTTGACCAAGTTGAAGTCAAGAGCCAGGAGCTTCATCCGGGTCTTCCATGCAGGTGGCAGAGGCCCAAATACTTGGGCCATCTTCTGCTGCTTTTCCCAGGTCATTTGCAGGGAGCTGGATCAGAAGTAGAGCATTGGGACACAAATTGGTACCCATATGAGATGCCGTGTCACAGGCATTGGCTCAACATGCTATACCATATTGCTAGCCCTTATACCTATTTTCTTTGTACTTACCATGGAGATAATATACTAATGTTAAAACACTCTAATTTGAATTTGTACAAGTTTAATTTAAATAACATACAAGAATTGTTCCTATACAGCTTTATCCCTAATCTCTGAGTTACTGATGTTACAGAATTGTATCTTTATACATTGTGTGTCCAAAAACATATATAACTTTTTATGAATTAATCTCTTAAATAATATAAAAAATAAATTTGGAGTTAAAAACAAAAGTTGTAATTCCTAAACTAATAATAGTTTAAAAAATTATTAATCTTTAAATCATATAAAATGCAAAACATTTAGTTGAAAACCAAAGGTTAAAAAAAATACTAGATTTTATAATTGTCCGTGTATTTACTAACACTTTCACTTCTTCATATGTCATTGAGTGACTGTCTAGTGTGATTTCATTTCAGCATGCAGGACTCCTTTATTACTTCTCGAGGGAAAGTCTACTGATAAAGAACTCCCTCAGCTTTTGTTTGTCAGGGTGTGTCTTCATTTCTCCTTCACCTTTAAAGAACAGATTTGCATAAAATATGATACTTGTTGACATTTGTTTTCTTTTATCACCTTGTTTATATAAGCCTACTATTTCTGGACTCCAAAGTTTCTAATGAGAATCTTTTGATATTCTTATTGAGGACTCTTTTTATGTGATGAATCTCTTTTCTCTTTGTCTTTGTCTTCCTCCACTTTGATTATGTGCTTAGTGTAGGTTTTTTGAATTCACTATACTTGGAGTTAACATTGAGTTTCTCAAGTGTTTACTCATGTCTTCCATCACAATTGGAGAATTTTTTAGCCTATCATTTTTTTGATTACTTACAGCACCTGGGTTGGTCTACTTGATGTGTCGCACTGGCTTTTTTTTTTTTTTTCCAATATTTTATTTATTTTTATTTATTTGGGAGGCAGAGTTATAGAGAGAAGGAGAGATGAGAGTAAGGTCTGGTCTTCCATTTGCTGGTTCACTCTCCAAATGGCTGCAGTGGCTGGAGCTGTGCTGATCCAAAGCTAGGAGCCAGGAGCTTCTTCTGAGCCTCCAACATGTGTGCAGGGGATCAGGCACTTGGGCCATCTTCCACTGCTTTCCCGGGCCATAAGCAGAGAGCCAGCAGCCAGGGCGGGAACCAGTGCCCATATGGGCTGTCAGCATTACAGGTGAAGCCTTTAGCACACTATGCCACAGCACCAGCCCCCCAATGGCTGTTTTTTCTTTTCTTTGACAGCTTTTTCTGTTTCTAAGACTCAGTAATTTCAGTTCTCCAGTCTTCACATTCGCTAGTTTGTTCTGCTTGCTCAAATCTGCCTATGAATCCTTGTAGTGAATTTTTCATTTCAGTTATTATATTTTTCAGTTCAAGAATTTTTTTTGGGGGGGAGAGGAATCTCTGTCCATTGACATTTCTGTTTTGTGCACATATGCGTCTTTATTTCTTTGAGCATCTTTAAGACAGTGGTTTTAAGGGTGTTGTCCGGTTTTTCTCATAGATGGTTTCTGTTTGTTTGCCTTTAAGTGGGCCATACTTTTCTCTGTCTGAATGCCTTGTGATTTTTTTTTTTTTTTAATTGAAACTGAACATTGAATGTAATGTAATAATTTTGTAATTCTGGAAATCAGATTCTTCTCTCCCCCGGGTTTGTTGAGTTTTCTTTTCGTTTTCTGATTGCTGTAGGTGGTGTCTGCTGAGGATCAGCCTGAGGTATAAATTTATGGGTTTCTCAGATCTTTTTTAAAAAGCCTGTGCCATTTCCTGGGTATGCACAGTGACTTCTAAATTTCTACTTATGTATGGTTGCTTATGGATGTTTTACACTTCAGATATCTGGTTACAAAAGGAAAAGAAAGAGAAAAAAAAATAGGAAAAAAAAAAACCATCAAAGTGCTGGCCTGTTAGAGTCTCTGGAAGTTGCTAGAGGAGGCAGGGCTTGCACAGTGGTGGGCAGGATACAGAATGGCTGCTCTCCCCCCGTTTCTGGACCTTTAAGATCCAAAGCAGCAAACAGCAATTAGAACATAGATCTCCTTATTTTCTAGGACATGGTCCTTTTTGCCCAGCCTGGCTCTGGCAAGCTGCCTGCAAGCTGCAGCAGGAATGTGGGCACAGTTGCCTGTCCCTGGGCTAGGAGATGGGCAGTTTTTTTTTTTTTTTTTTTTTGCTAAGAGCTAAAATTGACTAGTACTAACCATAATTTATTGATCAAAGCTTTAGCTGGAAATTGCAGTCCTTTGCATAGATTCTCAAGGCATTTAACTTTGTTGATTTTAAAAAAATGTAATTTGAAGATCTGTTATTAGGTGCATACAAGTGACTGTTATGCCTTTTTCATGAGTTCCCCCTTTTATTGTTGTGATTGATCATTCCTGGCAGTATTTCCTATTCTGAAAGCTACTTTGATTTTAATAAGATTGTTTCAGCTTTTTCTTGATTAGTATTTTTTTTTGGTATATTTTTTACATCCATTTATTTTAATTCTAGAATTTAAATTTCCAAAAATTATGTTTATTCTGTTTATTTGAAAGCAGGAGAGAAAGAGAGAGAGAGAAAGAGAGAGAGGAGAGAGAGAAAGAGAAAGAGAGGTATTTTCCACTTAATGGTTCTGTTCCCAAGTGCCCACAACAACTGGGGTGGGGCTGGGCCCCAGCAGGGAGCCAGACCTCCCCAGTGGGTGGCAGGAGCTTACCCACTTGAGCCATCACCTGCTGTCTCTCAGGGTACACATTAGCAGGAAGCCGGGTTAGGAACAGGGATGGGACTTGATCCCAGGCATCTGATAAAGGATGTGGGCATCCCGAGTGGTGTCCTGATCGCTATGTCAACCCCTGCCCCTAAGTTTTTACAACTTCTGGTTTTCTTCTGATATTTGATGTGGTTCCATTTTGTAATGGGCATTTTGTCTGTCTAGATAGTTATAATACCTATTTTTTTTCAGTCCTTGTTTGCAAATCTCAGAATCGGAGTCAACTCAGATGGACTTTTTCTTGAGAACCAGTCCTATATGTTTTTCAGTTTTCTCACATTTTCTATAAATTTTGATTATATGCTAGATAGTGGATCTCTTTGTGTGTTTTCTTTCTTTCTTTTTTTTATTTTTGGCAGGCAGAGTGGACAGTGAGAGAGACAGACAGAGAGAAAGGTCTCCTTTTTGCCGTTGGTTCACCCTCCAATGGCCGCTGCGGCCGGCGCAACACGCTGATCCGAAGGCAGGAGCCAGGTGCTTCTCCTGGTCTCCCATGGGGTGCAGGGCCCAAGCACTTGGGCCATCTTCCACTGCACTCCTGGGCCATAGCAGAGAGCTGGCCTGGAAGAGGGGCAACCGGGACAGAATCTGGCGCCCTGACCGGGACTAGAACCTGGTGTGCTGGCGCCGCAAGGCGGAGGATTAGTCTGTTGAGCCACGGTACCGGCTCCTCTGTGTGTTTTCTAAGCATATAACTATGTAATTAGAGTTTATAATTTATGATTAACTCACATAAATAAACTATGAGCTCTAATTAATTTTTATAACAAACTTATTTCATTTAAAATTGAATATGTGTGAAAGATATTAAAGTATTTGAGCATATGTATCTGAAGTGTTCATAGTATTTTAATGAAATGATGTATGGAAAATAATTAGCAGTTTTTTCATATTCTAATTTGCATGGTTTTAAAAAAGATTTATTTATGTATTTGAGAGACAGTGTGACAGAGAGACAGACCGATATTCTGTCCTCTGGTTCACTCCTCCAATGGCTGCAACATCCAGGGTTGGGCCAGACCAAAGTCAGGCACCAGGAACTCCATCCACTTCTCCCATGCGGATCTCAGGGATTCAGGTACTTAAGCTAATATCCCCTGTGTCCCAGGCACATTAGCAGCACGCTGGATCAGAAATGGAGTAGCTGGAACTCGAACTGGTACTCCTATATGGGATGTGGGTGTCCCAAGCAGTGCATTAACTGATGCTGTACAACAACAACTGCCCCTAATTTGTGTAATTTTTTTTTGACTGGGTAATACATTAGTGTGGTTCATTAGCAAAAAGCATAAAATCAAGCAGTGTACATTATTACTTTCAGGGTGAACATTTGGCACAGTAGTGAAGATGTCACTTGGATGCCTTGCATTGTTTGGAATCTGGGTTTGAGTCTCAGCTCCACTTCCAATTCCAGCTTCCTCCTAATGAGCGCCCCAGTAGGCTGCAGGTGGTGGCTCAAACAGATGGGTCCCTGCCACACATGTGAGAGACCCAGATGATGTTCCAGGCTCTTGGCTTCTGCTTGGCCAAGCTGTGGCTGTTGTGGGCACTTGGGGATCCCGTGGATGGGAGATTTGTCTTCCTTCTTTTCTTCTTTGTCTCTCTGCCTTTTCAAATAAATTAAAATAAACAATATTAAAAAGTAATACTTATTCTCCATTTTGTAACTCTTTTGTGTAGTTTCTAATACTTCATTTCCTTAATAGGTAATCACTGTTGCTTGGTATCAATTAATAGGAGAATGTGTGTGTGTTCATACATATGTATGTACATGTGTTTATTTGTACATATACATGTATGCATACAGGCACACAGAAACTGTTTTCCGTTATACTTCCTGATGCTAAAATTGCATTTTAATAATGTATACACGTGCATCATTCTTAATCCATTTTGTGGTCTCCGTAGGCCTGGGGATATTTTTAAGTAGCACATCATCATATTATTGGATTCCTGCTTTTACTTTTTAAACTGATTTGCTTTAACGTGATTTTATTGTATTATAAAAGGGTTTCATTTTCTGGAAAGTGGTCTAGATAAATATTTTATTTGTAATTTGATTTTCAAGGTGTGGCTAAGGACTTTGTGATTTGTTCTTTTACCAGATAAGTGACTAGCTTTGGAATTGAAATATAAGATCCAAATAGGAATCAGCACTCATTGGTTTTTTTTTTAACAGTGCTTTTTAAATTTATATAAGGTGAACAAATTTCATGTATTTCATATATACAGATTTAGGAGCATAGATTTAAGAGAACATTTTCCACCCTACCCTCCCTCCTGCCCATGCTGTCACCCATTCTTCTCCCTCCTTTGTTATTATTTCTTTTGATTTTTACAATGACATACTTTCAGCTTATTTTATAATCACAAAATTACTCCTCCACTAAGAATTCAACCAAAAGTAAGAAGAAAAACAAAACCACTATTCACTACAGTAGAAACAAGGGCTGTAAACAATAATCAGTTCTCAAACTGTCAGTTTGTCTAATAATACATTTTTTGTACTCTGTTAGGTACCACAGATTGGGAAAACATATGGTATTTGTCTTTTTGGGACTGGCTTATTTCACTAAGTATAATAGTTTCTAGTTGCATCCATTTTGGTGCAAAAGACAGGGTTTCATTTTTTAGGGCTCAGTAATATTCCAAAGTATATAGATACCACATTTCTTTATCCAATCTGAGTTCTTGGGCATCATGGTTGAGTTCATATTTTAGCTATTGTGCGTGGAGCTGCAATAAAAACATGGAGGGTATAGATGACTCTTTCATATGCTGATTTAATTTCATTTTGGTAAATTCCCAGGAGTGGGATACATGAGTCATATGGTAGATCTATTTTCAACTTTCAAAGGAATCTCCATACTGTCTTCCATGGTGACTGTACTAGTTTGCATTCCCACCAGCAGTGGATTCAGGAACCCTTTTCCCCATATCTTCGTAAGCATTAATTGTTTTTTGATTTCTGTATGATAGCTAGGGTATCGGGGTGACATGAAACCTCATTGTGGTTTTAATTTGCGATTCCCTGATGGCTAGTGATCCTGAGCATTTTTTCTTGTATGTTGTCCATTTGAATTTCATCTTTTTAAAAATGCCTGTTCAAGTCCATTGTCCAGTTCTTAACTGGATTGCTTTGTTGTTGATGAGTTTCTTGAGCTCTTTATAGATTCTGAACGTTAACCCTTCTTCAGTTGTATAGTTTGCAAATATTTTCTCCCATTCTGTCACTTGCCTCTTCACTTTGCTATGTTTCTTTTGCAGTGTGAAAGCTTCTCAGTTTGGTGTAATCTCATTTTTCCATTTTGGCTTTGATTGCCTATGCTTTTGGGGTCTTTTCCAAGAAGTCTTTGCCTATGTTGTACAGTTTCTCCAATGTTCTCCCTTAGTAATTGAAAGGTATCAGGTAGTAGATTCAGATCCTTGATCCGTTTTGAGTTGAAGCATTTGTTGATGATTAAATTTGTTTTTATTCTCTCTTTTTCTCTTTGAGGTAGGGAACTGTCCTTGAAAAGACATGTTTTACTATACTTTTTTTTGTAAATATCATATATCGAACTAGTGCTGGTTGCTTTTTAATTTTGGTATGTAATTAATTTTTGTCATGGCCGTTTAATTTGTCTTGAGCATTTTGCTTATTTCATACTTTTATATTTTAGGCACTGCAAAGAAACAAATTTCTAAGAAGAAAATTTCAGATAAAAAGGGAAGACATCAGAGGGAGTGTCTTCCTCATTCTCCTCTTGAAGATGTTAAGCAGAGGAAAGTATTAGACCTCAGACGATGGTAATGTTATGTCAATTTTTCATTTTCAAATACTTAATATATTTGTTAATGATTTGTCCTAAAGAAGAGAGAATAGAATCAAAATTTTTAATTTCAGGTTTTTTGAATAAACATTTTTCTTCTAATCTCTTAGACTTCAGATTTAACCACAAATATGCACAATCATATTTGAATAATACAGTTGTCCTTTGATATCTCTGGGGGGTTATTCAAGGACCCTCTATGCCAAAATTCATAGATGGTCAAGTCCTTATCTAAAGTGGTGTAGTATTAGCATGTAACCTATGTACATCCTCTGGTATATTTTAAAACATCTCTGTATTACTCATAAATATATAGTTGCTATTGTTTGGGGAGTAATAACAAGAAAAAAAGATTTGTACATGTTTAGTACAGATGCAGTTTTTTTCCCAAATATTTTCGATGCACTGTTGATTGTATCCATGGATGTGGAATCTGAGAATATGGAAAGTGGACTCTTACATGTGTGGCCAGGGAGGCTTAGGCAAAGAAAGCAATGGGAGGGATTCCCTGAGAGGGAAAATCACCACTACTATAAGCCTATTTCTTGCCGAGGCTAATAAGATTAGAGTTGGAGTGGAAAGACCTATGGATATAATATAGTGTTAATAAAAATTATAACTTGATTATAAACAGAGGAAGTGTGAAATATTTTGAAACCTCCTTCGCTTCTCCTCTTCCTCTTCTCCCTCTTTCTCCTCCTTTCTCTTCTCCTTCTCCTTCTCCTGTTCTTCTTCCTCCTCCACTTTTTCTGTGCCCTCCCCTCTTTGTTTCTCCTGCTCCTTCCTCTTCCCCCTCCTCCTCTTTAAATGCTTTAAGGCAGACTTAGTGTTATAAGAAGGAATGCACACAAGCATGGAATAGTTTCTTTGTAAATATACATAAAGATAATTTTTTTACTGTTTTTTTATTTTTTTTTAATTTTTATTTTTTTTTGACAGGCAGAGTGGACAGTGAGAGAGAGAGAGACAGAGAGAAAGGTCTTCCTTTTGCCGTTGGTTCACCCTCCAATGGCCGGCGCGGTAGCGCGCTGCGGCCGGCGCACCGCGCTGTTCCGATGGCAGGAGCCAGGTGCTTCTCCTGGTCTCCCATGGGGTGCAGGACCCAAGAACTTGGGCCATCCTCCACTGCACTCCCTGGCCACAGCAGAGAGCTGGCCTGGAAGAGGGGCAACCGGGACAGGATCGGTGCCCCGACCGGGACTAGAACCCGGTGTGCCGGCGCCGCAAGGCGGAGGATTAGCCTGTTGAGCCACGGCGCCGGCTGTTTTTTTATTTTTTAAATTAATTAATTTTTTAATTTAGTTGCATGGATTTCATAAATACAACCTTAGGAACAAAGTAATTCTTCCCACTCTACCCGCCCTCCCATCCACACTCCCACCTACACTCCCACCCCTCTTCCTCTTCCCTCTCCTGTTCCCAGTCTTGTTTTCCACTAAGATCTATTTTCATTTAACATTTTTTTAAAATATATATTTATTTATTTGAAAGGCATAGGTACAGAGAAGCAGAGGCAGAGAGAGAGAGAGAGAGAAAGGTCTTCCATCCACTGGTTCACTCCCCAGATGGCTGCAATAGCCAGAACTGAGCTGATCTGAAACTAGGAGCCAGAAGCTTCTTCCAGGTCTCCCATGCGGGTTCAGGGGCCAAAGTACCTGGGCCATCTTCTGTTGCTTTTCCAGGCCACAGCAGAGAGCTGGATCAGAAGTAGAGCAGCCAGGACTCGAACCAGCACCCATATGGGATGCCAGAACTGCAGGTGGTGGCTTTACCCAGTACGCGGTAGTGCCGGCCCCTCATTTAACTTTTTTTTTTTTTTTGACAGGCAGAGTGGACAGTGAGAGAGAGAGAGACAGAGAGAAAGGTCTTCCTTTGCCGTTGGTATACCCTCCAATGGCTGCCGCGGCCGGCGCGCTGGGGCTGGCACTTATCCTGGTCTCTCATGGGGTACAGGGCCCAAGCACTTGGGCCATCCTCCACTGCACTCCCGGGCCACAGCAGAGAGCTGGACTGGAAGAGGGGCAACCGGGACAGAATCCGGCACCCTGACCGGGACTAGAACCTGGTGTGCCAGCGCCGCAAGGCGGAGGATTAGCCTATTGAGCTGCGGTGCCGGCCTCCTTCATTTAACTTTATACACAGAAGATTAACTCTATTCTAGGTAAAGAGTTCAGCACTTTGTGTGAGGAAGAAAAAGAAAAAGAGAAAGAAATTAAACAAAAGACCTAAAAACAAAAAACATAGCAAGAACAAAGAAGACTGTGCCTCAGCAGTCCAGACAAGGACTTTGCAACACTGCATGGTATTGGGCTTGTAAAATAACTCCCAAGGTTGCACTATGGTAAAAACTTTCACAGCAGAAGAACGCGTGAGTTCCCTGTGCTCCATTAGGTTGTGGACAGCACCGGGGAGAAGCAGTGGGTTTTCGTGCAGACTCAGTTTTGCAGAGCAGCAGTTCAGGAGAGTGGGAGGAATCACCGACCACCACTCATTTTCTGTCATCTGACTTCCAGCTGAGGACGCTGCCTTTCGTGGTTGGTGGGCAGGGTGGTGATTGCAGTGGGGGGAAGGACGCCGGCTGCCTGTAGTTTAAACTTCAGGACACTATTTAACTCTGGAATGTCAAAACCAGGGGAGGACTCAAATTGACACCAACCTTCCTCAAACTGTTTCAGAAAGTTGAAGAGGAGGGTACATTAATTTTAATTATTTTTATAGGGCCAGTATTACCCTGATGCTAAAGACATGAAAAAAATCCCATGAGAAGTGAAAAAATACAGACCAATATTCCTGATTAATAGTGTTGGCAAAAATCCTTAACAAAACCCTAGCAAACCAAGTCGTAGCATATTAGAACATTATACACCCTGATAAAGTTAGCCTTTTCCTGAAGTGCAAGGATGGTTCAACATATAAAAATCAGTGTAATACACTACATTAATGGCATCAGGGGCAAAGCCATGGGCTTATTTCAAGTGATACAGGAAAAACATTTGACAAAATTCAGCAGCTTTCATGACAAAAAACTCTAAACACTAGGAATGGAAGGGAGTCTTTTTAACATAGTAAAGATTGTACATGAAAAGACCATGGGTAATGAACATATGCTCAATGTGAAAAATTGAAAAGTTTTGCTCTAAGATTAGTAACATTGCTAGGATGCCTCCCTTGTTACTTCTTTGTAACATGCTGCTAGAAATCCTAGTTAGAGCAGTTAGGCAAGAAAAGAAAGAATTTTAAAATATCATGAAATTAAGTTCATCATATATATATTATGTATATATATATATGTATATAACAGCTCAAAGATTCCAGATAAACCTGTTAGAACTAATAAAGAAATTCAGCAACATTGCAGTATACAAAATCAGCACATAAAAATCAGTTGAATGTCTGTACTTGAACAATGAGCAGCCCCTCAAAGAAAATTAAGAAAATAATGCTATTTATAATGGCATCAAAAAGAATAAAATACCTAGGAATAAACTTAAAGGAGAATTGTACACTGTAAACTACAAAATATTGCTAAAGGAAACGAAACACACAGATTAATAGAAGGATATCCTATATTCATGGATGGAAGACTGAATGTTAAAATGATGTTAAATGTATATATTCAGTGTAATCCCTATAAAAATCCCAAGGGCACATTTTGTGGTAATAAGAAACAACATAAAATTCATATGGAATAAAAAAAATGCTTTGTAACATTGGGTTTGGATTTGACACCAGAAAAATAACAAAAGTATACAAACTGGGCAGCATCAAATTTTAAAAACTTTTATGCATTAAATGGCACAATCAATAGACTGAAAGGACAATCACAGAATGGGAGGTAATACTTATAAATTGTATATATGATAAAGGGTTAATATCCAGAATATATAAGTAACTGCAACAACTCTACGACAAATAAACAAATTTTCCCAATTAAAAAATTGGCAAAGAACTTGAAAAGACCATTCTCCAAAGAAGATATATATACAGATGGCCAACAAGCATATGAAAAATGCCCAACATGAGTAATAATTAGAGAACTGAAAATTAAAACCACAATGAAATATGATTTCACACCCATAAAGATAGATACTATCAGAAAAACAGAAAACAGTTTTGGTGGTGTTCCTTGATTTGTAGCTTTAACAAGAGTCCTGTTGCCAGGCCTCTGTCAGAACCATGTTTACCAACTGGTATGACAATGATTTTAGTGTTTGTAGTAGTCAGGGCAGGATTGATCATGTTGAGCATGCACTGGAAGCTAATGTTAAGTAAGGTTTAGCTGCAGTTCACTTGAAATTGAAAATCCACAGTGTTCATTACACTAATGAAGGCACAGAGCTCACAGCTTATCAGAAAAAAGATCCTCAGTGCTGATAACTATTGATACCACAGTTGTGGGGCTTACCACTAATGCTGACTGCTATGTAATTTTATGCACCAGTGATGTTTAGACTCCAAATTTATGTTTGACAGATGACTTCCTGTGTCTCATCTTCTATCTCTAATGGGAGGTAAGACCTAGCTACTAATACAAAGATGGCTGGAGACCATATGGTGTCCAGCTGCTTATTGCCCCCACATTTTCCACTCCTGTCCATTTCCTAACAATTTTGACTGCAGAGCTGTATTTCTTGGAGCCCCTTAATCTGCTAATGCATCAGAAAGATAAATGTCTGAATTTTTAGAGCACAATTTAAGTGAACTGGTCAAATATGGTTTGTAATCATTAACACAGACACTTCTTGCAGAGCATGGCCCAACTGCAGAGGTTTCCACTGAGATTGTTGGTAAGGACTTGGAGTTGTGTGTGTGTGTGTTTTTTTTTTTTAATTTGACAGGTAGAGTTATAGACAGTAAGAGAGTAAGAGAGAGAGAGAGAGAGAGACACAGAGAGAGACAGAGAGAAAGGTCTTCCTTCCATTGGTTCACTCCCCAAATGGCCGCCATGGCTGGTGCTACACCGATCCGAAGCCAGGAGCCAGGTGCTTCCTCCTGGTCTCCCATGTGGGTGCGGGGGCCCAAGCACCTGGGCCATCCTCTACCGCCCTCCCGGGCTACAGCAGAGAGCTGGACTGGAAGAGGAGCAACCGGGACTAGAACCCAGCGTCCATATGGGATGTTGGTGCCACAGGTGGAGAATTAACCAAGTGAGCCATGGCACCGGCCCCAGGACTTGGAGTTTGCAGTATGTGATAATGATGGATTCGATGATGATGATGATGATAAGTGGTCATCTCCAGTCCTGGAAGGTATTGAGGAAAGACCACAGAAAAACTCACCACCTATTCAACCTGCTGATGAACCTATAGAAAATTCTAATGAGTCAATGGAACATCGAGGGGAAAAGTAGTCTCTGTGTATTATCAAATATGTAAGAATATAGGACACATAATGAGAGCAGCAATCTATACCTTAAACCAAAAGATGCAGAGTAATGGAATGGTTATCTTTTAGGAGTCAGCTCAGGTGGGTTTTCTAGGAAGTGTTATATAATAAAGTACATTCTTTTCCTTGAGAGTTCTTTGTAATTATTTTGTAGAAAGTATAAGTATCTAGACTTATCCTTTTTTTTTTTTTTTTTTTTTGGAAGAAAACAGTCAGTGTCTTTGCAGTTTTAAAGATAACTGTCAAGTAAACAAAAACAGAAAATATCAAGTATTGGTGAGGATGTGGAAAAATTCTAACGCTTTTTGCAGCAACCACAGAAAACAGTAGAATAATGAAATTTCCGTATATTACAGCAGTCCAGCTTCTGGGTGTATTTCCAGGAGAATTGAGAGTAGGATCTCAAAGAGATAACTGCATTTATATATTCATTGTTCACAATAGCTAACAATTAGAAGTAATTTAAGTGCCCCTAAGTGGATGAATAGATAAAGAACATGTGGTATGTACATGTGTATGGTGGAATATTTTTCAGACTTCAAAAAGAAGGAAATCCTGTCTTATGTTAAAACATCTGTGAATCTTGAAGACATTATTCTAAGTGAAATAAGCCAGACACAAAAAGACAAATGTAAAGTATATTTCCACTTATATGAAACTTGTGTTTAAACAAGTTAAAGTTATGGAAACAAAGTGGAATGGTGGGTGCCAGGGATTGAGATTGGGGAAAAAGGGAGTTGTTTTTTGGGTACAGGGTTTCAGGTTTGCAAGATGAAAAAGTTTTAGAGATCTGTTGCACAACGATTGTGAATATAGTTAACACTGTGCGCTTAAAATTGGTTAAGATGGTAGATTTTTGTATTTTTTTAACCACAATTAAAGAACAGAACTATAGGGAAGACTTTACAGGTTTGACAGTGTGGTGACAGCAAACCTGAAATCAAAATTCAGATGGTCTCAATTCATACTTTCAGTGCTCTTGTTAGAACTGCTCTTCAGAGTAACCAGCTCCATTCAAGAATACATAATAAACAGAAACAGCCTGAGACTTGTGTATAAAAACTCTCAACAACCACAGAAATGGATCATCTGCAGAAGCTCATCTTCAGCAGACTTACGCGAGGAAATGAGGTTCAAATCCAGACAAAGTTCTTTATCTCAAAATGTAATTTATACATTTTCCAAAAATGAGTTCAAAGTAGAGATTTATATGACAATAGCAGGAGAAATACTTGGCAGGCTGTGGAAAAGGAAATGGAGGAAAAAATGAAGATCATCACAGAGGTAACAATCACATTAGTAGCTAAGAACAAGACAAAAGGTTTAAAAAAAAAAAAACCCGTAAGCCTATGGTGGACAGATGCAAGGAAACCACACAACACCCCAATGGGAAAGAACGGAGACATAAAAACAATTAAAGAATAGATGAACATGGATGACAGAGGATCCCAAAGTGAGTGAGTGGTGTTCTGGAGGGTGAGATCAGAAAAGTCAAACAGAAAAAGATATTTAAAGTCACAACTTAAAGGCACATTCCTGATATCAAGGCTGGCATCAGCAGTAGAAAGGGGAAGACCTATTTCAAGAAAGGAAAATTGTTCCTGACTGCTCAGCACCCAGGTGCTTTCTGGCGGAGTTACTGAACTTCAGGCATAAATCGCCATGGGAGTCCAGGCACAAAAACAATTCACACAAAGACAGATTTTCCTTTTGGTCTCAGTGTCAGTCTTCACCATGGTAGCCCCAGCTGTCAGGCTGCAATGGGATTATATTTCTCAGGGGGAGGAACAGTCACCCAGGGATTTTTATATTCACATTGTTATTCAACTGTGTAAGCAACAGACCCAACCGTGCAATGGTTCAGGGACTAAAGCCTGTGGGCCCTAACATTTCTACATGGACCGTAAACCAACAAACCTGATTGGAAAATTGAAAAAAAGGGAACAGACTGCACAGAGTAACCGAGAGTGACCTTGAAGTCGATTTGTAGGAAGTTTGTTCATAGAAGAGAATGTTCATTAGAGCTATGAGTATACAAATACTTGTGAAAGTTGGTATGAAATATGAGAAGCTATGTAAATCAAACGCTTTCTAAAACTAGGATTGTTTCTATGAGTAGGAATTGTTATTTAAGCAGTCTTTTTAAGTTTTATTTATTTTATTTGAAAGAGTTACAGAGAGGCAGAGGCAGAGAGATAGAGAAAGGTCTTCCCTCTGCTGTTCGTTCCCCAGATGGCTGCAACTGCCAGAGCTGTGCAGATCTGAAGCCATGAGCCAGGAGCTTCTTCCGGGTCTCTAATGTGGGTGCAGGGTCCCAAGGACTTTGGCCATCTTCCACTGCTTTAGCAGGGCATAGAAGAGAGCTGGATTGGAAGTGGAGCAGCCAGGACTCTAATCGGTGCCCCTGTGGAATGCTGACACCTTAGGCAGCGGCTTTACCCACTAGGCCACAGCACTGGCCCCTAAACAGTCTTGAAAATAAATATAAACAAGTCATTCATATTGTAATTTTTCCTAGGTGTTAATTAGTGTATTAGATTCTTAGGGCCATTATAGCAGAGTGCCATGAATTGGGTAGCTTAAAATGGCTTGGAACAACAGAAATTTATTGTATCATAGTTCTGGAAGCCAAAAGTTTGCAATCAAGGTGTTGGTGGTGTTTTGCTCCTGCTGGCACTCGTAGGAAGGATCCCTCTTTGCTTGTGCTTTTTTTTTTTTTTTTTTTTTTTTTGGTGTTTAGCCAGAAATTGGTGTTCCTGGGCTTCTAGCCTCAGCACTTTACTACCTGCCTAATAGGGTCACTGATGTCTCCTCTCATGTGTCTGTCTTCACATAGTGTTCTACTAGTGTGTCTCTTTTTCTCTTCTTACAAGGACACTAATCATACTCCAGGATGACCTCATCTTAACTTGAATGTGTCTACAAAGACCCCACTTCCAAATAAGGTCACATTCACAGATACCAGAGGTTAGGACTTCAACATATCTGTTTAGGGAGACTTAGTATGTTATATTAAGTGACCTTATTATCTTTGGTGTCTCACTGTCTTAATGGTCTTTAGATTTGGGGTCTTTGTTGATCTGTGTGTATATCAATGTGCACGTTATATAAACATGTACAATGATATACACACATGTTCATGTATATAGTTATATATACAATTTATATATATATATATATGTTTTTGGTATTTTTTTCCTTGAGTATTTTTTTTCAGGCAAGACTAAAATTGGGCTTAATGATGATAGTTCTTGTTATCATTTTCATCACTTACTAGCACCTTCATTCGAAGGCAGTTAGGAAAAGATAATTTGAAAGCCAACCAATGTCTTCCTTCAAATTGAATAATCTGTTTGAGAAGTTGGCATATGAGAGAATACATTGTTTTTCCAGTATTTTTCTTTTTCTTTTCAGAAATCTTTTAGAGATTTGCAGGAAAAAGATTTATTTATTTATTTTGAAAGAGTTACAAGGAGAGAGGGAAAGACAGAGAGAGAGAGAGAGAGAGTGAGTGAGAAAGAGAAAGAGAAAGAGAAAGAAAGAGGTCTTCTATCTGCTGGTTCAGTCCCTAGATGGTTACAATGGCCAGTGCTGGGCCAGGCTCAAGCCAGGAGCCAGGAGCTTCATCCAGGTCTCCCATGTGCCACCTTCCACTGCTTTCCCAGGCCATAGCAGGGAGCTGGATTGGAAGTAGAGAAGCCAGGTTTCAAACTGGCACCCACATAGGTTGCTGGCATTGCAGACAGTGGCATTACTTGCCATACCACAATGCTGACCCCTCCAGTATTTCTGAAGTTGCAAATAATCATGTATGCAGTTTACCTGTGTGGTGTAAACTTTGATATTTTAATAGGTGATATCTAAATTTATATGTCATGAATTTTTTCATTGGTTTGGAGAGCATGCACTTTAGTAGTAGTCATGCTTAGCTATCTTTTTTTGTTTTTGTTTTTTTTTTTTTTGACAGGCAGAGTGGACAGTGAGAGAGAGACAGAGAGAGAGAGAGAGAGAAAGGTCTTCCTTTGCCGTTGGTTCACCCTCCAATGACTGCCGTGGCCGGCGCGCTGTGGCCGGCGCACTGCGCTGATCCGAAGCCAGGAGCCAGGTGCTTCTCCTGGTCTCCCATGGGGTGCAGGGCCCAAGCACTTGGGCCATCCTCCACTGCACTCCCGGGCCATAGCAGAGAGCTGGCCTGGAAGAGGGGCAACCGGGACAGAATCTGGCGCCCCGACCGGGACTAGAACCCGGTGTGCCTGCGCTGCAAGGCGGAAGATTATTGAGCCGCAGCACCGGCCAGCTATCTTTCTTAAAATGAGTGATTTATTATTGTTACACATTTATAATGTAGTTGAGAGGTGAATACAGACTTTACATTAATCTAAATTATCAAAAGTTTTCATTATTTACTTCTGGTTCACATGCATTTTACATTTATATCATGCATAATTTGTATTCATTCAACTGATGGAAGCAATCTTTTGTTTTCTTAGGTACTGTATAAGCCGACCACAGTATAAGACTTCTTGTGGTATCTCTTCATTAATTTCTTGTTGGAATTTCTTATATAGCACAATGGGAGCTGGAAAGTAAGTATGTCAATTTATCAGTATCCCCTGATTTCAAATTTGTAAGTAATTTGGTGTTGCTTTTTCTACAATATAAAATTTTTAAGAATACATTTTTCATAAATTAAGAAAAAACAGCTGTATTTTATTATAAGTCTTTAAGCTCAGATTACATGTATGTTTTATTTTGAATAAACTAAAAATGAGAAATACTACTGAAATTGGTTGTAAAACAGACATTAATATTGAGATAGGTTATATTTGCATATGACTGGAATTATAAAATAAAGGGCATTTTTGTTTTAATTTTTATAGTCTTCCACCTATTACCCAAGAAGAGGCTTTACATATTTTGGGTTTTCAACCTCCATTTGAAGATATTAGGTTTGGTCCTTTCACTGGAAATACAACACTTATGAGGTATGAAGATTTGCTTAGAGGCAAAACCTAGTTTCTAGTTCTGTACAATAATAATGTTGAATGTGAACCATGCATCCACCTGCTGGGCCCCATCCACTCTTAGATATGCCAAACTTAGGCTGTGCTAGAATTTCTCTAGAATTGGAATGCCATTTACAAAAAAATATTTATATTAAAGGCAGAGATAGAGAGAGGGAGAGAGATCTACCATCCACTGGTTACTCTCCAAATGGCCCGACAGCTGGGGCTGGGCCAGCACAAGGGTAGGAGCATGGAATTCATTCAGGTTTCTTATGTGGGTGGGAGGTGTCCAAGTGCTTGGGTCATCATCTGCTGGTTTCGCAGATGCACCCATGGGAAGCTGGAACCAAAGTAGAGCAGCCACTTGAACTGGCACTTATGGGCTGACAACTATGATTCTGATATCGCAAGCAACAGTTTCATTTGCTGAGATGACACAGACTTTCATGTTGCCACTTTTGATGTAGAACTGTTTGTGAGAAAATCCTCTTTTTGTTTTTTTCAGATGGTTTAGACAAATTAATGACCATTTCCATGTAAAAGGATGCTCTTATGTTCTGTATAAGCCTCATGGGAAGAACAAAACAGCTGGAGAAACTGGTAAGCACATATATAGAAGGTTTGTACACAGACACACACACCTACACACACACACCTACACACACACACACTTCAGGGTCCATCTCAAAGACTGACCATTTTGATCAATGGGACAAAACCCTCAACTCAGTCTTTTTCTTTTTGTATTTCTTCATCCAAGGGGGAAATCATAATAATCTATAGGAAACTTTTCAATATATAGTTTAATATTTATTGAATATATATATTCTATATATATTATTTTAAATATTCTATATATTATTTTAATATATGTAGAATAATATGTATTGCCTCTTCTGACCTTTGCATGTAGAAGTTTTTGAACTTTAAGACAATGCTAACACATTGTATTGTCTGGATCCATGGTATGTGTGTTTGTGTGTGTGTGTATGCATGATAAAAAAAACTTCTTTGATGAAAAAGCATGATATTTCTGTTCCTTTCCCTAAAAGAGAGTATAAAGATTTGAGTTAGACCTGCATGATAACTTATAATGACAGGATAATAGGCCGTGAAGGTGACAAAGTTCTATTATAAAACACTCCTAGTTATAAGAAGGATATTAATGGAATTGATCCTAAGGGTTATTTTAGTTATGTGCTAATTAAATAATTTTATCATACAACAATTTACATTTTAATATTTTGACTTTATAAATGAGAAAATTATAATACCTTACTAGAGAAAAAACTATGCTGACATTTGTGAATGATGATAAGGAAAATTTTATTCAAGACTTCTGCAAAAGAGTATGAGAATGTGTCTTCATCTACTCAGTTGTGACTCGCATCCACCTGCAAGGACATCTGGTTGATTTTAATGAGGATTAATTCAGGGTTGAATCACGTTCTTCCATGGGGATAGGTGCTAGCCTCAGAGTACTTCTCTGCAGCCAGTCTCCTTTGATATCTGGTCACCGTGGGCTTCATGAAATACAGGTCAGCTTGGGTCCTGCCGTACTTGTGGAATGGCTGCTGCAGACTGTGAGAAATGGGAAATTTCCTACTTTGGTGGGTACCTGTTTTTTTGTCTATCCTAGACTTAAGTAGGAAGAAATTTTCTCCTGCTTGCCTGGCAGCAATAAATCCCTCCCATGCTGGGTTATCATAGCACCTGGGTGTGCCTATGGTAGAACTTTCATTTCATTGCTAGGTGATTCTTCACATACTGAATTGGATGATTTTTTTTCCAGAAAATATCTGAGCCACCTTCTTTGAGGACTAGGCATGAGTTCTTATTCATTTATGCATTACAATGCCTGATACTTCGGTGTTCAGTAGGAATTAATTTAATGAGTCCTAGGATAGAGGAGAGGAGGCAGGAGGAATTCAGAAGATTGGAGTTAGTAGATTTCTGGAAGAGAATGTTGTTTTTCTCGGACCAAAGAGCTGAAATTGTTCCTTTGGAAATGCTCTCTGTCTTAACATTGAAAGGAAAATATTTATGTTACTCTTTCTTTCTCTCACTTTCCTGCAGGTTCCTACCTGCTCTCTCCCTCCCTACACTGCAAAAACCTTCCTTATCCACACTTGGGTATACCTTCCCTACTTTCCATCTTAATGTATGGCATCATCTTTCCATTTCTAGAAGTGTCTGAGTCAGCCATTCTTCAGATTTCTGCATGTTAAGTGTTCCTAATGACAGGAGAGTTCTACCTTAGCAGTGTCTTGATTGCCCTCTTCATTGTAAGTGTTAAATATAAAACTAAGCACATCTCAGAATCATTTCTTAACTGATCTGTGGGATTTATTTATATCTCTTTTAATGGAATATGAGGCATAATACATGTCTGGGGTATAGAAATGATCAATGGAGTTGTCAAATATGTGTAGGATGCAACAGAAGGCCCCTAAAGCAGTTTTTAGGTTTGCGTCCCAAGATTGCATTATGACTGGGGCCCTGGGAGACACAAGAACTAAACTCCTAATTCCACCCACTTGCTTGTCTTTGTGGTCGTTGGAGGATTTCCTCAGTGTAGCTTGTGTTTTGCTGTATTAACATCAGCAGCATCTAGATGGGGTAGTTGGATAGTTGAAGAGATAGGTAAGTGAAATTAAAGTAAATCAGGGGAAGATTCAGAAATTAGAATATAAAAAACCCATGAAAGCAAAGAAACTGTGGGTATGGAGTAAATATTGGCTACATAAACCTAATTGAATTCACAAAGTAAGAAAATGTAATTTGTTGTTAATGGAATGTAATAAAATACCAAAAAAGGCGCCAGAGATCAGTTGATTTAGGAGCACAATTCTGAACTTTTAAAATATTTTTAATCAAATGTCGTGTACAACTTCTCAGTAGCATAACTTTATTCGATATGCTCATTTGTAGATCTTTTGTGGATCTGTACTTCGTTCTATTTGTCAATATTTAGTCTGGTATATCCTGTGTTCTTCATGATGTGTTTAGATGTAATGATTTGATGGGCGTGTTTACCAGTCACCATAAATAATCTAGGATGTGTGGCACTTAGTCCTGCTGACATGTTCACCTGTACGTTTAAATGTCCTCTAATGTTTAGTCTTTTTCATTTGAGGAATGGGAAAAGTACCAGTCCCTCCTCTTCCCCTCCCTCCTTTTTTGGCGTGGGAATGGATGGTTTCTGCAAATATGTTTTAGTAATTTATTTTCCCAGTTTTGTTCACTTTTTCATTTTCCTTTTGGAATTCTTGAATTCTCACTGAAACACAACTTGTCTGCTTATGTCTTGGTGTTTTCTTGTATTCCTCTTCACTGATCAGCCATTCCACTCAAGCCCTGCTCCATCTCTGAAGCATTCTGTGGCCCCCACACCCCTGGATTCCTCTTAACTGCTCTAGTACTGATTACTGGCAGCTATCATTTGCCATTTGGTATAGGATATCTCATGTTGTATTTTATCTTTTTGATGTAGATGTTCAGCTCCTTGTCCATGGGGACTGTCCTGAGCAGCCCATTTATTCCATGGGGGATGCCCATGTCCTCACATGTGTTGCTCTGCAACTTCTGATGGTTTGCAGGGCAGGAGTGGTGCGAAGGTGTAAGACAGACATATTTTCTGTTCTCTCTCATTGTGAAAGAAAGAGCTGCAGGGATAGGCTTTTCTCATTTGTCCCTGGAATATTCATTAGTGAAAACTACTGTAAAGGCCGGCGCCATGGCTCAACAGGCTAATCCTCCACCTTGCAGCGCCGGCACATCGGGTTCTAGTCCCGGTCGGGGCGCCAGATTCTGTCCCGGTTGCCCTTCTTCCAGGCCAGCTCTCTGCTGTGGCCCGGGAGGGCAGTGGAGGATGGCCCAAGTGCTTGGGCCCTGCACCCACATGGGAGACCAGGAGAAGCACCTGGCTCCTGGCTTCGGATCGGCGCAGTGCGCCGGCCGCAGCGGCCATTGGAGGGTGAACCAATGGCAAAGGAAGACCTTTCTCTCTGTCTCTCTCTCTCACTGTCCACTCTGCCTGTCAAAAAATTAAAAAAAAAAAAAGAAAACTATTGTCAGTTGGTGCTATTTATTAAAAAATACTCTGAAATGTATCTTCCCTTTTGGTGTAAATTATTTTTAAGGGTTGATAGGGCTATTTTCTTTGATGGGGGAAATGTTTTCTTCCCAGGGTCTTTGTCTCTTTGGCTTAGTCTCTCCCCAGTGTTTGCTGGCAGGTGCATTTCCAACAGCCCTTCCTGTAACTGAGCTCAATCCTGAGTCCATGGATTTTGATAAAATTTAACTATTAATATAATTTGAAATACTTTTTAAATGATAGTTATGATGAAAGCTTGTGCTAGAAGTTGCCAACATTAGCTGTCTATTCAGACAATTTCAGAGTGTTGACTCACTTACCTACCAACATTTGGGCCATGGAAGTCTAGATCACTTTTCTTATTGGCTATCTTGAAAATATTACTTATGTCCCTGTATGTAATTTGTGTTCTAGCGGGCATTATAGTTCATTACTTTCGTGTGACAGAGAACATCATCTTCTGCTTCATTCCTTCATAACTTTCGTATTCCCTCACCATAACCATTGCTACCAACTCACTGTAGTGTCTCAGCACATCTCAGGTAGACAATGCATTGATATTCTGTTTACTCAATCACTGGCTTTCTCTAATTCCTATTAGAAGCAGGCCAGATCAATCTATTTATCATTTAATGCTCATATACCCCTTTCCTTTTTAGGGGCTTGTAGTGCTTGCTTAAATCACAAACTCTTTAGTATCACTCAAAGCTAACCTAGGTTGGCCTTCTGCTGCTGCCCTACATATACCAATTGTGTTAAAAGACGTCAGGGGGGCCGGCGCCGTGGCTCACTAGGCTAATCCTCCGCCTTGCGGCGCCGGCACACCGGGTTCTAGTCCCGGTCGGGGCACCGATCCTGTCCCGGTTGCCACTCTTCCAGGCCAGCTCTCTGCTGTGGCCAGGGAATGCAGTGGAGGATGGCCCAAGTGCTTGGGCCCTGCAACCCATGGGAGACCAGGATAAGCACCTGGCTCCTGCCATCAGATCAGCGCGGTGCGCTGGCCGCAGCGCGCCTACCGCGGCGGTCATTGGAGGGTGAACCAACGGCAAAAGGAAGACCTTTCTCTCTGTCTCTCTCTCACTGTCCACTCTGCCTGTCAAAAATTTAAAAAAAAAAAAAAAAAAAAAAAAAAAAAAAAAAAGGACGTCAGGGGGGTAGGGCCTTGCAGAAGGTTGTTAAGTTGCTGATTCCCTATCATAGTTCAGAAACTGCTGTCGTCTTCGAAGGTATAAAAATACATTCTAATAAATTCTTAGAGGGTTCTTCTTTAGATCAGCCTCTATAGGGCAAGCTCATACTAAACAAACTCAAAGAATGTCAGAATGTTAACGGACTCATATTAAGTTAATGTGAGAAATACAGCATCAAGTGGAACAGAATTCTCTCATTTATTACTCAGGATTACTATTCCCCTCAACAGTGTTGTAGGCCAGCCAGTCCCTGTAGGTTTATTCTCCTTTCTCTAGACCATACAGATTATGGCTCTGCTCTTGGAGAGGCTGTTTGGTTACTTAAGTTTCAGATTTTTTTTAGATATACTCAAGTGTAGACTAAACTTTGTTCTGAATTTTGCTTCCATCAGTAACACATTTATGTGTTTTATTATAAACAGAAGTACTTTCTAAGATGACCACTTTAATGTATTAAATGCTATGTTTACTGTCTTTTATTTCAGAGGGTGATCTTTTTCTGATTTTCCTGAAATTGTGGGGGTGCTCCACGGTAGGCTTCTCTGTGCTGTTATACCCTATATTCTAAACTAGGCTACTTGCCGTTTCCTGAATATAGTCTTTCCTCCCCAGTGGTTTGTTTTCTCCTCATACTCTCCTCTGTCTGGATTGTTGAAATCCCACCACACGTTGAGTTCTTCTTGAATGCCACCCCTTCTTGATTCCTCAAACCTGATGTATTCTTTCCCTTTGAATTCTGTACCCCTTTTGTGGCACTGTTTTATTCCACCTTCTATTAAAGTTACTTGTTTTCATCTTCCCTGCTAGAACAGCTTGTGGTACTGTTACTACTTGCCTTTAGTTTCTCTACAGTATTGGATATAGTTACTAGCTGCTCATGAAATCACTTAAATTAAATGTGCCTCATAACTTGGAACCAATGACTTGCAAAATGTGGTCCTTGGACCGAAATCAGCATCACCTAATCACTTGTTAGAAATTCAAGTTCTTGGTCTCCCACCCTTTGACCTATTTGGCCAGCCACTCAAGGTGGGTACCAGCAATCTATCATTTAAAAAGTCTTTCATTCTCAAGTTTGAAAATTATTGCTGTAGTGTTTCTCAAGAGGTAGTAGCCTACGTTTTTTAAAATTTTCTAAAGAACTTGGTTTTCCCAATGTTCAGTTGTGTTCAATTATGTCCCAGGGATTCTATACTGGTGCCTCAGGGGCTGGGGTAGGGGGAGAAGGTGGGCATCTAGATCCCCTGCCTCCTTTTGGCTATAGCAGCTCTCCTTTGATCCTTTTCATGGTCAAGCCTGTTATATAAATTTTCTTTGCCAAGCATTTCCACGTAAAAAAATGTTTAAAATTATTTGGTCTAAATTAAAAGTTTGCAAACTATAGCCCATGAATCAGGGGCTGGTTTTGTAAATAAAGTGCTATTGGAATACAGCTGTATCCATTTGCTTACGTAGCTCCCTTTATCCCACAATAGCAGAGCTCAGTAGTATGTGTAATGACTGACCCATGAGCCTAAAATATGTACCTCTGGCCCTTAAAGGGAAAATTTGCAGATGCTAATCCAATTCAGCCAGAATGTTATTGTAAAGTATGGTACTTCAAAATAACCTAGATATTATAAGTACACAAACATTATATTATATCTATAATATCTTAGTACCTATATCCTGTATAGATCTATATTATACTTATACAGTATGTAATGATAATAAATTATAAACCTATGAACCTATGAACATTGCTCCATAGAAGAAGCATTACTCGTGTCTTTTAGAAAAGGACATAGTGGCCGGCACCGTGGCTCACTTGGCTAATCCTCCACCTGCGGCACCGGCACCCCGGGTTCTAGTCCCAGTTGGGGCGCCAGATTCTGTACCAGTTGCTCCTCTTCCAGTCCAGCTCTCTGCTGTGGCCTGGGAAGGCAGTGGAGGATGGCCCAAGTGCTTGGGTCCCTGCACCTGCATGGGAGACCAGGAGGAAGCATCTGGCTCCTGGCTTTGGATCAGCTGGCTGTAGCAGCCATTAGGAGAGTGAACCAACGGAAGGAAGACCTTTCTGTCTCTCTCTCACTGTCTATAACTCCACCTGTCTAAAAAAATTAAAAAAAAAAAAGAAAAGGACATAGTAAGAATATTGCCAACAGACAAAATGATGTGAATATTAATGAGAGTAGACTTTCTTACCTATCTCATTTGCCCCTGAAATTCTGAATATATTCTTGGACATTAAAGTAATTACTATTAATAGTCACACTGAAGAAGTTTTATATTATACTTAAGAAAACAGGAAAGTGTGAAATTCTTAAGAGATTTTTATTAAAACATTGTAATAAAGGTTACTGGTAAAACTTTTATTTTGCATTTTCACAGTCTTAAAAAATTTCAAGAACTTTGCTAAAACAATTGTATATGTAAATACCTTTCATATTTACTGAATTTATGATGATTTAAGTTCATCCATTTATATTTGCTCACTATCTTGCTTCCTGTCTGTAGTCCAATTCAATTATGAAAACGAAATATTGACTATCTTCTGAGTTTTGGTTCTTTGTATCTTGTATCTTGTATTCATTGAGAGCTGCCCTGAGCTGTCAGTTTTTAAATTATGAGGGGAATTAAACCAAAAACTGCAGAAAGACTTATTTATTATTTGTCATTATGAAATAGAGATTTTAGTAGAAAAGATTCTATTGCTGAGTAAGGATGCTCTAGTGATTGTACATAAAGTAAAAATCTGTGCAGGTCTAGATGAAATCTGGAGAGTTTAAGCCAGAAATATTACTATCTTCCTAGGCATGAAAAACTGAGTGTGAGTGTGTGTGTATGTTTGTATGTAAGAGACAAAGAGAGAGAGAAATGGAGAGATGGATGTGGGCTGTATGTCCTTGCTCTCTGCTGCAGATATTGACCTGCTGTTATTTGTGGTCTTCAGCTATTTCAGTGGTCAGAGGATCAATTGTTGAAACTGACTTGCAAGCTTTTATCCACTATTTTTAGGATTTCCAGTTTTAATGGGTGATTTCTTTATGAATATTTTAGTTTCTTCCAGGAGATGCAAGTTATTGAAACCCCTGTTGATGACTTTAAGTACTGAGTGCTGATAAAGTTGCTTCTTATATTAATGCTTTTGATATTGGCAATGATTATGGTTATGGGAAATAGAGAAGGAGGAGAAACTTTGTAAGAGGTTGTTGTGGTACTAGTGCCTGTCTCTGTAGAGATGTTACTGCATCACTTGGCTTGGGAAAGTTGCTCTTCAAGTGTGTGTAATTTTTATAGAAAGATTAAAGTTTTAGTGAGGAAAGTTTGTTGTTGATCCATATACATATGTCAGTGTTCTTTAAATTGGAATGTATGTACTATATACTAATTAGAATGTTTGTTTTTATCTAATTTAAAATTCCTTTTTATATCCTTTGTAAGGACATAACAGTACAGTATGGTATGTGTAGAGTTTTTAAACAAATGTTCTTAAATTGGGCATGCTTATTCAGAAATTTTTAGGGACCGTTGTGTACAACCAGAAATGTTGAGATCATTCCTACATACACTAGGTACTAGATTTTATAGAATAATTAGATTTCATAGACAACTATGTATATAAGGTCTTCATAAGGAAAGATATATTTCATTTCTTTAGTCTGAGTTTGAATTTCAGTCCAAATGCTGAAACTGAAAATAACCTCATTATTTTTTTGTATGTATCTATAGCTTCTTCTCATTTTCCCCTCACAGTGTTAGTGTGTTCCAGGTAATGTCTTTCCTGTCTTTAGAAAGTCCTTTGTATAACATTTAGACAGTGCTTCATGGACCCTCAATGTGTTTTTTTGTTTTGTTTTGTCCTTGCAGCTTCAGGGGCCTTGTCAAAGTTAATGCATGGATTGAAGGATGAATCTCTGGCTTATATCTATCATTGCCAGAATCATTATTTTTGTCCAATTGGCTTTGAAGCAACTCCTGTTAAACCTAATAAAGCATTCAGGTAAGCATTTATATATTTTATGTGGATTCTTTACCAGGAAGGTGTGTGGTAGAAAATGTTTTAAGAAATACACTGAACCTTTAAGAAATGGGAAGACAGTGATAACTTTCCTTATGTAAGGCTACATTTTAAAATTACAGCTTATTCTTTTGCAGAATTGCATTTAGTTCATTGTTCTTTAGTCATTACAAGAGCAAGCCATTTGAAAAGTCACTTTTATGTTTATTACAGGAGAGTTGCAAATGACACAGACATATATGTCTGTGTCTTCATCCTATGCTACCCATGAACAGTGTCAAGAAGATTGCTACAACTGAGTAACTTACAAAGCATCTTACTTTCATGTAGTGGGAAACATGAAATTTAATGGGGTTCCCCCTTTGTCCTGGTTGCAAGGAAGCTCAGAACCAACTTTTATTTCTAATGTCTAGAACAATATTATCTTCATAGTTATATTTGTTTCTTCCTAATCCAGAGTTTCTATTTATTAACTATATATCTTTACATGCAGGTAAACTTGTATCTGTTTGATAGAGATGGTCCCTAAAGCACAGAGGGTGGCTGAGTTTTAATAATTTTTTTTTCTGCTTAGCAAGTTTTCTTCATGATGGGCTGAGCTAATGCTAAGGTAATTACAAGAAAAGGGAGAAGTGTTCTAGTTAAGAATTGGTGAAAACAGAAGCCATGAACATGAGATACTTCAAACAGTTCATGGAAAAATGGAATTAAAAGAAAATTTTGCTTCAATACAATTTTTTAAAAATTCACATTATAGTTTTTCCACACCATGTGTTTTCCATGATCTCTTTGAACACTTCTTTGAGTAAAGATATTGGCAGGCATGGCCACCTCACCCAGGTGAGATGGTGACTGAGAGGAAGAAGAGATGATGTGACCCTCTTTAAGGGAGAGCTGAAGGTTGGGCATGGAGAACATGGCTTGGTCATCAGAATAGGATGGGTTTTTTGGGGCCAGAGGCCTTATGGAGATTACTCCTTATACTAAAGATATAAACTTTTATATATCTTCTACTAATATACAGTTGAAGCAGTCTACTCAAGGCAGTGAATGACTTACTAAGCTTACTGTGATGTGTGTTATATTTAGCAGGGGTCCTCTCTCATCACAAGAAGTAGAATACTGGATTTTAATTGGAGAATCAAGTAGAAAACATCCTGCCATTCATTGTAAAAAGTATGTTTAATTCTCATTTTTTGAAATGTAGATTATAATTGTATAATTAGATGAGTTTTGATAAATGTATACACTGTTTAATCACCACCCCACTCAATGCATAGTACCTTTTTATGATCATATCAAGTACCCTCGTTTTCTATTTCTGTTAATACCCATAGACAAACTCCATTTTGATTTCTATCACCATAGGTTTCCTTTGCTTGTTCTTGAATTCTATCCAAATGCAATTATACAATATTATTTTGTGTTTGCTTATTCATTGAGGTAGCATTTTTACTTCTCCATTGTCCCATGTATATCAGTGGTTTATTTCTATATCAGTGAGTATTGTTCTTGTATGGGTATGCCACAGTTTGTTTTCCTTTTGCTGGTTGATGGATATTTGGATTGTTTTTAGTAGTGGTTTATTGTGAATGAAGCTGTTAGGAACATTAATGTGCATTTCTTTTTTTAAAAAATATTTATTTATTTGAAAGGCAGAATTATAAAGCAGAGGCTGAGATCGAGAGGTCTTCCATCTGCTGGTTCACTCCCCAAATGGCTACAGTGGATGAAGCTGGGCTGATCTGAAACCAGGAGCCTGGAGCTTTTTCCAGGACTCCCACATGGCTACAGGGGCCCAAGGACTTAGACCATTTTCTGCTGCTTTCCCAAGCCATAGCAGAGAGCTGGATTGGAAGTGGATGAGCCAGGACTCAAACTAGCACCCATATGGGCAGCTTTACCCACTACACCACAGTGCTGGTCCTGTACAATTCTTAAAGAAAATTATATACTTACTTTGTTGTAATATAATTCATATATCATGAATTCCATCTTTTAAAAATGTACACCTCATTGTATTTTAGCATAGTCATAGAGTTGTGTACCAATCAGCACTATATAATCTAGAACATTTTTTAAAAAGATTTATTTATTTATTTGAAAGTCAGAGTTACACAGAGAGAGGAGAGGCAGAGAGAGAGAGAAAGAAAGAGAGTGAGAGAAGTCTTCTGTCTGATGGTTCACTCCCCAATTGGCTGCAACGGCCAGAACTGCGCCGATCCAAAGCCAGGAGCCAGGAGCTTCTTCCGGGTCTCCCACGTGGTTACAGGGGCCCAAGGACTTGGGCCATCTTCTACTCCTTTCCCAGGCCATAGCAGAGAGCAGGATTGGAAGTGGTGCAGTCGGGTCTTGAGCTGGCACCCATATGGGATGCTGGTGCTTCAGGCCAGGGCGTTAATCCACTGTGCCATAGCGCCAGCCTCAATCTAGAACATTTTCATTCCCCCTGAAGAAAACACATACCTATTAGCAGTAACTTCCCATTGCCCCAGACTCTGGCAACCACTAGTCTACTTTCTGCTTGTATGGATTTGCCTGTTCTCCACATTTCATATAAATGGACTCATATAATATGTAGCATTTCATGCCTGGCTTCTTTCACTTAATGTAACATTTTCAGGGTTCATCTATCTTGTTTTCTGGCTCAGAATGTCATTCCTTTATATGCACAAGTAATTTTCCATTACATGGATATACTATATTTTGTTGTACAGTCCTTTTTAAGGATTAATGTTCTATTTCTTCCTGGTAGATTTATAGGCATGGAATTGCTAGATTTATAGGATAGCTGTGTTTTTAAAAAATGATGAGGGGCCGGTGCTGTGGCATAGCGGGTAAAGCTACCATGTGCAGTGCCAGCATCCCATATGGGCGCTGGTTCGAGCCCTAGCTGCTCCACTTCTGATCCAGCTATCTGCTGTGGCCTGGGAAAGCAGCAGCAGATGGCTCAAGTCATTGGGCCCCTGCACCTGTGTCAGAGACTTGGAAGAAGCTCCTGGCTCCTGGCTTCGGATCAGTGCAGCTCCAGCTGTTGTGGCCATCTGGGAAGTGAACCACTAGATGGAAGACTTATCTCTCTCTGCCTATGCCTCTCTATAACTCTGCCTTTCAAATAAATAATATTAAAAATGATGAAAAAAATCTCTAAGGTGGATTTACCCTTCTGATTAAGAAAAGTTCTTATGACAATTTCAGTTGTCATGTTTATCCATTTTATTCTTTTGATTAGAATCTTTTGATTCTTTTATTTTTTATTTATTCTTTTGATTCTTTTGATTATTCTTTTGATTCTTTTTGATTCTTTTGATTAGACAAGTTCTCATGACAATTTCAGTTGTCATGTTTATCCATTTTATTCTTTTGATTAGTAGTATTTTGTGCCTCTTTAAGAAATTTTTGTCTGTTCCAAGAGCTCAAAGATAGTGTTTCCTTCTAGAAGATTTATAGTTGTGTTTTTGATGTTTTGATTTGTGATGTTAATGTTTGGGCATGGTTTGAGGTAGAGGCCAATTTTGATTTCCAGCCCCCCACACCACCCAGGGTTTATGCAGCTACCTTTGTTTACAGAAATTTTCTTTTCCTTTCCTTATATAATTTCTTTGGTGCCTCTGCAGAAAACTAATTGACTACATATAAGATCTTCAAAATTCATGCAAAAAGTCTATTGTGAAAAACTATGAATGACTTTTGATTTTTTTTTGCATCAAAATAAGATTTTAATTCACACTTTCCATGAAATTTTGAAGTACCCATGTCTATGTTGTCTGGACTCTGTTCTACTGATCTAGTTGTCTGTCCATACACCGATACAACACTCTAAATTGCTGTATGTTATACCAAGTCTTGAAAGTAGGTGGTGTGAATCCTGTGAGTTCTTCAGGATTTTTTTGGCCCTTCTAGAAACTCCTTTTCCAGGAAAATTTTAGAATTTGTCAATTTCGGCTAAAATACTTGTTGAGATTCTAATTAGGATAGAATTTAATATTTAGTTTGGGGAGAGTTAATATCAGAATGATATATAATCTTCCAATCTGTGAACATGAACTGTATTTCTACTTGAAGCTTTAATTTCTTTAAGTATCACTTTTTATTTTTCAATATATAGTCTTACATATCTTTTATTAAGATTTTTCTTATGTGTGTTGTAATTTTATTTTTTAAATACTCAATTTTTGAGTTATTTGTTCTATATAAATATGTAATTGATACTTCTATATAGACTTTGACTCATACATCATTTTAAAATTAATTAATTAATTTGGAAGGCAGAGAGACAGAACAGAAACAGAAAAATATAGTCTATCCACTGGTTCATTCCCCAAAAGCGTACAACAGTTGGGGCTGGGCCAGGCTGAAGTCAGAAGCATGGAAATTAATCAGGGTCTCCCACATGGATGTCAGCATCCCAAGTACTTGAACCATCACCTGCTGCTTCAAAGGGTATGCATTTATAGGAAGCTGGAATGGAAAGCAAAACCTCGAATCAAACCAGGCACTCCTAGGCCAGCGCCGTGGCTTAACAGGCTAATCCTCCGCCTTGCGGCGCCGGCACACTGGGTTCTAGTCCCGGTTGGGGCACCAGATTCTATCCCGGTTGCCCCTCTTCCAGGCCAGCTCTCTGCTATGGCCCGGGAAGGCAGTGGAGGATGGCCCAAGTCCTTGGGCCCTGCACCCACATGGGAGACCAGGAGAAGCACCTGGCTCCTGGCTTCGGATCAGGGAGATGCGCTGGCCGCAGCAGCCATGGGAGGGTGAACCAACGGCAAAAAGGAAGACCTTTCCCTCTGTCTCTCTCTCTCACTGTCCACTCTGCCTGTCAAAAAAAACAAAGAAACAAAAAAACCAGGCACTCCTATATGGGATGTGGGCATCCCAAATAACATCTTATCTGCAGTACCTAACACCTGCCTCCAACTCATATACCTTTAGTAAATGTACTTATTAATTTTAATTATTAATTAATTAATTTTATTAATTAATCCCCTTGGATTTTCTGCACAGTTATTTTATCTATTAATGAAGTTGTGTTAGTGTTAATTCCTTCAAGAATTCTTTTAAGATCTATAAAGAAAATATGGCATGTTGCTGCTTTACCCTGAAAGATGTCATCTAGTATGTTGACTTATGTTTTACAGGAAAGCAACCAATGTTAAACTGAGAAAGTTGGTAATAGTTTGATAAACACAAGTGCCCTAAAATCAAGAAGTTATTAAAGATTAGTAGATGGTACAACGCTGAGAAATGAGAATTATTGCCAATTATTGTTATAATAATATGGTAGCAGTTGGCTCATATGATCCGTTCTAATAGAGTGGTACTTTGGATCTAAAGGAAATTGTGCTTTATCTTCTTAATCGTACAGATGGGCAGATATTGTTACTGATCTAAACACTCAAAATCCAGAATACCTAGATATCCGGCACCTAGAGAGAGGGCTGCAGTATCGAAAAACAAAGAAGGTAAGAACACGATTGTATATGAATGCATTTTCCAATTAACCAAAGTGCAGTATTCAGCACTCTTTAGGTTTTAAATAATAAAAATCTAGTATAGATCATCTTAGAAAAGTGAAAATTTTTATTTTTAAAAGTTTTTGTTTATTTGAAAGGCAGATTGACAGAAATTGAGGGAGGGAGGAAAGGAGAGAGAGAGAGAGGGAGAGAGGAAAAAGAGAGAGGGAGAGAATCTTTCATTTGATTCATTCCTCAAATAGCTGTTTCAATGGCTGGGGCTGGGTCAGGTCAAAGCCAGGATCCTGGAGCTCTATCCAGGTCTCCAACATGAATGGCAGGGGCCCAACTACTTGGGCCATTTTCCTTCTACCACTTTCCCAGTGCATTATCGGGGAGCTGGATTGGAAGCACAGCAGCCAGGAGAACTGGCACTCTGATATGGGACACTGAGATTGCAAGTGGCAGCCTAACCCATTGTGCTGTAACACTGGTCCTATGAAAATTATTTTCACAATTCAAGGATAACTTTTTTCAAAAATTTGAGAGAGAAATGAGGGATAAAAGGAGGGAGAGAGGGAGAGAGAGACAGAAATATGAGAGAATACTTCCACCTACTTATTCACAAATGTGCACAATGGCTGGGACTGAAGCAGAAACCAGAAACTCAGGCTAGGTCTTCCATTTGGGTAACAGAAATCCAATTACTTGAACCATCACTGCTGTCTCCCAGGGTCTGCATTAGTAAGAAGTTGGAGTCAGGAGCCTGAGCCAGGAATTGAACTCAGGCATTCCAATGTGGGTTGTGCATATCATAATTGGTGTCTTAACTGCTAGGTCAAATGCCTGCCTCCAGATGTATGTTTAAAACCCAAGGGAATGGTATTGAGTACTGGAATGACAGCAGCAGCCACACAGTTATCGGCATCTCTCACTCTTTGGGAGCTCTATGTTTTGTTTACTTAGCTGTCCTTTTGTTTACTTCTTGACAATCATCTTTTTTTAAAAAAAGATCTATTTATTTACTTTGAAAGTCAGGGTTACGCAGAGAGAGGAGAGGCAGAGAGAGGGAAGAGAGGAGAGGGGAGGGGAGGGAGGGGGGAAAGGGGGAAGGAAAGGGAGAGGTCTTCCATCCACTGGTTCACTCCCCAATTGGCCGCAATGGCTGGATCTGTGCAGATCTGAAGCCAGGAGCCTGGAGCTTCTTTCAGGTTTCCCACATGGGTGCAGGGGCCCAAGGGCTTGGGCCAATTATACTGCTTTCCTAGGCCATAGCAGAGAGCTTGATCAGAAGTAGAGCAGCCAGGTCTGGAACCGGTACCCATAGGGGATGCTGGCACTGCAGGCGGCAGCTTTACTCACTACGCCACAACGCTGGCCCCAGACAATCATCAATTTATGTCTCCCTTTCAGTTTAGATTGAGAATGACTTGCTTCAGGTCCACTTCCACAGTCACAACCCAGCTTGGGTGAAATTAATTGTGGCTGTGGAGCAAAGCCTTGTGTACAAATAAGGCTGTAGGGACTTGCTCTCCAGAGAAAAGTAGATATATACTGCAGATTTAGTAGATGTCCCATTGTCATAATCCTACTAAGTATAAGTGAAGAATAGGCAACAGAGAAATGGGTATGACCTTAGTGTTTGAATGAGGCATATGGAAAGATTACAGGGTGTGTTTAGAGTGACTGTGACCCAGCAATCATGGCTTGGAAAGGCTGAAGTCAGGAGCCTGGAACTCCATCCAGGTCCTCTATGTAGGTGGCGGTGACCCAGGTACTTGAGCCTTCACCTGCACATTGGCGGAAATGCTGACGGGAAGTGGAGTAGCATGGACTCAAACTGGACAATCCAGTGTGAGATGCAGGCATCCAAAGCAGCAATTTAATTTCTGTGCCACATGTCTGCCCTTAGAAGGAGGCTGTCCAACCCAGCTTAGATGGGTTGCCTCTACCCATTTTTGGAAGGAGTATACATTCTTATCAGGACATCTCAAATCTCCTCTAGACTGACTAATCACTTCATTTCATCAATCAGCAGAGGCACAAGTATGAACCATGCTTCCCATCATCTGTAAGATCCATAGATCTGTTTCCCCTGCATCTCCTGGGAAGCCATAGCATGAAACACTGGTTATGGTCCTTCACCTACTGTAATTTTTGCTTCTGTGGACTGTTTGCAGGTCCCTGATATAACAGAGAACTGGAAGGGCTTGTGAGTACAGTGTGGACATGGGTGTTCTTGTTCATAATCCAGGTGGCCTTGGTATTGGACTAGCTGTTTATTCTCTAGGAATCTCACTTTCATCATTTATAAAATAAGGTGTTGGACAACAGGAAGGTAAAGGCAAAAAGGACTTTCACTTTATTTCATGTGACTCAATTCAGTTACTCTCATTTCCCTTTTCTTCTTTTCTAGACAAGCATGTGCTAACTTCTAAAAAACAGGAAAAAAAATGGAGTGGGACCAGTGTTATGGCACAATGGGTTAAGCCGCCACTTGCAATCTCAGTGTCCCATATCAGAGTGCCAGTTCTCCTGGCTGCTGTGCTTCCAATCCAGCTCCCCGATAATGCATTGGGAAAGTGGTAGAGTGAGTGGTAGAGAGGCATATATTTGGGGAGGTGTTTTCTTCTTTGGACATTATTGTATTTGTAAAGATGGAAAGATGCAACATAATGTGCTCTTGATGATGTTTGAAAGGAAAAGTAGTTTTCATGCAAGTGAAGACAATCCATAGGATCCTACAAATTGGTATAACTTCCCTTTTTTTCTTTATGCAACTTTTTTCTTAGGTCGGGGGGAATTTGCATTGTATCATAGCATTCCAGAGACTTCATTGGCAAAGATTTGGCCTCTGGAACTTTCCATTTGGAACCTTAAGACAAGAATCACAACCTCCAACACATGCCCAGGGAATTGCTAAATCTGAGAGTGAAGACAATATCTCCAAGAAGCAACATGGGCGTCTGGGCCGATCCTTTAGTGCTAGTTTCCATCAGGACTCAACATGGAAAAAGATGTCAAGTATCCATGAGAGAAGGAACAGTGGCTACCAGGGCTACAGTGATTATGATGGGAATGAATGACTATGCTGGGTACTGAACAACTGGTGTTGTACATGTAACTGTTATATACAGGACTGTATTAAGACAGTAGAAGATTTTATTGTTTATATTAAATAGAAACAGATCTTGTGGTATAAAACCTAATCTTATAGTTCTCCAGTAAATAATCTTGTATTTGATTGTGCTGGGCAATTTCAGATACATAAGTAGATAAGCACAGATTATTGTCCTTTTAAAGTTTAATAATATATGAACAATCTGGGTATTTCACAAAATCCAACAAAATTATAACTGCTGTGTAAACAAATCAAACAAAATTAACAGCATAAAATTTGCATACTTAAGCATGAAGTGATTTCTTATAACTTGATCCCTAAACATTTGTTAAAGACAGTTTTATTCTTAGGATCAAGGTGTAAGTTGCCATCCACCCATAAAAATTGGGGACTGTCAATTTCTAATTTTTGCTAATGGTTGAAACTCATTTAAAATTAGTGAGTCTAGTAGTTCATTTGCTTATATCTGTATCTTACCTGCCTCATTTATTTCCTGATTAATTTTCTCAGGATTTTTGATAGAGGGGCAAAAGAAAAATCATTCAAGAAACTGATTTTTTTTCCCTACTGGTGCAAGTGGATAACTTAGTTCATTGATTCAGATATTCTTGACTTGATATGTTGTTATCAAACACAGACAGAAATTGTAGTCTTGAAAGACATCTCAAGTCTAAAATTAACTTCCATTTTAGAGATAGAGTAAAACAAGTAACATCTGTAGTTTTTATATCCAATGTAACCTGTGAAACAAGATCTTTTGATACTTGGTTGGTCCTTCAATATGGAGTCATATGTTGATAACAGCATTGAAGATGCATTAGGAATGCAGAAAGTCAGAGGACACTACACATACCCCAAAATCTGAGCTGTTTCTTTTTTCATAGCATATAGATAATTAGCTGTTTGAAATGAGTATTAAATATCTCAAAAATGTGGCTTTCATATATTTGAGCTCTCTAGCTGCTGTTTTTCTTCTGCTGCCAGCTGTGACTCAAAAATAACTAGAATCTGTTCTTTCATTTCAGGGTCTTGTTTGAGGACTCAAATCAGTAACTTGGTGATTACAAGGTGCTGAATATGTTGGTAACCATATCGCAATACACCTCAAGGAGAGGGTTCAGATTTTTATTTTTAAAATATTTTGTTTTCTCTTGAATTTTATATCCATTTATCCACTCATACATACCTAGCCTACAGAAGGGAATGAATATATATGTGAAATGGTCATTTTTCTGAAGAGACTATTTTGCTTGAAATGCAAATGACTGAAAGATATTTGTAGGTTGTCAATTTTGTTACTTCATACTGGAACTTTTAAAACGTTTTCATCTAATAAAGTTTTGTTTTCTACTTTTAGTCATGTGAATTTTTTTGTCTTTTGTCTTTTTTTATTTAAAGTTTTTATTTAATGAATGCATTTTTCATAGGTACAACTTTAGGAATATAGTGGTTCTTTCTTCCATACCTGCCCTCCCACCCCGACTCCCACCTCCTTCTCCCGTCCCCTTCTTCATTATGGTTCATTTTTAGTTTGATTTTATATACAGAGGACCAACTCCATGTTAAGCACTGATTTCAACAGTTGGCACCCACACACACAACAGATAGAGTACAGTTTAAGAACAAGATTTGCAGTTAAATCTCATAGCTAAACTCATTAAGGACGGAGGTCCAAAATGGGGAGTAAATGCACAGTGACTTTTGTTGTTCCTTTAACAATTAACACTCTTATTTATGACGTCAGTGATCACCCAAGGCTCTTGACATGGGCTGCCAAGGCTATGGAAGCCTTTTGTAACCAGATTCCATCAGTATTTGGATGTGACCATAAGCAAAGAAGATGTTCTCTCCTCCCTTCAGAGAAAAGTACATCCTTCTTTGATGGCCCCTATGTGAATGTTTTTGCACGTTTATTTTAGGTAGGGAGTACCCTCATAACTTTGAAGTACATGGTAACTTTTCACTTCTGTTCAACTAGTGTGTTACAAGAAATCACCTTGAATCTTACTTTTATAGTCAATGAAACAATATACAGACTATAATTTTAGATTCCTATGTGACTTTATAATAGGAAACAGAATATTTGATTCTTTTTCTTTTTATTTGAGAGGTACAGTTACAGAGAGAGGGAGAGACAGAGAGAGGTCTTCCCTCCACTGATTCACTCCCTAAATGGCCACAACAGCTGGAGCTGGGCCAATCTGAGGCCATGAGCTTCACCCTGGTCTCCCATGTAGGTGCCAGTGCCCAAGCACGTGGGCCATCTTCTACTGCAATCCCAGGCCATAGCAGAGAGCTGGACTGGAAGAGCAGAAGCCAGAATCGAACTGGTGCTCATATGGGGTGCTGGCACTGCAGGCAAAGGCTTAACCTACTACTACACAGTGCTGGCCCCAAATATTTTATTCTTAACAGAATAAGGTGAAGTTATTATATTTGTAAATCAAACATAGTTGAATATAAGCAATTTCTATTGTTCAACTGAATATTTCAGACTAGTCAGTAGGAAAAAAGAGGAAAGGTGAAAAGTACAACATAAGAAATTAAAGAATAGGATGATACCTAGGAAGACAGGATAAGTTTATTCACAATGCTTATTGATAAATATTTTTTATAAAATTCTTGATATATGTGATCACTTAGTAACTTGGCATACAAATCTGGCAGTTATTAGGCACTGAGGTTTAGGTTTAGTGAAATCATTTTTCCAAATACAGTAAGCAAGAGTTACTGCATACTTCTCTTTGAGAAGTTAGTAATGGGGCTGGTGTTTTGGAGCTGTGGGTTAAGCTGCTGTTTGCGATGCCAGTGAGTGCCTGTTTGAGTTCTGGCTGCTCTGCTTTCTATCCAGCTCCCTGCTAATGTGCCTGAGAAGGCAGCAGATGATGGCCTCTGGCACCCATGTGGGAAACCCAGATACAGTTCTTGGCTCCTGGCCCAGCCCGGGCGGTTGCAGCCTTTTCGGGGAGTGTCACAGCAGACAGAAAATCTTGTTCTCTATCTTTCTTTCTCTCACTGTCACTCTGCCTTTCCAATAGATAAATCTTAAAAAAAAAAAAAAAGGTAACACTCCAGGAACATTTGATTTCTTGGTATTGCTTCATAGTCTCCACAGGTGAAATTAAAGTTCAAATCTCAACTCTGCACTTAACTAGCTGTATCACCTAGGGAAAGTTAAGATTAATTTTTCTGTGATTTTTTTCTCATTGGTAAAATGGTTTTGAAAAATAAGCTATTTACATGTAGTTTAGATGATTCTTATAGATAGTGCTATTTGTGTGCTTACTAGTACTCCTATGATTTTTTTACTCTTTAGATTCTTTATAATGAGCTCTTTAATTGGCTTCTAAAGGAGATAATACCTTTTAAATCAAATATACAGTCCTTAGTTGCTCTTCCTTCAAAAGTATTTCATATTAAAGAAATGTTGCTGTGGTTTTAAAAGGATGTAGAATACTCACGGATAAAGAAACTTCCTAGGATCACAGGGTGATTTAGTTTGCTAGTACTGCTATAACAAAATGCCATATATTGTGTGGCTTCCACAAATGTATTTTGTCACAGTTCTGGATGCTAGCAATCCAAGATCAAGGTTTTGGCAGGCATGTTTTGCTTCCTCTCTCCTTGGCTCACGTCTGGCCGCCTTCTTAATGTATCCTCATGTGGGCTTTTCTGTGTGTAAGCATCCCTGGTCTGTCCCCATCTGTACAAATTTTCTCCTCTTATAAAACACCAGACAGGATTAGAGCCCACACTAATGGCCTCATTTAAGCTTAATTACCTAACTTCAAATACAGTCACACTCTGAGGTACTAAGTTATTAAGGCTTCCACTTAAAAATTTTGGAGGATGACATTCAAGCTACAAGACAAGGTTATTTTATGGCTTAGATGAGAACTGAAGTAACATTTGCCAAAAAATTCTTTTGGCAGAGTACACTGAAGAGCTTTATTTGTATTTATTTGAAAGGGAGAGTGCTGGAGGGAGGGAGAAAGGATGAGATTTTCAAACCACTGGTTTACTCCCAAATACTTGCAACACCAGAGGTAGGCCTGGTTGGAGCCAGGAGCCAGGAATTCCATCTTGCGTCTCCTACTTGGTTGGCAGGGACCTATTTGAGCCATCATGTATAGTCCTCCCAGGGTGCACCATGGCAGGAAGCCAGATCAGAAGTGGAGGTGGAACTCCACCCCAGGCCTTCTGATGGGAGATGTAGGTGTCCCAAGTGGTGGCTTAACCTGCTGCACCACAACACCTGATCCTGGAGTGCTTTAGACTGGAGATCTGCCTCAATTTATGGACAATATTTATGGAACTCCTGTTAAGCATCAGAAGTGGAGGAAATAACACTCAAGCTAGCTCTTGGTTTGAGTAGGTTTTGTTTGCTGTGAGGTAAAGACTGAATAGGCAATAATATTACTATTATGGTTTGAAAATGATTTGCTTCCAGAACTTATGCAGGACTTTAAGTCCCAAAGCCCCATGTTAATGATATTAAGAGAATGGAAAATTAATTCAATTATGGTACTTAGAAGGTGGGCCTCGTGGGAGATCCTAAGGTATTTGGGGGCATGCCCCTGAAAGGTAGTTCTCGTTTGAGGATTGGTTATAAAAGCTTGAGTTGGGCCCAGCCATTCCATTATTCTGTTCTCTGGTTTACGAAGCAATCATTTACCGCTCCCCCACTTCAACACTCATTAGAGACTAAAAGAGTGTTGAACAGGGTCACTCAGTCTTGGACGTGAATTTTCAAAACTGTTAGCTAAACAAATCTTTCCTGTGTTTTAGAAAGTTAGTTACATCCCAGGCCAGCCAAGTAATGAAAGTCAACAGAGTGCCTTCCCCTAGGAGGTTCACACCTCCCTTAGGATATACCCCATGTGAAGAGATAGATAGGTCTGGGCCTCTTAACTTACAAGGCCTAAAGCCCAACAGATTATTATCAAGCCCCTTCTATCAGGTTCTATTTGCCTCTCAATCAGAAAAATTACTTGTAGCTTAGACAGCACCTTTCTTAGCTCCTCTAATAATGACTCTGTCCTTTGTTCTAGACCCTGTCTAGTCCACTTGGGCCTCATTCCTTTGTAATCATAACCTCTACTCTACCACCAATGGCTCTACTCCCAACCTGTGTGTACTGATGGTCCTCTTCCCCACTTAATGCTGTATAATTGTTCAGACCTGGTTAAGGCCACTCTTAGGATCATTGGTTACTATCTTCAACCTGTCTTTTATGACCTTGTCTAAATATGATCAGAGTCGGGGAACTTGGAAGGCTTCCATAGCCTTGGCAACTCATGACGACAGCCTAGGGTGGTTACTGGTGCCATAAACTAGAGTGTCAATTTGTTGGGTCAACAACAGGAGCCACTGTGCGCTTGCTCCTGATGTGGGATCTCTGTCCTTAATGTACTGTACATTTTGATTTAATGCTATAACTAGTACTCAAACAGTATGTTTCACTTTGTGTTTCTATGTGGGTGCAAACTGTTGAAGTATTTATACTAAATTGATCTTCTGTATATAAATAGAATTGAAAATGAATCTTGATGTGAATGGAAAGGGAGAGGGAGCGGGAGAGGGGAGGGTTGCGGGTGGGAGGGAAATTATGGGAAGGGGAAGCCATTGTAATCCATAAACTGTATACTGGAAATTTATATTCATTAAATAAAAGTTAAAAAAAAAAAGTTAGTTACAATAACACAAAGCTAACCAATGGTAAATACAACAGTTTTCTAGGGATTATTTTACACATGGAGAAAATGCAAAATGTGCTTTGTCAGAATTATTCCTGATAGAAAACTGATTTTGACTAATTGATTAAACAGGCCTACCATTTAGCCAACCGTTTCTGTTTTACTAAAAACTTACTTTTGATAGTCTCATTACAAATTATTCCTTAAAAATACAACCTGCTCCTTTAAAGCAATCTTTCTGAGTTTGGATCCAGCGTCAACACTATAGTTCAAGTGTGAATAAACAGCGATCTAGTTTCAGTACCGTAGTTCCCAGATGAATATGTGAGCTAATAGTACCATTTATCAAGTCGCTACTGGAACAAAGGGATTAGCACCTATCACTTTTTTTTTTTAACTTTTATTTAATGAATATAAATTTCACTTCTAATCCTCATTAAAATAGACTTGCTTGACGCCCTCTGTACAGATAAAGCCAGACATTCTAAGGTTGGTTATTTGAATCTTGGCCTGAGGGTTCTGGAGCCGATGACTTTCTGGATTTACTGTGGGAATTTCATGTCCTTTCTGACGCACAAGCCATTGAATTCTAACTTTCAGATCCTGGAGAAAACGATATCTCAAAAATTAAGGCTTTAATCTGTATTACTAATTACCACACGCTATCCTACAAGTAACTGTTAGTTTAAAAACACTCAGTGCAGACCACCTTTCAGTTGTCTCTTCACGTATAAAACGATCGTTGGTATCACTTCACAACCGGCGGCGCAATGAAGCAGAAGCTGACCCTAAAAGCCGCGCGTGCAACCCTCACCTCGGCACGGCGGCACGGGGCAGTGGCGCTCTCGTTCACTTCCGGCGCGCCGCGGGCGCAGCGAATGTACGTCAGAGCGCGAGGGCAGGGCTTCCGCTCCTGGCGTCGCATCAGACGGAAGCCGAGTGGCCTCATTTCTAGTGGGTTTGCGGACCCACCTGAGAAGGCGAGCGGTGTCCGCGGTGTCGCGTGCGCTCACCCCAGCTTTCCCTCAGGAGTGCAGGCATTGGCGCTGAAGCCCCGGGTCGGACAGAGCTCCGCTCCTTCCTGCTGGCGGCCATTCCCTGGTCTCGCCCTTGTTCCGGGAGGCGGTGTCTGCCGCTGCGGAGCGCTCCGGTGTGGGTTTTCTCGCTCCCGGTCGCCATCACCGATGCCGGTTGCCCCTGGTAAACCTCGGGCTCTGTGGTACTTTCCATCCTCGCCGGGGCCCCGCGCAGTGGCGTAACCAGTTGCAGAAAACCCGAGTCGAGGGTCTCCGCCGGCGGCCTCATGGGGGTCCAGGGGCTGTGGAAGCTGCTGGAGTGCTCCGGGCGGCAGATCAGCCCCGAGTCGCTGGAGGGCAAGATCCTGGCTGTCGGTATCCTAACGCCGCGTGGACGCGGGGGTGCGGGGGTCGGGGCCGCGCGACTGCGGGGTGCCGGGCTTCCCGGGCCGGGACCCGGAGCCTGAGGCGCTTGGGTGCGCGTGGCTCCGGCCCCGGCTCTGCCCTCAGCCGCTGGGCACCGGACCTTAGGCCGGGCCGCTGCCCCGTGGCTGAGCTCTCCGCGGAAGCCACGGCGATAAAAGAAGGGCACGCGGGGTCGGCGTGGGGACCCTCAGTATCTCCTGCCGTGCTGGGCTTGCCCCGTTGACGTTTCTTTTCTTTTTCTAATGGGCAACTTTTATTAAATCATGGTTTTGGAAATATTAAATTCATATTGTATGTCGCTGAAAATATTTCAAAAGTATACAGTGAATTATTTTCTTCTTACCCCTGGAGTTGACTTTTTTGGGGCACGTATTTGGCTGATTTGCTTGTGTCGTTGGAATTAATTTTTTTTTTTTTTTAGATTATTAAAATGTTAGTGTTTTTTTTGCAAATTTTTGTTCAAGTAAAACGCTTTTTTGACTGACCCTGCTATGCCAGGTACCTTACACCAGTTTCCAAAATGGGGACCAATAAGCCTAGAGAGTCGGAGTTGTTATGTAAATAACAGAAGGATCAGGGGAGGAGCGACGTGGTTGACATCTCAAGAATCTGCTAATGCAGCAAAGAAGTTAGTTCTTCAGTATATAAACAACTTAGAAATAATGGGACATTGGTAATTTTTAAAGTATCATGAGATTATTTTTTGCCAGGTGAATAATTTTCAGATCTATCTGTAATGAATTTTTGACTTGAAGGTTTTTATGCAGGGTACTTTGAGTTGGGGAAAAGAGATTTTTTTAAAGACTGTGCACTGTTGTTGCCATCCAGTGGTCTCAGCGTGTCATTACATCCTAAAGATTTCCGTAGATCTATGGGTGGGTGAGAGGACAGTTTTAGACACACTAAAAACTAAAGCAAAGATTTGGGTCATTTTATATTGCAGCTCTTATGAGGAATTATGAATTTGTGAAATCAAGATGACACATGAAGTTCAGTATTCAAACTATTTAGGTCATTGTCTAAGGAAAGGTAAAAACATTTCACATAGGATATTTGTAGATGGCTCAAAGAGGTATTTGGAACATGAAACCACTTTTAAGAGGTTAAACAGGACTATGAAAGATACTCTGGTTACAGTGATAATCTCATATGTGCTATGTAGTGTGCTCAGTCTACCGTTGGCTTTATTTTGTTTTTTTTTTTTTTAAATTATTTATTTGAAAGGCAGGGTAGTGGTGGTGGTAGAGATCTTCCATCTGCTGATTCTCTCCCCAAATTCCCACCACATCTGGGGCTGGGCCAGACTGAAACCAGGAATTTGGAACTCCATCTGTCTCCCACATGGGTTGTAGGGACCCAAGCACTGGGGCCCTCATCTGCTGCCTCCCAGGATGCATTAGGAGGAAGCTGAGTCAGAATTGGAGAAGCTGGGACTCCACTTAGCCCTCCGATGTGAGATGTGGGTACCCCAAGCTGTGGCTCAGTCTGCTGCACGAGAACACCCTGCTCCCTTTGCTCTATTTTAATGGAGATTCAGACATCTGAAATATATTTAGATTTTTTTTTTTTTTTGTTTGTTAAAGAAGAACTTACCAATGACTGTACCAGCTTCATAATTTACTGTTGGATCCCTAAAATAAATTGATTTTTTACTATCTGTTTAGGTGACTGTCCTGTTTGTTGATATAATCTCAATCTGTGTCAAATAATAAAGAAGTAACAGTTTAACTTTTGTTTCTTATGGACCTTAGCATTTGTAAAATGCATGTAAGTGTGTTATTATACCTTTATGTTATGCGTAATAATGGCAAATTTAAAGTTTACTAACTATAGGATTAAAAAAATTCTTCAGAATGTTACCATTGCATTGAGTCTTCTCACGAAAGTGATTTCTGGCTTTGTTCCAGATTTTAACTTTTCCAGCCTTAGGAGAAATTTAATTTTGCCTCCTAAAAGTGTTGAAATTAGTCAAGTTGAATTATGCAGCTTTTTTTAAGCTTGTCTAATTTTACATGTTTATTACTTTTCTAAGAAATTTTAAGCTAGAACCTCTCTGCTGGAAATTGGCACTACTTATGATTGATTAAAAAAAAAAGACCCACCTCAATTAGAATATGCCTAAGCTTAGGCAATTTAGCTGTATATATGTTTCAAAACTTTAAATTCTGTTCTAATTGGTAGTAGGGTTGAGAGCCCCAGATGTGGAATTAATGGGCTCTGTAGAGACTTACTTAATTCTACATGATAGTGTAGCAAGCAGAAACGCTCCCAACAGAAACTTTTATCCAGTACCTTACAGATTCAAGTCTACACTGAGTTCTACCTTTCAGAGGGGTCCTTCTTGTGGTCTGAACCACCAGTCTGCACTTTAACTTGGGCCATTGTAACTAGTTCTTTTAAAAAACTGGTTTCTGCATAATTATTCCACACATCCACCAAGGTGATCCTTACACCACTTTCTGAAAACCTAATGACATCCACATCAACTCTTGCAGTTACCTCTTCCACCGTCTAGCTGGTCTTCTCTCCCTGTGGTTTATTCCCCAGCTCCCTTTAGTCATTCAGGTCTTGGTTGCCTCTTAGGTAGGCCTTCCCCAACTAAACAGCCCTCAACTCCCATTTGTTTTTATTGCTCTTTTTTTTTTTTTTTTTTTGACAGAATTAGAGAGAGAGAGACAGAGCGAAAGGTCTTCCTTTTCCGTGGGTTCACCCTCCAATGGCCGCTAGCGCACTGCGCTGATCCGAAGCCAGGAGCCACGTGCTTCCTCCTGGTCTCCCATGCGGGTGCAGGGCCCAAGGACCTGGGCCATCCTCCACTGCACTCCCAGGCCACAGCAGAGAGCTGGACTGGAATGCTCTATTTATTTTTTCCTCACTGCTCAACTACAGCTTAGTATATTATTTTTAACACTTTCCTGTTAAAATGCAAGCTTTTTTGGCATGAGCATCATGTTTTGTACATGACTATATTCGGTTCATGTATTTAGGGTTGTATATGCTTGGCTCATGATAGCATTTAACTATGATAGGTCTAAATATTATGACAGCTTGCTTTCCACTAAGCTCCATAATGGCCCAAGCACTTTGTGGTGTTCATTGTTATATCCCTAGTGCATTAAAAAATTCCTGCTTCATAACAAACAACGTTTTTGAATAATAATGTGTAACTGGAGGTCTTTATCTAGGCCCAGGAAGCAACCTGAAGACTGAGACCTCAGAGTAGGAGGTAACTGGATTGAGAGAGGGAGAAAGGATTTTGGGCAGAGGAAGGGGCATGTGGGAAAACCCTGGAGGCAGGAAGTGATATCCAGGTTAGAGTAAAGGCCAATGGCTTGAAGTGAGATGGGAAAAAAGAAGAGGCCAGAATACTCTGAACTTTGCAGGCCATAGAAGAGTTTTAGATCTTCTAAAGGCTATAGAAGTTTGAAAACGTTTTCTCTAATGATATATTGATAAAAGCTATTATATGCCTTCCAAATTAGGAAGTAGAATTGGAAGACCTTGTAATGTAGGGAATCATTTGTGACAACACCCAGAAATGTGACTTGGATAGATGAGAGTGACACTGCAATGGGGGCTTGAGCGCCGAGTGGAGGAGACATGGAGTCAGTTTTGATGGCGTTTGATGTCTGTGAGGTACCATGTAGAGATGTCAACTTTAGGAGCAATCTTTGGGCCATACGTGTACAGACAGGATGTGGTGTGGGAGTGGATGTGGTGTGGGGTAAAGTTAGTCTCACTAGATCATGTAGACAGGAGGGAAGAAGAGGACCTAACAAAGCCATTGAGAAATACTTTCATGGCGAGTTAGAGGAGCTGGCAGAGTACTGGGTCATTCTAATGAACAAACATAAAGTATATTTTTAAAGAAGCAGAGCAACAGATTAAGCCAGTTTGTGACACCCACATCTGCCATCTGAGTGTCTGCATTTTAGTCTCCAGCTTCCTGCTAATGTGCACCTTGGAAGACAGCGGATGATGGCTTACATACTTCAATCCCTGCCACCCATGTGGGACACCCAGGTGGAGTTTCTGACTTCTGGTTTTGGCCTGGCCCAAATCTAGCTGTTAGGGGCATTTGGAAGAACTAGCAGCCGGGAGATTCTCTCTCTCTTTCTCTCTCTCTCTCTCTCTCTTCCCCTCTGTCTCTGTCTCTGTCTCTATCTCCATTTCCCTGCCTTTCAAGTAAAATAAACTTGGAAAGATTTCTTAGAAAAACCTAAAAATATAAGAAAATTCCAGAAGAAAACAAACTAGCATTAATCTTAGCAGAAATAACTATTCATAATATTTTGGGTGTGAACTTCTAGTTTTTATTTTTAACATAACATAATATGAATGGAAGTATATTTTATACTTCCTTTTTGTGACTGTCTTATCACTAGCTACTTTTCTGGAACTTTCATCTTTAGAGGCTTCTTGATGTTCTAGCAAAGAAATATATCATAACTTCATTTTCAAAAAAGACCTGTTGGAAATGTTTTAAGTTTCCTCATCTTTTCATTGTTATAAACAAGCATTCTTGTAAATTTATTAAAATCCGTGATCATTTCTTGCTGTAGAATTCTTAGATAAAATAGGATGCAAGTTTTTAAGTCTTTTGCTGTGAATTGCCAAATTATCCTCAGGAAATGTGTGCTACTTTACTAAGAGTCTTTATAGATCACTAAGTTTGAAAGAAGGAATTCTTTGCAATTACATTTTTTGAAGGACTTGTCTGTCGGTTTTAAAAAATTCAGTATGTGAATAGTATTAACAAAGGTTTGAATCGGTCCACTGACTCCATCAGCACCAAGCATTTCAAATGAATGGTGATGCATGCTTCGTGTTCCATGTTTGGCTGATACCTGTTTTTAGGAAACTGAAGTTATAAAGATGAGGGAAGAGAGGCCGGCGCCGTGGCTCAATAGGCTAATCCTCCTCCTTGCGGCGCTGGAGGTTCTAGTCCCGGTCGGGGTGCCGGATTCTGTCCTGGTTGCCCCTCTTCCAGGCCAGCTCGCTGCTGTGGCCCGGGAGTGCAGTGGAGGATGGCCCAAGTTCTTGGGCCCTGCACCCCATGGGAGACCAGGAGAAGCACCTGGCTCCTGGCTTCGGATCAGTGCGGTGCGCCGGCTGCAGCACGCCGGCTGCAGCGGCCATTGGAGGGTGAACCAACAGCAAAGGAAGACCTTTCTCTCTGTCTCTCTCTCTCTCTCACTGTCCACTCTGCCTGTAAAAAAAAAAAAAAAAGATTCCAAAATTCCAAAATGTTTTCCATTAACAATTCTCCCAGATATTAGTATTTGGTTAAACCAAGCACTTAAAGGAGTCCGAGATCGCCATGGGAACTCCATAGAAAATGCTCATCTTCTCACTTTGTTTCATCGCCTCTGCAAACTCTTATTTTTTCGAATTCGTCCTATTTTTGTGTTTGATGGGGATGCTCCACTACTGAAGAAACAGACTTTGGTAAGTACCATCTAATTATTATTTTTTTTTTTCTGCAGCCTTGGAAAGAAAGAAAAGTTCATATAAAATTTTATTATCTCTCTTGCTAAATTTTTCAAACAAAAATTTATTTTGACACATAGCAAATTCAATTTCAACTACTTGTGAAATTCATGTTGAACAAATAAGATAAACACAAATGGTTTTTTCTCTTATAAATGGTTTATTTGTGAGAGTGCATAATGCATGTGATGATAAAATTTCACTTTTGGTTAAAACTCTTCGCATTCTTCAAATTCAGTTTTTCCTTCAGAGTATTTTCTTAGACGTTCTGCATTGGTTCCAGCTAAGCTGCCTTTGATCAGAACATTATGGAAATCCTGTATGCAGAATGTCCACTGCATATGCAGTCACATACATTGAGGGATTGCAAGGCTTCTTCTAAAGAAGATTGGATTTGGGAGTGAGCAGTGTTCTGTGCTGTCAAGTGGTGAATAAAGTATATTGTCCTGGAAGGAAATTGGACTTGATATAAAAGGTTCCTGCCATCAGATCAGCGCGGTGCGCCGGCCGCAGCGCGCCTACCGCGGCGGCCATTGGAGGGTGAACCAACGGCAAAAGGAAGACCTTTCTCTCTGTCTCTCTCTCTCACTATCCACTCTGCCTGTCGAAAAATTTAAAAAAAAAAAAAAAAAGACTATAAACTAATTTAATCTGGAAGTAGTTTAAGAAATGTTTGAAAATGCAAATTACAGCACTCATTTGTATTTATGGAACTTAATGACTTTAATACTAGGATACTTAAGAAGGTTCATGAAAAATAGAATTAAAAAATAAGTTTATTTTGGTGCAGAAAGGTTTTTTTTTTTTTTTTGACAGGCAGAATTAGTGAGAGAGAGAGACAGAGAGAAAGGTCTTCCTTCCGTTGATTCACCCCACAAATGGCCACTATGGCCGGTGCGCTGCACTGATCCAAAGCCAGAAGCCAGGTGCTTCCTCCTGGTCTCCCATGCGGGTGCAGGGCCCAGGGACTTGAGCCATCCTCCACTGCCTTCCCGGGCCACAGCAGAGAGCTGGACTGGAAGAGGAGCAACCGGGACAGAATCCGGTGCCCCAACCGGGACTAGAACCTGAGGTACTGGCCCCGCAGGTGGAGGATTAGCCTAGTGAGTCAAGGCGCCGGGCTAAGTGCAGAAAGTTTTGATATTCATGCATATGGACCTCAAAAAGTTCATGGAAAATGTATTATGAAATCAATATGATGTGTTGATTACAAAAGCAACAAAGTAAACATCTTTTAATTTTATGAAGTTTTGGAAGTGCCATATGTTGAAAATACAAGTTCAACAATTTATAATTGTCCAGATGGCTATTGCCTAATTAAGTGAGCACATAGGACATTGATTGCTCCAGTGAAAGTGTTTAGATGTGAATGTTTCAGTTTGCAATGATCCAGAGCCTATTTGATTGAATACTTACTAGAAGGATGAGAAAGGAAAATGGAAGGTTGTGGTTACTTTCATCTACCATAAGCACAGGGGCTATTTCATTTATCCCTCCTTGGATATTTTTTACAAGATGTTTTGACACATACTGAGTTTCTCATGGCAATCTTGAATGTTGAGAGCCAGAATTACATAAATGTTTGAATGGAAATCAGTATTTAAAATTATTTTTTGGTATAGCAATGGCCTTTTAAAGAAAAATATTGGTCAATTAAGATAATTCTTTCTGGGAAGCATTTGCTTGAATATGTATAATTATGTTTTTGACTTCTTTCGAATATTAAAGGACATTTAAGAGAAATTAAAAGTTTATGAGAGTGTACGAGAGCTATCCCACTAAGAAATAGTTTAGATGGAAACTCTGGGTGTCCTGTATATAGCAGAATCCTGAAGGTATTGTTAGAACATTTAGGAGGAAATACTAAAACACAAAACTCAGACAAACTAAACTGCATGGGGGCAGAAAACTCACAGGAATGTTTTTATTAGAATAATACCTTGAGATAAAATCTTTTATTCTCTGTTTTCATAGGCTAAGAGGAGGCAGAGAAAGGATTTAGCATCTACTGATTCCAGGAAAACTACAGAAAAGCTTCTGAAAACATTTTTGAAAAGACAAGCTCTCAAAACTGCCTTCAAAAGCAAGAGGTAAGAGGAAATTACATTAATATTAGAGATTTAAAAATTGTTTATTTTTGTGTGAGAGCCCTGTGGTTCTCTTCCTCTAATGTTAACTCTCAACCGAAAATGAGGAGTGGAAAGAGGAATAGGTAGGGGTGGTATTTGACATGGTGGTCAGAAGCTAACAAAAGTTCTCTGCTCTGTGATGTGGGCTTTGTTAATGAGATAGAGAAGCTGGAGAGATGCATGGCTTACACTTCGTGCTTTCAGAATGTTCCTCAAGACTGTGGTTGAGGCTGTGGCCAAGGCTCAGGAGCCCTAGCATGTTTCTTTTTTGCTTCTGCACTGTGCTTTGACTTTTCACAGCAGTAGCCCAGGGACAGCCAGGTCAAGAGGGGGAAGTCCATTGCCCATGAATTTTCTCCTCTTCGCCTCCTGAGCAAGGCTTTTGTAGTCAGTGAGGGAGGATTATTGGCTCACAATGCTACTAGTCAAAGACGCGTGTATTTTTCAGAAATGAAGCACTCCCGAGTCTTACTCAAGTTCAAAGAGAAGATGACATCTACGTTTTACCACCTTTGCAAGAGGAAGAAAAACATAGGTAAATGTTTTAACAGTATTATTTTAGGGATGGGCATTGTGTTGTGGTGGGTGCCAGATCAGAGTGCTTGGGAGCCCCACCTCTTCTTCTGATCCAGCTTCCTGCTAATGCTCACCCTAGGAGGCAGCAGATGATAACTTCAGTACTTGGGTCCCTGCCACACATGCAGCTGACCCAGATGGAGTTCTTGGTTCCTGGCTTCAGCCTGGCCCAGCTCTGGCTGCTGTGGGCATTTGGGGACTGATCTAGCAGATGAAAGGTCTTTTCTCTCTTTCTCTCTCTGTTGCTCTGCCCCTTTCACATAAATAAAAGTAAATAAAATTGAAAAATATTATTTTATCCATGGGTATATTCAGACAGATTTAAATCCTTTAATACTTGATGAGGCATGTGGGAATTTACTCATGCATTTGAAATATGCATTCTCTATACCATTTTGAATATTTTTCAAAAATTACATTTTTAATTTGCTAACTTATCTTTGTGTTTTGATGACTTTTGGTTCATTATTCTCTTTCATTCTGAACACTACTAGCACCATGGATATGAAATTCATGAAGACTCTCCTTTTAGTTTTTCTTACCTTTTGCTTACTGATTCTCATCCCACTGTTGCCTCGCACCACCATGCTGAATTACACTGATGACATCTGTCCTTGTTGCCCAGTGTGGTAGGTACCTTGCACTTCTCAGTGTACTCATCTTCACCCCATTAACACCATGTCCTGCTGTCCTGTTCTCTTGGCGCAGAGTCTCCATCCATTCCTCCTTAGCTCATCTGTGTTCTCTTCCTCTGACAGCCTGTCATCTTCAGTGGTTTCTGTGTTTGAAGTGGAGGTGGAGGAGTGGAAGCCTAGACAGTTTGTCTTCCTTTCCCATCTCCCTCATTCCTTTCCCATGAGCTCCCAAGAGGCAGAGAAGCTTTTGAATAAGTCCAGTTCTCTTTATCTCCCTTGCCACCACCACCACCACCACCTTTCTCCAGGAACAGCTTCCAGACTTCTTTCTGTCTTTGTCTTTGATCTTACCCCTTTTGTGGTAACTCCTCCCTGCCAAGCCCAATCTCTGCTTCATATTATAAAATCTGCTTAAAACTCAAACCTGATAGCTTCCTTACCTAAAACAGTTCTAAGCTTCTCGTTTCTTTACGATAAAACTTTCAACTCCTTAATCACTCCTACTCTCCTCACATTGTTCCCAGGCAGGCTTTCTTTTCCACATGGGTAAAGAATTTATTTCTTCCTGCTGGAACAGTTTTCTCACATCCTGCAACTAGAACCCACACTCACTCATAGCTGACTGCAAGTAGCATGGTTGCTGGAGTTTCCAGAAACCTCTCAAGATCCCTCAGTTTGGGGATGAGGTGGCTATTTGTTGTGCCTTTAGCAATCTGCTCTTCCCTCGTGGTGGAAGTTACTATATCATATTATATTGGCTTACTCATGTGTTCTCCAGACAAGGAGACTTATGATGGCACAGATCTTGCCATCTTATTTACCACTGTAGACCTTGAAACCAGCACAGCTTGTACTCAAGAAATGATTTTATTAGTCACTGAAAATCAAAGATACTTTATCTGTGTGCTTGATTTTCAGTTCAGAAGAGGAAGATGAAAAAGAATGGCAAGAAAGAATGAGTCAAAAACAAGCATTACAGGTATTTAAATAAGTTTTGACTTTAGAATGTGTTCTGTCATTTGATATGATGACATGAAAATGAATAATATTAATGAGGTAGTATGAATTATGAAAGTTCATAATAAAAAGTAATGTGTGTATGTGTATGTGCATGTATAAATATATAAACTATTTACCCATATTTGAGTAGATATATATAGAATTTGCTATTATACATACCCAAATAAACCATTTTTCTTTTGTAGCTGACCAACAAAATAATCCATACATTTATAGAAAATATGGAAAACATAATACTTGTAAATAACTTACATAAGTGTTGCCATTTTGGATACTCTAGATTATTCTTTGTACAGTTGTTACAGTCGAATACCTGTGTGTTTATGAGTATTTGGCATGTGTATGTGTACCACATATACCTGTGTACATATATATGTATGTATGTGCATATGTTCTTGGAATTTTTTTTAGATTTTATTTCTTTACTTGAGAGGTAGAGGTATAGATAGAGAGGGAAGGACATAGAGAAAGGTCTTCCATCCACTGGTTCACTCCTTAAATGGCTGCAGTGGCTGGAGCTGGGCCCGTCCAAAGCCAGGAGCCACGAGTTTCTTCCGGGTCTTCTACGCTGGTGCAGGGGCCCAAGCAACTCCACTGTTTTCCCAGGCCTTAGCAGACAGCTGGATCAGAAGAAAAGTATCTGGGACTAGAACTGGCGCCCATACGAGATGCCGGCACCACAGGTGGAGGCTCAGCCCACTGCTACAGCTCTGGCCCCGTTCTAGGAATTTATTGCTGTGTAACTTCGTGATGCAAAAATGGTCACTTATTATCAGATCTGCCGCAGTGCTGGGAGTTGATCAGCTCAGCAAGGCTGTTCTGTCTGGGAACTCCCATGTAGATGCAGTCAGACTGAAACTGGACTTCAGCAGCTTCCTCCCTTGCATGGCAGTTGACACTGGAAGTCAGACTTCTGTGCTGCATGTTGCCTCATGTGGCCTTGGGCCTGTTCACAGCAAGGAGCTCCCTTCCAAGGACAGGCTCCAAGAGGAAGTTCCCTGCAGAAACTAGCAGCCTCCTTTCTTCTGTCCTTCCTCCATCCTGGATGTTCCATCAGGATCTAGCTACTAAGACCAGCTTATAATTAAGGGGGAGAGAATTTGACAGAAAAAACCAGCAAAGAATTGGATATGTGTTCAAAACCATCACCACACATATTTTACTGAGTAGCATTTTTGCCAGTTCAGGTTGTACCAAATATACGAGTAAAACAAGCATTTTTTTTTAAGTTTTTTAGTGTAGCAGATAACATTATTTGATTCCCAGATTTGCTGTTTCTTTTTTGTTTAGACTGCTTTGGTATGTCTGGTAGAAGACTTTCACTTGTAGAAGCTCTGCATGGTTAATGCAGGAATGATAGCTGTCTTGGTTAAGACCCTAGACCTTGTGCTCAGAAAGACCTGCATTTCAGTTTAGGCTTCACTATATACGAGCAGTGTGATCTTAGATTAATTAATTTCGCTAGGCTTTATTTCCTTTCTTTTTTGGTAAGAGGAGAAGATCTGGATGCCTTCCTCAGGGAGGTGTTGGGAGCACTGGTGAGCAGAGTGCAGGACACTGTGCATAGTGATGGGGCTGTCTTGAGTACTCAGTGGATGTACGTGTGCACATCACCACATAGCAGACAAACAAGACAGCGGTTGTGTCATTTTATCGTTTTTATTAATTAAATTTTGAACAAAGGTTGTCTGTTGTATTAGTCTACTTGAATGGCAGTGATAAAGGGAGAGAGAGATCTTCCATCTTCTGGTTCAGTTCCCAAATGCCCACATCAGTGGGGACTGTGCTAGGCTGAAGCCAGGAGCCCAGTACTCCATTGGGATCGCCCATGTGGCAGGAGCCCAAGCACTTGAGCTATCATATGCTGCCTCCTAGAATGCATTAGTAGGAAGCTGGATCGGAAGCAGAGGAGCTGGCACTCAAACCCGCGCACCAGTATGGAACATCAGTGTCCCAAGTGGCAGTTTGACCTGCTCTACCACAATGTCCACCCTGATGAGAAGTTTTAAAGTACTTTTTATTTAAATTTTAGTTAACATTTAGGAAAATTTTATACTTTTCCAAGTCTGTGAATTTCTTATTTCATTTTTGATTTTTAGGTTAAGAGTAAAATAATTGAGGGAATTACAAATACTGCTCAAATGTATCAGGCTCATTTATACCCTAGGGCCTTTGCACTTGCTCTTACTTCAGCCTGGAGTCTCTGATTGAGTACTTAGCTGTGTTTTGAGTCCCTGCTCACAGATCCTAAAAAATGGAGTCTTCTCTATCAACAAATCTGTTTTTCTTCCTCTTTTCTTATTCACTGTCTTATCAGGTTAATCTGTTTTTTTACTGTTAGCTGGTTTGTTGTATGCCTTCCTGCACTCTTCAGAGTAGGGATCTCTTATCTGGCATGATCTCCAAGGTACCCTAACACCTAGAAAAGTCCTTGTTGCCTTAGAGGGATCTTAGAGAGTATTTCTGCATTTGAATGAAAAGATACATTCTCTAATCCACCTGTTCACTTCGATGCCTATTGCAAATTATGTGCTACTGTGTTCAGCCTATTGTAGATGATGTGAAACTGTGTTTATGACGTCAGTGCAGTAAATATCTGTAGTGATGAATTGTAGTACCTGTGTGAAATAAAAATTTCCTGTCATTACATTTTATTCTTCACAGGAAGAATTCTTTCATAACCCTCATGCGATAGATATTGAATCTGAGGACTTCAGCAGTCTGCCACCTGAAGTAAAGCATGAGATCTTGACTGATATGAAAGAATTTACCAAACGAAGAAGAACATTATTTGAAGCAATGCCAGAGGTGAATTGTTGAACAGTGGAGTAATACTTAGAGTTAAGAACTAGAGTAAAATTTCTCCTTAGAAAGAAGAGAATCATAAGAAGCAGTACTTACACAGTGTTTGTTCAGTAAATAGCAAGTGTATACAAAGAGCCTCTGAACTTCATGTATTTATAAGCTTGACTTTATAAGCTGTTATTTTAAGATTTCTTGACCTCCTGCCCAAGACTAGGTCTTTTCTCCTACTGTGTTTTCATAGAGTCCTGGAATGTGCCTGTCATGTACCCCTATACAGCACCTAGCTCAGCAGGACCTAGAAAGTGTCCAGTTTATACTTAGTGACTCAATTCTTAGATTAGTTCATGAAAGTTATTTTAAATTATATACATATGTATATGTGTATGTATGTGTGTAGATAGATAGATAGATAGAGTCTGTGAAAACTAAAAGTAATATAGAGTCTAATTACTATACAGAAATATGCTCTGGCTTGAAATTCCAGGTGAGTTATCCTCTACCACAGCATATCATTGTTTGATCTCTATTCCCTTCTTCCTCCTGGACACTTGTTAGCCACAGAAAACTGGGTGGGAATGGTGTGTTGGGTTGTGTTGGTTGTTGCTGAGCATGTCTTCTGATCATACTACATTAATTAATTAATGCTGCTATTAATTACTGGCTCTCTTGTTGCTACTGAATGAGTTCTGTTTCCTTTTCTATTGCCATCTATTTTTTAAATTAACTTATGTATTTTGAAAGAGTTACAGAGAGGTAGATACAGAGAGATCTTCCATCCATTGGTTCACTCCCCAGATGGCTACAATAGCCAGTGCTGGAGTAGGCTGAAGCCAGAAGCCAGGAGCTTCCTCCAGGTCTCCCACATGGGTGGCAGGGGCCTAGACACTTGAGCCATCTTCCACTGCTTTTCTCAGCCAATAACAGGGAGCTGGATCAGAAGTGAGCAGCTGGGACTTGAACTGTCACCCATATGGGATGCTGGTTTTACATTTGACAGCTTTTACCTACCTAGGCCACAACACCGGCCCCTACTGCTATCTGTTATTTCTAACATAGTTCTCCTTTAGCCCACTGTAGGATAGAATATGAATTTTACAGCATTGTTTCCATAGTGAATTAATGTAGTATTTATTTATTTTTACTTTCTATAGGCTTTTAAACACTTAAATTGATATCAGAAATATGAAAAAAAAATAAGTTTGTTTTCCCATTATTCCCTCTGTTTTTCCACATAGAATGTGAAGATAGGAAAACATTAAAGCTCACAGAAATGATATTCTCAGGTCTTTGGATATACAGAAATGAATTTACTTTCATCTCAGGGGAAATATCTAGGCTCTCTATCTATCAGATATTTTATTTCTTGAGTTTGAAAGGATCTCTGTGTAGTACTTGAGAAAATAGGATTTGGGTTATGTAAACAATAGTGAGAAGGAGTGGGAGAGAGACAGTCCTTAATAATTTGCTCTTCTTTATTTTCTTTCCACAATCTCAGAATCTCTGGGATTGGTAGACTATAGGGTAGCTTGGAGTAGCAGCTCTTTGGATCTGTAGTTTTGATAGAGACTAGAAGTTTTAAGTCATCCAGGTGGGACCACTATATCATCTGTACATTCTACAAATGTAGTATTGATAACAGTAGTGATGATAAGTGATAATAGTAATAGTAATGATTGTAATAGTAATAGAACCAAGTGTAATCAGTCAGACTGCTTTTGATCCCAGACCTACCACTTATCAGCCATGTGACTCTTGGGAAATATTGTAATATTTGTATTAAATATGAAACAATTTTCTTTGTTCTGCCTTTAGGAGTCCAATGATTTTTCACAATACCAACTCAAAGGCTTGCTTAAAAAAAACTACCTAAACCAGCACATAGAAAATGTCCAAAAGGAAATGAACCAGCAACATTCAGGGCAAATCCAAAAGCAATATGAAGAGGAAGGGGGCTTTTTGAGGGAGGTAGAGTCCAGGAGAGTGGTCTCTGAAGACACCTCACATTACATCTTGATAAAAGGTATTGGGTACCATCATTTATTTAATGGCTAAAAACCAAAACATGTCATCATTCTGAATTCTATAAACTACCACCCTTGGATAATATAAGTGAAATCCTACTTAGACAGTGACGGTTGTATATAATAGTACAGTTGTATATAATAGTAATTAGTGGGTTAATAACTATAGTGTCAACTCTTTAAGATTAACCAATGAATTAATTCTTAGTTTCAGATTAAATACAATTTATACTTTAATTATGAGAACTAGTAGTGGCCTCATCTTACTGAAAGTGCATTGTCACACTTTGAAACTTCATAGTGAGAAATGTTTTAATTTTTCTTAAGGTATTCAAGCTAAGAAAGTTGTAGAAGTGGATTCAGAGTCTCTTCCTTCTTCCAGCAAAGTGCACAATGTGTCTCTTGACATGAAGTCATCTCCGTGTGAAAAGCTGAAGCCAGAGAAAGAGCCTGATGCCACCCCTCCCTCTCCAAGGACTTTGCTGGCTCTGCAGGCTGCCATGCTGGGAAGTAGCTCAGATGAGGAGCTGGAGAGTGGAAGTCTCACCCAGTACAGGGAGAAGAAGGTGTCTGCCGCTGGCGACGATGGCTCCATATCTCCACGCACTCTGTCAGCTATTCAGAGAGCCCTTGATGAGGATGAAGACGTGAAAATGTGTGCTGGGGACAGTGTGCAGGGAGCAGGACCAGGAGTGACAAAACTGCCCGTAAAGAGCTCCAAAGAGGAAAAGGACGAAGGTCTTGAAGTAAGAGATGAAAAAGGAGTGCTGTCTACCACTGTCCAGCCTTCAGCCAGTGTGACCTTTGTAGAGGAGCACGTAGCCAGCACTAAAAGTGAGCGAGAGCTACCAGGCTCCGCGCATTTGTCAACTGCTGTCTTTTCTGAAGGCAGCGAGTCTGATGCTCCAAAAGAACAAAAGTCATTTGTTCCTGTGGTGAATGAAGCTTTTCAGACAAGTGATGGGTCTGCAGTTAAGGATAGAAGAGATCCACTTCCTTCAGAGAACACAGTGGTTCTGCCCAGTGATGCACCTCGGCTCCTGACCCTGGTGGCTCCAACAAGCATAGGATCTGTATCCAGGAATGAAACACCTGCCAAAGAACTGGAGCTGCAGAAAGATCTCTCCCCGTCTGAGAGGAAATTTGATTCCTCTGTTCTTTCTAGTGATGAAGAAACAAAATGTGAACAAAATCCTGCGTCTGAAGTCGTTGGCACTGTCAGTTCACCAGAAGTGAGTGACCTAATAAGTGTGCCTTCAGAGGTGATAGGTAACTCAAAAGATGCAGAATCACTTAATGCAGAAGAGAATGACACTTTCCTAAAAATCCTCCAACAACAGGAGGCAGTTGAATCTCCAGGCCCGGGTTCCATTTCGTTCCCCAAGTCTGTGGAACCAGTGGATATCGACTCTGATGAGAGTGAATCTGATGGTAGGTGCTGTGCTCTTTCAGAGATGAGGAGTGGTGGTAGGACTTCACATCTGTAGGAGCTGAGAGACCTTTTGGAGTAGTCGTCTTCCCACTTTTTACAGATGAGAACTAGAGACTCGGAAAGAAAGGTGAAATGAGTTTTCCAGGACACACAGCTGGAACTGGAACCATGTCCCTTCCTGCTTGGCTTTGTTTTTGGTTGTTATTATTGTTTCATTTTTGTAAATTTATTTTTTATTTATTGAAAGGCAGATAGAAACCTTCATGCCTCAGATGCCCATAATATCTAAGGCTGAGCCAGACTGAAGCCAGGAGTCAGGAACTCAATCCCACTTTCCTGCATGGATGGCAGGGGCCCAAATACTTGAACTAGCCGGTGCCTCCCAGGTTCTACAATAGCAGGGAGCTGGAATCAGAAGAGGACCCTGGGACTTGAACCCAGGCACTTTGATGTGGGGTGCAGGCATCCCAAGTAGCATCTTAAATGCTGCACCAAACTCTTGGACCTGTTGTTTTTAAAGGTAGGGAATGCCTAAGATTCCTATTAGATTTTTCTTCAAGTTTTTATTTTGGAATAATCATAAACTTGACAAAGTTGAAAGTAGGTTACAAAACATTCTGATTCCTTCATCCAGTATCTTGGGGGCTGGCATTTTTACCATACTTGCTTTAATCTCTCTCTTCTCTTCTTGTCACTGTCACTCTTTGTATGTGTATTAAATATTTATAAATTTATAAATTTCTGTATTTAAACAAATGTGTATACCATTAATCTTCATTATTTTTAGATTCCATATTTGGACAGTTGCCTACTCATTAAATTGTTTCTGCAACCCCAGAATCAGTACTCACTCTGTTGTCTTTATGGTCATTTGTGGACATTTGCAGAATGGGAACTAATTTGAGTTGCCATCCTCCACTGAGCTTGAGCGAGGCAATATTCTGCCTTGTTTCAGTGCTGCCATGGATATGCACAGGGGGTGGAGACAGGGACAGTGCAGTGTAGACCTCAGCCACTTGGACCAAATTTGAATCCAAACTCTGGCACCTTTTTAATGGGGTCACCTCAGTAAATTCACTTAACACTTCTGAACCATGTTCAGAAAAATAAAGAAAATACAATCTGCTGAGATGGATTATTTTAGGATTCAGATAATTATATATTAATATATGACAATATATTATATAAATGTATAATAAATATATATTATTTATATATAAATATATCCTAGGAGCAATGACTCAGTATTGAATAATTTAGTGTTTACAGTGACTTTATAGACCATTAACTTCTGTAAATAACAGAAATCAGCTATATACAAACACAGTTTATTCCCTGGTATCTGCCAGGTTTCTCTACTTTAAAAACTTAATATTTCTCTTTAGTAATTTATCAGTTTTTTTTTAAATATTTGCTTATTTGAATTTGAAAGGCAGAGTTACAGAGAGAGAAGGATCTTCATCCACTGGTTCACTCCCCAGTATGCTATAACCATCAGGCTGGGCCAGGTGGAAGCCAGCAGCCAGGAAGTCCATCGGGGGCTCCCACGTGACTGCAGGGGCCCAAGCACATGGGTCATCTTCTGCTTTCTCAGGCACATTGCGTGGAGCTGAATTGGAAGTGGAGCAGCCAGGACTCAAACCGGCATCCATATGAAATGCCGGCATCATGGAAAGAGGCTTAACTGGCTATGTCACAACTCTGGCCCCTGAATCAGAAGTTTGAGGGCAGGAATATTTGGGGCTAGGTAAATTTATTTTCCTTAACATATTTTAGTATCCATTGATGGTTTTCATCTGAATAAATTGTTACTATGATAGTGCCAAATGATGGTTTTCTAACTCCATTATTCCTTATGAATTTATTAGTTGGCATCCAGCTCTAAGGAAGACCTCTCTCCTCTTCCACTTACACTTTTAACCACTGTGGACTCCTGAATGCCTGTTTTGTTTAGTGAGTTGTAATCCAAAGCTATCATGATTGACTTTGCCTTTGATTTGTCCCAGCTTTGGCCTTGGAGAGCCCATCAAGCTGACTCCTGTCTTTTAACAACTCCTCTATGATATTTGGAACATTTCCTTACTTTAAGGCCCAGATATCCCAGACTTCATCTTGTACTCCCTCAGCCCTAGTCATGGAACCAATCTTTTTTCTCCAAGAAGCCCTGGTTCCTTTCAGTGGAGCCTGCTGCTTAGAAGCCACAGGCTGGGTGCTGGGTGTGCTCACTGTCCTGGGGTGGGGGGGGGGAGGTGTTGTCATTGTTTCAGGCCTTCTCCATGATAGTAGGAATGTTTCTGTACACACATGAGCATGCACACATGTGCACTGTGCATGTGTATACAAATCTGTTTCATTTTTTTAAAAAGATTTATTCATTTGAAAAGCAGAGTTACAGAGAGAGCGGTAGAAACAGAGACAGATTTTCCATCTGTGGGTCCACTCCCCAAATGGTTGCAACGGCCAGGACTGGGCCAGGCTGATGCTAGGAGTTCCATCCAGGGCTCCCACATGGGTGCAGGGGCTCAAGGACTTGGGCCATTCTTCATTGCCTTCCCAGGCACATCAGCAGGAAGCTGGATTGGAGGTATAGCAGCCAGGGCTGGAACTGGTGCCTATGTAGGATGCCGGCATTGCAGGCAGCAGCTTTATCTGCTATGCCACAGTGCCGGCCCCACAAATTATATTTCTGTCTAGTTATCTTCTATTAAAATCCACAAATTCACATTGACATTTTTTTTTTTTTTTTTTTAAGATTTACTTACTTGAAAGTTACAGAGCGACACAAAGAGGGGGATCTTCAGCCTGGCCCAACCCTGGCCGAAGCCAGAAGCTTCATCTGAGTCTCCCATGTGGGTGCAGGGACCCACACGCTTTCGCCATCTTCTGCTTTTCTGAGGCTATTAGCAGGGAGCTGGATTGGAAGCAGAGCAGCTGGTACTCTAACCTGTGCCCATATGGGATGCTGGCTTTGCAGGGGTCAGCTTTACCTGCTACACACTGATACCTTTAATTTCAATCCACCACCACAGGATTCATGCATGTCCTCTGCCTAACTCCCCTGACAGTGAGAAACTTGGCTCCTGTTGTCTTCAGCATATTTACACCTTATGCATGTAGCTGCCTCCCACCACACTGGCCTCCTTGTCCCAGCTGGTGGCTCTGGTGCAGGGCCCCAGCACCCTGAGAGTTCCAGCCACCACCTCTGTCCTGCTTGTCTTGCCCAACCCAGCTGGACAGGCCATGCCAGCCTCCCTCACCTGAAAGAAAGGAAGGGAGCCAGTGAGTATTTTTGAGGAACAGATGACAGGAGAGGGGGCAAGGAAAGCAGAAGAGGAAGAACTGTGTCTCCTGAGGGCTTATCTGGGACTCTTCCTGCTTAGTCAGGGCATTGGCTGTGTGTATAGTGAAAGCCTACAAACACACCACTCCATAATTGTGTATATACTTTAGTAATTCTCCTTTTTGAAGTTTTAGAAACAGTACTAATTGACATAGAACTTATTTGTATAAAGCTAACACATAAATCTTGGGTTTGGTTCCCACATTTTTTTAAAAAGATGTATTCATTTATTTTGAAAGAGTTACAGAGGGAAAGGTGGAGACAGACAGCTGCCTTCTGCTGGTTCACTCCCTACAGGGCCTGAGGGCTGCAGAGGCCAGTGCTGGGCCAGGCCAAAGCCAGGAGCCAGGAGCTTCATCCAGATCTCCCTGCTGTGTGGCAGGGGCCCCAACACTTGGGCCATTTCCGTTGCTTTTCCCAGGCCATAAGCAGGGAGCTGGATCAGAAGTGAAGCTGCTGTGACCCAAACTGGCCCCCATATGCAATGCTGGTATTGCAGATGGCGGCTTTACCTGCTATGCCATGCCACCAGCCCCTTTGTTCCTACTTCCAAAGATGGTACCAGTTTAATTGATTTACAGACATTTGTGTTTAAATTTGTTTCATAGTAATGTTAGCATTATATGCTTTTAATTTATCCAATTATTTCTCTCTTTTGGGGTATTTCATTTTTCAGGATGCTTCATAAAGTTCTTGGTGGTTTCAGGGTGATTTCAGTTGTGGTTGAAATGACTATTATTTTGCTACAGGAAGTTTCATTGAAGTGCAGGGTGGGATCAGTGAGGACGAAGTTCAAACTGAGTCGAGTGAAGCTTCCAGGCCTCCCTCTGCACAAGGGGACATGGTGCCAATGGGAGCGAAGGATGAAGAAGCCACTGGGGATGCCGAGAGCCTCCCAAGGGACCACTCTGAAAGCAAGGACTTGGATATGGAGCCACATGAAGAACATGAAAAGGATACAGAAGATTCCTTCAATGAATGGCAAGATATTGATTTGGTAATAATGTTACATCGTGTTTTATTGCTAGCGAAGCCAAGCTAAGTAGCTTTTGAATTAATAAGGAGGTGCTAGATTAATAGCATTAGCCATTTGCAGCACATCTTCCTGTTCCTGATTGCCCCTTTTTATGTGGGTTACTGTCTTGGGTGCAGCCCATTTTTCCTGTGATTTCGTGAGGGAACTCAAAAAGATGCAAGTATTACAGGATCTTGCTCAGGAGTCCAAGTGGTATGCTTTATTACAAGAAGAGGTTTATTGGTAATTTCGGTCAGACTAAATGCAGACTGCTGTAGCCAACTTAAATTGGATTATTAATATAATTACCTACAAATGCAAAATTACTTTCTAGGAAGAGTTAGAAACTCTGGAGAACGACCTCTTAGCACAGCAGAATTCACTGAAGGCTCAGAAGCAGCAGCAAGAACGGGTCGCTGCCACTGTCACCGGACAGATGTTTCTGGAAAGCCAGGTAAGGGGCTCAACCCAGGCTTTCAACAGCTCCTTGCTCAGACTCCCCAGCGAGCGCCCAGAAGGCGGTGTGTAACGCTGCGCCCCCTGGTGGTGAAGGCCCGGCAGTGCCGTTCTCTGGGCGACGCGCCGTGTGTCTGCAATTGCAGGAGCTCTTGCGCCTGTTCGGCATTCCCTACGTGGAGGCGCCCATGGAGGCGGAGGCGCAGTGCGCCATCCTGGACCTCACGGACCAGACTTCCGGAACCATCACCGACGACAGTGATATCTGGCTGTTCGGAGCGCGGCATGTCTACAAAAACTTTTTTAATAAAAACAAGTTTGTAGAATATTACCAGTATGTGGACTTCCACAACCAATTAGGTAAGACGCCAGAGTATGAGGACTTTCTGGGATTCACCTTCGAAATTTGCCTTAGGAATTGATTGTTCCCCAGGAGGTACTTTGGGACAAGAATGGAAATGATAGAGGTGTAATTAACACAGATTTCCATAGAAGTGATCTTTGGTTTATGTAGAGGAATAGAGTTGTTAAAAAGTAGAACTAAGACTTTAAAATCCACTAGGGTTAGGTTTTTCTCTGGTGTTTACCAACAATCTGATGCGGTTGGACTTTGAGTAGTTACCTGAGCTCTCCAGAGTGAACCCAGGGTGCTGGAGTGGGGGAAGCAGGTGGGAGGCCTCCTGCTCACGGGGTTGTGTGGGTGTTGCAGGCACTGATTACCGGTATGTCACTGTCTATGTCACTGTTACTGTCTTACCGGTATGCCACTCGAAAAATCACCTGTTTTCAAATAAAGAGATCTTTGGCTATTGTAAGAGGATATATGAAACATAGTGGAAAATGTGCATTATGATGAATTTCAAAACATTTTTCCACCAAAATAAACTTACCTTTTAATTTCATGTTTTCCATGATTTTTTTGAGGTACCCCTGTACGTGTACATGTAGGTTCACATAGAATGCTTCTAAACGTTATGCAATGCATTTTTGTTAAAAATTTTTTAAGGATAATGGTTGCTCTTATAGGATTGGACCGGAACAAATTAATAAATTTGGCCTATTTGCTTGGGAGTGATTACACGGAAGGGATACCAACTGTGGGTTGTGTAACAGCCATGGAAATTCTCAATGAATTCCCTGGGCATGGCCTGGAGCCTCTTGTCAAATTTTCGTAAGTTCTCCATTTCTTTCATTTCAATATTTATGTACATACGCAAATTAATAAATAAAATGGTGACTTACATCATAAACTATCAAAAACCGAGTTTCATTGAGAAAAAGCAGGAGGTTTCAGTAGGGGTTACTAAAATTTATTTTCCTTTTTCAAGATTGTTGTTGTTGTTGTTGTTAAAAAGGCCTTTTCAAGAGTTCCAACGAAGTAAGAATGAATCGCTTGTTTTAGTGATGCCCATCAGCGGTTCAACAGTCAGCCCTGTGAGCTTTGCAGGAGTATGGAAGCTGTCATGTCATTGTTCAGACATTTATCAGGGGGCTGCTATGTGCCAGGCTCTGTGCTAGCCCTGTGGATATGACAGATGAGGAAGTCATGGGCAGCACCCTTAAGGGGGTCCCTTGCTGTTGTGAGTGACCGGGCAGCAAACGTAATGGAACATCTATGTGTGCAGTGTTGTGAGCGAGGTCAGCCAGAAAGGGACATGAGCGTACAATGCCAGGACCTTTACAGCCAGGCTGGTCTGTTCTCACCTGGCGAGTGCTGGGAGGAGTCTTGTTCCATCCCAAATCCGGAGGCCTGCAATACTTGGGATACGTTGTTTTGATTTTGGAGAATCTGAGCTGGTAGAAGTAAGGAGTGTGTCTATGAAAGTAGTTCCTTCTCAAGGGTTGCCCTCGATGGCAATTTGGAAGGAACACTGAAATTTAATTCAATGCCTTAAAATTCATAGTTTTACAGTGTGCAATACTGGGTTTTGGTATAGTCACAGGTTGTGATGGCATCTGTCAGCCATCATATTCAGCTTTTTGGTGGGGGTTGATTTAATGATCCTTTAGATTTCTCTCCAGTTACATCTCTGTGTCTGAAAAATAGGAATGTTCTTGGCTGAGGTATCAGTGGTCAGAAACACTGAAATAAAATACAGACTTGTTGTAAGGAGTACAATTAACATTCTGCTGTATGTAATGTTAGACTTTTCTGTGCATAGGTACACTAAGTGTGAGCGTGTGTTATACTTTCTTACAAGAGTTGAGTGATGCTATATACTTTTTATGTTACCTGCAACTTGTTTGGTGATAGGACGAGGCATATTATCAAAAATGTATAGATTTATGATATTCTTTTAATGACTCCAAGTAGTCTTTTTTGGGTCTTTCATGATTAATTTGAGCAAGTGCCTATTTTTTTCTTTTTTAAAAAATAGTACAACAGACATTGATTTGAGTATCCTTACATGTCTATCTTTGTGTTCTTGCCTAAATATTATTTCAGGGTGAGTGGAAACGGCCTCTGACTTTTCAATTGGTTGCATAATTATTAGTAAAAATGAATTTTTCACATTGATTGATAATTTGCCTTTCTTGTTTAGTGAATGGCCTGATTACACCTTCTTTGTTAAAGAGTTTTAACTCAGTTCTTGCCTGTTTACATTTTTTAGTCAGCTTTGGTAGTTTCTGCCTTTGGTCTCCTCACCTGTTAGGGCAGAGGGCAGCTGGCCCAGCCCTGCCTGGCTCAGCGGGTTTAGGACCACAGCCTTAAAATGCAGGAACCTTGGGAGTGTTGGATCACTCTCTTTTCTGCTCGCATCTTCTCCCTTCTTCTCTGGCTCGTCGCTCCTTTAGAGTGGAGCTACTTGGGTCCTGGCCCACACAGTGTATTCTTCTCTAGAGCTTTACTTTGGAATTGGCTACCAGCATTTAAATCTGGAGAGATTTCAAGTAAAACTTTGGATTCTCTTGAGGAAAGAGAATATCTTACAAAACTGGCTCCAAATTTCCAAGTAACCCTAAAATGACTGGTACAGAGTAACAGTGATTCCCTGCCGCCTCCCTACTGCCTGGGCCTGAACCTGAATCCTTCAAGTTCATCACAGCTGCGACCTCTCCCATACAGCTGAGATGGTTGACCGGTGCTCGCCTTTCATTTGGATGTTAAATGCCTGAGTCTCCCGCTGTAAGCCGTCTGCCTTGGCTAGCTCATGGTGAGCTGTGCTGATTCTCCCAGCTGGCAATCATGATTACTATTTCAAAGACAAAAATTCAAAAGTGAAGTGGGGGAGAAGTGTAGGTATCCCCCAGGGTACTCTTGGAAAAAAAAGTGAAAGATTATCGTATTTTAATACAAGAAAGGCTGCAATTAGTCTTTGGGAACACTAGATGGCACTCCTGCACTGGTGTGGTGAAACATGGCAGGTGGGTGCTGCTGCCGAACAGGAGGTACAGGTGCTTCTTGTTCCTTAGGTTCTATCGAGTGTGAGGATTGATGAGGATAATGTTTATATTTTTAATTTTTATGCCATTTATTTTTTTTCCTAGTTGAATAAGTTTTTCTGATTATCTGTTGCTGCATTACAACTACCCTAAACCTCAGTGGCTTCAAATAGCAACAGTCATTGATTTTGCCCATAAATCTGAAGTTTAGGTTGGGCTGTTGGGCGGGTCTCATTTCTGTTCCACTCATCTGAGACAACTCGGCTGAGCCGGACGATTCCTGTAAGAAAGCTTAGTGCACGGTTGGCGTGTGGTGGTGTCAGCTAGGAGCTCAGCCAGACTGTGAGGACTGTGGGTCCTCTGGCCATGGATCTCTGCAGGGGTTTGGGCTTCCTCGTGGTCAGTTGGAGGAGACAGGAAGTGGAAGGGACCATCTTGTGGGCGTGGCGCAGCACCACCTCCTGTCAGTCACACTGCCCACCTGTCTCCAGGGGAAGAGGGTCGAAGCCTAAGGGGCTGTCGTTAACTTGCCATCATAACTTAATCTCAGAATGGAAAATATTGGAAAAAGGATATAAAGAAGAAAATGAACAGCTATCTTTTTCTCATTCAGAATATTGCCTAGTACAAAGGAAAATAATAGCATTTATGCTTTTAAGTATTCTCTTTACTTTTCTTTTTGTCTTTTCCACCCTCTCCCTGACCCCCAAATTGGGGGTCATGCTTTATGTGTAGTCAGGTTCTGCATTTTTAAAATGTAGCATGCTGAGGACATTTTTACGTTTTATTAAGCAGTCTTGGGTTCAGTCTTGGATTTGAGGTGAATCCAGTCTTGGATTTGGGGTGAACAATATAGAATTCGGTTTCGCTGCTGAGAAGTGAGCAGAGAGGTTGTGAGCTTTGTGGTATCATAATTATAAGAGTGGGTGCTGCAGGAAGATTGTCAAGGTCTGGTGTCCCATTGCAGCTTGAGGTCTTCAGCACAGGTTCTTCATCTGTGAGGTGAGGGGAGTGACGGGCCCCTGCTGTGGAGTTATGGGGCATGTAAAATGTTTTGTCAGTCTCACAATCGGATTGCAATGTTTTTACCTTTCCTGTACATTGAGGTACTTTATAATTAATGCAGTAAAATTAAAAATCATACATCATATAATTTATTTCAGAGTTAAGACTTGACTTTACAATTCCCAGCTTTGACTCTTTATCCACAGTGCATGAACTACGAGGTCTTACTGCTTTGGAAATAATTATTTCCTTTGCCTTATAGAGAGTGGTGGCAGGAGGCTCAAAAAAATCAGAAGATAAGGCCTAACCCCCATGACACCAAAGTGAAAAAAAAGTTACGGAAGTTGCAACTCGCCCCTGGTTTTCCGAACCCTGCTGTGGCGGAAGCTTACCTGAAACCTGTGGTGGATGACTCCAAGGGAGCCTTCCTGTGGGGGAAGCCTGATCCGGACAAGATTCGGGAATATCCTTTTAGTTCTTTTTTGTTTTTTTTTTTTTAATTAATTTATTTATTTGAAAGTCAGAGTTACAGAGAGAGAGAGAGAGAAAGAGAGGTCTTCCATCTGCTGGTTTATTCCCCAATTGGCTGCAACAGCCGGAGCTGTGCTGATCCGAAGCCAGGAGCCAGGAGCTTCTTCCAGATCTCCCATGCAGGTGGAGAGACCCAAAGACTTGGGCCATCTTCTACTGCTTTCCCAGACCATAGCAGAGAGCTGGATTGGAAGTGAAGCAACTGGGACTCAAACCGGTGCCCATATGGGATGCTGGCACTGCAGGCGGCAGCCTTACCTGCTACGCCACAGCGCTGACCCCATCCTTTTACTTCTAAAAACAAGAAACATTGAGCCAAATATAGTTAGGTGTAAAATTTACACAACAGGAACTTGGATCATTTTTTTTAATCCCATTTATCCAAGACTCTTTAGTGTTCTTTCCCATCTTCTTAGTCTAAAAAGAGGATCTTTGAAAGAAGCCGTGGTTGCACTCATATAGAACCATGTAGTACAGTATTACTTATTCTGAAAGAATTAGAGAAGATGATTAATTTTAAACCCCCACCCCCTTTTTTTTTTTTTTAACTGGTTTTCCTTTCTGTGCATTTATATAATGATTTGGATAGAAATTTATAAACATGCAATAGAATTAATCTAATTTTTTTCTCTTAAAGAAATATATAGGATATCTGAAGCTTGTGTTTGTTGCAGGTTAACATTTTTCCAGATCTTTGATGTCCTAAAATGAGAACTGAGTTTGTTTTAGAGAACTGAAAAGAACATAGTGCTAGATAGTTGTGCTGGAATAATGTGTTCTAGTCTTTATAAACTTGAAGATTTTTGCAGATGTGGGGAATGAAAGCAAAGGTGGGTTCCTGGGACCTCCCTATCCGTCATCACTTGCTTAAATCTTTTTAGAAGCGTTTCAGACTTTGTAAGTCTTAACTGCCTGCAGATTCTGTCAGCGGTACTTCGGCTGGAACAGGAGTAAGACGGATGAATCTCTGCTTCCGGTTTTAAAGCAACTGAACGTCCAGCAGGTAATCACAGAGGGCTAGTCCCTCACGCGGGATGGAGAGTCAACTTCGGAAGGGTGTGGCTGCCAGCTGCCAAAGTCCGCCGAGATCCTTAGAAATTAGGGCACTTTAGGTAACGGAACACAGGAAAATAGAAAAAGAGAAAAATTGGACTTTGTTTTCATTTTCTAGCATCACTTTTAGGGCTGCACTTGGGTGTACTTTTTCATTGTGACTTAGAAAAAATAAGATCTAATAATTGATTCCGTACTAGGGTGTTTCTGATTAAATATATTACTCCTTCAGAGTTATTTCCTCAAAGCTTAGGAAGTGTCCACGTCAAAACAGTTCTGAGCATGGAAGTCTCTCCAAGTACTTTCGCACTTTTAAATTTTGTAATTGAATCTTTAAAGGTAGAAGTTTAGTCATTGTTGGATATCAGTAGGAGAAATTTTTCAGGAGAAAAGAGGCCTCTATTATGGCCCTCAGTTGCCCTGTATTGAATAATTATGCCTTGCTCTGTGTGCTGATGTTCCTACTTAGAAACAACAAGCATTTTCCCACCTCAGAAGCAATTCACAAAACACCCACATATAGAAACTATCTAGCAGAAATGAGACCACATCTTTTAGATCAAACACTTTTGGAACCACAACAACATTTTTTAAAAAATTTGTTTGAGAGGCAGAGAGAGAGAAAGAGCTCTCATCCATTGGTTCACTTCCAGTGACTGGGGAGGGGCTGAAGCCAGGAGCAGGATCTCCATCTTAGTCTTCCACATGGGAGGCAATCTCTTGAGCCATCATCTCTGCCTCCCAGGATTGACATTAGCTGGAAGCCACAGTCAGGTGTCAAACCCAGATACTCCACTGTGGGCTGTGTGTTTTAGTGAGTGTCTTAACTGCTAGGTTAAATGCCCACCCGAGAGCATCTCTTGTAAGATAATTAAGTTAGTTTTGTTTAGGTTTGGTTAACTTCTCCTTGTCTGATGACCTTATCTATTGGAAACCTTATAAGCCTACTGAGAAAGAAAACTATTTGGCGTAGTAAGTGGTTAATCTTTAATTTCAGACAAGTTTTATTATACACTTATCTTCCTTTTCATGAAAGAACTCATTCTCAGTTTATTTCTCCGAAACTGGAAAGTGAAGAAAATAAATTAAAACTACTCATTATCTATCTCCTCCAACACAGACGTTAATGTTAGGTTTATTTTATTTTTCTCACATGTTGTTGTTACCATGTACATCAGCGCCTGATAAATCTAAAATCCCCTCTGCTTAGTAACATAAGGTGTTTTTTCATAGTTTTTATCATTTTTTTTTATCATTTTTATCATTTCAAATGACCAGATTCTTTGATTTTATGTAATTTCATCAAAGAGTTTTAAATTACTTAGTTCACTTCACTTGCTTGATCTTTGATTTTCAGGTTTTTATAAATAATGTTGTGAAGAGCATCAGGCATATAACTCTTCTCATACATAACTAATTCCTATGAGTATCTTTCTCAATGTGTACTTGGTGAACAAAAGGCATGAGTAGGTCTTATTGCTCCTAATATGTGCTCTGAGCCTCCCTCCTGAAAATGATGTGTGATGATAATGTTTTTGAAAGAAGACCACAGTATGACTTAGAAACAGACCTCATGAAATTGTGCTGCTCCAAAGCAATATACCTGTCTACAGAAAAGTATTTAATACTCTTTGAAGTACCTATGAAAAGATGATAAATGTGAGATGGAAATTGAGGATTGAGCTGACAGAGAGACTGGTGCAAATAATGTTTTAAGTATGATTTAGATTCCTTCCAGTGAGTCGTTGGGAGATGATAATAACTTAGTATTGTCTGAAGTAGCAATCCACTGTGCTTGTTGGATTTACAAACTTTATTTACTTGTCTGATTTATTTTATTTTGTTTTTTTAGACACAGCTGCGAATCGATTCTTTCTTTAGACTAGCCCAACAGGAGAAGCAAGAAGCCAAACGTATTAAGAGCCAGAGATTAAACAGAGCTGTGACGTGTATGCTGCGGAAAGAAAGGGAAGAAGCAGCCAGTGAGCTAGAAGCAGTTTCTGTTGCTATGGAGAAAGAATTTGAGATGCTTGATAAGGCAAAAGGAGCAAGCCAGAAGAGAAGCGCAGCGAGGAAACTGGAGGAGCCGTCAAGCCTGAAAAGAAAGAGGCTTTCAACTTCTGCGCGCGAGAGTCGGGGTGGTGGATTTCTGGGGGATGCCTACCTCTCAGAGTCCTCTGACTCATGTTCAGGTGAGGACGAGGAGCGTTTATCTCCAGTCAGCACACAAAGGAAAACAGCAAGGGAGTCAACATGCAGCCCTTCAGCTTGGCAGAGCTCGGCCAGAGATGCGCATGCCCAGGACAGAGGTGCCACGACCTGCAGCTCTAGCGATGGGGATGGAGAGGAGGCTGGGACCGTCCTGGTGACAGCCAGGCCTGTGTTTGGGAAGAAGAAGAGGAGGCTGAGAAGCGCACGGGGAAGGAAAAGGAAAACCTAATTTCACATACGTGTTCTCATGGGGGGATAACATTTTGTAATGAATTTGTAGTGAGGGCATCATAAAATTAAATGCCATTGCAATCGGTCTTGGAGTTTAGTGTGTGTTTTTTAAAAACAGACATTGTCCTGACAGTTATGTGTTTCTCTAGTGTTTTCTGAGCTTGTCTTTGTGTTCACAGACTTCATCTCTCACTCCATTACCTTATCACCTGTGCTTTCTGCCTACGTGGCAAAGAAGAACGGGTTCAGGTTGGTCGGTACTCACCTTCCACCTGCCTTCCCTAGACAGCCCACAGGACTGGCTGTGCTGGCATCTCCAGCCCTGCTCCCCACTGCCTCCTGGTTTCCCTCAGGGTCTACTCAAAAGGATAGCGGGGCTGGGGGTGGGGGCCCTTACTACTGGAACATATTTCAATAATACGTTTGTTGTGGTTGTAACCATAATTAGGAATCCTAAATAAGAGGCATCTTCCTACCTGTGATCTTTACCTGAGTGTGAACCTCTGTACCATGCTGTTTGGCTTTAAAGCTACTTCTGTTTTCAGAAGCTGACTTCCGAGTAAAGTGGCCTGGGAGGCTCAGGGCCTCAGGTGTAGGTGGGACCATTGTAGGAGCGGCCTGCTGGGGTTATTGTTGCTGACAGGTGGGTGTTCAGGGCACAGGAAGGTTGCTCCTGCCCAGACCTCACTAGGGTGAGTCCCAAGCTACTGGTTACTTAGGACTAAGAACAATCAGAGGGTTGCTTCCAGTTACTTTGAGCTTGGGGTCTTCTGCCTTCAAAAGTACCTTCTGTGTCTTCACTTCAAAAAGTCCTTGGAAATTTTGAATTAAAAGACAAGTTTATTTTGATGCAAAACTAGTTTGAAATCCAGGCATAGTTCTTTCATAATACACACTTCTGAGGATCATTCTGAATATGCATGGATTTTCAAGATTTTTTTTCTGCAAAGAAAGCTTATTTTATAATTCCATGTTCCATGAACTTTGTGAAGTACCCTTATATTTCCGTCTTTTTGGATTTTTCATCCTCAGCCTTCAAATTGAAATTTTCACCAAAGAAAACAACCACAAAGAAATACTTTGCAGCATCTTTGAAGGAGTACTAGCTGTGTTTTCTGGGCTTGCGTTTATATTTATTTTTTAACCAAGTGCCTCACAGACCCAGACCCCAGCTGCTGCTTTGTATGCTCAGTGTTTCTTCCTCATTTCCAATCCGTCTCTGCTTCTCTGTCCTCTGTAGCCGCTTTCTTCTAAAGTCAATAGCAACTGCCACATAAATTAACTCAAATCTTTTCTTGATGCTCCTTTTCTCTGCAGATATTTGAAGCACAATATTTTTGGTGGTGGTAGTGGTGGTGGTGGTGGTGTGTGTGTGCGTAAGAGCAAATTTTTTTTCATGTTATTGCCATTACTCAATGCAAATGGTAATTGAGAGTTTTCTGCATAGATGTTTTGTAGTTAAGATAACAGTTTTGCAGGACCAGCGCTGTGGTGTAGTGGGTAAAGCTGCCACCTGTGGTGCCAGCATCCCATATGGGATGAGAGCCCTGGCTGCTCTACTTCCTATACAGCTCTCTGCTATGGCCTGGGAAAGCAGTGGAAGATGGCCCAAGTCTTTGGGCCCCTGCACCCATGTGGGAGACCTGGAAGAAGCTCCTGGCTTTGGATTGGCTCAGCTCCGGCCATTGCAGTTACTTGGGGAGTGAACCAGCAGGTGGAAGACCTCTCTCTGCCTCTGCCTCTCTGTAACTCTGCCTTTCAAATAAATAAATAACTCTTTTAAAAAGATAACAGTTTTGTTAAACTGCTTAATTTTGTTGTGTTTAGTAAGATAATTTGCACTCGCTTTGCTCAGTGCTAGCTGGGGTAATGGCTAACCTGCTGTAACAAAGAGATATTCGTATACACTGATTCTGTGTTTCTCAGCAGACTGACCAGTCTGAGCACGTGAAGATGTATGCATGATGAGGTTATTCAGAGTCCCAGGTGCAGCCTGCTTGAGTGGTCTATATGGAGTGACTACCACATCTGCATTTCAACCTTCTAGAAAGGGCAGGAGGCAAAAACCAGGACCAGCAAGATGTGTTATGTTGAGGTTGACTGTAAAAATTGCCTCTCTCATCTTGTTGGCCTGAACTGAGCATACAAATACTCCTAGATATGTTTCAGAAATTAATTTCCATTTGGCCTGTGTGCCTAGGAGAATAAACAAGAACATTAGAAATGTATGCCATAAGTATGGTATTTATAGAACAACATGGTATTTTATCCTCTTTTTCCCTTAGCTCCATGCCCAAAATATAATCCTTTTAGAAGGGAAGAGGCAGGTTTAGAGACATTAGCTGACTTTACCAAATTTTTCTACCAAATGACTCGACCCCAAATCTTCTAACTCAAAATTACGAAACAGGTTGCCTGTTTAAAATAATCAGCAGCAAAAAAAAAAAAAAAAAAAAAAAAAAATCCTTCAAAGCAAGTAGTGTACCTATAGCTGATTTAGATGAAGACCTTTTTCTATAAAATTATGTTCTTGCTCATTCATCTTTTTTAATCTACATTTGCTGTTAAACTCATATACTGAGCTCTTTATTTCATTTATTGTTATTTTCTAGTTCTAGTTGGCTCATTTTTATATATTCCAGGTCTCTGGTGTAATTCCTGCCATCTATTTTTTGAACATCTTAGTAACAGTTGTTTTACAATCTGTGCTGAGTAATATCTGAGTCACCTATGAGATTATTTCTGTTGTCTATTTCTTGGTCTATCTGCTAAATTTTGACTGGATGCTGGACACTGCATGTGAGAAGCTGGAGATGCTATGAATACCCCACAAATAGCATGTGACTTTAATATCCTTGTTTTATAGATGAGGAAATAGAAAAACATTCATAAATGACCTAAAATCATAAACTAGATATTGACTCCTAGTCCTGTCTAGTATATTAAAGAGAGTTTATTTCAGCTTTGTTTGCACTGTGGGGTATGTGGGGGGTGCGTATAAAGTCTTTCTTAGAAGCTGTACTCACACATCATGGTCTTGTTAACTCGAGTACCTTTGTATTAAGGATGTATTCAGTGACAAGAGTAATTTATATGCAACCTAAGACTCACACCTGTGTTATACCTGCAGTTGCCCAGATGGACATATCTTTCAGCCTTCCCATTCAAGTCTGGTTAGGAAGGAGTCATGATAATTTGATCCCTGGGTGCAGAGTAATGCTGCCCACATTCTGGTGTAGTTGTTGGATTCTGAAAACTGTTCACACCCAGACATGTGATACTAAAGTATGCAGCCTTCACTTCATAGGACGTCCTATAGCCGTAGAGTCTTAGAATAACTCTTGGCATCGAAGTTAAAAAAAATGGATCACTTCCTCCAGATAGTCCTCACTGACCCACAGAGTGGTTTGTATTCACCTGTTAGCTCTGGAGCTGTTCATGGGACACACGGAGTACTGCTACAGTTCTTCAGCCCTCTGAATCACTGTGATGCCAGAGGCACGGAAGCTGCAGCTGTCAGGATCCTAATTCCTCTGCGTGGAGCCACTGCCAGGTGTACAGTAATCAACTGTGTGCTCTGGTGCCATTCTTTCCCTACCAGCGTCTCAGCAGCAAAACAAAGTTGTGGATGATACTGTTTAACCTCCTAGAAATTCAAGCTAACTTTAGGTATGTCCAGGGTTAATATTTAGTAAATAGTGGTATCCAGGCAAATTTGTATAATAAAGATGGCTTTCTTTAATGGAAGAGATCCTAAATTGGGAATAAAACTTTTTCTATTGTTTTAGCTATGTGACCTCAGTGATGTAATTTAAACTTTGGTTTTCCTCATTTGTAAACTGTAGAGGAAATAATTTATGTTCTAATGTACTGAAGCGTGTTGTGAAGAAAAGTGTATTGTCTGTGAATGATAAATGGGGATCCTAGGAAGAAAGGGATGCTATATTCATTCATGGTAGCATAGTGATTATTTATTTTATGACCCAAAATTAAGAAGTCAAGCATCCAATCATTTTTTAAAGTTTAAATAGCAGCTCATTTAAGCTTACTCAGATTATCTGCTCTGTTTGAGAGGTCTAAAATCTGTAATTTCTGTAGTTTTAAGTATGTTTGCTGGGATTGTAGGAATACTCTAAGGTAGAACTATTCAAAGCCATCTGGTGGTTAACCTGTTTGACATTGCAGTCACTGCTAATGGCACACTGGTGAAAATGAGTGAATTCTGCATCCATTACTGGGGAGCTTTACTTTAGATTACTATTATGATTGTTACTACACTACACAAGACCCATTTCCTCCCAATGTTGTAATTACCTACTACATTTTAGGATTGCTATGTCGCTAGTCAGTGTGAAGATGATGCTTGCCTTGGTGATCCAGGAAGACTCTGATGAAAGATATGTTTTCTTTCTCTAGTAGCTTCTAAAATTTCTGATTTGAAACCTTTATTCTAATTTTGATATGTAGAAGATAGTGTTTGGATGGTACTTCTTAAATCCTGCTTGTTAATATATGATATTTTAACATAATTTCCTCCACTATATTTGAAGTTAAGTGTTATTAGTTAAATATAAAATCACTCAATACAAATGAATCTTGATGTGAATGGAAGGGGAGAGGGAGCAGGAGAGGGGAGGGTTGTGGGTGGGAGGGAAGTTATAGGGTTGGGGGAAGCCATTGTAATCCATAAGCTGTACTTTGGAAATTTATATTCATTAAATAAAAGTTTAAAAAATAAATAAAAAATAACTCAATACATATTCGAATTGATTTTTAACATTTCATTTTAATGTATTATTTGCCTAGTTTTCAAGAAATGATAAAAAAAACATCAGTATATCGTCGTTCACTAGTTCATCACTCGATGGATCCAGGAGTTCGAGAAGGTAAATAATTTTCTGTTCCTTTATGGAATCGCACCAATTCTAAGAAGACAACTGATAGAATATTACATCTTTTGTAGTGTTCATTGATGTCTTTAAGGGGGCTAGGACTTTTTTATCCATTGAATATTACACCTTGGCTTGTGTTTGCTGACCTACAAATGTCTCAAATTATGTTTAATGTCAACCACTATAATATCCACTGCCCTGATGACACAGAGATAATTTTGATAGACACTATATATTATATTTAGACCTATTAAGTATTTAGACTTTTTTCATTTCCAAAAATGGTGTAATTTTCCCAAGTACTGTATACTAAGAGCATGTTTGCCATTTCTGTATTATTTCATTTCAGATAATAAGCTTGCAAGAAATATAAAAATGGCCTTATATAAAAACTAAAAATTTTCACTAGTGCTTGGGTGGAAGATGAATTTAAGCTATAAAAAAATCCATATGCTATGTGTTGGTCTCTTTCTATTAGAGGCAAACATATAATGTAATTTGACCTATAGATGTAAGAAGAATATAACTAAGAAATGTATATAATATATATGTAAGTACTTATACACACAGTATATGTATGTATATAAGTAAAAAGAATATAAGAATATAAGTAAGGAGATATAAGGAGAATATGTCTGAATTGTGCTAGCAATGTAATTATTTGAAATTGACTCATGACTTTTACAGTCTTAAATATCAAGTATGACTTTGCATGGATTGTGTAATTCAGCTATCCCCATTGACTTGAGATCAAAAGTGTGGATGTACACTCTTGACATCAACTAGAAGAATTAGTATGTTTTTGTAGAGCAGTTATAATAAGGATATAATTATTTTGGTTTCTTCATTTCTCTCTGTCCTTATGTATACCCACTGTAGATATTTTCTCAGAGCTGTGGTCTGGTATACTGCCACCCTCTAACCCTCCCGCCTGGTCATACCAGGTGGCTTCTGCCTAGGTGAACATATCTCTGGGTGGAGATAGCTGGGTAAATGCCCAGGGTTGGCAGCCTCTGTGTCAAACACCAATGATTATACTGCAGCAATTTTTGCAAATTTTAACTTGTATCACTTAGAGAATCCAGCCAATTAGATGATGTCAGTGAAGATGCAATTTCTGTGTGGTTTATGAATAAAACCACATCATGACCATTACCACTAGAAACAATTCTTGGTTCCAGCTGTGCACACAATAATTTGGCAAATTACCAAGGAAATGTAAGAATTCAAGGTAAGTTCAAAACAGAAATAGTACTAAAATACTTTATAACCCGAACAAACACACCTTATAGTCATCTATCCCATCAATCGAAGCCTTGAAGTACATTCACAGCACAGGGCAAAGGGGATTCTGTGTGCTGCTGGAGCTGGTTGCGAGGACACTTTGTTGGACCTGGTTCCACCAAGTAGAGGAACACTCAGTTCCCAAGTACTGAAAGATGTTGACTTTTCCTGTCCTATCTTTTATACTTAGTATCTTGTGCTTGGAAAGGACAGAGCTAACCCAAAGCTCAGGTCTCACATTTCAACATTGGCGAGAAGGTTCAAGAATTATAGGATGTCACCTATTTATATACAGGTTAAAATTAGGACTATGGTGGTGCTAAAAATTCATCTCTATGATTCTAATGCTACATTATTCTCTAATGTATCTAAAAACTCATCCATGTGAACTATTCCAAGTATCCTATGTTGCCAACAGCCCCTCTCCAGCTGTTAACACATAGAGCAATATTTTATAAAATAGTTAGGTCTCCTCACTGTCTGAAGCCTTGGAACAGACTCATCCTCAGTGATTCAAGCACATAGTGATTCCCAAGCCCATTGCTCTGCTTTCTTGACATTCTACATACTGCGTTGTGTCCACGGGTCCTTTAAGAAGTGGATGCCAAAATTGGATTAAATATGCAAGGGATGTATTAGGGTAGATGTTTGCTGAGGATAAAGAATAAAAGAACAGAAATGGGCAGGGGGAGTCTTCAGATCATGACAGGTGAGCAGGAAGAGCCCCCGACTTTAACAGTTCTGAGAGTCTTGGGTAGACTGGTGGGGAGTCCCTGAGCAAAAGTTGTCCACCAGAACACTGACTTGTATGGAATAGGAACTGGCTAGCATTAGTAGGTACCCCCAAGGGGAAACATGGCCTCCTAGCAGGCAAAGGTACAACAACTGTCACTGTTGGCCAACTGTGCTTAAAACAGGTTTGCATGGTCTGAGTGACTGGCACATAAGCACAGATTATTAGGCATTCAAAATAAATTTCCTGATCTGGCTTTGCAGAGCAGTTGGTTAAGCTGGCATCCCATATTGGAGCCCTGATTCAAGTCCCAGCTGCTCCACTTCTGATCCAGCTTCCTGGTAATATGCTTGGGAAGGCAGCGGGTAATGGCCCAAGTACTTGGGCTCCTGCCACCCATGTGGGAGACCAGTATGAAGTTCTTGGCTCCTGGCTTCAGCCTGTCCTAGCCATGGTTGTTGTGGCCATTTGGGGAGTAAACTAGCATATGGATGATATCTCTCTCTCTCATCCCCAGCCACACCACTCTACCTTTCAAATAAATAGATAAATCTTAATTTTTTTTCCTTTGCAAATTTTCCCTCAACCTATATTTTGTATCTCAATTTATGACATCATTTTTTCAAAAATGATTTTTTCAAAAATTTTTTCAAAAGCCTTGAATCACCCTTGTCTTCTCCCTTTCCTTGGACCCTCTCGTCACACTCCATTGATTTTACCTTACTAATATATTTCCCTACCCCTCCTCCCATTTCTATCCCCAATAGCCTTGATTCGGGTCTTTATTTATCCTCTTGGCTGCTGTTAAATGCCTTCTAATTGGCTGGCTAACTCCCCTCATTTTCCTTTTGTAGCTCTCTGCCACACTGTAGACTGCATAATCTTATTAGAATTCAAGTCTTGTCACATTTGTCTTCTGATTAAGTTCTTCAGTGCCTCCTTGTTTCTTAGAGGATAGTATCAAAATTTCTCGGCACAGTTTAAAGTGTTTTGTCTCATATCTCCTCCCCCTGCTTATCTTATATTTCAATTCTCAGAGTTTCCCAAGTTGCAAAATTGGTTGAGAGACTTTTTCCAGTGAGGTTTTGTATTTGTTGTATCTTGCGTGTGGCATGTCTTCCTTTCTCTTCTTTGACTGACAGAGTCAATCATCAAGGAAGGCTTGGCTAGTTCTTTGCTGAACTCTCTGAGACGTGGAACTTTCCCTTCCTATTTTTGAATCATCTAGGTAAGATTTTGTTATCACATTTGTGTTTTGGTCTGCCTTTATGTTCATAGTGCACAGGAGCTCAACAAATGAGTGAATGAATTAGCTTTTTTTTTTTTTAAGATTTATTTATTTATTTGAAAGTCAGAGAAGGAGAGGCACAGAGAGAGAGAGAGTTCTTCCATCCACTGGTTCCCTCCCTAATAGGCTACAATGGCCAGAGCTGTGCCATTCCAAAGCCAGGAGCCAGGAACTTCTTCTGGGTCTCCCACACAGGTACAGGGGCCCAAGGACTTTGGCCATCTTCTATTGCTTTCCCAGGTCATAGCAGAGAGCTGGATCAGAAGTGGAACAGCCAGGTCTTGAACTGGCGCCCATATGGTATGCCTGCACTGCAGGCAGTGGCTTAACCTGCTGCGCCACAGTGCTGGCCCCATGAATTAGCTTTAAGTTACTCCATTTGAGTGATAACCTTCCTAAGTACTTAGACTTTTTCTATTTCCAAAAATGGAGTAATTCTTCCCAAGTGCTATATACTAAGAGCATGTTTGCCATTTCTATATGGCATCCCTTCAGGATGTGCTGTAGTATTCTACACAGGGTGTCACATGGAAATATTTCAGATTTCATAAATCATTAAAGATGGGGTTAGTGGGTAATACAGTTTTTATAAATAATATTGTCTTAATATAAAGAAAACAAAGTTTGAGTATTTTCATCACTAAGAAACCTATGAGATGATGGTCTGAGGCAGTATATTTAATATTGCTTGTTGGAGAACTATAGCTCATATAATTGTTGTTGTGAGAATAATTCAGTAACACACTTTAAATGCTTACAAAGTAACCTGAAAAAGTATCTGCTATATCAGACTAATGTGCTTTCTACATGTTGAATAAAAATGACTCCTAAGTATACAGTCTGCCTTGGATGTCTTCAAAACTGGTCTGAATGTCAGTTGCCCCCAGGTGAGGCATACCCTGCTTCGGGATCACATAAATTCAAACTTAGCTTCTTGACCCAAAGCCACTGCCTTCATTTAGATTCTTGTCTTTTGTCTGGATTATTGCAACAGCCTTCTAATTACCTTCCAACATCACCAGTTCTTCACTTACCCCTGCCAGATAGAGTTCTTAAATATCAAATCTGATCACGCCAATTCCTGTCTTAACATCTCTACTGGCTCTTCTTCACCTTACAGAACAAAGGTCAACATTGCACAGAAGTCTGATGTTGACCGACTTCTTTTTTTTTAAAGATTTATTTTATTTATTTGAAAGAGTTACATAGAGAGGTAGAGACAGAGAGAGACGTCTTCCATTCACTGGATCACTCCCCAGGTGGCCACAATGGATAGAGCTGTGCCGATCAGAAGCCAGGAGCCAGGAGTCAGGAGCTTCTTCCTGGTCTCCCACGTGGGTGCAGGGGCCCAAGGACTTGGGCCATCTTCTACTGCCTTCCCAGATCATAACAGAGGGCTGGATTGGAAGAGGAGCAGCCGGCACTAGAACCGGCACCCATATGGGATGCTGGCGCTTCGGGCCAGGGCTTTAACCTGCTGCGCCACAGCGCCTGCCCCCACCGATCACTCCCCCTTTTTAAAAGATTTATTTTCTCAGGCTTATTTTCTACAGTGCCCCAACATGCACCTGTGTGCTACCTCCATGGATCTTCTAATGGCTCCCAAGCTCAAATGTCTCCCCCTTCAGGACGCTTCTGACTCAGCAAGCCATATTGCATTCCATAGCACTTTAGAAACATCTCTTTTATAGCACCTACCCACCTGCCTTGGCATTTGTTTAGCTGTCTGTCCCTTCCATGATCCTGGAAGCAAATTTTGAGTACAAAAGCCTGTATTTTAGTTTGTTTTCCAAGTTGCATCCTGAGTAGTATCAATAAAAGGTTGATTTTCTTTCTTTTGTATAAATATACAATGGAGTGTTGTTTGGTCTACCTCATTAGAGTTGCAGTCTCTGTACGTTCTTTGAACTTAGAGCAGGGGACAGAAAATATTTGTGGAAACTTCTCCGGATGCTTCAACACAAGGGCCCTGGATCTTGTCATTGCTAAGGCATTCAGAATTGCGTCTTTCAGGTTAGCCTGTGACTATTTACTAATCTGAAAACATCTTTAACATTTTTTAAAAATCTGTAGGCATTTCTAAGAAGTGCATGACATTCATCTCTGCATAGAAGATCCAGTTGAGTGACAGTTTCTTTCATTTGGTAGCGAGGTTTTCACTTGAAATTTGGCTGACAGGTTTTCATGACAACCCTCAAATGGAATTCACTTGTCATAGCTATGAAAGAGGCTTTTTTGTTTTCTGGGGTGTGTGTGTGTGTGTTTGTCTGTGAACTGACCCTTACATTTCTTATTGTCGTTATTGACCTTAAAAGCATAGGAGAGGAGAAAGCAGACAGCCTGTAGTTTTGAAGACTTGCTGTAATCTAGTATGGAAGGCAATTCACTGTTGAACTTTCCTCTTAAGAAAATTGTCATCGTAATGTGGCAGAATCTTGCTAATTTTCACTTCATCCTTGAAACCCCTTTAATTCTCAGGAGAAAAAGTGCACCAGGTAGCTTTTGATTCACTATCAGAAAAAATATAATAGCAGGAAAATGGTGTTAAGACTTTGTCTGGTACCAAAAGCATTAAAATAGATGAGCCCAATATAGTAGCATAATTGTAATACTATGTCTTAATTATGCATTATTTATAATATATTTTAATATTTGTTTGAATATGAAATACTTTAGGAAAGCCATATTGCAAGATTATATTAGATAGCTTTTTATATAGAGGTACGACATCAGACATTTTCTTCTCTTCATATGAGGAAGCCAAGATATAGTATTTGTAAGATATTATGTATTTTTGATTATTTCCCTGGGGCCTCAGGGCAGATAACAAGGAGATAGTATGTAAAGAATAATTATTTAAAAATACTAGATTTCTGTTGTATGACTAAATGTTACTATCTTATGAGGAAATTTCTCTTTATTTATATTCATTCGAAAGGGAGAGGGAGAAACTAATTCACCCCTCAAATGCCCGAAATAGCTCTAGGTGGGCCAGGCCGAAGCCAGGATGGAATGCAATCTGGGTCTCCCACTTGGGCGGGGTGGCAGTACTTAAGCCTTTGCTGCCTCCCGGGGTCTGCGTCAGCAGGAAGCTGGAGTCAGCACAGGAGCTGGGACTTGTGCTCGCTTCGGCAGCACATATACTAAAAGAGCTGGGACTTGCACCCAGGCATTCTGATACAGGATGTGGGCGTCTGAAGTGGTGTCCTAACTACTGTGCCAAATGCTCACTTTGCTTTTCACATCTTACAAACTAAAGACTACCTACTAATCCATTGATCTTTTCAATAATCCAATCCTGTATTCATCTTGCAGTTTGAGGGACATGTTCTTTGTAAATTATGTTTGCAGCATAAATTCCTCCCATTTATTACAACGAAGCCCCTCTAGGGATGCCTTTGTAAGAGTTCAGTCCTTTCCATGAGATTCTAGTTTAGAGATTCTTGTCATTAACCTTGAAATGGGTGATGGTATTGCTAGAACTTAATATTAAACAAGTCTTTTGATATAAATAAATAAATAATTGCTATTAACATATTACTTCAAAATATTTAAGTAGAAGTTCATGATGGAAAATATGAGTCTTTTTTTTTTTTTGTTCAAAGATTTATTTATTTATTTGAAAGGCAGAGTTACACAGAGAGAGGAGAGGGAGAGGGAGAAGGAAAGAGAGAGAGAGACAGAGAGAGGGAGAGACAGAGAGAGAGAGAGAAAGTCTTCCATTCAATGGTTCACTCCCCAGATGGCCACAACTGCCAGAGCTGCACTGATCCAAAGCTGGGAGCCAGGAGTCTCCTCCGGGTCTCCCATGCGGGTGCAGGGGCCCAAGGACTTGGGCCATCCTCCACTGCTCTCCCAGGCCATAGCAGAGAGCCAGATCAGAAGAGGAGCAGCTGGGACTAGAACCGGCACCCATATGGGATGTGGGCGCTTCAGGCCAGGGCAATAACCTGCTGAGCCACAGCACCGGCCCCACGTCATTGTTTTAAGATGGAAATAATTGTGTGTGTGTGTTTGCTTTTAAAATTCTACATATTACATCTATATAAATTATTTTTCCTTGCCTTAAGTAAATTTTGTTTTAATCTTCAGTAGTTATTCCCAAAGAAACTTGATCAGGGCTGATGTTTGGCGTAGTGGGTAAAGCTACCACCTGCGACACTGATATCCTATATGGACACCAGGTTCATGTCCCATCTGTTCCACCTTCCAATCTAGCTCCCTGCTAATGCACCTGGGAAAACAGAAGATGATGGCTGAAATGCTTGGGGCCCTGCCACCCACATGGGAGACTTGGATGAAGCTCTTGGCTCCTGGCTCCTGCTTTGGCCTGTCCCAGCCCCAGCCATTATTGCTGTTTGTGAAGTGAAACAACAGATGGAAGATCTCTGTTTCTCTTTCTCTCTCTAGCTTTCAAATAAATGATTCTTTTTTTAAAAAGAGACAATCATTTTATCAGTATAGGCCTTACAAGGAGCATGTTCCTTTTCAGAAAAATTATTTTAAGTAGCCAATTTTTATCTTTTCACTCAAATTATACCAATTTTATGAGAGTCCTTTCTTTTGGAATGCCTACAGTGTTCATAGAGTATTTTAATGCAAAAGAGAACATTGGTATAAGCATTAGCAATTAAATTTGACTCAACTCAATAATGCTTTCTGTATGATATATGTTCATCCTAGATGTGTAGATAATTTTGAATTGCCATATGTGATAGTTGTTTCATGAAATCTTTTTGCAGGTCCTTTATTTGAGGAACATAAGTAATTTTCAATTATAATAATATATTCATATGTATTTTAAAAACCTAATTAACCTTTGAAGGTAAAGACATTCTTAAAAAAATATCCAGTTCTGTTTGTTCAGAAAGAGTCAAAAGTCAGGAATTCATTTGCTGTCACCCTGTAGTTGTGAGAACAGCAGCACTAATCCGGCCAACTAACCTTTAAAAGAACTTGCAATGTCAGAGATGTCAGACTGTACCAGTAAATATTCACTGCAAAGTTTTTATATCAAAGACCAGAACTTTGGGAGGTGCTTCTGGGATTTGGTGTACTCTAACATCTATTAATCTCTGACACCTTGGGTGACTTGTCAAAGAAGTGCCACATTTACAAGGCGTGTGCAAGGAGGCCCAAGAGGACAAATTCAGATAAAGGTCAAGGAAGCAATTAATGTTCTCTCCTTCTCCCTAAAGAACTTCCACAGCAAACATTGCCCTCCCCGCAGTCTTAGTAAGGCAAGCGCATGTAGTGAAATGAAAAAGTTCACGTGAAGCATGCCACCACTATGATTTGGTTCTTAGAGCTCTTCTTGAATGTGAGTGGGTGCTGTTGTTCTGAAAGTCAGTGGAGAGGATCAGAAGGGAGGGCTCCTGCTGCAGAATATCAGTTTGCATCTCTGTTTCCTCTGCATCTTTGCCAAAGGTCGATGTTAATGGTAATGGCAGTGTGGGGTGATGTCTGAGCCCTTCCTGTGGGGGTATAGTTAAGCTACAGCTGTTTGTGGGACTACGTAATTCTGTCTGGATACTACGTGGGACACAAGCACACGCTTGCTCGGGCTCATTCACACATCCATGTGTGGAAATATACCCCTAATGTCTTCTGTTTCTTAGTCCTTCAATAACGTTGTGAAAATTCTTGTTTTCCCTCAGCCTTTTCTTCTTTATGATGAGCATGGTTATCTCCCCAAATTGTCCTCCTATGGCTGAGTGTCAAGATTTCTCATCTCCCTGTTGCTAGAGTTTTCTTGTTGTCCCTCTCATGTGCTACTTCCCCAAGTGAACAGGAGGCTACAGAGAAGCCTAAAGGAGAACAGAGCGTTCCTCTCCCTCATTTTGGAGATTCCATTGTTAACATGGCCTAGGTGTACTAGTTTTTTTATAGTTTAAACTTTTGACTCATATTGAGATTGTGGCCAATTAAATCTGTATAAGTGGTCTTTACACTTCTCTTTATGCAATTTCATTTTGTTAAGTCCAAGCCTCTTGTTATAGCTCATCCAGACCATTTTGCATCACATTTAGTTGTCTAACATGTTAGCCATCCTCATCAAATCTGTATCATCTGTAAATATGATCATATTCCCTTTATTTTTAAAGACTTTATTTGTTTGTTTGAAAGGCAGAGTTACAGAGAAACAGAGACAGAAAGAGAGACAGATCTTCCATCCACTGGTACACTCTCAAAATGACCGCAATAGCATGGGCTGGGCCAGGTTAGAGCCAGGAGTCTGGTGCTTCATCTGGGTCTCCCAAATACTTGGACCATCTTCCAGTGCTTCCCCAAGTGCATTAACAGGGAGCTAGGTTGGAAGTGGAGCAGCCAGGACATGAATCAGCGCGAATATGTGATTCCGGGATAGCAGCTGGCAGCTTAACCCACTAGTGCCACAGCAGCAGCTCCCATGATCATACTCTTAATACCATCAGCTAGTGAAGACACTGACAAACATGATCATCGGGGAAAAGTTGAGGACACAAATTTATTAGGAATATCCATCCCAGGGGGGCATTGAAGCCAAGCGTTTTGGGAGGTACTGTGGAAAAATCAATTCCAATCCAATATTTCTTCATGGGAGACCATGAGATACCACATATAGTGCTGAATTTCAGATAAATTGCATCCATGCTTTTCTAGTTCTTCCAAGGATGGGAAGAACTATCTGTCCGACTACCATATTCCCATCACCCAGCACTGTGCTTGGCACACAATATGGTTTTGTTCTATGAGTAAATGGGATAACTGAGCAAGCAACGAAGGTTATTCTGACTTTAGTTTTTAAAATAAATCTTTCCTACCTCGTCTTTTCCAGTTTACGGAATGAAAAAGTTGTTTTCTTTTTTGCTTTGTTATAACACTGTCTCCTTATACTCATAGATAGTCTGTATTTTCCACCTTCTCTTCCAGGGAGAATGAAGCCTGGATTCGTTAGTGCTGGGGTAGGGAAGAAACACAGAACTCTAGCCAGAATTGAGACAGCAGAGAGAAGCCTTGAAAGATTAATGGATTTTAAGGATTGGAGTGAAAAGGAAACAGCTTCTCTATCAGTGAAAATAACATATTGGATTATATACTTATTTACACAGATATAGTAACATACTAGAAGTTAAAGCTAAGACAAAACTTTTTTGAATTTTTAAAATTATTTTTTATTTGAGAGAGAAAATAACAAGAGAGGGAAAGAGGTTGAGAGAGAGAGAGAGAGAGAGAGAGAGAGAGAGAGAACACAGGCAAACACTCCATCCTCTGGCTCACTTCCCAAATGCCTGCAGTGGCGGGGAATGTGCTGGCCCCGGCCTGAAGCTGGAGCAGGAGCTGGGAACACATGGGTGTCAGGAACCCAATTACTTGAAGCATCACTGTTGCCTCCCAGGCATTGCTCTGGTGGGAAGGTGTATTTCGGGGCTAGAGCCAGTAATGGAATAGTGATATCTTAACCACTACACCAAACACAGTTCAAGACAAAATTTCTTTATGAAGCCATACTTAAGTAACCTTAGCCACAGGTGGTTTTTCCCCTTCCTTATTTAACAATTGAATTTTCAAGTCTGTGTAACATAATCTAATATTGGTTTGTCTGGTTATTTTTGTATTTCATTTTGTGATCAAAACACTACTAATAACAATTAAAATAATAATTTATTGAATTCCATGTAACTGTATTTAGACTATATGATGATCTTCATCTTTTACTTTATGACTGAAACAATAATGATAACTACACAATCATTTATTGAGCCCATGTAACAATGTGCTAAGTGCTTTGTATATATTTTCTTTTTAAGTCCTCCAAAAGCATTTAGTTCAGGTTTTCCTATCTTTCACATTTTACATAATTAGAGAATTCTTGGAGACAATTAGCTTTTAAGGAACTACATCATAGCTTGATAATACTTTTTGAATAACCAATAAAGGGGCTCAAATTTTGGCTTATTCATTTATACCTTGCACAAGCTTAGCTAAGTTAATATAGTTTTCTGAGTTTTAATCTTGTTACTTTTGAAGGTGAAAATAATAATGGCTACCTTACCAGCTTGTTATAAAACTTAAATGAACTACCATTACAATATATCTCATGTGGTCTAGTGTCTTAAGGAGGTGTTCAGTAATTGGTAGTTAATATTACTAACTTTGTGTAATGTTGTGGATATTAAGATGCCATGATTTGCCCCAAAAATACTAATATAAAAATAAATAATTATAAAACACACAAGGGTATAAATCTTTTTTGAAACTTTTTGTCTAGATAGAACCATATTGCAAAGGAAACACTACTATACATTGCTGAAATAACTAGGATTGTGCTCTGTAGCCAATATGAATAATTAAGATCTTACATTCCCATGACCAGTCTTTCTCTTATTTACTGTCTGGTGGCCCTGAAAAAGTACTGCTTTAAAAATAATTTTATTTGCTTCACTTAGCACTGTAGAAATGCAGAGTGGTAATTTCCGCTTCAGTATAATTCAGAAAGATGTTTCTACCCGAATGTATGACATGTTGGCTTATATAATGAGTAATTTTCAAATAGTTTGCCTTACTTGTTTTATTTCACCTAAAGTCAAGAATATTCAAAAGTAACTTAGACTAAGTAGAAATATTTCATTTCCACTAGGTTCTCCTTTTTCACAGATTTACTAACGCAACCGTGGCCTTTTTCTTCTCCTCTTAGAGACCAGAGACGACTACGACGACAAGCAGGTGGTCTCAGAGATCATGGCAAGATGTTTTATTCCAACTCGGATAACAACCTCTTCCTGGGAAGGCTTTCGTTTTGTTGGTCATGAGATTCGGATTACTGAAGCCATGGATTGTTATGGTGCTGTTGTTTGGCCATCGGTATAATTTCATACATAATTTTCTATATTCCAGCTGTTTTCCAGCCATTCCCGTTCATGATTATGTTCTACTTGGAATGAGACAACAGGTCTACTTTGACTCAAGAGTCACTAAAATTTATCAGTAATGTATTTGGTAAACTGCTGCCATCATTCATGCTACTGCTAAGCAAGGTACTTCAAAAAGTTTGTGAATAATGGGATTGAAAGATGATTTTCTATTGGTGCAAAAATTGAAATTTATGAATATAAAGGGTCTTGAAAAAGTTCTTAAAAATATGTATTCTGAATAAAATATGCATGGATTTAAAAATTTTTTGTACCAATATTAAATCATCTTTTAATTGCATTTTTCTATAAACTTTTTGAAGAGTTCTTGTATAAAATTTTTAGGATGAGCTAAAAATGTTATTTACTCTTTGAGTTTTTTATGACTATAAGAATCTACAACAGTAGATATTTTATTTCTTATTTTACTGAGTTAAATGATTGTTATGAAATCTGCATGAGACTCATGTGCAGAGTAGGAGAGGGAGGGAGGGAGGAGGGAGGAGGGAGGGAGGAGGGAGGAAGGAGGAGAGAGGAGAGAGGGAGGAGGGAGGGAGGAGGAAGGAGGGAGGAGAGAGGGAGGAGGGAATACCATTATATTCTTAGAATGGTGCCTATGCACTATATTGAATCTGTTAAAAAGCTAAGTGAAAGTTTTTAAAATAAAATAAAAAAGAATAATATTCTAAGAGTCCTCCCAAACCTTTACCAATGGTTCCAGAAGGGGCTGACGCCATCACCACTGCCTGCCCTAGTCCTCTATTTGCTACTTGGAAGTTTTACTAGAAGTTGCTCCCTTTAAAAGTGATCAAACGAGTGAGCTCTATATTTTTAGTTGTTTCTCTTTTTCCTGCTAACCATCCCCCTAGGCATTTTGTAGCCTAAATGGGTACCTCTAAGAGGCCACACATCTGCTGATGAGTTTCTGGAATGATCTACAAGTACACCCACAAATACACTCACTTATCTGTACATATACATATCACAACACTAGCGGTGTGTTTATCTAGTAGAGTTTAATTTTACTTTCTGTTATTAGTTGCTAAGCATACCTTTTTTCTTTCTTTAAACTAGGCCCTTGTTCTATGCTATTTCCTGGAAACTAACGCAAAACAGTATAATATGGTTGACAAAAATGTGATTGAAATTGGAGCTGGCACAGGGCTAGTCTCTATCGTGGCAAGTTTACTTGGTACGTAGATATTTTTGATTGAATGAGGGGCCAGAGGATTTACTGTTCAAATATTATCAGTTATTTTTACCATCCAGTGTACCATGACCTTGGGCCTTCTTTGTAACTGCTTAATTGTTTAAATGGGCTTCATCAAGAAACTACAAGTTTCACCATCTCCTCACTGGTTTCTTTCAGAATTTTCTGTGTAAACTGTGTTAATTCTTTCATGTATTGCTAAGTCACAAGCCTTAGGTGGAGCATTCTGAGTGGAGGTGCATTTAGGAGTCCTGGTTGCTAGGGGAGATGCAGGAAACACCAGGCTTAGGCAGAATCTATGGCCGCTGAATCTCCTGTACTTGAGATTTCAGGGCTATTTCAATGCCCCATAGAGCTGTAGATTCCTTTTAGTTTCTGAAGTCCTGTGCTTTTCTGAAAAAAGCAAGTAAATCACATCTGCTTCTATTTTCAGGTATTTGTCCTTGAATTTATTTGCTCAGTTCATTTCCATTCTTTCATTACCTCTAGTTCTCTCACAAGCATTTTTTCCATGTAAATGTGTGATAATCTCTATGTATGTCTAAGCCTCTTTCAGTTCAATCATTTTTGTTGTTATCTATTTCATTGCCTTAATTTAGCTGCCTTCTCTGATGTGTGCTACCCAAATCTCTCTTGATTTCTTTGATCTTCAGAATTGCACACCTGCCACTCGTAAATCTCGAGAGGAATTAAAGATTTAGCAATTTACAACTTTCTAAACACCGGAGAGATAGAAGACACTTGAAGTCTTTCCCAAAATTTTTATTTTAAAAATATCTCTGTCCTGCAAATCGTTTCCCAAAGTCACTATCCCGTTTAGCAGGGGAATGAGTCAGAGACAGGGTTTGGTTTATAACTGTAAGCCTCCTGATCCAGGGGCAGGACTTGCGTTTTGAAATGTTATGTGTTTCATTAAAAAGAATTGATCTCTTCAGTATGCTTGTGTAACTTGAAACAACTATCAAAAGATGGAAGCTTTGTTTTAGTCAGTGTTTTGACGGGGGTGGTGGTTACCTCTCCAGACACAAATGTATGAAGTAGCGTGGTTTACATTCTGTATGGGCAGAGGTAGAGTCCTCATCTGGACTTTAAGAAGTTTTGTTGAAAATGGTAGATCAGCCAATGCCGCGGCTCACTAGGCTAATCCTCCGCCTTGCGGCGCCGGCACACTGGGTTCTAGTCCCAGTCGGGGCACCGGATTCTGTCCCAGTTGCTCCTCTTCCAGGCCAGCTCTCTGCTGTGGCCAGGGAGTGCAGTGGAGGATGGCCCAGGTGCTTGGGCCCTGCACCCCATGGGAGACCAGGAGAAGCACCTGGCTCCTGCCATTGGATCAGCGTGGTGCGCTGGCTGCAGCGCACCAGCCATGGCGGCCATTGGAGGGTGAACCAACGGCAAAGGAAGACCTTTCCCTCTGTCTCTCTCTCTCTCACTGTCCACTCTGCCTGTCAAAAAATAAAAAAAAAAAAAAATTAAAAAAAAAGAAAATGGTAGATCAGCCCACATTAAAATGTGGAGGTGCATATTTCTGTGATTCAGTCAATGACATTCACCTTTTCTTCTCATTTTAGTGTTTTCACAGAATATAAGCAATGCCAAGGGAAACTTGACAGTGAGGCTAAGAAATGGGCTCTAATTTGGTTTGAGTTGGGCTTGACTTCTCTTCAAATTCTGCTTTACCATTAATTTTGTTTTTAAGACTTATTTATTTATTTATTTATTTGAAAGTCAGAGTTATACAGAGAGAGGAGAGGCAGAGAGAGAGAGAGGTTTTCCATCCTATGGTTCACTCCCCAATTGGTTGCTACAGCCGGAACTGTGCTGATCTGAAGCCAGGAGCCAGGAGCCTCCTCCAGTTCTCCCACGTGGGTGCAGGGGCCCAAGGACTTGGACCATCTTCTACTGCTTTCCTAGGCCTTAGCAGAGAGCTGGATTGGAAGTGGAGCAGCTGGGTCTCAAACCGGTGCCCATATGGGATGCTGCTGTTTCAGGCCAGGGCGTTAACCCACTGTGCCACAGTGCTGGCCCCCATTCTTCTTCTTCTTTTTTTTTTTAAGATTTATTTATTTACTTGAAAGGCGAGAGAGAGAGAGAGAGAGAGAGACAGAGAAAGATATCTTCCATTATCTGCTGGTTCACTCCCCAAATGGCCACAACAGCCTGGGCTGGGCCTGGCTGATGCTAGGAGCCTAAATCTCCATTTTGTCTCCCACTGCGTGCAGGAGCCCAAGGACTTGGAGCATCTTCTGCTTCTTTCCCAGGTGCATTTCCCAGGCACATTAGCAGGGAGCTTGTTCAGAAGCAGAGCAGCAGGGCCTCAAGCCCATGTAGGATGCCAGGACTCAAATGCCCATATAGTATAGAATGCTGGCATTGCAAGTGGCGGCTTAACCCATTGTGTCACATTGCTGGCCTCTGCCTTAACATTCTTTATCTCAATCTGTGTTTGTGTAATGCTATGGAACTGGCCAGTTCTATGTTTATTCATAGATTATTTTATGGCTCTGGTATTGCTTGATGTTTATTATAAGGACCAAATTTTCACAAAGTTGCTTCTTCCAAACTTCCTCTTGAAAAAAATTTCACTATTCACCTTTGACACTGAAATTGTTCCTGTCTTCTTCAGCTAAGCATTCTGTCCTGCATCTATAATCTTTGGCCTTTTGAGCACTATACATATGATATGAATAGATTTTAAGCATCTTTTGGGGGAAAGATTTACACTTAGGATACAGGCAGGTTGAGAACTTGGGTCTAAATATCATGTCATGATATTTTCCATGTAGCCATTGAAACATCTTTCCTCCCTCCATTCCTTATGAGCACAGGTACCTAATGTTACAAGCACTCATTTGGTGTCCCAAGACTAAGTCTCAGACCTCTCCAGAAGTACCTGTTCAACTTTCATCAGCAACCTCTGGTTATTCTAATGAGGATGCCAAAGATTTTGAATTCCCCTCTCTGTATATTATTTTTCTCCCGGCTTGTGTTAGATGAATATAAAGCAACAATAGCAGCCAACAAAGTACAACCAACTGAACAAAAAAACCCAGCAGAACAGAAAAATACAATGGTGTACAAAAGTACCATGGGATTCTATCTTTTTTAAGGGGAGCCAGATGACTGCCTTAGCATCTATTTAAAAAGATTTCCCTTTCTGTGAACAACAGCCAGTCTTAGTTTCGGGACTAGCAACTGTAGTGTCGCTGTGCATGTTGACTTGGAACTTGATTAATGGTATTTATCCCCTGAGGGTCACTTTTTTTCTATCATCCTTTGTTTCACAGGTGCTCATGTTACTGCCACAGATTTACCTGAATTACTTGGAAACCTGCAATATAATATTTCCCGAAACACCAAAACGAAATGCAAGCATTTGCCTCAGGTTAAAGAGCTCTCCTGGGGAGTTGCATTAGATAAAAACTTCCCCAAGTCTTCCAATAATTTTGACTACATCCTGGCAGCGGATGTTGTCTATGCTCATCCCTTCCTGGAAGAACTCCTCGTTACCTTCGACCACCTGTGTAAAGAAACCACCACCATCCTCTGGGTCATGAAATTCAGGTTGGAGAAAGAGAATAAATTTGTAGATAGATTTAAGGAGTTGTTTGACCTGGAGGAAATTTCCAGTTTCCCTAGTCTGAATATTAAGTTGTATAAAGCTGTGAGGAAAAGTCGGAGGAGTGCGTGATATCTTTGATTGAGGGTATGCAAATGCAAAGGCAAATTCTGGTAGATTATTAGTTTTTGGATTAGCTTTCCCAAAGGGAAACACATACACACGCACGCATACACACACATATCCCACTATGAGACTAGAAGATATTTCTCCAAATCCTAAATTTCCTGAACACCATACCTGAATTTATAGTATTGGGGGTAATTTGCTCCAAGTCAGACTCCATCAGCACTCAGACCACCTTCTAATTTTGACAATGGGAATTTTTGGCAAAGTTATACTATGTGGTCATTGAATATGAAAATATCTACTCTGCTTATTCTTCTATAGGACCATAATATTATTATTTTTAATAAATGATGCAATTATTTTTAATGTGTAATTGTAAAATGATGGTTCTTAATGACATCTCTAAAAGGAAAATTGTCATTAATTCTTCTAAATATTGGCATATCTGATTCTCTCTTTAAAAATATAGTAATTGACTATAGTGGAATCTGCAAATAAATCTGAAGAGGCAGATACATTCTGTAATGGTAAATGTTAGACTTTTGTGGTTCCCTTTAGTGCAGCTTTTTGGTGGTCTGTCATCTCTGTGTGGCAGGGTGTGCCTTCAGTTTAACCTCTGAAATCAGCCAAGCGTATGGATTTGAGGTTATGGCAAGGGCATTTCAATCAACTAAATGAAAAATGAATGGGAGCAAACAAAAATTAGTTGAGATTTTGAAGGAATTACTGTTATATTTTTTCACCAGGTCCAGTTATTTTATATCACAGAATCAAAAATAAATATAAAAACTTTGAGTTGAAAATTCACATAAAAAGGTTTTGGCGTCTAATCTCAAATAACCAGACATTTGGCTGGTGTTACAGTTAAATGCTGTTCTGATGAACGTATATAGACCTGGATATTTGAAATCCTATGTGATTGTTTTTCACGTGGGCCTTAGAGTTTAGAATAAAGTCTGAAGAATTTAAAGTCAGGGTAGAAAAGAGAAAAGAAATAGGGTTTTTTGTGTAACTGCGTAGACTGCATTGGTTGGCAACGACCCCAGCAATGACTGCTAGGCTGCGACAGTGCCCTGTCACATGCCCTCCCAGGATCAGTCCTCTGAGCCTTGCTGACAGTCGTCAGTCCGCTTGGGGTTAAACACAGGTGGAGAGATTAAACCAGAATGGAAACACACGAAAGTGCACTGTTTGGTGTGTGTGGCTCATAGGACCGTGCTTCAGTAGCTCCTGAAATTTACAGGGATCACAGTTTGTTACTTACAGGAAAGTCACTTAATATTCATAATCATTCTGAAAAGAATAAATAATGCTATTATCCCTACTTCACAGATAAAGAAATTGAGGCTGAGAGCCCCAGGCCACACATTTGCAGAGTGGCAGTGCTGGGACACGCAAGCCCGAGTCTGCTTGCACCCTACGGCTGTGTTTTTAACCCCTGTACTGTCTTTAGTTATTTAAAACAGTCATGGTCATACAAGTGATGTCTTCAAAATGAAATGTGTATACCCAGAAAAACAAAAAGTTACGTTAAAAAGTGAGAACTGTTCCTCCTTAAAACTTTATTTTCCACTTGGGCAGGTCAGGTAGACGTGTTTGGAAGTGATGTTTGAAGGGGATTGAGGGAAGCAGGAGAGCAGACATCTGGGGACATGTGTTTCTGGCAGAAGGAACAGCCATGCAGATGCCTTCAGGGCAGAGCCCGTCAATCCCAAGGCCGTGTACAAGCAACAGAGATTGGTGAGACTCAATCAGAGAGGCTCCGAGGCAGCTGGGCCATGCAGAGCCTTCGTGCAGGCTGGGTCCTCCTGACGGACTCTGATGTGGAATCTGGGTTGTAAGTCATTTGTCGGGGAATGCTGCTGGGAGGAAGACTGTAGAAAGGGGTGGAGGCTGAACAGCAATGCAGACCCAGTCATAGCCTTTGCCCAGCCCTGCATGGAAGACCTCCCAGTGGGGGTGAGACATTTGGGCTGGTGACCCCATGTAGCTATCATCACATATGGCTGCCCTGGGAAGACCTTGTGACCTTGTGTGAGGCCACTGGTCAGCAGAAGGAGTCCCTGAAGTTGCAGAGAGCTGTGGGTAGTCTGCCAAAAGCACCTCCAATGGTGGAGTATTAAGTTATCCTGAAGAGGATCTGGAGAGGCCTCCCAGTGTCCACCATGACTTTTGGCTTTTCGCCCAGTGAAATGGAGGATCATTGGATGATTTCAAGTAGAGGAGTGAAATAATATTGCTTCATGTAAGGACCACTACGGCTGACCTCTGAGAATAGAGTGAGTGTGGGGGCCACGAGACCTGTAGGCAGGCAGAGGCAGCTGGGAGCAGGGAATGAGCACAGGGCTGAGAATCTAGGCAGTGGCCGGCTGTAGATGTATTTGAATGCCAGAGACAGCCAGCCTTCCCACCCAAGAGAGGCTAGGAGACGGGGAAGAAAGTCAGGGCTGACTGCAAAGCTCTGGTGCTGCCGGGCATACACGTGAAGTTGTCAGCTTAGGAGGTTTGTGAAGCTCCTTCAGGGCGCAAGAGTTTACAGACAGAGAATGAAACCAGCTCTGAGCCCGGAGGCGGCCACATGAGGCTCACACACACATGTGTTTTGAAATATTTTTTTTCCCCAAGGTTCTGGCTCTGTTCTCAACTATTGGCTCCGAAAAATACGAATTTAACACCATAGTGGTTTTTTAAACTGGTCAGTAGAGTTCCAAGTTTCCCTCAGAGGCTTTTGTCTGTGGAGTGTTGTAGGGGCAGCCACAGGAAACTTAAGGTAACAAGTGAAAAAGATGGCTCCTCTGCCAAGAAAAATTTGGGTACCACTACGAAGTTAGCTTCAGGCAGAACAGATAAAGTGTCATTTCAAAGACAAAATGAGGACCAGCCATGGGGTTCTTTACAGCTTCTCTTTGTCTACGTGTCAATCTGTCAAACACAACATCCCACATCCATTGTTTTATTCTGTTTATAGCATCACTTGCAAATTTTAACACCCACCCACCAGGCCTCTGTTATTTCACTTCACACTGTACTTTTCTACTCTTATCTTTTTCCTGCAGTTTCTCCATGCTTTTCTAGATTCAATTTTCACAATACTTTAATTTCAAGAGATGTAACTTGAGTAGGCTTTTTCTATCTTGCAATTTTGTTTTATGACTAGGGATTGATTTGTTAACTGTGGGAGTACAATGAATTTTTGCCCCTTGGTAACTGGCTTTTTGGCAAGTTAGGCTATGTTATTAAAAACCTCAGTCCAATTCTTGCAATAACTTTCTGGATTTCCTGAAGAATGAGCATACTGATTGTCAAGGTTTTAATCAAGGTTATCACAGAACAGTTATTGCTCCACAGCAGACAAACCCACCTGCGAATGATGAGATACAGCTTAAATCATACAGTGACTGAGAGTTTTGTGCCGATTGCATCAATGGACTTTAGAAAATGAAGTACTGCACTTGCATCTTCTGTCTTAGAATTTGATGATAGTCCTTCTGTCATTTATACTCATGTTTCTCTCCCAGAACTTTAGAGAAAATGCTTTTTTCATTCCATATTTGTGTCTGTGATCTGTTTTTGGATAAAGAACTGGTGGTGTTGGGTAGCTTCCTAACAGATTTGTAGCCAATGTTGTACACTCCTTATTATGGAAAGAAAAAAAAAAACATGAAGAAGCATAATGGAACAGAATATTCTTTATTTAAGGTCTCAGATTTCAGGACCTTGATGTTCTCTGTGAATGCCTCATCTTCATACACAGAGACCAGGTCTAATTTGTTTTAAGTAGTGCCATTGCTTATATGCAGATAAATAATTTCTGATTATCCTTTGGAAGGAGAACATTCTCAGTGAGTTGGATTTGGATACAAGAAGAGATTTGCATGTACCAGCTCTGAAAACAAGCTGGAGATCTTGGGTTTTAGATATAAAGACATTAAAATCAGCCTTAAATAAATCGGATAAGCTAATTGATAAAAATAAATAAAATTAATATACTGTGCTTCTTTCTACTTCACCTTAATTTAGTGTCCATGGGCATCTGTATATGCAGAAAATAAAAACTGTCAAGTATGTACTTTTTGAAAAGATTTATTTATTTGAAAGTGAGATTAACAGAGAAACATACACACACACATACACACACACACAGGTCTTACATCTACTGGTTCACTCCCCAGATGGCTGCAGTGGCCTGCGATGGGCCTGGCCAAAACTGGGAGTTTCTTCTGGGTCACCATGTGGGTGACAGGGGCCCAAACACTTGGACTATCTTCTGTTACTTTTTCTAGACCATTAGCAGGGAGCTGTATTGAAGTGGAGTAACCTAGACACGAACCATTGTCCATATGGGATGCTGGTGTCACAGATGGCGGCTTCACCCATTATACTACATCGACAGCGCCCAAATATGTATATTTTTAAAACTAAATTATAAGACAACATTTAGCAACAAAATTGGGAATGGACCAGGTATATACAAAGGTGTAGGGGCAAATGGGCAAAGCAAAATTTAAAAACAGTAGGCATTCTGGTGTGCACATGTGTGTTCTAATTCTTCCTATGTTGTTTATGAAGTCTGAAAGTGACTGGCAAATAAATTCCACACCCAAGTTTTGTCATGTTTGAGTTTGTGATGTGAAATTAAGTCTAGCATATTACCTGCAAGCCCAGTGTCAATATTTGCTCTGCTTCCAAGTTCCACAAAAATCAAAGACAGTGTTCCATGTAATTATATGCCAGTATTAATGGGGCAGTGGTGTTGTAGGTGGTCTTAGTGCCAGTTAGTTCTGAGGTCCTGCAAACTCCTTTTATTAAGGATTCCTAGGTGGACATTAGTGTTTACTCAAATTGTGTGCAGATACATTGCATTTGGATTGCTGGACGTACGCTATTGACTGCTTATTCTGCTGAACTAACCTTTGGTCTCTGTCATGAAAAGTGCTTTTATTGCGCAAGCTCAAAGACAGGATTTTTTTCTTTTCAATTCTCTCAACTTCTTTGTTTCTAAGGCAATTGCTTTTCTCTGAAATCCAGTCAAGTTTTAGAACTGGCACTCACCATCAAGGAATTTTAAGAATCACTAAAAATGAAATAAGGTGTCTGGGTCAATCCTGTGAAAAATGGCATTAATAGAAAAAAAAAACAGAAAAGTATTGGATATCTACTGCAAAACACTAATGCTGTGCCATACCAAAATATATTATTTGTTTTTTCAAAATACCCACAATCAGAATAAGATTAAAACATGCCACTAAAAATGTTTTAATAGCCAGGCCTTATTTCATGGTGTCACAGATGTAAGACACAGGCTCCTGAAAATCACTTATATGGCAAATGGTAGATTTTGTAGTTTATGTTTTGAAAATATTTTCTTTGTCCGCAGCCTGTAATACCTATGTTCCTCTTTGTTTTCATTTTAAATTATGAGTCAGCCCTTTACCTTCACTGGATTTCTTTTAGTGTCATGATTTAATTTGGGTTTTCTTATCTAGTGCCATGATTTCATTTGGGTTTCTTATCTCTTCCTGTGTTTCCTTTGTTGGTGGAGTATAAATTCTAATGGCAAAGGTTGTCCGTTTGTCACAAACCATCATAAATAAACCCAAAGGACAGGCCATAAAAATACAAGAAATTCTTAGATTAAAAAAATGAGTAATGTTTCTATCCACCTGGTGTTGAGGTAAAAGTACAGTTTGCCACTAGTAAATTATTAACATTTTTTTTCCTACCAAGGAGTTCCTCCTTTCTTCAGCTCTCTGTAACTAATAGGTAGTCAATCTAAGGATCAGAGGAATATCAAACATGCTAAATATATTTTATAATCAGGTAGTGGATGGAAGAATTGCAAAATAATTGTGTGATGCATTCTTTGGGTTAGAAGTATAAAGTGCTGGGCTCTTGGGAGCAGGTTTTATACTGTGTTGAAGAAATAATTCAAGGATGCTTAGAGGCAATTATAAGAATGCAAAATAATTAATAAAACCATGTTTTCTATGGATTTGGATTTTTTTTTTAGGAAGTCATCTAATGGTTGCATCCATTCATTCAGTAATTATTGAAAACCCACAGTGTGCCAACCAAAGGCTGTGTTTGCTACGGTGAACAAGGTAGTCAGGGCCAGCCATCATGGAGACCTTCAGCGAATGGGTAGAGGAGAGACATGAATGACATGGTCAGGGAAAAACAGAATCTTTTAATTATTTCAGGGATTGGCACTGTGGCATGGCAGATTAAGCTGCCGCCTGCAATTCTAGCATCCTATGTAAGTGCTGATTCTACTCCTGGCTGCTCCACTTCCGATCCAGCTCCCTGCTAATGCATCTGGGAAAGCAGTAGAGGATGGCCCAAGTATTTTGGTCCCTGCCACCCATGTAGGAGACCAGGATGGAGTTCCAGGCTCCTGGCTTCTGCCTAGCCCAGCCCTGGCTGTTGCAACCATATGGAGAGTGATTGAGTAGATAGAAGGCTAGTGGTCTCCCCCCACCCCCACCATTGTGTGTGTGTGTGTGTTAAGCAGATAAATAAATCCTTTAAAAACGATTATTTTGGTGCAAACACAAAGAGATTATTTTGGTGAAATACAAAGAGGGGTCTTGAAAAATTCATGGAAAATGCCTATTATGAAAAAAATTAGGTGTAGATTTCAAATTCTTTGCACCAAAATAACATTGTCTTTTAATTCCATTTCCACAAACATTTCAAAGTGTGTGCAAACAAAGCAGTGACCGATGTCCTGAGGGGAGCCTGGTCCTCAGCTCTGGGACAGTGAGGCTTCATGGAGAAGTGACTGTGGCTGGCAAAGGTGGGGAAGGAGGAGGGCAGGGAGGAGAGATGGACAGGGAAAACAGTGTGATCTGTGGGAACTGCTCACAGGGCGAGTTGTGGCTTCTCATAGCCATTGCAGAAATATCAACCACATCCATGGAACACTCACTGCTTGGGCTCTGTTTTAGAGATTTCCTCCTGAATCTTCTGGTACTTCAAGAGGCAAGAGCCCACAATTTACATATGAAGAGTTGCAGCTCAGTGGGATTAAGAACATCCCTAAATTATACACACAAGTCAGGAGGGAAATCTCAATCTTTATGGCAACCAAATCTTGCACTCTTTTGTGGGGTATTAGCGTGTGTATTTTTCTACTCTAATCCTTCCAAGAAAATCCTGAATTTGCATTATATTCTAGATAATTTGGAGCTATCCAAGTCAGTGAAAATTGTCTTTTCCTCCTGAGCACAAAAGTTAGCTTAAGTTAGGCTCTTGAGATGTACCCGGGAAGATAACTCCTTTTCATGCACTCCTTGATGAGCATGGCTTTGTGAATTAAATAAATTGTTCTTTGTGAGGAATATTGGACATACTAGAATAACTAAAGATACATGGTGATCTTAAAACAGCCAGTGTCGGAGACACAGAAGACCCTCTTGTAATAAAAGAAGTGTCCAGCTGGAGGCCAAAGCTGTTCCTTTTTTTCTTGAAGGATGGCTCAGGAAGAACAAAGTGAATGAAGTGCAAGATGTCCTCAGGCGACCTGTCAGCAGAGAAGGCCAAGGGGGTGGAGCTGAACTTTAGAATATCATCCGATATGTTTGTGCCGGGGCCCTGTGAATGATGCTGATGTTTGTAGGCCTGTTACTGGGTGGTAACGCTTAGTGCATCAGCAGAGAGTTAATCCTTGGGGTGAAGTGAGGACACCGGTTCCTGGAAACCAACTTTCAGCAGTCTCTCAAGTCAAGAGTGTTTATTGGCCCAGGTAGCACAGCCTTTTAAAGCAAAGGGGCAAAGGGGCTCTGCACAGGAAGCTGCCAGGCCACAGCATCTCCCAACGACAAAGTGCTCGTCTCAGCAGAAATGGCCATTGGCGTCCACAAGCCTGAGATTGACGTGATGACAGGCACCTGGCTTCAGGGACATTGCTACTGCAGAGTGAGCCTCACTCTCTGGCTGAAGTGCTTGGCAGGTGACAGACAGCTGATGCAGGACCAGGCAGCTCACGTGCTCCTGTGACGTTAGAGGTCCAGAGGACAGTGCTGGCTGCCCCTGGGGAGCGATGGTGAGGCCGAGCGGCCAGGGAATGTTCCAGAATTGTGAGGAAGAAAGACAAAGTACTTAAAACATCTGGTGAGAAATAGTCGCTCTGGCTAGTCACAGCTTCAAAGGCAGAAAGGCAAGAAAGGCAACCCTAGCTGTCTGATCTTATCTCATAAATCCTGGTCGACCAAAAAAACCCAAAGGCTGCCCACAGTTCTCTCTACCGTGCAAGTACTGATATGGAGTTTCAAAAATGCAAGAAGTCGAAGGCAGCGTCTGAGGACAAGTGAGCTTGCATGCAAATAATCCCTCTGGGATTAAACGCTCGCTTTCATTCTGCCTTATGTGCCTGTCAACTAGGTGAGCGTCTACAGGAGTGGGTGTCATTGCTGCAGAGCTCCCAGAGTTAAAATCCAAGTCTGAAGTTCCATACTGTGCCACTGGGAGGCCCCAGCAAGCTGCAGAGTTCCCAATAAACAACCGAAAATAAGAGAAATAATTTAAACAGGTGACTGGAATTAGGAAAGGTGATCGAGATGCATCAGAAGCCGCAAGGGGTAAATACACAGCAGTGTACCGTGATAAATGTGAGGCGCCATCCTCCTTAATTAGGGATTGTTGAAATTCCACCCTTGCCTCAGCACTGTGCATGCATTACCAAAGAAACTCCCCGAGAAAGGGACAAATAAGGGCTGGTTTCCAGTTCTTTGAACTCTCTGCAGGCATTCATTTGGGTGCCTGTGAATGAGGGTGCCTGAGCCTGTGTGTGCACAGGAGACTGTGTGTGCACAGGAGACAGCACTGCAATGGGAAGAGAGGTTTTGATTCTTAATGAAAATCTGGTCAGACTGGTCAGGCTTCAATGTCTTGAAATGTAGTGGTTTGCAAACTTGAGTGTGCATCAGTTTCACCTGGCAGTTTTGCTAAACCATGAGCTGCTGAGGCCTGATTAAGTAGGTCCAGGATAGTGCCCAAGGATTTGCCTGGCCCCAGACTCCCAGGTGGTGCTGATCCTGGCCTAGGGCTCACAGTTGGAGACCTACTGTTGTTGTAGGTCACACCTCAACCTTCAGAGCCCCGCATGTGCGACTGGGGCATCTTGGTGTGTAAGAGAGAAGCCTCCATGCTATCCTACTGAGTCCTCGCTCATTTCGTCTGCTGTATTTGCGTATTCACAGCTTTAAAATGCACCTGCCTCCTGGAAGGAGCACGCTTCCCCAGAAGGCCTTCCAAGAACCACCACCTAGGTAAATTCCTGTGGGCTCCATCATTCCGGGTTTCTGGGAGGATAATTTTGTAAAAAAACATTATTTAAAAGGTAGAGGGATGGGGGAGGGGGGAGACAGAGACAGAGAGACACACAGAGAGAATCTTCCATCCACTGGTCACTCTGCAAAAGGCCATCACAGCCAGGACTAGGCAAGGCCAAAGCCAGGAGCCAGGAATGCTATCCTGTTCTCACGTGGGTGGCAGGGGTCCAGGCACTTGGGCCATTTTCCATTGCTGTCCCAGGCCCATCAACAGGAAGCGGGGTTGGAAGTAGAGCAGCCTGGACTCAAACTGGCACTCCGATACGGGATGCTGATGTTGGAAATGGTGGCTTAACCCACTGTGCCACAATACTGTCCCCGGAAGACTATTTTATTCAACGTGGCATGATACAAGCTAGTTTTTCCTTGCATGTTAAGCGTGGTTATACGTAGTCTATGAAGTGAGGATGAAGTGAGAAAAATTGTGCAGAGATTATTCTAGAGTCAAAGACTTAGAATCCTTATTTGAGGACCCTGACTAGGAAGTGCTTGTACATGATTAAAGAATAGAAAGAGATAAAGTTTGGTTTTATTGTTACAGTATTTAACAGCTCTATATTCTGACAGGCTCTCAATTAAAACCATGTGTCGATGCTTCTAGTACTGGAGATTTGACCCCTAACCTCCACAGGGTCTTTGGAGGGAAGGTTTTTGTATTCACAAATAGCTACAGTGTTGGGGGTAGGATTTGTGGTGGTACAAAGGAGTTTGTCATGGCTGGGGTGCAGGTGTGCGGGAGTTCAACCAGCAGTTCTTGATTTTGTTGCTGTAGAGGTGTCCCCTGGGCAAGTGCTCTGTGTGTCACCCACCTTTGCCACCTGCTGGCTGAGCTGAAAGATGGTTGGCATTGCTGAGTTGTTTGTTGTTGTTGTTACTGTGGCAGTGGGGTCTGGTGATTTTTCTTTTCAAACTTGTGATGAATTAGAGTCATATTCTTTCATGAGGTTGGCATCACAATACTTCCCATTATATTATTTCGACAAAGTAACTTTAAAAGCTGGAACCCATCACCATAATTGAATTAAATAATTTAAAATAAATTAGGAAGTTCTGGAAGTGAGAGTGAAGGGAAGTGTTCATTTTTTCCCTAATATGAGCACATAATCATCAGAGTGGAATATGCTGGTTTACTTATTTGAAAGGGGGAGAGGGGGAGAGGGGGAGAGGAGGGGAGGGGGGGAGAGGAGGAGAGAGAGAGAGAGAGAGGGAGGGAGAGGAGGAGGGGGGGAGGAGGAGGGAGAGAGAGGGGAGGGAGAGGGGGAGAGGGGGAGAGGGGGAGACGGGGAGGGGGAGATGGGGAGGGGGAGGGGGGGAGGGAGAGGGAGAGGGAGAAACTCTCTCAGGGAGAGTTCATTGCCCAAATGGCTGCATCAGCCCAGCTGAGCTTGGCTGAAGCTGAAAGTCGAGAACTTATTCCCATGTGTGTAGCAAGGAATCCAGTACTTGGGCCAGCATTTGCTGTCTCCAAGGGTGTGCGTTAGCAGGAGGCTATAATCAGGAGTGGAGCTGGGACTTGCATTCAGGCACTCTGATATGGGGTGGGGGTATCCCAAGTGGGGTCTTACCCACTACTCCAAATACCACCCTCACTCGCAAACATGCTCTGTTAGAGTGGTGCTTCTCATCTCTGCTCTCGAACATAACATCCTGTGAAACATGGTAGAATACCTTTTCCTGGTCCTGCCTCAGTTCATCGAATTAAAACTGTGAGAGGCTAGGATGGGTACCTTTTGGTGCAGAAATCAGTGTTTTTAAAGTTCTCCACAAGATTCTTTGGGATGGCTGTTTGGGAGGAAATACTGGTTTAAAGTATGGGACTAATCTCGTCAGCCTTTCTCTTTGTGGTTCTCACTGTACTTTTTGTGGCTTGTGATTTAGAGAAACACTTATGAATACCCAAGTTTCCTCATCACAGGTAATGGCTAAATAGAGCATGTTCCACGTGAAAGACTCCAACTGTATTGAAACCGACCTCAGCCACATCCTAGAACACAATTCCCTGTGTGCTCATTCACTACATTTGTTTTTCGGGGAAAGAAAACACTGCTCACCCTGGCACAAAAGTATTAATCAATCTGATAAGAATCACAGTATTACCACATTAAGCACAAACTATGTCCTTTGCCCAGTGAGCTACAGCATCACTGTTTTCCAAGAACCCAAGAAGTTCAGCCTCTCAGAACAGGACTTCCGCCTTTCACAGAGCAGTGGTCAGATTCTGCTTAGGAAGTTGGTGGGAGTGAAAGCATGTCGAGGGAACCCGGGAGAGTAATTGCACAAGTCTGCAGCAACGACATACTCCAGGTTCTCGCTGTTTGCACAGCGTTTATTTTCATTCTCTGTCTTCATCAAGAAACTGGATGGAGGACAAAACCCGACAACAAAGCTCAACAATAGAAGAAAAGAGCTCTGTACAGAAAGGCACGTGGAAAGGTTCTCCTGTTATTTCTTTACATGTGAATCTACAGTTACCTCAAAATGCAAAGTAAAAAAAAAAGTTGTGGGTGTGCAAGTGTTCAGACACAGTTGTTTGCATGTGATGCACCCAGAGCTTCATATTCTTCGCCTTTCCAAGCTGCCCTCTGTCTCTGTGTGTGTCTAGAGTGCATAAAGAAAGTATTCCGACAGAGCAGGGACAGGCTCATTCCCAGCACAGGCAGTTGGGCTGTTGTGTGACCTGACACGTTTCTGATCACAGCTGCCCTGCACTGAGGAGTTTCTTTGAGCCCGGGGCCATTGTTGAGCAGCTGATCTTCATTATTCCATTACAACAATCTTGTGAGCGAAATAACGTTATTCCACTTTACAGATTAGGCAATTAAATCTTAGTGAGGTTAAAAGATTTGCCTAAGCCTAAGCCTAATATTGAGACTCATGCTCTCATGGTTTCATGGGCAACCCAATCTGTAAAGTAATGGAAATTGTGTAGACTGGCTTCAAATCAGGTATTTTTGATTTACTTGCAACAGTGTTGTAGAGTTGATCATGGCCAAGACAGAGTGCATTCTTTCTGAACATGCATGACCACCTTACTGATGGAACACAGGCACTGCATAGACACTGTAGCAACCAAGAAGTGCTCTTCCTAGGTGTCTGACTTTAGTTGGTCCATAGGAAAGCAGTATTGGAATTCATCGACGTCATTGTCTGGGTCTATCAAGTGTGGGATTTCCTGTGGAAATTCCTGCCCTCTGTAAACTCAGTTATTTGCTTTGCAAGGTCAGACTCCAATGTTTCCCTCTTAGTGAATGGTGAAATTACTGAAGCCACCCAAGGACTGGGTAATAGGTAACAGAAAATAGTCATCCCGAAAGGAGCTGGGAAATTTCAGGTTAAAGGTCAGGAGGGGATGCAAGCTTTATATGTGGCATTAGGCATTTTCCTGTGTTCGTAGAGTCATTTAGGGAATTAGAGGACCACATTCAGTGTTTTCTTAAAATCACTTATTTTTTTTTCCCCAGAAAGTTCAAGTTAAGTCACAGTAATAAATATGCTTTGGAGCATTCCTTCTAGAAAGAAATCTTACTTGCCACTCACAGCCTGATCATTTTCAAAATAATACAGAACCAAAGACAGCCATACTGACCTTTAGAGCTGGCACTTTTCATTTGAGTTGAATTTCCTAGTTCTGTTTATATTTCACTATTGAAGTAAATATGAAAGTAGTGTAAAAATATTACACTTCTCTCTCTCTCTCTCTCTCCCACCCTCCCTCTCTCTCTCTCTAAGATTACGAACAAATTGGCATGCTCTAGTCTCCCTAGAGAGCAGAAGATTATGTTAGTCCTTTGGGGATCTACTCTGGATTGATGGGAACTCCAGAGGCTTGCTTGGTCCTACAGAACATGTTGGAGGACCCCCCTGGACAGTTGGCACTGTTCCGATTGGGTGGGTAGTGTTTTTTCACTATGTGTAGGTCCTTATTCCTTGCAGACAGCAGAGATGGTTGACTCTCATTGGGAGCCCCAGGAGCCCTTGCCACCGTTCTCAGGATCTGTGCTCAGAGTCCATGTCCCTGCAGATACCCATGAGAGACACATTTATATTGGCAATGTAGCTTCTAAACAGATCATAGCACCCCTACCCCACCAAAATGTCCCCGAGGAAGGACTTTTATTTCTTAGAAAGGTTTTTATTTATTTTTACTGATTTGAGAGACAAATTGAGATTCCATCCTCTGGTTTACTTTCCAAATGCCTGCAAAACCAGGGGCTAGACCCCAAGGACCCACGACCCAGGAACACAATCCAGATCTCCCACATGGGCAACAGGGGCCCAACTGCTTGAACCAACACTGCTGCTTCCCAGGATCTGCATTGGAGGCAGAGCTGTCAATCAAACCCTGATATGAGATGTGGGCATCTTAACCACTATGCTAAATATCTGAACATCAACACAGCCCCCCCGTGCAACCAAGATTTTTGTTTTTTAACTCCTTTCAAAGAAGTTACTTCTTTTGGTCTATCAGCTTGCCATACTCTCATTTCAGGCTGTTTCAAGTCCTTTGTGGGAATAAGCACATGCAGGTGAGACCTTAAGTTTACTTGTTTTTGTTCTCACTATCCTAAAGTCAATCAAATAAAAATGGCCACTTGATAAAAAATGTTTAAGAGACATAGTTTCTCTCCTTTGTTGGCTGATATCTGCACACATGCCATTTTTTAAATTTTAATTTTTATTAGGAGCAAGATTTTTGCTACATTGAATGGTGTCCATATTTTTCTTTTCTCTTTCCTTTGATAGCAATTTAAAGATGAATTCCCTAGGTTTTTGTGCCTTATCATTTTGATGATTTCCAGCTTTGAACTGGCTTAAACAGGGAGTTCTGTTGGCATTCTTGTTTTATTTACTGAAGAAATACATAAAGACACTAATAAGCTGATTTGGAATTTGAAAGCCCATCAGCAAAATAACCAGGCAGCTGTGATTAGATGTCAAGAAATCTGTTGCCTTGGGAGTTAGATCCTTAAAATGGTTTGTGCAGGGCTCAGGAAGAGGAGATTGTTTACAGCTAACAAATCTCACCCAGACAGAAAGGAGTTGGAGACGGCATTGTCTTCTGTTCAGAAAGGCTCTGCATGGTGCTCAGTTCCGTGTGTCTCTTTTCTGTTTTCTTCAAAGCCTTTCTGTTTGCAAGAGAGTTCATTGGAATAAAAGCCTTCTTGAAAGTTAAGGCAAAATACAAATGCCAGGGCTCATTCACGTGGAATTCAGGTTTGCTCGTGCTTCCTGCTGTCTTTGGTTTCCATGATAAATCTAAGAGAGACAAAAACCAAAACCTAGTTTTTGTGGAAGTGGTGGAGATTCTGGTCTATTTGATTAGCTGCCCTGAGAGGTGTCACAGGAAATACAGTAAGAAAAATCATGGTCTTCACTGTGTGTTACACATGCACACGATTTAGTAATTCAGTTTGGGTTACACATTCAAGTCAACAAAGCAAAAATGAAGGTACTCTTCATAAATAAAGATTTACAGAGATAGACCCTCAATATTTGGAAAACAAGACCAGAATATATGGTTCTTGCATGAGAACAGCATGAATGAATTAAAATGAGAACCTCATTAAAATGTTTCCTGACTTTCCTGTGTTGACATTTGTAACATAAACATTGTTAATGCACATTTTATCCTTAATTTCCTGGAATTTGTGAGAGAAAAGAGAAAGTAAGGACATAGCATAAAACCTTTGCTAGAATCAGTTAGGAAGTAGTAAAGGTTTTACTGTTTAGTTTTTAATACAGATTAAAAACCAAATGAACTAGCTTATTGTGCAAAAAACATATTTAAGCTACTTATAACTTTTTAAAAATACTTTCTCCTTTTGGAATTGAGTAAAACTCCTGCATAGTACAGGGCTGGTGAGTTCAGTGTAAAATTGAAAAATTTACCTGGTTTTGAGTATTTAAAGTGCCCGAGGGGAAGCTTGGGAAAATGTGATTCAGGTACATTTTGCAAGGGGAAGTGACTATTAGCATAGCTATGTCCATCCATCTGTCCATGCATTTGAAAGTATGTGCCCTGGGAGCCAAAGGCAAAATGAATAATGTACAGGTCTGGATCCCACAGCCTGAGGCAGAAGCAGCAAAACTCTTCAAGGCCAAGGCAGTGGGAGGGGCTGGCTCTTGGCCCAGAGGAGCCATCTCACATTGCCATGGAAGGCGGTTGGTTCACCTTTCTATTATTGTTCATTGTTTCTGGACCTTGAGTAATTGCACAGGCACTGGAGTTCAAAGTGTAATAGGGAAACCATTAGGTGAGATGACATTGAGTTTGCATTGAAGGTTGGGAAGTTAAGAGTGGATGAGTGTGGGGCTTGAGCACTGAAATGCATTTTGCTCCTTAATTCCAATGTAGCAAAGACACAGAAACACAAACTACACCTTTGTGAAATTGCAATTTTTTTGGTAACATTTGTTTGAAATATTTATTTATTTGAAAGGCAGAGTTACAGAGAGGCAGAGGCAGAGAGAAGTCTTCCATCCACTGGTTCACTCTCCAAATGCTGAGCCGGTCAGAATCCAGGAAACAGGAGCCTCCTCCAGGTCTCCCACATGGGTGCTAGGGCCCAAGGACTTGAGCCATCTTCTGCTGCTTTCCCAGGCCATAGCAGAGAGCTGGATTGGAAGTGGAGCGGCTTGGTTCTCGAACTGGTGCCCATATGGGATGCTGACACTGCAGGCGGCAGCTTTACCAGCTATGCCACAGTGCTGGCCCCTGAAATTGCAATGTTTTAACAGGATACTTTCCTTGATTTCTATGTGACTCTTCTGGGTTAAAGTATTTCTTGGTATTCTCTGATGCAGTTAGGAAACATGCAGCTTGCTTGTGCCTTTCAGCGATAGGAGTTCAACATAGTGACGAAAATATTCAGGCTATTTTGAGCACCAAGTGTCTTTTTTTTCTGGAGTTAGAAATAGAGGGCTAGTGTTTTTCACATAGCCATTTCATCACCCACTGGGGTGTACCAGCCTGAATCCTCCCAGTTATCTTCCTGGTCATCTTCCCTCCAGACATGCAGATCATCTCTTCATCAGGGTTAATTTCATCTTCTAAGCACTTTTTTTTTAACTTTTATTTAATGAATATAAATTTCCAAAGTACAGTTTATGGATTACAATGGCCTCCCCCCCCCAATAACTTCCCTCCCACCTGCAACCCTCCCCTTTCCCGCTCCCTCTCCCCTTCCATTCACATCAAGATTCATTTTCAATTCTCTTTATATACAGAAGATCAGTTTAGTATATAATAAGTAAAGATTTCAACAGTTTGCCCCCACATAGCAACACAAAGTGAAAAAATACTGTTGGAGTACTAGCTATAGCATTAAATAACAGTGTACAGTACATTAAAGACAGAGGTCCTACATGATATTTTTTAAAAATTGATTTTCTATACAATTTCCAATTTAACACCAGGTTTTGTTTTTTTTTTCATTTTCAATTATCTTTATATACAGAAGATTGATTCAGTATATGCTAAGTAAAGATTTCATCAGTTTCAACCCACACAGAAACACAAAGTGTAAAAATACTGTTTTAGTACTAGTTATAGCATCACTTCACATTGTACAACACATTTAAGGACAGATCCCACATGAGACATAAGTACACAGTGACTCCTGTTGTTGATTTAACAATTTGACACTCTTGTTTATGGCATCAGGAATCTCCCTAGGCTCTAGTCATGAGCTGCCAAGGCTATGGAAGCCTTTAGGGTTTGCCGACTTTGATCTTATCCCGATAGGGTCATAGTCAAAGTGGAAGTTCTCTCCTCCCTTCAGAGAAAGATACCTCCTTCTTTGATGGCCCTGTTCTTCCCACTGGGATCTCACTCGCAGAGATCTTTCATTTAGGTTTTTTTTTTTTTTTTTTTTTTTTTTTTTTGCCGGAGTGCCTTGGCTTTCCATGCCTCAAATACTCTCCTGGGCTCTTCAGCCATATCCGAATGCCTTAAGGGCTGATTCTGAGGCCAGAGTGCTATTTAGGACATGTGCCATTCTATGAGTCTGCTGCTAAGCACTTTTCTTAAAGCAGCTGTCAAACACTTTCTCTGACTTTATATTTTGTTTATTCCAACTCATTTTTCCACACTGCTATTTTTAATTAAAAACTTAATTTAAAACATTAAAAAAATTGACAATTAAAAAATTATATACATTTATCATGTGTAACATGTTATTTTGAAATATGTATACATTATAAAATAGCTAAATTTAACTAATTAACATGCACTACCATGCATGCTTGTTTTCGTGTATAGTAAGAATATTTAAAATCTACTCTCAGCAATTTTCAAGAAGTTGTTATTAACTACAGTTACTGTGTACAATATATCTCTTGACTCTATTCCTTCTGTCTAACTGAAATTTTGTGTCCTTTGACCAACATCTCTATAACCACTGTTTTTTGTTTGAAAAATAAACCTACCCTGTTTATCAGGAAGCATTCGTCCATACATAGCTTCTAGGAGGACACTCAAGGAGTGAATGAGGAAGGCAGGCAACACTGCTTTGCTGATCAGATCAAATTGTCCTCCCAAACCATCTGATCGACTCACTCCCCTTCTCGAAACTCACTCGTGGTCCCTGGGCCTACTGGCTGGCATCCAAACTCATATTCCGGGTGGAACATGGGCCCTGGTCAGCCTTTCTTGCACATGTTTTCTTAGTCCACATTTCTCTGTCCTTCCACCCTTTCTGCCTCTGGTCTTCTCTACCATTTCTTTCCCTTATCAACCTGACACTCAGCTACTTACTCTTTGTCCAGTGCATCCTGTTCTCTCATGGCCCACTGTCTGTTGTGCTTTCTACTCTCATCCTGGAATGCCGTGAAAAGACATTCTGTCTCCCACCTTGGTTCCCTGCTCAACCTATGAAGACACAGCTCCAATGACCCCCACTTCAAGGACTCCCTAGAGCCAGTAACCACCTCCCTGTTTTTCCAGGGTATAGCCTGGCATGGCTGTTTCATGCTGCTCTCTTTTTGTTCTGATCTCAGCCTTTTCAGCTAAACTGAACTCTCTTTGAAGCAGAGGTCTTTTGTTTTGTTTTGTTTTGTTTATTTATTTTTTTTTATTGTTGTGCTTAAGTGCTGAGCACAGGGTTTGGCATACCATAAGTGTCAATAATTGTTTGTCAACTGAATAAATGATAGTGTGTCATTTCTCCAGGTATTATATATATTTTTCCATTTTGCTCCAGGTACATTAACCTTGGATTTTAATAGAGAGCATCCATTTGCCTTAATGAAATGAACTTGGTTAGTTGCTGTACAGTCTACTTTTCTAGCCTTTAGATGATCACCTCCAGTCATTTATCAACTCTTTTTATATAACAAGCAGTTGCTGACCATTTTTAACGTTAGATGTTGCACTAACCATTGAGAATAAAAAATATGAGTGGGCCAGATAACCTCAGCAGCTCATCTAGGAACCCTTCTTGGAAGGGAAAAGAAGACTAAAGAGAATGTATTTGTCTTCCATGGCAGTTGCGCCTCTTCAGGCATTTTGTTTCTGGGTTACTCTTTCAATTTCTACAAAAACTTGAGTGAGTTGAGGGCAGGACCGCCTGACATATCGATCTAGTTATAAATGGTCCTAAAAGGTCCCTCTTGGCTTTGGCTAATGTCTGGTCTTAGGCATCTCTGCAAGGCTGCATTTCTGGGTCAACCATTTCTAGGTTATTTTCTCCCACGGGAATGTTTTAAAAACCCAGAAAAGAGGCATTCTGAAGGAATGCAAAGGTGGAAAGTGTTTTTTGTTTAATTTTAAACTCATTGCTCTTCTTGGGAACACCCAGAGTGCAGACTGACATCCTGATAACTCTTGTTTATCTGTCGGGATTTTGTTAACCCATTGGTCACCCCCTTTCATATCCCTGTCTGCTCAGACTTCAAAAAAGGATTGGCATCTGAGTTAAGCAAAAGGCAGGAGTGCGTTTTGTCAGGTGGCAGAATGCCAACATCCCTCAGCCTTCTGTTGTCTTGTGAGTGACGCCAAGTCATCTGGCGGCTACTTGTAGCAGAGGGAAGGATTATTAATGGTTCCCTGGTAATTCTCCCAAGGATTTTTCAAACTCATGCCTTAAAGTAACTATGATAAAGATATAAGAATCACAAACACAAGGGCACTTAGCAGAATTAATATTCTGCAAAGACCAAAGTTTTGCACAGGTCTTATTTCATGTATTTTCACACTGCTCCCTCATGAGTTGTGAGGTAGGGAGGATGAATTTATGGAGAGGCGAGGCAAAGACAAATGATAACATCTTTCCACAGCCACTGGGCAACCCAGGATGCACAGTAATGAGTATGAGCAGTGTGCACTCTGAGGCAAAGTAGAGCAAAATGCTGACTGGGCATTTGTCTTGATTAGATTTATAATATTACAGGGAGAGCTTGAAAGTGGGAAAGCATGATGGGAAGAGGTGGGGTAATACCGGGAGAGGATGGGGAGACCTATTTATGGCTGTTCTGTGGTCATAACTCAGCTGCTGAGCTGACCTGCCTCAATACTCTAGTTTGACAGCCTGGGAGAATCAATTCTTCCTTAATCCACCTTCTAGGCCCAGCTGAGGTGGCAGGAACAGAGCAGCTCCACGCAGATCCAATAAGTTCACGTCCAGAGGCGAAAGGGTAATTCGTTCTGCCTGTTCACTCCATCACTGATCTTGCTGTTCGACCCATGCCTGGGGTACCAATTAGTGCTAATTGCTGCCGATGGTGGTGAAAGATTCTGGTGAGGGGTCTCCGCTAAGAAGGAGGCCGAGACCCCTAACTCATTTCATGTAGAGTATGCCCATGAGACCAGGTACTTTGGGATAGACAACACTTCACTGGAAAAAAGACCATCATTACCAAGAGTGCAGGCTGGTCTCATTACAGTCAACTAACAGCTACTGCAAAGCTCACTGTGATTAATTTTCCCAGAAAGAGGAATTTTGCCATTGCTTCTCCAGATCTTAACTTTGATGTGGAAGGATCCAAGAGTATATCCCCAAAGTAAGAGTCAATCTAATTATATCTGGGGTAAAAATTCACTGTTTCAACTCCATCTAGCAAAGCAGCAGGAGATCTTTATGCCCCGTGAAATAAATTTTCAACAGATGTGCTATAATGTGTCAAAGTTTCCTGAACGAAGTTGAGTGAGTAAGCATTGCTTTTAAGATCTTTCAATTTGATGGACGAGAAAATATCAGCGTAGAGAAGTAGGTCTCCTTATATCATTGCAATTAGCAATGTGATTGTGAGTGGAAAAATTCTCTCAAAAGATTGGTGGTCCTGGTGTCATATTTTAAAATTAATACAAAAAGAGCTGCTTTGTAGGAGGCAAGAGAAAGTTGGGAGTTTTCTAATTTGAACATAATACTCTTGAAAGAGGCAGTAGGTTTCCGAGACATATCTAAAGTAGTCAGAGGTAGCTTCCACAATTGCCAACTGCTGGTTATAAATAGCTTTCCCTTTTGAAACGCAGCCTCATCTTTCAAATTGCTACTTTCTTAAGAAAAAAAATCCTGAATGTCTTTCAGCACTCACCAGCTGTTCCAGATGTTATGATTACACATCTAGTACCATACTCTGAACTAGAAATATATACAGGAGCTTGACTTCTAACCTCTTTAGTAAAGTAACATCATAAATCGTCTTATTTACTCCTTAGTTATGTTCTAGAAGTGCTTTTAAGTGGTTTTAAAGGGGATGCATAACTTGATACTCATTTTTCCATGAAACCTATTATGACTAATAGTAAACTTCAATCTCAAGACTGTAACCTAGTCCATTAGAACTTATTCCAGACTTTTTACTTATATTGAAAAATCATAAGCTACACCATTGTTCTCCTATTTATAAAAACAAAGAGAAAATAAATAAATTAACTGGCAAGTATGTTTTAAAGTGGGACTTGAAAGAGTTTGACTAGAGACCGATTTGGGGGATATTCTGGAAAGATCTGAGTGTTTTCAGACTGAAAGATCAAACAGTTCCTGTCCTGGGCACCAGATGGTGCTATGAGACCAGAACTCGGTGTGGAGACCCACAGTCGTGGTGGCTGGGGCAGCAGCAGTAGTTTCTGGGTAGATGGAGAAATCAGGCAGAAAGTGTGTAGCTGCTCAGCTTTCATTTTTGCTGCATATCTCCAAACAATTTTCCATCTCAAACATTCATCAGCCAGTGTGATGGTTTAAAATTCAACTCTAATGATGACATTTCTTGCTCATAACTCTGTATGATGGCTTTCCAGCATGTGTAGAATCAACTTCAGTCCCCTGGTGCACAAAGCCCTTCAGGAGCTGGTGCAAATCTACTTGTCTGACGCTGTTTCAGACTACCTTCCTCCCACCCCCAAACTGCTACATTGCAGTCAAACAGCCTTTTGGTACTTCTTGAAAGAGCAAAGCTTGCTCCCTCAGAGCCATTACAGTAATTATTCCGTTTGCCTAAAGCTGTTACTCCTGCTTTCAAGGGGTGCAAATCTCATCCTTCAAACCTCAGCTCAACATCACTGTGGAGGAAGCTTCTAGATTGGATGGTCTCCATTGTGTCACTTTAATTTTCCAACCAAGGCTTACTCATGATTGCTCTCTCTTTCCCTTTTTTTTTTGTCTATCTGTCTTTCCATCTATCCATCCATCCATCCATCTCTCAATCTTTCATCTATCTATATGATAGGTGATCTGTCTGTTGTCAGTTCCTCTGCACTTGAGTACAAACCACACAAGAACAGAACTTTTTAGCATTCGCTGTCATTCATGTCATCACCAGGACAGTGGCTATTGTATATAGAATGAACGAGTGGGTATTTGAGATATTCATAAGTTAGGCATTTGTAGCCCATAGAATACCAATGCTTGAAATATTGTTGTAATAAAACTTTCCATAATTTATTTAAGGTTTTTTATTTACCGGACTTTCACTGAACAGCCACTAAGCACCAGGCATTGTGATGGATACTAGAAATAATCCAGAATGAATGCTGGAAATGAAAGTTATGTTTTGGAAGCTGAGTCTTTCTAAGGGCTTTTAACATATTATCTGATTTAGTACTTATAACAGTGTTTTGAGCAAGTGATTTCATGTCTAATTCTGTTACACAAACTAGAAATATGAATTTAGGGGCTTTTTTTTTAAAGTTTTATTTATTTGAGAGAAAAAGATACAAAGGGAGGGAGAGACAGGTCTTCCATCTGCTAGTCCACTCCCCAAGTGGCTGCAATGGCTAGAGCTAAGTTGATCTGAAGCCAGGAGCCAGAAGCTTCTTCTATGCCTCCCATGTAGGAGCAGTGGCTCAAGCACTTCAGCCATCTTCCACTGCTTGCCCAGGCTAAAAGCCACAGTGCTATCCCCCAAGGGCTGGCATTTTGACACAGTGGATAAAGCTGCTGCCTGTGAAGCTGGCATCCCATAGGGTGCCAGTTTGGGTCCCGGCTGCTCCACTTCCAATTCAGATCTTTGCTAATGGCCTGGGAAGAAAAGGAGGTCTCTCATGTGGGAGACCTGGGTGAAGCTCCTGGCTTCTGGCTTTGGGCTGGATCAACCCCAGCTGTTGGGGTCATTTGGGGAGTGAACTAGCGGTATTTCATGAAGAAGGAAATCAAACTCAGAAGGAAGCAGCGCCTGTAAGAAAAAAGGGTATACTCTATGTCAACAGCCTGAGCTGTTAACTAAACAACAATGATGACAATGACACAATCTCCCAGGTGCAGCCCAGTATCTGCATCTCAAACACCCTGCTCCCTTCCTCAGGTCTGATAACATTTGCATCCATAAAGTCCTTTGTTTCAGACCTTCAAGAGAAGTTTTTCTATTTACATCCAAAAAGCCCTTTGTTCCAAGAGGAGCAGAGGTGGGGAAGCAAGACCCATCTCCTTAAAACCCCCAGCCTCTTCACATGGGGTATATCCTAAGGGAGGTGTGAACCTCCTAGGGGAAGGCACTCTGTTGACTTTCATTACTTGGCTGGCCTGGGAATAGGAGGTTCACACCTCCCTTAGGATATACCCCATGTGAAGAGATAGATAGGCCTGGGCCTCTTAACTTACAAGGCCTAAAGCCCACCAGATTATTATCAAACCCCTTCTATCAGGTTCTATTTGCCTCTCAATCAGAAAAATTACTTGTAGCTTAGACAGCACCTTTCTTAGCTCCTCTAATAATGACTCTGTCCTTTGTTCTAGGCCCTGTCTAGTGCACTTGGGCCTCATTCCTTTATAATCATAACCTCTACCACCAATGGCTCTACTCCCAACCTGTGTGTACTGATGGTCCTCTTCCCCACTTAATGCTGTATAATTGTTCAAACCTGGTAAATGCCACTCTTAGGATCATTGGTTACTATCCTCACTCTTTTATGACCTTGTCTAAATATGATCAGAGTCGGCAAACTTGGAAGGCTTCCATAGCCTTGGCAACTCATGACGACAGCCTAGGATGGTTACTGGCGCCATAAACTAGAGTGTCAATTTGTTGGGTCAACAACAGGAGCCACTGTGCACTTGCTCCTCATGTGGGATCTCTGTCCTTAATGTGCTGTACATTTTCATTTAATGCTGTAACTAGTACTCAAACAGTATGTTTCACTTTGTGTTTCTATGTGGGTGCAAAATGTTGAAATCTTTATACTAAACTAATCTTCTGTATATAAAGAGAATTGAAAATGAATCTTGATGCAAATGGAAGGGGAGAGGGAGCGGGAGAGGGGAGGGTTGCAGGTGGGAGGGAAGTTATGGGAGGGGGAAGCCATTGTAATCCATAAGCTGTACACTGGAAATTTATATTCATTAAATAAAAGTTAAAAAAAAAAAAAACCCAGCCTCAACTGGACTGCGCGCTCAGCTCTCTGCATCTTTGCTGAGCCGCCCGCCTGGCCTGGCGTACTCTCCACTCACCCATGCAGCCCCGCTCTCCCCCAGTCTGAGGGACTGGGCACTCTCTCTCAGGTCCTGTCTGGAGAGGTGCCCATCCGTCCTTACAGATGTTCCTTCCTAATAAACCTTGCTATTTTACCTCCCACTAAAAAAAAAAAAAAAAAAAAAAAAAAAAAAAAAAAAAAAAAAAATCAGGATGGAACTAAGTTGCTGCTGTGGTAGATAGGTGCTTAGCATAGCATGTAAGATGCCACTTGGGACAAGCGCATCCCACATGAGTGCCTGAGTTGTCTTGGCTCTGCTCTCAGTTCCAGCTTCCTGCTAATGCAGACTCTAGGAGGTGAAATGGCTCAAGCAGTCAGGTCCCTGATACCTGCATGGGAAACCTGGATTGAGTTTCTACCTCCTGGTTTCAGCCTGGCTCAGCCCAGCTGTTGTGGGCATTTAGTGAGTGACTCAGCAGGTGTCTCTTAGTCTGTCTGACACCCAAATAAATAGATTAAAAAATAAATTACTGCACAGCCATAATATATATTATATGAAGGGGTACCTAAACTTAAATCAATCTAAAGTCATCTGAGGTTAGAAATTTTAATTATTTTTGTACTTTAAATATTCTTTTGACTATGCTGACATAGCAAACCCTGAAATTTCAGAGGGGCTGTGTTTAAAAAGATGACTCAGCAGTCCAAGCTTCTATTTTATGATATCACTGCCTCTAACACATGGCTGCTTTGTGCACTGCTAGTGGGGTAGAGAGCCAGGAAGATCAGCATGTGGTGGCCAGGCTTGGTCGTGGAGGACATCATTTGTATCCTCATCCTTTGCTTAGTACGATTCCTACCATTCCAACCTCACCGCCTATTTTTGTGTCTTAAAATGAGGAAAGTTTATTAAAGCACTAAAACACAAAACACTAAATGAATAGAAAGAGGATTTATAGCTTCCAAAGGAGTATAGAAAAGGAGAACTGGATGAAACCAATAGAAAGCCAAAAGGGAGAAAAAAAGAATCGAAAAAGAATGAAAAGGCAGCATTAAATACGATAGCAGAAGTAAGCACAATAAATACAGTTACATTAAATTTACCACTTATATTCAGAGATTATCAGAATGGATGAAAATTTCTTTATGGTCAAATAGCAAAAATAAAAAAAAAAATGGGCAAGCAGTTGAGGCATGGGTTGGGATACCTGCATACCATAAGAGTGCCTGGGTTTGAATTTTGGATCTTCCTACTAATACACACTCTTGGAGGCAAGAGATGATGTCTGAAGTAGTTGGGTTCCTGCCATCCATGTGGGAGACCTGGATTAAGTTCCCAGTCGCTGGCTTTGCCTTGGCCCGTCCTGTCTCTTGAGGACATTTGGGAAGTGAACTAGCAGATGGCAGATCTCTGTCTTTGTCAAATATCACTGTGTCTCATCCTTTCAAATAAGATGAAACTAACTAAATAAAAGTTTTAAAAAAACTTAAAAAACTCTAGCAAGCAATAGGTAGTTTACAAGAAACATAGCTAGAAAATGGAAGGTGCAAATAAATAAAGAAGAAAAAGAAAAAGAAACAATATGCCAGCTAAGTACTAACCAGAAGAAAGGCAGTGTAACTGTTTTGAGACATAGCAACATGGGTCTTAAGCCATAAAAGGACTATTAAGAATGAAAAAAATCACTACAACTTTATAAAAGAAATAATTAAGGAGGAAAATATAAGAACGTAACAAGTGTAAATTTGTAATCTCCTAAAAATGCAGCTTATTTTTAAACAACCAAAATTGATAAAATTACAAGGTAAAACTGACAAATCCACCATGACGGTGAGAAGTTTTTATCTCACTTCTGACAGTAATAGATCATGCAAAATAAAAATTGGTAATGTTATCATGAATCTGAGCAACTAATTAAAATATTTGATCCATTTTACCTGTCCAGAATCTGCTTCAAATGTAAGTATGCATATTTAGCAGGATTCTGCTTTCAGTTCTTCAGAGAGGAAGAGACTCCTGGCAAAAAAAGCATCCATGGGTTAAAAGGAAAGAATTGGAAAAAGTAATAAGATTGTCCACTTACAGAATATGGGGGTGGGGGAGGGGAAAACGTTGAGCTAAAAATGAACAAAGCCGACCAGGTGGGTAGTAACACCTTGCCTGCTGAGAATAAACAGGAGTGAAGAGGAAATTGGTGTGGAGTGGAGGGTGGAGTTCAGGTGGGATGGTCTGAATTAGGAGTGCAGTTCAAGGAGAAAGTCTAACTTCAGCTCTGTGGGCTTGTGTTGCTTGAGAATCTTCCAGCACACCTGACCTTCCACACAGACTTGATCAATACTAACATGGTGGATTCATCTCTGTTTAATAGCTCTTTGTTAATGCAAATGTTACATGATGAGTCGGGTAATACTTGGGAGTTCATGCTGAAGTAGCTAATTTTACTAATTGTTAAAAAATATTTACTATTAATGGACCAGAGTACTTTCATAGGTAAGAGCTTTTTCTTTCCAGTGGGTTATAGAAATAACTATTGATTTTTTGGAGGTAACCTATGCCATGAATCTGATAACAAAATGATAATTGCTCTCAGAGTAAGGAGTTTATATGTTCTTCCAAAATATGCTATCTATTATGATTTCCACAGCAATGCCAGGAGGTAGATTAGATAAGACTGATTATTATACCCATTTTGCAGATGCAGAAACTGAGAGTCAAATCAGACAACTGTATCCTTTGATCTTCAAGCCTATGTTGGTTTTCTAATTCAGACTTTTAGGATGAAAGGTTAAAAGAAAGACTAGTCACGTTCCATTTTCCTTTGGTGTTTGGCTCATGTGATTTGTTGTCTTAGGCTTACTATTTTATTGTCTGTATTTATGCAGAGAAGTTTTTATGCTGGAGTTTGTTTTACACATGTGGAGACATTTTTACACACGCTTTTCATTTACGTTTTTCCTATGCTGTTTTTAGTCTCTTCTCCTCCTCCTGACTTTCCCCCACTGTAATGGAAGTAAACATAAGAACTACAATTACTGGGTGTATTCTGTTCTCTGGACCAACAGTGCACATGTCCAATTTTCTGGAGAAATGGTCATTAATTCTTAACAAGGTTTAGAACCTATCAAAACTAAGAACCACTACAGAGAGAGAAGGGAATTGCAGTGAGAGAAAAATGTTTTAAACTATTACTAGGATTTTATTTTCCATTTCCACTCTTCCTTTGCAATTACCTGCTTTTATTTGTGGACCAGGGTGTCAGCTAAAATCGCAGAAACTGAGAGAAGAAGTTTCCACAATTTTGCCATTTCCGTTTGGAAGCAAACGATGCCTGGACACAAAATTTCTCTATAGTTAACCAAAAGGAAAATGGTCCTAACACTCCATACTGTTGTTGAAATTTCTGGAGTGAAATACAGATTGTACAAATTCATTCTTCTACAGGGTGAAATGAATGATAATAGCTATCATATTTGTTCTTTTATTTAGAATTTTCAAAAGCTACTCCCCTTCATTGGAATTAGCGCCTACAGATGCTAAAGAGCTCTGAAGTGGTTTCGGTTCCTTTCGGTCTCTGGGCCTTGGTCCTTGCTCTCCTCTCAGTTTCACATCTTCTCTCCTAAATCTCACTTTCCAGACTCATTCTGTCTCTCAAGACTCCCTTCGGGAAGGCAGCTCTTGACTCACCCCAGTCAGATAGGATCACGTTTAGTCTTCTTGCTTAAACTGTGTGATCCTGAAGCACGAGACCACATTTCTCACTCTCTAAGAAAACACTATGTAGCACTTTGCACAGTGTCTGGCATAAAAGGGAGCTAATGCACATTTTATTTTGTAAAATTTCACGTCAGTAAGTATCAATAGAAAATACGTAATTCTTACAAGTCTTTTCACCCCAAGATTTCTGAAAATGCATACATAAAAATGAGTGAATGATGGGAGGAAGAATGAATGCCACTTCAGCGTATGAGAGATTTGGTTGTGTTGCTATTGAGAGGACAGTCTTGAGATGCTGTGTCAGTTGAGTTTTGAAAACAGTTCCCACCAGACCACACAGCATCTCTTGTGCTGGCTTCACATTCTTATTTCTGAATGAGACCTGAACACAGTAAACCCTTGTTTGCAACAGAGAATCCACTTGCCATTCACCCACATTGGCTCATCAAACGGTTATTGACTAGTTCATTGAGGGCCTGTTAGGTGTGAGACACGGCTCTCTGCATTCAGAACTACAGAACAAAACAGGGAAGAAGCTTTTCTCACCAAGTTTACATTCTACTGCAAGGAGATCAAATAGGAAATGTCAATACAAGTAAATGCTACATGTTGTGGGAAAGAAAAAAAAAAAGAGAGTAAGCTCAGGAGCTTTGGGGTTCTGGGGAAGAGCGGTGTGCTTTGCTTTCAAATAGGGTGGACAAACGAGGCTCCTCTGAGAAGGTAGCGATGGAAGGAAGATGGAGGGCAAGCTAGCCATGAAGACCCCTGGGAGAAGAGCCCTGTGAGCTGAGCGAGAGTTGGGGTAAAGGACCCCAAGTGACCAGTGGGGCTGGAGCCGAGAGGAAGTGGGGAGAATAATAGGGCATGACTTGGTGGGGATTCTGGTGAGGGCAGATCCTGTAGGACTTGTTAAGCCATTTTGAGGATTTTGGTTTTTCTTCTGGGTGGAGGAAGCAGAGGAAGGAAGTCACTTGGGTCAGCAATTTTAAAGGCCCCCTCTGGCTGGCGTGCTGAGGATGGAGCAGGGGCCAGCAATGGTGGCAGGAAGAGGTGGGAGAGACCGCAGTGAGCCAGTGGCAGGTGAAGGAGGCCACAGTGGGGCAATGAGAAATGGCTCGACATAGAAATTATCCCCAGGTTTGGCTCAGAAGCTATGATTAATGGTGTTTTTAAACTAATCCTGGTTAAATGTGACCTTAAACTCCTAAGTTTAAACTCAGGAATGTTTTCAAAATGTATCCATAAAAGCATTAACAATAATGAGAATTTGTAAGGTTTTGGGACAACAATAAGGCATATATCCCATTTAGGTTAATATCTTGATTTTTAAGTGGGAGTCCTCTTCCTGTAAGAATTGCTGTTGATTTACTATCCATACCATAAACATAAGGTCATTTTGGTTGTATTGTATCAACCATGTGGAGGGAAAACTTCCTGGATTTGATTGAGAAGCATTGTATCTAACTAATTTATTGAGGAGTTTGAAGGAGTAATGTGTTAGGGATAATCCTTAAACTTTCTGAATAGTTCTAGCCAATTTTATGTACTATAAGCTAATCAAAAACGAATATCTTGGGGTAGGAAATATTTTAAAAATAAAACAGTAGGATAAATGAAATTTTTTCTAAGTTGAGGAATCTCAAGTATAGTGATTTTCATGGACTGTATGGTAAAGGATAATTTCTAGGAAAAATAGGAAAGCATTTTTCATGTGGATAATAAGCTGACAACTCATTAACTAAGAAGCTTATGTCTATGGAAAATATTAGGGAGATAATTTTTTTTTTGTGGATGATAACTTCTTAGTTTGGCATAAAAGATGAAGACACTTGGATACTTTTGAGATTGAACATTAAGGAAGACCAACAAGTTTCTTCTTGGTTAACTCACACAGAAAACTTTTAAGTTCAAATTCACTTGTTCTCCTTTTGTGCTTCTTATCTTGGAGAACTACCTCATCTTTCACCCACTGTCCAATCAAAGGATGAGTACTCGGGCAGCCACTGCAGCTAGCCAGGCCCTTTGGGCTAATTTCTCATCCTTTCTACCCTTTCTTTAATATTACCACTCCCACCTTCCTAGCTGCCACTTCTCTTCTGAAAAGTTTCTGAGCCTCCTGCCACATTTCACTGCCTCCAATCTAGCCCCAGCTTCGGCTGTCTTTCTCCCTATTACCAAAGTAAGAGTTCTTAACTACAAATATGAATATGCCAATTTCCTCTTCACATCTCTCGTAGCTTCCATTGCCTTTCATATAGAAGCCAAGAGCTGTCACATGTCACTGGAAGTCTCTGTTATCTGGTTCTTGTCTACCTCGTTCTCCACCTCTTTCTTACCACTCCTTTCTTTGAACTACATTCCCTCATCCAAGGACTAGTGCACAGTTCCCGTGTGTCTCAGAGCAATCACAACGCCTTTGTGCCTGCTACAATTTCCCTTTCGTGCTCATCACGTGCTCAGACCATTCCCACTCATTCCTGGCAGCCTGGAAGTCACAGCCTCTGGAAAGTCTTCCTCGACTCCTTCTGCCTTAAGTACCATTTCTGTATGTTTCCATAGCATTGTATGTGTATTGTTCTCGTCACAAGAAATTGCATTGTTACTATTGTTGGAAAAATTGTTTTAGTCTCTCACTTCCCTATTCCCTTAAACTTTAGTAAGTTTCTGGTACACAAAATGTGTCTAATAAATGTTTCATTAAAGAACAAACTCAGATCTTCCATGACACATCCCTGTGTATCATTATTAGACATGTCTTTTTTTTTTTTTAAGATTTATTTATTTGAAAATCAGAGTTAGAGAGGGAGAGACAGAGAGACAGAGATCTTCCATCCACTGGTTCACACCCCAAATGGCTGTAACAACCCAGGCTGTGCCAGACTGAAGCCAGGAGCCAGGAGCTTTCTCCAGGACTCCAATGTGGGTGCAGGAGCCTAAGCACTTTGGCCATCTTCTGCTTTCCCAGGAAAATTAGCAGGGAGCTGGATGGGAAGTGGAGCAGCTGGGACTCTAACTGGCTCTCATATGGGATGCCAGTGTCACAGATGGCTATTTAACCTGGCATGTCACAACACTGGTCCCTGTTGGACACATCTTTATTCTCAGTACAGTAGGTTGAATCTACTTGTGGAAATGCTATTTTTATGTGATAGTATTTTACACAGGTGGCTGAATAGACCAAAGTCCCCCTCAGTACTTACATTATATTCTACTGAATGCCATTAACATTTCCACATTTTTGTTTTGCTTTCTTTCATCTTCATTTGGAATGTAAATATTTTATAAAAAATATTATAATACAAAAATTCCAAATTTGTGTTACAAGACGGAAGTGTGAATCAACTTGTGTTTCCACATGAGGAATCCTTGGGAGTCATTGTTTACAATGACCCAATTTAAATGGTTTTGAAAGAAGAGAGGCAAAGGCAAATTCTTGTTTTCATTCCTTCGCTTTGTCAGCCTGTGTGAATAGTTACTATGAGCTTCTTGGCCTTGGGACCAATACCAGTGCCATAGTGTTTTTTAAGAGTTAATTCCTTGGACATCTCAAGATGCTGTGGAAATGCTCTGTAATGTGTGCTGTCCTGTGGAGCCCATCACATGTAACCCTTTTGCCATGACACTGCAGCAGAAACAGGGCCTGTTTTATGTCATGCTTCCTTTGCTCTCCATGTGTTTCAGACCCTACATGGCTGTAATCCCTCTCAAGCTTATGTGACAGCATTCATATTCGAAAGTGGGTCAGTCCACTGTGGCCAAATGAGCAACGCGGGAGATTGAGGTTAGCCCAGATGGATAGGCCCAAGGAGAAAGGGCTATGGTTGGAATGAGGCTAGAAAAGTCTGGCATTATGCAGAATTCTGGACCTAAAACTTTACAGGCAGGTGGGAGAAAACGTCATTGGAGCTGGATATAGCATTATAGCGTGGAGAACACGCAGAAAGATTAACCGCTTCGATAAAGCACTGTACTGAGCCCTTTTATCCAGGGCAATCCAGATATATTTAGCTGGCCCTGTTCCAGGTAGAGACATATTGGCCTAAGAGGGCTGTTTTTTTTTTTTTTTTTTTTTTTTTTTTTTTCAGTCAGGGAGAATCCAGTTCCCTTCAAAGGAAAGGCCTCCCCGTGTGTGGCTCTGCTCCTTTAGTAGTCAGAAGAACACAAAACCCATACTCCTGCTGGGCTGGGCGTTCTTTGTGGAGGAGATACTTATTCTATAGGAGGTGGTTGTTTTAGTTGGGGCAAAATTCTCATTTTTCCACTTGCTCAGATGTCCTCTCCGAGACCAAGTCACCCTTTGGAACGAAGGGAGAGACGTGGCCAGAAGGCCTCTTGGTACCGCTTTTCCACAACTCTTTCCATGTACTTTCATATGAGTCTGCTGACGCATGGGTTTCATTAAATCAAAAGCCTTTAATGACTTCTTATTGTCTGTATGATAAATTCCAAATCCCTAGGCTTATATTTAACACCTTTTATTGTCTGGCCCTAACTTTATCCCCTCTCCCGCCCCGGCAAGTCTAAAGCTCACTGAAGCAGGCATTCTTACTGTTTGGTGAATCCTCTCCAGCAATTCTTGGCTTTGTGATTTTGTCCATCCTACTGTCATCCACTGAGAATGCCCCTTCATCCTTCTCCACTTGCACAAAACCCAGAGGACAAATGCTCAAATCCTGCCTGCTCCATCCTGTACTCCTGTGCAACCTGTTGGGCTTTTGTTTACCAGATGCCCGAGTTTGGTGATTTCTGGTGAGAAAACAGAATACCAAGGTTTGATGTGAATGAACTACATTTTCCAGAGGTAGGCTGTCTAAACGTCCTCCAAAAAATACATGCCTTTAAGTCATTTCTCTTTGCCGTTTTGAGTACCAAGTGTCTTCCTCTCTCAATATGTACTTGCTCAAGATCCACTAGACAGATTTTTGCACCATCTCCTCTGAGCAGACTTTGGAGACTCGTGGTGGTATGCTCTCTGGGCACTCTCAGTGTCTTGAGTACAGGAGATTCGCAGTAACTTGTAACTATCGGTTTTTGAGTTTTTGTTTCAAATGTACAGATGCTCCTTATGCAAGTCTGGCCTCAGGGCACTTGACTATCAACAAAAGTAGGGCAATTAGTGAATACGGAAAGGCACATGCAATAGAGATTCTGAGCATAACGATGGGAATGTTTCACACTCTAACCCTTGAATTGCTACATTAAGCTCAAAGATTCAAGACAGAGGGTCTTGGTGGTGAGGGCCGGGAAAAGTGGGTTGGCATGGTGGTAGAAAAGTCCTCTTGTAAATAGATTTAGTTTAAATATCCAGGCCTGTTGTAATACACACTCCACCTACAGAGCCCACATATGAGTAATGGGAACTGACTAACTTTTCAAAACGTTGAGACAGTTGGACTTTGGTCTGGTGGGGTCAGAAGCATCCGAATAGTCTGAGACGTTCTGAAGGCGCTGTGGAAGTGCTCGCGTTGATGCAGCAAATGTTCTGTAGATAATATCTTCCTGCAGAGTTACATCAGATGGAAATCGAGCTGGGTATTTTCTTAGCATCTTGGGCCACAGTACCCTGTTGTGTTTAACTCAAAACTCTTTAAGCCATAATGGAAGGCCCTTAATGGATCATTTGGCATATGTGGTGATGCTTACATGAAACAAACTTCTAAAAAATTTAAACTAAACCTTTTAGAACTTCCCACAAGGGAGCACAGATGTGTTGAAAGGTAATATAATTTGTGGCATCAGAAGCCTGTTGTTAGTCTCTTTAGAAAGCATTCTTCTTTTCCCGACTTCATTTTCTTTTTTATTTCAAAAGAAAATTTATTATTTCATTAAACCAAATATTTTAGCATGCATTTATTTTTTTTCCAGAAATCACATGCAAAGGTAATAGGCTCTTATGATTTCCATCCGGCACAAGTTGCATGCAGGTTTTCTCATCCATTATTTTTATAGGAAAAGCTATATTTAGGCAGAGGTGATGATGTAGTGGGGAAGACAGGCTGAGATATTAAAGTTAATTTACATTTTAAGAAATGTGTATTGCCTAAACTAAAAATTTGAAAGATTTTTTTAAAGATTTATTTATTTACTTACTTGAGAGGTAGAGTTACAGAGAAAGGGAGAGACAGAGAGAAAGGCCTTCTATCTGCTGTTTCACTCCCCAAATGGTCACAAATACCAGAGCTGGGCCGAAGCCAGGAGCCAGGAGCTTCTTCCAGGTCTCCCATATAAGTGCAGGGCCCCAAGCACTTGAGCCATCCCCCGCTGCTTTCACAGGCCATAGCAGGGAGCTAGATCGGAAGAGGAACAGCCGAGACACGAACTGGTGCCCATATGGGATACCATCACCGCAGGCAGAGACTTAGCCTACTGTGCCACAGCACGGGCCCCTGAGAGAGATTTTTATTCAGAATTGCTAACTTCAATAATTTGCTTTTTAAAATATAATCTTATCCTGACTTGATTAATTTGGAAAATTAGCATTTTGTGTTATGCATGTATCCAAGGTATTTATTTCACAGAGACAAAATTGATAGAATTCTCTTTTTTGTTATTTTGCCCTATAAATTCAAAAGAATTTAGCAAGCAAAGTGTCTAGCATGATCCTCTCTTTCTTTTTGTACAAATGAGTTTTGATGACTCTGGGGCCATACAGGCTTAAATTGAAGACAAAATACAACCAAGCCTCTTCCTGTAAAATTTTTAATGGTCCCTTTAAGTGATTGTAGCTGCAGTTATAAGGAATATTATGGTTCATTTTTTCATTTGATCATATATACACAGCAATTTATTTCCTATACAATCTGGATACATAACTCAGTAATTATGACTCAGCTACCCAAAAATATTTGGGCTATGTGAATTAAAAACTGTTCATAATAACCTTGTATTTCTTTCTAAAAACCTATAAAAAGGAATGATTGCTTTTCAGAGAGGCAAAGGATTGTCCGGGAGCCCCAAGGGGGAAAGTATCTGTCCTCTTGGCTTTGCTGGGACACATCCATCTGCTGCCTCTGTTCTCAGCTGTCTGTGGTTGCAAGCAAACAGGCTCATGTTCAGCTTCTGTAGGGAGGCCCACACTTGTCACCTGTAGCATGAATCAAGGCTTCTGACATGAAGCTCAGTTCCATTCATAGAGGATCAAGGTTGGAACTCTTTATTAGAGTTATTGGATTCAAGTTTTACAGCCAGAGAGCTCAGTGATTCTTCACATATCTTTTTGTTTAAAATATACATAATATATTTTAAGTCTGTGATTCAGAGCAAGTTTTCTTGGTAGAGCTTATGCTTTAATTGCCTCAACCACTTTTTTTCTTCCTTCCTTCCTTCCTTCCTTCCTTCCTTCCTTCCTTCCTTTCTCTCTCTCTCTCTCTCTCTCTTTCTTTCTTCCTTCCTTCCTTCCTTCCTTCCTTCCTTCCTTCCTTCCTTCCTTCCTTCCTTCCTTCCTTTCTCTCTCTCTCTCTCTCTCTCTCTCTTTCTTCCTTCCTTCCTTCCTTCCTTCCTTCCTTCCTTCCTTCCTTCCTTCCTTCCTTCCTTCCTTCCTTCCTTCCTTCCTTCCTTTCTTTCTTTCTTTCTTTCTTTCTTTCTTTCTTTCTTTCTTTCTTTCTTTCGAATAAGTAATGCTTAGTCCTTGCATGATGCGTGCAAAACACCTTTCAGATACATGATGAACGCCTTTAATCCTCACAGTGACTCTGTGATGGATATGGTGACCATTCCTGGTTCACAGATGGCTAAGTCACATGCCTAAGGTGACAGAGCTAGAAGGGAGCAGAGCTGCCCTGGAGTCCGTCCCCTGAGCCCTGACCTCTGCTGCGTTACACCACACACACAGATGGCCCCCTGCACCACTGACTGCATGGAACTTCAGGCCACCCCGCAGGGTGCTCTTCCACAGTGATTCAGCAGTCCCAGGAGAAACGCCACAGCCCCATGATACCCCATGATACCCCATGATACCCCATGATACCCCATGATACCCCATGATGCCATCTCCCCCTCACCCCTGATAGTCCAGTCATAGGAGAGGTCGGGATTGGCGCTCTCATCCCTCTGTGCCTCCAGATCCCCTTCAATGGGAGGTCTCTTTGTGCCTTAATCATAAGATACTCTCTTAGTCTTTTTCAGGCTTTTCAGTCATTTTTCAGCTACCAGAGCTAGTTCAGCTTTTATCTCTTTGGGCCTTGGCCTCCTTCTGGCAAAGCCAAGCACAAAGGCTTTGACCACATCCTTCCACTTTTCCACTTGATCATGGCCCTCTTGTCAGTGTCCAGCCCGATCTGAGTCCTTTTGGACGGAATACTGGATTTGACTTCTGGCTCAAAAGGCCCTGGAGGCTGATAATTCTGGAAGGTAAATATGGTCCCAGGTCCTAGGCCCTCCCCTAATGAAACCCTATAGAACAATAGGAAGCTGACCACCCTTTGTTCTGTGACTTGTACCTTCTTAGATGGGTCAGCCCATCTGTTGTAATAGTTCTCACATGGGCTGGCACCGTGGATCACTTGGTTAAACCTCTACCTGTGGCACCGGCGTCCCATATGGGTGCTGGGTTCTAGTTCCGGTTGCTCCTCTTCCAATCCAGCTCTCTGCTATGGCCTGGGAGTGCAGTGGAGGATGGCCCAAGTGCTTGGGCCCTACATCCGCATGGGAGACCAGGAGGAAGCACCTGGCTCCTGGCTTCGGATCGGCATAGCTCTGGCTGTGGTGGCCATTTGAGGGGTGAGCCAATGGAAGGAAGACCTTTCTCTCCTCTCTCTCACTGTCAAAAAAAAAAAAAAAAAAAGAAAAAAAAAAAAAAAGAAATAGCTTCGCCATGAAGTCAAAAGCAGGAGCCAGGAATGAGTCATATTAGGTACACATAAGGGTGTTTCAGAATGCAATCTTCAAAATACAGACATATCACTAGGAAGAGCTATCAGTGCTTACATTGGAAAAACATGGGTATTTATAAGAATCTGACCAAAATTATAAGAACAAAAGGAAAAAATAAAAAAGCTCAAAACATTAAAATGAGAGAATATTAATTTCATACTAAACATAGCTCTCATAAACTTGTGGCTATACAACATTACGATTTCCATATGAGCTGGAAATACTAAATGGTTAATAGTTTCCTCAGTGATTTCTGTCTTGTTATGGCTTCTCCAGTCAATGGTAATAGTTTTGGCAAAATGAAATAACAATATATTTCTATAACCATAAAAATCTACAATAGGTATTTAGCCTGGTTTTGGTATTACACAATAGATATATTAATTTCATATGTAAACTGAGGATAAGAAAAAGTAAAAATCCAGTTTATTAGCCAAGTGTGTGGTATAACAAAGTTTTTAAACATCTTGAAACATTCTTATGGTCAGTACCCTTATGTGTACCTAATATGACTCATTCCTGGCTCCTGCTTTTGACTTCATGGCGAAGCAAAATTTATTAATAATTGCAGGAAAAGAAAAGGAAATGGACATCTTGTATCAAACAAGCCACCATGTGGAACCCCTTGTCTAAAGTAGAGTGGGCACTCGGACCTGCTCATCTATGCCAACTACAGGACAGATCAGGCAGAAACAAAAGGTGCCCAGTAACAGGGAGAGGGTAGGATGTCAGCCTTCTCAGGGGCTGGCTGTGTGATGGGGATTTGTGTGGTCTCATAGCATGACTGCCGAAGCAACTGGAATAATCTCAAATTTTCTATTTTCCTTCTTGCACTGGTAGTGTAGGGTCATAGCTTGAACAAACAGGAAGAGAATAAATAAATGATCAACTGCAAAGTTTTTTAGGAGTGTTTGAATATTGTCTGTCAAAAAAGTTACCTTGGCTGAAGAGGTTTGGGTTTATTTTTTTCTTTGCCACTTTCCTAAGTGCATTCAGTAAAGATACTTCGCGTTTTTGCTGCTTTGTGGTTATTGCTGAGTGTTTACTTGTGGACGCGAGTGCATTATGAGGAGGCAACTTTTTACAAGTAATTTGAAAAGTGAGACGAACACAATTCTGTAAAATGAAGCACACAGTTGTCAAGGATGGTTGACCTCTGACTTCTGCCTGAATTGCTTCACTATCGAATTGAACGTAAACTTCTTTTGTCAACAGACGAAATGAAGTGAAAAAGAATCTGCATACCACATGTTGGTTCTCAGGAAGAAAGAAACACTCTTCTGCTAGTGCGGTCTCACAGGGGGTTATGCCTTGTATTTTTACCAAAGTTCTTGAAAATGAAATTTGCTTAAGAGCCATCATAAATATTCCTCTTCTACATGATAAAGGGTTTTTGGGCAAATTCATAAATTGCTATAGAAGGGAGGTTTGAATCTATTTGCTGGCACTTTAAAATAAGAAATTAGGTGCATACCATAAGTGCAGCTGTGCAAGAAACTGCCATCTATCTCAACCTGAATTTATTTTATCCAGTTCCTATCTGGAAGGCTTTTTTTCCCCCAGTGCAATTTATTAAGCAAACAGGCCTGATGTTGGTACTTTTGACAGATTACAAGAACAAAGGGCTTTGCGTTGGGGCTTTCATGGGTCTCATAAGCAGACAATCCTAACAAATCCTGCATAGCCAGTCTTTTGATTCTCCCTCATCACTTTAGCCTATCCCAGTTGGTTCTGGTCACCTCAGGAGACTGGCTGCTTGTGAATTTTCCTGTTGCTGTTTGCATTTCCTCTTTAGTATTAAAGCCAATCAGTTTCTCATTATCCAGAGGATCCAGTTTTGGCATTTTAATTTTAGCCAGAATTTTCAGAGTCTCTGTTACAAGGTGCTAACTGTTTTTAAATATCAGTTTTAAGAACAAAGGAAGGAAACTTTTTATATCGTTGCTGTCTAATAATAACATATAAAACATGTTGAAATAAAGCTGTGGTCATTATGACGTTGAGTCTTATTAATACATTATTTTGTTATTAGCATACTTCTTTGTAAAATAGCATTCTAAGAAAGTTTCAAACAATTTAGGGAATCTTTATTTTTCCTTTTTAAAAATTTTATTTTAGGTATACAAATTTCATGTATTTTATATATAGAGATATATAGAGAACATAGTGATACTTTCCATCCTACCCTCCCTCCTGCCCATGATCCCACTCTCTCCTATTCCCATTCTTATTCTTTCACAAAGATCTATTTTCAGTTAACTTTATACTCATAAGATTAACTCTACACTAAGTAAAGAGTTCAACAAATAGTATGAAGAAGAAAAAAAATACTGCTATTCAGCCCAGTTGAGACAAGGGCTGTTCAAAATAATCACATCTCAAAGTGTCAATTTCACTCCTATAGATTACCTTTTTTTTTAAGATTTTATTTATTTATTTGATAGGTAGAGTTACAGACAATGAGAGAGAGACAGAGAGAAAGGTCTTCCTTCCATTGGTTCACTCCCCAAATGGCCGCAACGGCCAGAGCTGTGCCGATCCGAAGCCAGGAACCAGGTGCCTCTTCCCAGGACTTGGGCCATCTTCTACTGCTATCCCAGGCCACAGCAGAGAGCTGGACTGGAAGAGGAGCAACTGGGACTAGAACTGGCACCCATATGGGATGCCAGCGCCACAGGCGGAGCATTCACCTAGTATGCTATGGTGCTGGCCCCCTATAGATTACCTTTTAGGTACTCTATTAGTTACCACAAATCAAAGAGAACATACAGTATTTATCTTTTTGGGACTGGCTTATTTCACTAAGTATAATGTTTTCCAGTTGCATTCATTTTGTTGCAAATGACAGGATTTCTTTCTTTTTTTTTTTTTTTTTTTTTTTTTTTACAGCTAAGTAGTACTTCATAGTGTATATATACCATAATTTCTTTATCCAGTCATCAGTTGATGGACATCTGGGTAGATTCCATATCTTAGCTATTGTGAAGTGAGCTGTAATAAACATGGGGGTACATATAACTCTTTCTTATGCTGATTTCATTTCATTTGGGTAAATTCCCAGGAATGGGATGACTGGGTATATGGTAGGTCTGTATTCAGATTTCTGAGGTATCTCCATACTGTCTTCCACAGTGGTTGTACTGTGGAAGTTTATATTTCCACCAACAGTGGATCAGGGTACCTTTTCTCCATGTCCTCATCAGCATTTGTATATTGTTGATTTACGTATGAGAGCCATTCTAACTGGGGTGAGATGAAACCTCATTGTGGTTTTGATTTGCATTTCCCTGATGGCTAGTGATCCTGAGCATATCTGTTGGCCATTTGCATTTTCTCTTTTGAAAAATGTCTGTTCAAGTCCTTTGACTTAACTGGATTTTTTGTTGTTGTTGAGTTTCTTGATCTCTTCATAGATTCCAATTATTAATCCTTTCTCAGTTGCATAGTTAAAAATAATTTGTCCTGTTCTGTTGGTTGCCTCTTCACTTTGCTATGAGTTTCTTTTGTTATGCGGAAGCTTCTCCACTTGATGTAATTCCATTTGTCAATTTTGGCTTTGATTGCCTGTGCTTCTGAGGTATTTTCCAAGAAGTCATTGCCTACACCATTGTCTTGCAGAGTTTCCCCAATGTTCTCAAGTAATCTGATGGTATTGGTTCATAGATTTAGATTTTTTGAGTGGATTTTTGTGTAAGGTATAAGGTAGGCATCTTGCCCCATACTTTTGCATGTGGAGATTCAGTTTTCCCAGCACCACTTGTTGAAGAGACTGTCCTTGCTCAAGTGATTGATTTTAGCTCCTTTGTCAAAAATATGTTGGTTATAGATGAGTGGATTGATTTCTGGAGTTTCCATTTTGTTCTGTTGGTCTATACATGTTTATTTTGCCAGTACCAGCTCTTTTGATTATAAATGCCCTGCAGTATTTCTTAAAATCTAGGGTTGTAATGCCTCTGGCTCTGTTTTTGTTATATAAGATTGCTTTAGCTATTTGGGGTCTGTTATGTTTCCATATGAATTTCAGCACATTTTTTAGATCTGAGAAGAGTGACATTGTTATTTGGATTGGGATTGCATTGAATCTTTCAATTGCTTTGGGTGGTATGGACATTTTGATAACAATTCTTCTAATCCATTAACATGGAAGATTTTTTTCCTTCTTATATTTCTTTCTTTAATGTTTTATAATTTTCATCATATAGATCTTTGATATCTCTGGTTACATTGATTCCAAGGTATTTAATTTTTTTTTGCAGCTATTGTGATTTGGATTATCTCAGAAGTTCATTCTCAGCCTGGCATTGTCTGTATATATAAGGGCTATTGATTTTTGTGTGTTACTTTTATATCAGGCCACTTTACCAAACTCTCTTAGTGAAATCTTTTGAATCCTCTCTATATAGAATCAGGTCATCCGCAAATAGGGATAGTTTAACTTCCTCCTTTCCAATTTGTATCCTTTTGATTTCTTTTTCTTTCCTATTGGCTTTGGCTAAGCCTTCCAGGATTTTAATTATTCCCCTCCTTATTATTATCTTTCTTTTAAAATTTCTCCCTGGCTCTTTTTTTAAAAATTTTATTTTATTTATTTGAAAGGCAGAATTACAGAGAGGCAAAGGCAGAGAGAAAAGAGAGGTCTTCCATCTGCTGGTTCACTCCCCAGATGGCATCCATGGCTAGAGCTGTGCTGATCCAAAGCCAGGAGCCAGGAGCTTCCTTCTGGTCTCTCATGCAGGAATAAGGACCCAAGGACTTGGGCCATCTTCAACTGCTTTCCCAGCCTGTAGCAGAGAGCTTGATTGGAAGTGGAGCAGCCAAGACTTGAACCGTTGCCCATATGGGATGCCAACACTATAGGCAGTGGCTTTACCTGCTATGCCACAGCACTGGCCCCTCCTCATGACTCTTTGGTCTCATACTTCCTCTGCAACTATTTTATTTATTTATATATAGGAGGCAGATTTCATATATTTTGTATATACAGTTTTAAGAACATAATAATGACACTTTTTTCCTCCCCCTTCCTCACACCTCCTTCCTTGCTTACTTTTTGTTTAATTTTTACAATACATACTTTCAATTTACTTTATAATCACAAGCTTAATCCACTACTAAATAGTCAACAAGTAGTAAGTAGAAATATCACTATTCCTCAGGAGACTAGAAGGCAGCTGTAAATAATAATAAAATCTCAATATGTCAATTTTACTCAATTATGTTATAATTTTTTGTACTCTATATTGTAGTTACCAAAATCAGAAAGAACATGATATTTGTCTTTTTGGGACTGGCTTATTTCATTAAGAATAATGGCCTCCAATTGCATCCATTTTGTTTTGAAAGACAGGAATTATTCTTTTTTATGACAGGGTAGTATTCCAGTGAGTATATATTCCAAATTTTATTTATCGAGTTATCAGTTGATGGACATCTGGATTGATTCCAAATCTAAGTTATTATGAATTGAGCTGGGGGGTACAGATAACTCTTTCTTTTTTTTTTTTAAAGAATTGTTTTAATTTATTTAAAATAGTTACAGAGAGAGATAGATCCAGAGAGAGAGAGAGAGAGCAAGGTCTTCCATTCTCTGGTTCACTCCCCAAATGACCACAATGGCCAGAGCTGAGCTGATCCGAAGCCAGGAGCTTCTTCTGGGTTTCCCATGAGGGTGCAGGGGCCCAAGGACTTGGGCCATCTTCCTCTGCTTTCCCAGGCCATAGCAGAGAGTTGGCTTGAAAGTGGAGCAGTCAGGACTCGAACCAGTGCCCATATGCGATGCTGGCCCTGCAGGCCAGGGCTTTAACCCACTGCACAACAGCTCCAGCCCCAGATAACACTTTCATATGATTTCCTTTCCTCTGAGTAAATTTCTAAGGGTGGGATAGTTGAGTCCTGCAGTAGGCCAATTTTCAGATTTCTTTTTTTTTTTTAACTTTTGTTTAATGAATATAAATTTCCAAAGTACAGCTTATGGATTACAATGGCTCCCCCCCCATAACTTCCCTCCCACCTGCAACCCTCCCCTTTCCCACTCGCTCTCCCCTTCCATTCACATCAAGATTCATTTTCAATTCTCTTTATATACAGAAGATCAGTTTAGTATATAATAAGTAAAGATTTCAACAGTTTGCCCCCACATAGCAATACAAAGTGAAAAAATACTATTGGAGTACTAGCTATAGCATTAAATAACAGTATACAGCACATTAAAGACAGAGATCCTACATGATATTTTTTAAAAATTGATTAATTTTCTATGCAATTTCCAATTTAACACCAGGTTTTTTTTTTTCATTTTCAATTATCTTTATATACAGAAGATCGATTCAGTATATACTAAGTAAAGATTTCATCAATTTGCACCCACACAGAAACACAAAGTGTAAAAATACTGTTTTAGTACTAGTTATAGCATCACTTCACATTGTACAACACATTTAAGGACAGATCCCACATGAGACATAAGTACACAGTGACTCCTGTTGTTGATTTAACAATTTGACACTCTTGTTTATGGCATCAGGAATCTCCCTAGGCTCTAGTCATGAGCTGCCAAGGCTATGGAAGCCTTTAGGGTTTGCCGACTTTGATCTTATCCCGATAGGGTCATAGTCAAAGTGGAAGTTCTCTCCTCCCTTCAGAGAAAGGTACCTCCTTCTTTGATGGCCCTGTTCTTCCCACTGGGATCTCACTCGTAGAGATCTTTCATTTAGGTCTTCTTTATTTATTTTTTTTTTTTGCCGGAGTGTCTTGGCTTTCCATGCCTCAAATACTCTCATGGGCTCTTGAGCCATATCCGAATGCCTTAAGGGCTGATTCTGAGGCCAGAGTGCTATTTAGGACATGTGCCATTCTATGAGTCTGCTGTTAAACTTCTTAACATTTCTGTGTCCTATAAGTTTGATGTGTGTTTAATCTTCATTTGTTTCTAAGAATCCTTTGATTTCCCTTTTGGTTTCTTCTATGACCTACTGTTCATTAAGAAGCATGTTGTTGTCTCCATGTGTTTGCATATTTTCTGGAGTTTTTTTTTTTTTTACATTATTAATTTCCAGCTTCATTCCACTGTGGTCAGAAAAGATATATGTTATGATTTCAGTTTTCTTTGAAATTCTTGAGATTTGTTTTATGGCCTGGCATATAGTCTATCCCAGATAATGTTCTATGCATTTATGAAAAGAATGCATGTTCTGTAGCTGTGGGATACAGGTATCAATTAGATCTATTTGAACAACAGTGTAGATTAGCCCTGCGTATTGATTTCTTTGTCTAGTTGAGCTGTCCGTTAGTGAAAATGGGGGGTGTTGGAGTCCCCCATTTTTATTGTACTGGAGTATATGTCTCCCTTTATGTCCATTAACATTTGCTTTAAATAGCCAGGTGCCCTAGAATTGGGTACACATCCATTTACTGTAGCTCATCACCCTGTTGAATTGGTCCCTTTATCATTACATAATGCCCTTCTTGCCTCATAACAGTTTTGTCTTAAAGTCTATTTTGTCTGATATTAGGACAGATACTCCTGCTCATTTTTGGTTTCCATTAGCATGGAATATCTTTTTTCCATCCTTTCACTTTCAATCTGTGTGTATCTTTGTTGGTGAGGTCTTTTACTTTTGGGCAGCCAGGAGCGTCATCCAGGTCTCCCATATGGGTGGCAGGGGCCCAAATACTTGGACCATATTCTGCTGCTTTTCCTAGGCTATTAGCAGGGAACTGGATTGGAGGTGCAACAGCTGGGATATGAACTAGTGCCCGTATGAGATGCCAGCATCGCAGGCAGCAGCTTTACTTACTATGCCACAATGCTGACTCTCAGATAAGAAAGATTAAAATAAAAAACTAATGAAAAAAACTCAAGTGCTTTCTAATTCATATTACTAGATAAAATATATACAAATAAATGACAAAATATATATTTTTTAAAAAGAACATAGGAAAGCAATCTGTGAATGTAACTTCTCACTTGGTATTCAGTGGTCAGAAGGCCCAATTTTAAACTTCCTTTTCAACATCAATCTATATAAAGATGTTTGGATTTCTGTATGACTTATTTGAGGAAGTTCATGTTATAATTTCTTACATTTTATAAATTTGGTTTCTAAATGAGTCAGGTTTTGATTTTTTGACCTGTGTTCCTAATGATATATCTATTTTTTTTTTGACAGGCAGAGTGGATAGTGAGAGAGAGAGACAGAGAGAAAGGTCTTCCTTTTTGCCGTTGGTTCACCCTCCAATGGCCGCCGCGGTAGGCTCGCTGCGGCCGGTGCACCGCGCTGATCCGATGGCAGGAGCCAGGTGCTTCTCCTGGTCTCCCATGGGGTGCAGGGCCCAAGCACTTGGGCCATCCTCCACTATACTCCCTGGCCACAGCAGAGAGCTGGCCTGGAAGAGGGGCAACCGGGCCTAATGATATATCTATCTACTGTGTAGAAGCATATTGTGGACTCAGGATGATGATAAGACATGAACATGACAGTCTGATGGGACACGGCTATGTCAGGCCATTTTCTGTCACTACAACACAATACCTGACACTGGGCCCTTTTTAAAAAATAAGGATTATTTAGTTCACAGTTTTGGAGCCTGGAAGTCCAGGATCAGGTTGTGCCACATGCTTGGACTGTGGTTGGGCCCACATGGCAGGTGGCATCACAACAGCAAGTGCATAGAGAGATGAGAGCTTATGGCAGGACGGGAAGCCAGAGAAATTCCTCAGTAGGGCTTGCTAGTCTGTAACAACCACTCTCCCAGGAATTAAAGTTCCATCACCCTATTGTGGCACTGGGGCCAATCCCTCAGCACATGAACCCTTGGGATACAAAGCACACTTAAATCATAGTACCAGCCTTTGGGCTTCAGGACAGGTCAGCAGGCATTCTTGTGTTTCCTGTTGGAATATGTAACTCAGGAAGAAATCAATGGGACACTGAAGTTATGGGGGAAAAGCAAATGGCTTCCCATCCCCCCTTGATGGCTACAGCTGCTTCATCCTGGGTCAGCAGGATTTCACAGTGACACAGGAAATATTTTATGTATCAGGCTAGACACAACCACTGGTTAGGTTGCCTGCTGTGCTTCTGCTTGTGGCTAAAGCTCAAAGTGCTCATTCTTTTCTAATTCTGCTGTCCCCTACTGGAGATGATCCAGGCTGATCCTCAGCAGAGCCTCAGATCCTTAGGGGCAATTTCATCTGAGAACGAAGGTTCTGATGGGGCTGAGTGCTGGTGGTGCATTGTGGAGACAAGTGGTCCCCAGGGCCTGTGACTCAAAGAATTTGGTGAGTCAGAATGGGGGCTTCCAGCAAACATTAACTGGGTACCCACCCACTTATTATAGGACTGGGAGACAATGGTGGATGGCACATATCCCTTATATAGCATGAATTCTTCTTCTGGAAGTTAGCATAATCACATAAGGGCTGTGCCACGGAGGGACATTTTTTGCCCGAGAGAGTCATACAAAATCTTTAGAATGGATAACTTACTTACCTACTTTTTTTTTGATTAACATGTAGTACTTGTACATTTCTATAGAGTTCACTACAATATTTCAGCACATGTATACTGTATAAACTGATCAAATCAGATGATTAGCATTTTCATTTCCTTTTCTTTATGTTTGGAGTCTCTGAAAGCCTGTCTTTTAGATCTTTATGAAGTTTGTGTTATATTGAAGTGAACTATGGTTTTCCCTCTCTGTAGGGGAACTCTAGAACTTATTACTTCCTTGTTTTGATACTCATTAAAATAGTTAAGTTCTGAGATGGTATTTGTGGCATGAGGGGTTCACCACACGAGGAAACACAAGAATGAGAGCAAATGACATGGACATTACTGTTTGTGCTTCGTGCAAAAGCATGTGTCATGAGTATACATGATACATTTGTGGACTTACATTTGCAAGCTGGTGTAGCTGCTGTGTAAGTATGTTGGAGGAAGGAGTATGAAAGGAGGGTGGGAGTGGGAGTTGATGTTGGAGTGTGAAGACAATTCTGCCTGGAAAGCATGGGGAACTGTTAAGCTGGAGGATGGCATGATCACGTATCCATTTGGATGAGCTAACTCTGTTCATCTCCGAGGATGGATTAAAACTGGAGAGAGCCTGATAACGGGAGGGCAATTACAAAGCAGGTGGATGACTGGTACAGAAGGCCTGAGCCAGCAGCATGATATCAAATTGAGATAATGGATTTACCATAAAATTCTGAGTTAGAAGCAAGTGAGCCAAAAAAGAGAGGTTGACTCTAAAGTCTTGAACTTAAGTATCTGGGAGATGGTTGTGTCTTTAACAAAAGAGAATGTAGGCAGGGAGCAGCTTGGATTAGTGTGGAGATAGGATTCCCAACTGTAGAGCCCCTTTTATGGCTCAGTGCAGACCCAGAGCCTTCATTTCCGGGATCTGAGCCTGTCCTGGCATCATCACTGTGATCAACAGAGTGCAGAAGACAGCAGTTTTTCTGTTCAATGGATAAAGTCAGCATAGAGAAAGGAAGTTTTTGTTTTTCCCAATAGAACCATATTTGTTTTTAAATTCTAGACTTACAGAAAATTGAGAAGATAGAACAGAAATTTTCCATATTCTGTGTACCCAATTTCTTCTATTATCAACATCGAAATGACTATGGTGTATTTGTTTTTTTTTTTAAACTTTTATTTAGTAAATACAAATTTCCAAAGTACAGTTTATGAATTACAATGGCTTCCCCCCCATAACTTCTCTCCCACTTGTACCCCTCCCATCTCCCGCTCCCTCTCCCATTCCATTCACATCAAGATTCATTTTCAATTCTCTTTATATACAGAAGATCAATTTAGTATATATTAAGTAAAATTTCATCAGTTTGCACCCACACAGAACATAATGTGTAAAATACTGTTTCAGTACCAGTTATACCATTATTTCACATTGGACAACACATTAAGGACAGAGATCACACATGAGGAATAAGTACACAGTGACTCTTGTTGTTGACTTAACAATTTGACACTCTTGTTTATGGTGTCAGGAATCTCCCTAGGCTCTAGTCATGAGTTGCCAAGGCTATGGAAGCCTTTTGAGTTCACTGACTATGATCTTATTTAGACAAGGTCATAGTCAAAGTGGAAGTTCTTTCCTCCCTTCAGAGAAAGGTACCTCCTTTGATGACCCGTTCTTTCCACTGGGATCTCACTCGCAGAGATCTTTCATTTAGGTCTTCTTTCTTTCTTTCTTTTTTTTTTTTTTTTTAGCAGAGTGTCTTGGCTTTCCATGCCTCAAATACTCTCCTGGGCTCTTCAGCCATATCCGAATGCCTTAAGGGCTGATTCTGAGGCCAGAGTGCTGTTAAGGACATCTGCCATTCTATGAGTCTGCTGTGTATCCTGCTTCCCATGTTGGATCGTTCTCTCCCTTTTTGATTCTATCAGTCAGTATAAGCAGACACTAGTCTTGTTTGTATGATCCCTTTGACTCTTAGACCTATCAGTGTGTTCAGTTGTGAACTGAAGATGATCACTTGGACTAGTGAGATGGCATTGGTACATGTCACCTTGATGGGATTGAATTGGAATCCCCTGGCATGTTTCCAAGTCTGATTGAGCATGCCCCAAATTGTACATCTCTTCCCTCTCTTATTCCCACTCTTATATTTAACAGGGATCACTTTTCAGTTAAATTTAAACACCTAAGAATGATTGTGTATTAATTACAGAGTTCAACCAATAGTATTAAGTAGAACAAAAAAATACTAAAATGATAAAGTATTAAATTGTACATCAACAGTCAGGACAAGGGCTGATCAAGTCACTGTTTCTCACAGTGTCCATTTCACTTCAACAGGTTTCCTTTTTGGTGCTTGGTTAGTTGTCACTGATCAGGGAGAACATATGATATTTGTCCCTTTGGGACTGGCTTAATTCACTCAGCATGATGTTTTCCAGATTCTTCCATTTTGTTGCAAATGACCGGATTTCATTGTTTTTTACTGCTGTATAGTATTCTATAGAGTACATGTCCCATAATTTCTTTATCCAGTCTACTGTTGATGGGCATTTGGGTTGGTTCCAGGTCTTAGCTATTGTGAATTGAGCTGCAATAAACATTAAGGTGCAGACAACTTTTTTGTTTGCCAATTTAATTTCCTTTGGGTAAATTCCAAGGAGTGGGATGGCTGGGTTGTATGGTAGGGTTATATTCAGGTTTCTGAGGAATCTCCAGACTGACTTCCATAGTGGCTTTACCAGGTTGCATTCCCCCCAACAGTGGGTTAGTGTCCCTTTTCCCCCACATCCTTGCTAGCATCTGTTGTTGGTAGATTTCTGAATGTGAGCCATTCTAACCGGGGTGAGGTGAAACCTCATTGTGGTTTTGATTTGCATTTCCCTGATTGCTAGTGATCTTGAACATTTTTTCATGTGTCTGTTGGCCACTTGGATTTCCTCTTTGGAAAAATGTCTATTGAGGTCCTTGGCCCATCTCTTAAGTGGGTTGTTTGTTTTGATGTTGTGGAGTTTCTTGATCTCTTTGTAGATTCTGGTTATTAACCCTTTATCTGTAGTATAGTTTGCCAATATTTTTTCCCATTCTGTCGGTTTCCTATTCACTTTCCTGACTGTTTCTTTTGAAGTACAGAAACTTCTCAATTTGATGCAATCCCAAATGTTAATTTTGGCTTTGACTGCCTGTGCTTCTGGGGTTTTTTCCAAGAAGTCTTTTCCAGTACCTATATCTTGCAGGGTTTCTCCAATGTTCTCTAATAATTTGATGGTGTTGGGTCACAGATTTAAGTCTTTAATCCATGTTGAGTGGATTTTTGTGTAAAGTGAAAGGTAGGGGTCTTGCTTCATGCTTCTGCACGTGGAAATCCAGTTTTCCCAGCACCATTTATTGAATAGACTGTCCTTACTCCAGGGATTGGTTTTGGATCCTTGATCAAATATAAGTTAGCTGTAGATGTTTGGATTGATTTCTGGTGTTTCTATTCCATTCCATTGGTCTATCCATCTGTTTCTGTACCAGTACCACGCTGTTTTGATAACAACTGCCCTGTGGCATGTTCTGAAATCTGGTATTGTGATGCCTCCAGCTTTGTGTTTGTTGTACAAGATTGCTTTAACTATCTGAGGTCTCCTGTGTCTCCATACGAATTTCAGCATCATTTTTTCCAGATCTGAGAAGAATGCCTTTGGTATTTTGATTGGTATCGCATTGAATCTATAAATTGCTTTTGGGAGAATGGACATTTTGGTGATGTTGATTCTTCCAATCCATGAGCATGGAAGATTTTTCTGTTTTTTGGTACACTCTTCTATTTCTTTCTTTAAGATTTTGTAATTTTCATCGTAGAGATCTTTAACATCCTTGGTTAAGTTTATTCCAAAGTATTTGATTGTTTTTGTAGCTATTGTGAGTGGGATTGATTTTAGAAGTTCTTTCTTAGCCATGGCATTGCCTGTGTATACAAAAGCTGTTGATTTTTGTGCATTGATTTTATATCCTGCTACTTTGCCAAACTCTTCTATGAGTTCCAATAGTCTCTTAGTAGAGTTCTTTGGATCCCCTAAATAAAGAATCATATCGTCTGCAAAGAGGGATAGTTTGAGTTCTTCCTTCCCAATTTGTATCCCTTTAATTTCCTTTTCTTGCCTAATAGCTCTGGCTAAGACTTCCAGAACTATATTGAATAGCAGTGGTGAGAGTGGGCATCCCTGTCTGGTACCAGATCTCAGCGGAAATGCTTCCAACTTTTCCCCATTCAATAGGATGCTGGCTGTGGGTTTTTCATAAATTGCTTTGATTGTATTGAGGAATGTTCCTTCTATACCCAGTTTGCTTAGAGTTTTCATCATGAAAGGGTGTTGTATTTTATCAAATGCTTTCTCTGCGTCTATTGAGAGAATCATATGGTTTTCCTTCTGCAGTCTATTAATGTGGTATATCACATTGATTGTTTTGTGAACATTGGCCTGTCCCTGCATTCCCCACCACTTGGTCCGGGTGGATGATCTTTCTGATGTGTTGTTGGATTCTATTGGCCAGAATTGTATTGAGGATTTTTGCATCTATGTTCATCAGGGATATTGGTCTGTAATTCTCTTTCAATGCTATATCTTTTTCCGGCTTAGGAATCAAGGTGATGCTGGCTTCATAGAAAGAATTTGGGAGGATTCCCTCTTTTTTGATTATTCTGAATAGTTTGAGAAGAATTGGAGTTAGTTCTTTAAATGTCTGGTAGAATTTGGCAGTGAATCCATCTGGTTCTGGGCTTTTCTTTGTTGGGAGGGCCTTTATTACTGTTTCAATTTCTGTTTCGGTTATGCGTCTGTTTAGGTTTTCTATGTCTTCCTGGTTCAATTTAGGTAGGTTGCATGTGTTCAGGAATCTATCCATTTCTGATAGATTTCCCTATTTGCTGGCATACAAGTCTTTGTAGTAATTTCTGATGATTCTTTTTATTTCTGTGGTGTCTGTTGTTACGTTTCCTTTTTCATCTCTGACTGTATGGATTTGGGTCTTTTCTTTTTTTAGTTAGTTGGGCCAATGGGGTGTCAATTTTGTTTATTTTTCAAAAAACCAGCTCCTCGTTTGGCTGATTTTTTTGTAATTTTTTTTTTTTTTGGATTCAATCCTGTTGATTTCTTCTCTGATTTTAATTATTTCTCTTCTCCTACTAGATTTGGGTTTGGTTTGCTGCGGATTTTCTAGATCCTTGAGATGAATTAAAAGCTCATTTATTTGGTGCCTTTCCAATTTCTTGATGTAGGAACCTATTGCTATAAACTTTTCTCTTAACACTGCTTTTGCTGTATCCCATAAGTTTTGGTATGTTGTGCTGTTATCCTCATTTACTTCCAGAAACTTTTTGCTTTCTCTTTTTATTTCTTCTATGATCCAATGTTCATTCAGGAGCATGTTGTTCAATCTCCATGTGTTTGCATATGCTCTAGGCATTCCTGAGTTGCTAATTTCCAATTTCATTCCCCTATGGTATGACAAGCACATCGTATGATTCTAATTCTTTTGAATTTGCTGAGACTTGCTTTATGGCCTAGTATGTGGTCAGTCCTAGAGTAGGTTCCATGTACTGCTGAGAAGAATGTAAATTCTTTATGTGTAGGATGAAAAGTTCTATAGATATCTGTTAGATCCATTTGGGCTATAGTGTCGTTTAAATCTACTGTCTCCTTGTTGATCTTCTGTCCTGTTGATCTATTTCTGAGAGTGGAGTATTGAAGTCCCCCAGTACTATTGTTTTGGAGTCTAAGTCTCCCTTTAAGTCCCTTAACAAGTCTTTTAAATAAACCGGTGCCCTGTAATTAGGTGCATATGCATTGATAATCATTATATCTTCCTGTTGAATGGATCCCTTAATCATTATATAGTGTCCCCTTTGTCTCTCTTAACAGTTTTTGTGTTAAAGTTTATTTTGTCTGATATTAAGATGGCTATGCCCGCTCTTTTTTCATTTCTGTTGGCATGGTATATCTTTTTCCAGCCTTTCACTTTCAGTCTGTATGCATCTTTGTTGGAAAGATGTGTTTCTTGTAAGCAGCAAATAGATGGGTTTTGTTCCTTAACCCAATCAATCTATGTCTTTTAACTGGACAGTTGAGGCCATTAATGTTCAATGTGACTATTGATAAGTAGTAATTTCTTCTATTATCTGATATTATCAACACTGAAATGACTATGGTGTATTTGTTATAATTGATGAGCCAATGTTAATACATTGTTGTAACTAGAGTATATAGTATATAGTTATTCAGACTTCCTTAGTTTTTACCTAATGCCCTGTTTCTGTCCCGAATCTCATCTTGGATTCTACTTTACATTGAGTCATCGTGTCTCCTTATGCTCCTTCAGGCTGAAAGAGTTATTATCAGATTTCCTTTGTTTGGTTCACCTCCACAGTTTTGAGGAGGATGGGTCAAGTACTACGTTTCAGTAGGTTTTGCCTGATAATTTCCTCATAATTAGACTGGGGTGATAGGATTTGGGAAGATCATGGAGGTGAAGTGTGATTCTTATCATATTATCTCAAGGATACATACTGTTAACATGATCTATAATAATTAGTGTTAACCTAATCAGCTGGATGAGGTGATGTTTGTCAGATTTGTCCACTGAAAATTTACTCTAAAAATCCCTTTTCCATTTTGTACTCTTTGGAAATAGTCACTATATGCGGGCTGTAGTTAAGGACTGGGGATTTGTGCTCCATGTCCTTAGAGTAGAATAACTTTATCTATTATCTGCATAAGATATTTGTCTCATTTTCATTTATTCAATTATATACATCATATGGACTCGGATATTTAGTTGATACTTTGAGTTATGTTATAATACCTGTTATATGTTTTGTTGTTCACATTGCTTCAATTTTGGCCACTGGCAACACTTTCAGTTGACTCCTGAACCAGGAATGAATAGTTTTAAGCATACCATGTCTCAATGCCATAGTCTGTGCTTGAGTTATAGTTGGAAAAAATCTGTTTGAGGAAGGTATGGGAAATGGGATAGCAGATGTTGGAAGGTCCAGAGTTCAATGCTTAGCAATTAATTGGAAGATCCTCTGCATTCTTAAGCATGGAAAGGACATGATGACTAGTATGTTGGAAAATTACTTTGAAAGTCCCATTAATTGCACAATCTCACTGATTCATTCATTTACCAAACTTTTATGGAGACCTTATTTTATCACCTGCATTGTAGAGGAGGAACATGATGGAGAATGAGAGCTAACATTTACTGCACATGTGCCTGGTACATGGCAGTTTACATACTCAATTTGTGTAAGTCTATCAACCTAATGAGATCGATATTGTTTTCAACATTTTATAGGTGGTACCACTGAGTTTGTTTGTCCTGGGAGAAGCCAGAAGTTATGTGGAAAGTCTAACTATCTTGAGAATATCATGCTGTGTGGGAGCCCATGCTAAACAAATGTAGACATTTGGCCAGTTATCTTAACACAGGTGTCAGAAGTGTAAATGAAGAAACCTGATTATTCCAGTCCCCACCAACATCTACCTTCAATCGCATGTGAGTTTCTGAGTAAGAACCAGATAACTGATGACAGTTAACACATGAGAAATAATCCACAGAGTTTGGGGATAGTTTGCAGCAATACCTAACTGTAACTCTAGCAAACAAGGGTATTAATTCTCTGCACTGCCCTCTTTCAGTAGCATCTACTGTTCCTATAAAGATCCTAGACTGAGGCAAAGAATATGGGGGACCATTACATTAATTTGTTGAGAGTTCTATGGTGGCCTGGCTTGAGTTGGGTTCTCTTCTTTTTTTTAGAGATTTATATATTTATTTTGAAAATGAGAGTTACAGAGAGAGAAGGAGAAAGATATAGTGATACAGAGATATAGAGATACTCATAGAGACAGACAGATAGATAGAGAGCCTCTACCCACTAGTTCATTCCCCAGATGGTCTCAACAGCAATTACTGGTCCAGACTCAAGCTAGAAGCTTCATCTGGGTCTCTCTCATGGATGGCAGGGGCCCCAAATACTTGGGCCATCTTCTGCTTTTCCCAGGACATTAGCAGGGAGCTGGACCAGAAGTGGAACAGCTGGGACACAAATGGGCATCCAGATTGGGACTTTATTTACTTCACCATGATACTGGTTCCAAGTTGGGTTATTTATGGGCAAGAAGAAGCAGATTTGCATATAATCTTACAAAAGCTTACATTACAGTAGAGTAAAAATTGCACTCCATCATTATAGAGTGGAACATCATTGTAGAGTGAAGTTTGTTATCAAATAGTATTAAGTTGGTGGTTGCTTTCTCAATTTCTGGTTGTCTGACCTTGGGCAAATACTTTAACTGATTCTCAGCTTTAAAGTGGAGATGATTTGGTGATAATAATTGTTCCAATGGTACAATTATAGGTGCTCAGTTAAGGTTTTCTCATAGTTTTCTAAGCATATTTCTATTATAATGCTGTTACATTGCATTAGAATTTTATTTATAGTCTGTCTCCGTAGACTCTCAGCTTTGTTAGGAAACCCAGTTTATATTAAATATTTCTTATTCTTGTTGATTAGCACAGCACGCAGAGTTCATTCCAATAGCTGTTGAATGAAAGAAGGAATTGATGAACCAGTAAGTAAAGCGTCATTGTTTTGGAGGAATGAAAGAAGGGCAAAAAAAAAAAAAAATTCAGTGGTAATTAGCCTATTTGGTTAGGCATTTGGAAATTCCATTAGTTAAAAGAAAAAAAAAACTAAAGGGAGAAAGAATGAATTCTAAGACTAACAGGAATTTGTTGGTAGTGAAAAACATGTAATATTTGGTCGAGAAAGAGATCTGGCCAAGAAGAAAGTTTGAGGAGTGTTTGTAAGCTTCACATAAAGTTTGTAAGGGAGAAATGGGTGCTGATCTCTAGAGTTGGTGGGGTGAGTGGAGACAAATGTGTACATACACAAAACATCTGTTTTATCCCCTAAAGGGATATTTGGAGCAAGGTAGGATATATTACACTGCATAATGCCTTAAGAACTCATTTATCTACTCATTCTATCATCAAAGTCATTTAGTATATTGCAGGAACCATGATTGGCATGGGAATACCAGGGTGATACAAACATATAGTGCTCCTCCCTTATCAAGCTGATAGGTAAAAGGGAAGACAGACATTGAATGAAATGTCAAAAAGATAAACATGTGATCACTCATTAAAAAACATCTTGTGGAGGGAAAGTATAGAGGCTGCTCATTTTCCACCAATGTCCATTCTGTACACCTTAATAACAACAATCTCCATCTTAATATTGGAGTGCTGGAGTTTTAGCTGAGAACATAATCAAACACCTATCATCTCTTGGCAGCTTTTACAAGTGACTGAGTTCTGGCCAATGAGATGTAAGCAGAAGATGGTGATGATAATGACTTCTTTTACAGTGTGCCCTAAAAAAGAATCATTGTTCTTCCTTTGCCTTTACCTCTTCCTGATGGAGGCAAAATGGTGAGAACTGAAACAGAAGCTTTGCATCCCAAGATGGAAGGCACATATTGAAGACAGGAATGCTTCCCATGTAGTCTTGAATTAATGGATTAAAATGTAGAATGCACTTCCATCTTATTTAGCCTTATTGTGTTTTTGGATGTCTTTAACATTGCTGCTTACCTCGTATCTTAACTAGTATAGGAAACTATGAAAAAGAATGTATTAGTTTACTCAGACTGTCATACAAAAATACCACTGACTGAGTGGTTCTAAATCACAGAAATTTATTTTATTACAATTATGGAGACTGTAATTCTGAACTCAAGTTATCAATATAGTCAGATTCTCATCAGGACTCTTTTCAGTCAAGCATGTTTTTTGTCCTGTGTCCTCACATGTTTGGGGTTGGGGGCGGAGAACAGACTAGCTCCCAATGGCCTTTTCTTATAAGAGCATGGCCTCATTTAACCTCTCCAAAGTCCCATATCGAAATATCATCACACTGAGGGTTAGCTTCAACATATGATTTTTTTGAGACACAACTCAGTCTATAGCAGAGGGTATGAGTGGGCACAGTTTAAATGGGAGTGGAAGGTCAGAGAAATCTCCCTGAAGAAGTATCTTTGAAGCTGAATGATGAAATATTTGGAGGAAAATCTTCCAGGCAGAAGGAAAAGCATCTATGGGAAAAAGGGAAAGAATTTGTTATTTCTGAAGACCAGAAAGTATTAATAGTGAGTGTAAGGAAAAGTAGGGGAGAAATGGTCAAGAATAATCTCAAATAAAATAGGAATTTGCTAAAGGATTTTAAGGAATTGATAACATAGTCTGATTTGCATAATTAAAATATTGTAAATATTCCTTTAGCTCCACTATAGTGAAGGGAGAAAGAAGGAATGTGGGAGATGATTTAGCCTACCCTGGAGGTAGAGCTGAAAGTACAAAGAAATGATGGATTTGAATACTATTTTGCAGGTAGAATTTCTAGGTCTTTTTTGTGTATAGGAGGTATATTAGGAACCGGAAAGGTATACTTCAGATGATATTCCCAGTTTGCAAGAGACTAAAGGAGGCAAAGAATTGGAAAAGAAAGACCAAGAATTTCATTTTTTTCAAATATGTTATGTTAAAAAGAGCCAGAAATCTAGGGTTCAAATCCTATTTTTGTCAGTGATCATCTGTTACAATTTTACAGACAAAGAAAATCAGGTTCAGAGAATGTGAATCTAATCAGGCTACTTCAGAAGGTTCATGGGAAAGTGGAGTTAGAAGACATATTTATTTTTGTGCAAAAATAAAAAATTTTGAAATCTGTATGTGTTTTTTTTCATCATACATATTTTACTTGAAACTTTTGAAGACCCTCTACCCCATAAATTCAGCATTTTGAACTTAAAATCCAGGGAGGTAACCATGGACTGTGAAGACGGATGACTGATTAGGTTATCTCATTACTGGGAAACCTTGAAAAAGTCATTTAAACCATTAGAACTTTAGATTTCTCTTGTGAAGAAAAATTAGAGGACTTATCAAGTGGATTAAAAATGATAACTTCTACAAAGAACCTACTAAAATATATGGCACAGTGAGTGATCATTCAATATATATCCTTTTTATATTGTTCCAAGTTGTTTTCTAGTTGTAACTGACACTGGGCATTGTATCTGTATAAATATAATTTAAGCATATGTTTATGCTCAAAAACCCAGAAAAAGAAGAGATGGAGAGACAACTTCAGGCTGCTTTGCCTGGACCATTGTAATCACATTAGGCCCTTGTTCTTTCTTGGTCCAAATGCCCAAGCCAGGAGATGAGTCCATGAGGGACAGTGGACTTGGGCCCTGTAACTCATTGGTCAACCTGTTCTATATTGAAATTTTCCAGAATGTAAAGGTTGTTCTAGAAAAGTTGTTATCAAGTACTAACAGTGAAATCTGAAAGCAGTTTCAACAGATGTCAGTGCCATTGATTTTTTTTTTAAACTTTTTTTTTTTTTTTTTTTTTATAGAAACTCCATCCACCTTCCTCGAATCTGGAGCCATTTGTGCAATGTACTGTGGGGAAGTGGTTTGAGCCTAAAGCAAGAACCGTATTCTCAGAGTAAAATGACTGAGTGATCAAATAGGAAACTTTTTGGCTGAGGTATTAGGACTAGAACTCAGTAAGTGCCTAAGGTATATCATGGATATTTGATGAAAGTACCTGGTCATCACTGTGATTTTTAAATTCATCCAGTGACCTGGAAATTCTGAAAGATGGTTTTAAAGAGACTTATTTTCTTTCTTTCTTTATTTTTAATGTCAGAGTGTTCCTTTTGAAAAATTACCCACAGGCAGTCTTTCATGTAACAAGGGAAGTGGAGGCAGATCCTGAGGTAACTGAACATTTATCTGGACTTTGGTGAGAGACCCTGTCTCCTTGGTACTTTGGGAAGACGTGGGGGTGCTTTTGTAGTTTAGATCGAAATCTTCTGAAGTTCAACACAAGAGGAATCATGGGAATTTGCTTACATAAGGGTATAATTTTATTCTTTTGGAAATCAGCATTTTTCCTTTTATAGAGTTTTGTCCATATCAGATTATTGTAATGAATTCCTTCAACTTCTCCTTAGGCATTTTTTCCTGTACCTGCCAACAGTGAGGGCTGAGTTTTGTTTGTGCTTGGGACCCCATTCTCTCTCATTCCCAGTGCTGGGTTTTAGCCAGGCTCAAACAGAAAGCCAGCCATTCTGTGGCCACAGGTTCTCATCACTTGAGGGGTGAGATGCGTGGAGCAGAAAACTGTTTGTTATTTACTATTTTAATTTTTTAAAGCAAGAGTAACTGAACAAATTGCAAAGAATGAGAACACAATTAAATTGTGCTGAAGAGAAAAATCTATTCTTTAAACTTTTGGACTTGTATTTCATACAAGTAAATCATCTATAGGTTAAAATAATTATAAAACTTGGAATTTATCCAGTTGTGTAGTGGCTAATTACAAAATTGCTTTGCTTAATTATGTGGTATTTTATAGAAGGGCATTTTTAACCTTTGTCACTGGTGCCAAGTGGAAGGAGACACAGCCCTTCCTGATATGTCATAACTCTAATTACATTTAAAATTTATTTAGAAGCAATTCATTTTTAAAGACTTTCTCCAGTTTGTGTATTTTTTTTAAGCAGGTAAAATCTGCCAAAGTAAATTAGTTTGTGGTAACAAAAGCAAAACAAGAACAAGTGCTTGTTAATAATCTAGCTCACTACTCATGTTTCCTGAGGTCCAGCTCTGGCTAACAGACACAACAAGTTTACTCCCAAAGCATGAGGTAAGGCCTTATATGATCAAATGGGTAATTAGAGTAGATTGGAGGATGTAGGAGTACACCTTAAACATCAGAGATAAAGCACCATCTTTAAAAAGAAGATCAAAGTGGACACCAAGTCCGGAAGATCCTTTGCAAAAATTACCCTTCTGTATTATTGTTGGAAGTGACTTTCGCTGACATTCACTGAAGTCCATGCACGTACTCATGATAGATTAAACAGTTAAACCACTGCATTGATTCATCCGACATGATAATTGGATGACTTATGTGCAAAGCCACGTGAAACCCATTACTGTAGCTAGTGTCTTTTCTGATTCTTCTGTCTTTGAAATGCTACTACAAAAGGAATACTTTCAAAAGAAAAGTCATGATACCTTGTGTGTTTTGTCTGGGGTCAGGGTTATTTAAAATTAATAGACATAGAAAATGTATTAAAATTTCTAAAGGTTTTAAAATGTAAATTTAACCAAATTCGCACTGTTAACTAAATTTGAACATCTCTTGAGCACTTCATAAGTGAGGTACAGGGCTAGACAGAGTGGGTGGGGCCAAGAAGAATAAAATACAGTCTTTGTCCTTGAGAAGTCTTTGGTCCAATGTGAAAAGTAATATATGCACATCTATGATGTCATGAGGGCTGTAGGAGTCAGAGGCAAGATGCGAAGTGAGCAGGCAGGCAAGGGGAAGTGCTTTGTCCAGGGCATCAGGAAAGTCTTGTGGGGACAATTTGAGTCAGACCTTGATGGGGAAGTGTTAGGAGTACACAGATCATGGTAGAGCCTTCTCCATGGGCAATGCTGTAGACAATGGCTGGAGGGTGGAGTGCACTGATGTTTAAGGAACAGTAAGCATTTCAGTGTAGCTCTGCTGACTGATGCCTGAGGGTGGTCATTGCAAGTGTGGAGGAAAAGGGACAGGATAAAAAGGGACGTTCAAATGATCTGAAAATGGAGATCTGAGTTTATAGTCCTCCTACTCATTAACCATATGTTGTGGTTTCCTTGTGTCCTTTGTAATTGTGGAGGAGCCACAGAGCCTGGATGAGGGTGGCAGCAGGGGAATGAGAGACATTACCGTGGACTGAGATATTTTATTCATGTTTATTCATGTTTGTTTCCAAGGTACCTTCACAAGTTAATTTGAGGAATAAACCAATAGCAACTTGATGAATGGATGAATAATTGAATCCCATTTTGTAGAGCAGTCAATTTTGCCCCATTCTCCCCATATAGATGATCAATTATTTGAAGTTGGGACTCATTTACTTTTTCATTATGAAAGATGATATAAGACTAATATGCACAAATAACTTGGGACTATGTGTAGCAAGAATTCTTTGTACATGCAAATAGGGGAAGAGGACATTGTAGGTGAGGATCCTCCTGGCCACACCAAGCCCATGAACATAGGGACACATAGTCATTCTGAGATAGAGAAGGGAAATTTGCCTATGTAGTTCGCACTTCTCTCTCTTTTTTTTTTTTTTTAAATTTCAGCACAAGTTTCTCATTCATCAGCATGGCATTTTAAATAACAAAATAATTTGTTAAAATCTAGAGGATTATGTGAAATAAATACTACTTTACATAAGAAGCTCTAAGTTGAAATAAATGAATACTGTAAAACTTTATGCATGATTTTACTAAAGAAAAAGTATAACAATAAATCTGCTTGCTTTTCAATTTAAGTATAAAATCTATGTAAACAGAATATTATCTCTATGTTTGCTTCACTATTGAATTTGACTCTAATCCTTACAATTTTAGGAATTTTGCAATTAGTGAAACATTTCTTTTGCATTTTCTCTATTTTTCTAATGATTTGTTTTGCATCTGAACTAACTAGATTATTGGTAGACAATTTCATAGGAATCAGTAAATGTACCTGAAATTGTATGATACAGTTATCACATCAATTACAGGATCAAAATTGATTAATTGACTCAATAAATATTGATTGAATTTCTGCATGAAAAACTGCTAAGGTTGAGGGATTTGATGGTAGGTTTACCATGTGGTGATGAGTTATAATCTCTGTTCTCAAAACAGGGACAGCACCCAGGTGTCTTCCTTTCGAAATACTTCCAAATATTTTTGGCACATAGAACTTTTAAATTGGGAAATAGCAATTTTCCCTCCACCTTTAAGAAACTAATGTTTATATTTTTGTAACTTTATTAACTAATTGATTTTTAGTTCATGAAGTTGTGTATATTTATGGTATATAATTTTTAGAGTTTTGAACTGTATAAGATTTTAAAAAGCTAGTGCACTTGGGCCTCATTCCTTTGTAATCATAACCTCTACTCTACCACCAATGGCTCTACTCCCAACCTGTGTGTACTGATGGTCCTCTTCCCCACTTAATGCTGTATAATTGTTCAGACCTGGTAAATGCCACTCTTAGGATCATTGGTTACTATCCTCACCCTGTCTTTTATGACCTTGTCTAAATATGATCAGAGTCGGGGAACTTGGAAGGCTTCCATAGCCTTGGCAACTCATGACGACAGCCTAGGGTGGTTACTGGTGCCATAAACTAGAGTGTCAATTTGTTGGGTCAACAACAGGAGCCACTGTGCGCTTGCTCCTGATGTGGGATCTCTGTCCTTAATGTACTGTACATTTTGATTTAATGCTATAACTAGTACTCAAACAGTATGTTTCACTTTGTGTTTCTATGTGGGTGCAAACTGTTGAAATCTTTACTTAATGTATACTAAATTGATCTTCTGTATATAAAGAGAATTGAAAATGAATCTTAATGTGAATGGAAGGGGAGAGGGAGCGGGAGAGGGGAGGGTTGCGGGTGGGAGGGAAATTATGGGAAGGGGAAGCCATTGTAATCCATAGCTGTATACTGGAAATTTATATTCATTAAATAAAAGTTAAATAAAAAAAAGCTAATTAACATATTTATCTCTTTACCAAACTTACCTTTCTTGTAGTAAGGGTGTTAAAAATTTATTCTTTCAGCAAATTTGGAGTATACATTAATATTAAATATAGTCATGTGCAACAGAAGAAATAACTAAAACTTATTCCTCCAGTTAACAGAACTCCATACCTTTTGATGAACATCTTCCTTTCCCCCATCAGTCTGGTAAACTTTCTACTCTTTGATTCTGAAAGACAGGCTTTTTAGGATGCCACATACATATAAAAGAAATCATATAGAATCTCTCTTTCTGTGCCTGGCTTATTTCACATAGTGTTCTCTAGTTCCATCCATGTTATCAAAAATAGCAGAGTTCACTACTTAGTAAAGTCTGTAGAGTATCCCATTGTGTATCCCATTGTGTATTAGTCAGTTTTTAGTCTTTTGAGGAGCTTCCATGCTCTTTTCCATACTGGCTACATAAATTTAAATTTCAGTCAAAAGTGTCACCATCCTCACTGGCATTTGCTGTCATTCATCTTTTTGATATTAGCCCTTCTAACAGGTGTGATGTGATATCTCATTACAGTTTTTTGATTCGAATTTATTTGTCTGATGAGTAGACAGGTTGGGAATTTTTTCATATATCTTTTGGCCATTCATTTATCTTCTTTTCTATTACTTTTAAATTTTTTAATATATACAGAACAGATTTCATGAATTTCATAGGTGATTCCAAGAATACAGTACTTTCTTCCCTTTGTTTTCTTGCAATTTAGTTATTTGAGTTTCCTTATGTATTTTGATAATAACCTCTTATCAGATGTGATTTGTAAATATTTTTAAAAAATTCTTGGAAAAATGGAATAAAACAAATTTACTTTGGTATAAATAATTTTGAAATCTATGCATAGTTTTTTCAAAATATGATGTTTCTATGAACTTTTTAAAGAGCCCCTCACTTTTTCTCCCAATTTGTGGGCTATCTCTTCACTCTTTATTGTTTCCTTTGCTATGCAGTAAATGTTTGGCTGGTGCACATTCAAATTGTCTATTCTTGCTTTTGTCACCTATTCTTTTGGAGTATCATTCAAGAAATCACTACTGAAACCAATGTCATGGAGCTTTTATCCTATAATTTCTTCCAATAGTTTTATAGTTTCAGGTCTTACATTTAAGTCTTTTATCCATTTTAAGTTGATTTTTGTGTAAGGGACTAATGTGAATGTGAATATCCAGTTGTCCTAAAGCCTTAAAATTGGGAAGACTATTTACATTTTTATTTTAGAGTGTGCTTATAATAATGATTAAACCATTGTTTCAGCTATAACAAGACCAACAACAAAATTGTTATCAATTTTTTTCTTCCTAGGATTCCTAATTGTTTTTGTTATAGAGTTAAAATAACTTGTATAATGTTTCCATAATAAATACATATGATATATTTTCATAATATATCTTTCCACATTAAAATAATGTGTGCTGCACTGTATTTTCAATAGCCTAGAGTGTAATAAAATTCTAAGTGCATTCTTTGGCAAAGTAAATGTATGAATTACACAGGGCAATCCTCAAAACTTCTTTGTTCTATTGTACTACAACTCTGTAAGTGTTTTTCAGTATCACATATTTGATATTGCAACAGTTTAGTCAACTAGAGATTAGGTGTATGACTTAAATGTAACTCTGCAGTTAATGGAATGATTTGTTATTTTGTAGGTCATTGATGAAGAGAACAGATGCACATGAGCCTCTAAGTATTGCACTTTCTCTAGGTTGTCAAGGTCTAGGACCATAGAATCCTCATCCCATGGACATATTTTCAAAGCACATCTAGTCAGAGATTAATTTTATTCAATTATAATTTCATTTGTTTTCTTATTATTCTATAGTGACTTTTAAGTGAATTAGACAGGCATTACTCATCTCAGGAACAGAACAATGGTTCTGGGAAATGTGTATCAGGGTTCCCCAAACAAGAGTTATCTGATCAGATTAGCTTGGGCTAGACTGGGCTAGGTTGCATGTTAGCTTTCAAAATACATATTGACACATTAAAATATCCAGAAGGGCCCCAGTTAAAAAAAAAATTGAACTTAGCTTGCAGTTAATAAACTAACTTAATCATACAAGGAAAGTCTATTTTTCTTGGCATAACAGTTAGCACTACACTATTAAAAAACTTGAGTTTTTCTTTGATACCAGTTTGGGAAGTGCTACATTAGCTAATTCAGTCTGTGGCTAATACTGTAAAAAAGCTTAATCCAAAATTGAATATATTGATTTAGTTTCATGACTGTCTGAAAAAAAACAAGACAAAACAGATGTTAATGATGATCTGGCTACTCTGTTCTACTGGACTTTTTCTAAGTGCATTATGTTGTGACACCTCCATGCCCTTCTATGTATGGTTTTCTTTGTCTCTCGAAAACCATTATGATTAATTTACACATGCCGATGAGTCTTAGCTCAGTTAGGTGTCAGGACCCACCTGAACCCATCTAAATATCAGGAACTGTGAAGATTCTGAGATATACCTGTTTGCAAGGTAATGCTTTAGCCTGTCATAGTTCCAGGATGCTGGTTGAAGAGGTGACACTCCTGGGCAGGAGACAAAGGACTTTCCTACTCTCTGCCTAGCAAGCAGCATGTGCTTCGAGTACATGTGTGTTCCTCTTGTCCACCTGGGCCAACGCAGAGATGTCATGGATGCTGCTCATGTAGTTGAGGAACAATGAGTTTAGGAAACTTAGTCTTTTATAATGAATAGGCTGCAAGCAAACTTGCTTAAGTTTTGCCCTGCAGGGAAACATCTGTATTATATTAGACAGCAAACATTTCTACCCTCTGCCCCAGAAGAAGACACCATGATATACTCCATCTGTTCCCTGTACAAATATCCTTGATCAGAAAGGGTTGACCACATCTCTGCTCAGAAGACATGCAAAATGGGAAAGACTTAGGGCTAAAATCTAGTTGCTGACTAGGTGTTGTCCTTTGAGTTACCATATCCACCTGTCTGTTCTATGATTATTGATCTTTCTGAAATGGTCCAAGTCTTGGTTTTCTCAATGGGATGTACCTTTCTTTCTGTATTTATTCCACCCACCTGAATATCACAGAGTCGGTATTTGGTAGTTTTGGGGATACAAATTGTTGTCTTCTAACATATTTTGAATCAGTGTTCAAGTTTATTGCCAGTTGCCCTAGGAGAAGGAACAGAGGAAAGGAATATGCAGGCTTTCACTAAAAGCCTCAAATGGCTTCAGTTACTGAGGGAGAAAATTTTCCTTTAATATATTACCACCTGTGCTGCAATAATATTAATGGAGGTTGCAGGACTTAACAACCTGGAACTGTTAAGACAGGGAAGGCCCATAGCCACTGGAGAGCTGGAAGCCAAATAGAAAAAGTGTTGGAGAAAGTGGTGACAACAGCAACTGTGTGAGGGACAGAACGAGCCTGGCAGGCAGCCATAATATCAGACAACATGCCGGAAGCCTTCGGGCCACGAGTCTCCTGTTTAGGGGTTTTCTGGCCACAAAAAATGGGAAAAGGAAAAAGGTACAGCATTTGGGAAGAAATAGATAGCTTGTCTGTTGAGAGAACACCAAGTAAATAAATATATAAACATTTAAAAATTTTTATATTTATTTATTGAGAGGCAGATAGATAGATAGAAAGTGGGTGGGGGGATCTTTCATCCACTCCTCAAATGCCAGCATGGGTCAGGTCAAAGCTGGGAGTTGGAATCTTAGTCTAGATCTCCCACCAGTATGGCAGGAACACAGTCACTTGAGCCATAACTGCTGCCTCCCATGGTCTGCATTAATAGGAAGCTGGAGTCAGGAGCTTGAGTAGGATATCAAACCCAGGCACTCTGATACGGGACATGGCCGTTTCAACCACATCTTAACTGCTACAGATATATACCCCCTATAGATATAAACTTTGAAGGAAAAGTTGGAGTGTTGGGAAAAGAGCCCCTAATCAGGCTTCTCAAAGGGTAGTTCACAGTTCAGCAATGGACTGTCTTGGGGCCATGCAGAGATGGTACAGAAATGGGGAACTCGTGTTTAGAAACTTCCACAGCAATTTGACAGCAATATGCCCATTACATCTAACAATTGAAGCCTTTGGCCGTTACATTGTATGTGCTTGCTTTTGTATTAAAACTTTCCAATAATTAGATTTTTTATGGTATTTTACAAAATTATGTTTTTTTTTTTTTTTTTTTTTTTTTTTTTACTAAGTTTTGATCAGGAAACTACTTGGTCTTCAGTTCAAATAGTTTGAGAAGACAGCTGTAGGTGAGGGGATTTCAGAAGGGGGTGGTAATAGTGTACTAGGCTTTTCTGTTTACCCTAATTTCTTGGCCAGAGGTGGGTGATTGAATAGAAGAGGTGATGCTAGAGACTCTAAGCTAGAATGATGATGCCCCTTGTACCCAAAAAGGATGGAAAGAGCCTGGACTGAGGTAGCAAGCAAGCGAGATGGAGAGAAAAGGAAGGGTTAGAAGGCCAGTAACAGCTAACTTATCAAAGCACCTTTTGGGTACCAGGCATAGTCTAAGTGCCTTCCATACATCTCACTAAGTTCTTCAACAACTCAGCAAGGTAGTACCATTTTTATGGTCACACAGCTAGTACGTGGTAGGGGTGAAACTTGAATCCAAGCAGTACAGCTCTTAAGCATGGAGTTATATTCCTAGGCAAAAATCATTGTGACTTCATGATGAATTATCTGAGTGAAAGGAAAACAACATTAAAGAGGAACCTCAGGTTTGTGTCCTGTCTCACCTGGTTGTTGGTGCTGACAGTTTCAACACTGCAGACAGAGGAAGAAGTACATAGACTTTGGCAAGAGGCCCAAAAGGTGATGAGCTTATCCACAGATACTTAACGTTTGCTGAATCAAATAGAAGAAATGGAATTAACTGAATTTGATTATTACAAAGCCCTTTAAAAATAAAAGGACTATGACATGATAGGCAGTTTGCCAAGGGCTTTAACATAATTCTTTACCACAATGCATTAGGCTGGCAGGTTGCATATGGATGGATAAGTGAAAAGGAAAATTTGGAAATGACCACATTGTTTCCACCAGTCTGGATGATTGGGAGCATATCAAGAAAAATTTTTTTTAAAAGGGAATAGATTTTCCTAGGGAAGTGGTAGAGAATATAAAAAATTCACTGAATGCCTGTTTGTTAATTGCTGAAAGTACATTATCTTGTTTAAATCCCCAAAACTCCATGAAATATTTATTATTACTTTATCATAATTAGAAGGAAGTCATCCTCAGAGATGTTAAGTAACTTGACCAGAATCTCACAATAAGTAGAATTGAAACTCACAATAGGTAGAAACCTAGTTTTCTAGATCCACTATGGCACACTGTCTATTATGATAAATATCATCATCCACGGAAACTTGGGGTTTGGTAGGACACTGCATAGAGATGTTTAGCAGGCAGTTGGAAGTAGGGTAGGAGATCAGAGTTTGAAATAAAGTCCTTGGAGTGTGGGGGGCTGATTGCATGATGACCTCAACATTCATGCAATTTGATGGGGGAGTTTGTACCTTGACTCTGGCTTGGCCAATGGGGTAGTACAAAATGTGAGTGAGCAGGGCTTGAGCATTCAGAACATGGGCACTAGATTCAGTCTTTTTGCTCTGGGGACCCTGAGCAGCCTTGGGAACAAGACCAGCCTAGCTACTGGATAACCGATCCATGACCTGGTTGCCTCTGTGGTTCCAGCTTTAGCTAGCTAAGTCCCAGAAGTGAGGCACCCAGTGGGACTGACAGCTGACTGCAAGCATGAATAAGCTCAGCCCAGTATTCCAGAAGAACTGCTCTGCTGGTCCCATACAAACTTCCTGACCCATAGAATTCAGTTAGACAAGTAGATGGTTGATGTTCTAAGCCTTCATAATGTGGGTGATTTGTCATGCATGCAGCAACAAATCACCAGTGCAGAAAGCCACTGCATAAATGGGACAGTTGTAGACTGCAAAACTGACAATGAGGGAAATCAACAGAGAGAAGTATTGAGATTTGAATAATTTATTGTTTCTTTTATATAATTTCACTTATTTTAAAACAACTTCAAACTCACACAAAATTGCAAGAACCGTTCAAAGAAAACTAGTTATTTTCCTCCTCATCTTTTTACTTCTTCCTCCTCTCCTCTTTTTTCTTCCTGAATCATTTAGTGCTCATAATTCCCAAGTATGACCTTCAAAGTCAGAAGATTAACATCAATCCATTACTGTCATCTAATCATCAGAACCTACTGAAATGTGCCAGTTGTTCTAACAATGCCTGTTGGAAAACAATGACCTAGTTCAGATTCATATTTTTTTTTTAAGATCTTTATTTGTTTGAGAGGTAGAGTTGAAGACAGAGAGAGGGAGAGACAGAAAGGTCTTCATCCACTGGCTCACTCTCCAAATGGCTGCAATAGCCAGAGCTGGGCTGATCTGAAGCCAGGTGCCAGAAACTTCTTCCCAGTCTCTCACATGGGTGCAGGGGCCCAAGAACTTGGCCTATCCTCTACTGCTTTCCCAGGCTATTAGCAGCGAGCTGGATCCGAAGAGGCACAACCAAGACAGGACTGGCGCCCATATGGATACCAGTGCCACAGGAGGAGGATAACCTATTATGTCAGTGCTGGCCCCTGTTTCTTGAAATCACAAAACCCACTCCAACCTCAGGGCCTTTGCATTCCCCTCTGCCTGGATGCCCCCTCTCTGCAGCCTTCACAAGGTTGGCTTTTTCTGGTCAATTAGGTCTTAACAGTCCCCACAGGCTATGCTCCTTGTAAGGCCTGTACTGATAAAATGATTGTCTCTCTCTCTCTCTTTTTAAATAAAGATATATTTATTTGAAAATCAGAGTTGGAGAGAGAGAGAGAGAGAGAGAGAGAGAATCTTCCATCTGTTGTTTCACTCTTCAAACGGCCACATTAGCTGGGTCTGGGCCAGGCCAAAGCCAGGAGTCAGTAGATTCATCCAAGTATCCCGTGTGGGTGGCAGATCCCTAAGCACCTGAGCCATCCTTCATTACTGTCCCAGGCCATTAGCAGGGAGCTGGATCAGAAGAGGAACAGCTGGGACATGAACTAGCACCCATATGGGATGCTGGCACTACAGATGTTGACCTAGCCTGCCACACCACAGCGCCGGCCCCAGATTCATATCTTCCGGTTGTCTTGCTCTTGTTTCTGTACTTCATTGTGGAAACATTTTTAAAAGGATTTATTTATTCATTTGAAAGTAGAGGGAGAGAGAGAGAGAGAGAGAATCGTCCATCCACTGGTTCACTCCCTACATGGCTGTAGCAATCAGAACTGGTCCAGACTGAAGCCTGAAATTCCTTCTAGATCTGCATGGGTGGCAGGGACCCACGCAATTGAACTATAATCCGCTGCTTTCTCAGGCACATGAAGAGCTGGTTCACAAGTGGATCAGCCAGGACTCAAGCAGCACTCCAGTGTGGTGTGCTGGGGTAACACCTGGAAGCTTAACCAATTATACCCCAAGGCTTGCTCCTGTGCAATCATGTTTGAGCCTTTTAAGGTTGGCCCCTTGGAAACATTTTCGAGCCTTTCATACCCCTGACTCTTGAAGAATGGAGACAATTACTTGTAGTATATTTGTCAATGTGTGCTTGTCCCATGTTTTCTTATAATTAGATTCAGGCTATTCAATGTTGAGGAGGATATCATGGAAGTGTTGCTGTCTTCCTTTTATCCTATCGAGTGGTGAATGATTAATATTGTTCAAACACTAGTACGCATGTTAATTAGTTGATTAGTGTTGTTACCTTCTACACTGCAATTATTTTGTCATTTGTAAAGAATAAAGTATTTTCTGGTGAGAACTTTGAAATAATGGAAGCAACCCATTTCTTATATATATATATATTTCTTATATATATATTTCTTATATATATATTCTTATATATATATTTATTTCAGTTGAATTCATGTTTTTCTTTCTGTCTAATGGGTTGCAATGCATTATTATCATTATTCATTTTGATGCTGAAATTGTCACTAATTTGGCTGGTAAGAGTTCCTTCAAGCTGGCTTATCTTCTTTGAAATGACTCCTTTCTTTGAAAACGTCATTGCTGTCAAAATTTCCCATCCTTCATCATAGAATCAGCAATTTCTTTGAGGATCCTTTAGTGGAGAATGGTATCTAGAAGACAGGACATGGGTACTGCTTGTGCTCATTGCTCCTGGAATGTTACACCTTATAGGCTTTCTCAATAGATAGCACCTGGCACTAACGCGCACACACACACACACACATACATACATACATATACAAGCACATATAAATACCAACATAATATATATCCAGGTGTGAAAAACATGTTAATAGCAGCACCCCAATTCCAATCCAGTGTCAATTTTACAGTGTTTAGTTTTCTCCCTTTGCCCATTTGTATCCCTCTTCTCAGTGAGAAACATGGCTCCCCTCACCCTTCATGTCTTCGTGTATCTGATCCTCCTGTGTACAGAGATCTGTCACTGCTACAGTTTCCTGATTCCTGTGGACAGCCTCCTCCCCATACCCAGTCCCACATCTGTGCCAACTCACCCATGCCCTCACTTCATATTTGTGACCCATATTAGGCCACTGTGGTTCCCTCTCCTCTGGCTCTGTCCCTTTCACCTCCTGCTAAGGGCACAGGACTAAAATGGTGTGAAAGGGAAGAAGAGGATCTAGATTGGTTAAAAGCTGCAAAGACGGGAAGAAAACTCATGAAAAACAGCAGAGCTATTGTCCTCTGCAGGAGAGTTCACATGGGAATTTGATGAGACTAATCAGTAACAACATCTTGAAAATAGTAGTATCCCAAACAAATGCAAACAGAGCCACACCACAGACTGTTTATCAGAAAGGAACTAGAGTATTTCCTAGGGCTCAATTAAAGGGAAAAACTGATCTGAGGGTTAGTAGCTGCAGGCCATCCCCTGGCTACTCTCCACCAGGTCAAGGGTCCAGGGAAAGGTGCTGTTCTAGTGACCTCACAGAACCCCCACTTTGGATCTGGGCTCTTTCCCCTTTCTCCCTCCACCCCAATAAACACAGATTAAAAAGAACTCTGGCATGCCAGTGATGAGCTGAAAGTTAGACTATTTTGCCAGGTGTTTTTAGAAGATAAACACTCTTCGGATTTCAGGAAACAGTGATATATTCTCTCTCTCTCTTTTGTAAATGCCTCTCTCTCTCTCTTTCTCTCTCTCTCTTGTAAATGCCTCTCTCTCTCTCTCTCTCTCTCTTTTGTAAATGCTATTGAAGTAAATCATTTCCAGAACGGAGGTAGGGGAATGGTATTGATCAGGGAAGTGGGAATTATTTTTCTCTTCAAGTTTCTTGGGAGGTTATCATCTCTTTGGCTTTTGTCCCACGCCTTCCTTACCTGAATGGCTGGTGCCTTATCACTTCCACTGGTATAATTCGCCAGTATTTTCAGGTGCCTCATAAAACTCTTCTGGGCTGATGACACCCCCTATGAATACACGGCACTTTTATTACTATTTAGTAATGTTTTCGAGGATTGGGTTAAGTATTGGAAGTGATCCTACAGTCTCCTAATCTGATCAAAGAACAAAAGCAAGTGTAGGGAGAACCTGCTGGAAACAAGAGATGGCTTCTGTGATTCTTTGTGCTCATTCAAGAATTACCAGTGGATTTCAGGAAGCTTCATGGAACTTCATTACCAGGAGGTAGCTGTGTGTGCTAAAAAAAAGAACAACTGGGTGATGGGGCTGGGAGGGGCAGAATGGGGGGCCCGAGAGAGAGGCAAAAGTGTGTTGGTTTGGCTTTTACCAATAGAGTTTGCTTAATAATATTTTACTATACTTGTTAGGTTCTTATTGCTCTCAAACTTCCATATTCATTTTATTCTCCTTATCTCACCTTCAATTAAGAAAAAGCAGGAGAGTTAGAGATAATTAATTTTCAGTTAATGTCTACATCTTGAAACATATCCCACTTTTCTCCAGATATCTAATGATTAGGCTTCAGTAATTACATTTGGAGATTCCTGCAGCAGAGATGGGAGTCAGCTGTGTATTTGGTCACAGGTTGTGTGCATCATTGTGGAGTCTTTCTCCATATGTTCTAACTGCAGGCTCTCTCCTCTAACAGTAACTCACAGAAAAACAATGGCTGCTCCAACAAAAGTGTTAATGATATTTCACCTTCCTCTGGGACCCTTAGAATGTGCTGAATCTCTTCCTAGGTCTAAGCAAATCATATTAACATGAAGTAAATGCAGAGTATGCTACACCTGATGGTAGCCACTCAGTCTGGTTGTGGTCGATGCCAGTGCTGTAGCTCCTTCCAGAAGCCATGAGGGGCATTCGTAGCTTAACTTCTTTCCATCAAATCTGGACAGGATCAAAGGAGGGGTGTCCCTATTAAGATGGCCCAGTGAATATAATTCAACTTGTAGTTATTGATGATTGAATCTATAGGAATATTTTCCCCCTTTTTTTCATTAAAATTGGGAATGGCCGTGGGTGAATTAAGCCGCTCAGAGAGCCTGTAGGAATTCATTGATAAGTGCAACTTTGTAGGTAAATTCTCTTTTCCCTGCCAGCAGGCAGGTGTTGGTTGGAAACTACTGGACAAAGTGGGAGCTGTATCTTTCCAAAAAGCTTTGAGCATAAATAAAATATAATTTCCTTTGTTCTTCCTCCCTGTTATTACCTAATGTAGAGCAATGGTTCTCAAACCTTAATGTGTATGTTTTACCTGGGGATCTTGTTAAACTATGCCTTCTTATTCTAATAAACCTGTGATGAGGCCTGAGGTTCTATATTTCTAACCAGCTCCTAGTTGATGCTAATACCATGGACCACATTTGAGGGAGAAAAAGCCAGGGCAGGCATTCTCAAAATATGGTTGCTAGGCAGCATCAATGGCATCACCTAATAACTTGTTAGAAGTTCAAATACCAGGGACTGAGGCTGGGATCTCTTTGATAGTTAGAATAACCTCTCAAATACATCATTTCCTTATCCTTAGATCTTATAAATATATTACATGAAACAGTACTTTTCTGGTAACTAAAGTTTATGGACTTTTAAGATAGGAAGATTATTCCTATTTGGTGGGCCCCATTTAATCACAGTAAATCCATAGAAGTGGAGAACGTTCTCTGGGTGGAGTCAGAGATGTAGCAATAGGAAAAGTCAAGGAGCTCCCAAGTGTGAGAGGAAACAGGCTTGATGGAAATAGCTTTATGGAAAACAAGAGTCGGAATGTGGCAGCCTCTAGGAGTAAAGACTAGCCATTGACAAACAGCAAGGAAATGGGGACCTAAGCCTTATACTCCCAAGGAACTGAATTGAGGCAGCAATCTACATGAGTTCAGAGGCAGATTCCTCCTAAAATCCCTCAGAAAGCACATGGCCCCACTGACACCTTAATTTCAGCCTTGAGAGTGTCTAAGCCAACGACCCAGTAGAGATGTGCTGTTCTGAGCCTTCTGACATGTAGAACTGTTGGACAAACATGCTGTGTTTCTTTAAGCCACTATATCTGCAGTGATTAGTTGCAATAGCAATAGGAAACTAATAGACTGACTGGACCAGAAAATCTGTGCACAGAGCCCAGCAATGTGTTCTAATAAGCTCTGCACGTTGTTGTGACACATGATGTATAAAGAGCTTGCTTTGGAGTTCGACATAAAGAGTCTGACACTTACTAGCTGTTACAGCACTGACAAGTCTTGCTAACATTTTTAGTTTTTCTCATTTGCAAAATGGGATTAGTAAAAGACTGATGTGAGCTTTTGATTAGAATCTGGTAGAATATTTAACATTTGTAGTGTAGGTCCTCAAATGTTACCTTCTTTTCTTTTCATAACTTACTTTCATGGAAACACAGTAAATACTAACAACTTTGATGATTCTCATGTAAGCTTTCTGAGATTTAGTGCTTACAACTTGACCTTGGTCGTCATTGAGTAAATACATCCTGGGAAAGACAAACAGAATTGCAGGAATGAGAGAAAGGTCTAATTTATGAGCAATTGCCCTGCTCGGCTTAATTGCTACTCTTCAAAACGAGAACAATGACTATACATCCTTTGTTTTCAGGAAAAATTCAACACTGGATATAGAACATTTTGTTCTGACTGTGACCTTTTAATCATTGCAAGAGTATAGTTTGGTTCTTGACATTGTGTGGTCTTGGCAGTGGGACCACAAAAGCTATGTTGCATCTACAATGTGCACCTTTTTGAGAATGCAATGTACTAATTCTAATTCGCTTGTCTACTGGAGTGCTTTAATACTCATTAATTTTTAAAATTTCAAGTGTATTTTCTTTCAATTGTGTCCACCAGTGAGCTGAAAATGTTTACTAATTCTTTCCTCTTATCCACTCTGCATGGTGAGCTGCTTCCTCTGAAGATTATATATTCTTCTCCTCAGTGATCCCTAGAGCCATTCCTTTCTGACCATCAATCACTGTGTGATGAAATTTGTTGATCGGGTTTATTTTGCAAATGATGCAGTTTGCAAAGTCCCAGGTTCATAGTCATTTCCATTGCTGTCTAGACGAGACTAAAACTCACCATCAATCAACACTTCCAGATTAATTTTTCCCTCTCTGAAATAAAAAAAAAAGTGAATTAAGAGTTAAATTAGGTTTCCTGGCTTATGTATTTATTAATCAATCAACCTTCCACATAATACTAAATTAATGTTTATGGAACAATATCCGCATACTGAGTTCTGTGTCTGCCAGCTTGAAAATAGTGCTGTGCCGAAGCAAGATTCTATCTGCTGTGAACATTTTTATAATGAGCTGTAGCCCCAGAAACACTGAAATCCATTTAAGTGACCTGAGTAATCTCTCAGAGAAAATTAAATGGGTGAAAGATCATGAGTAAGAAGTAAATATATATTTAAATAGCATCAACATGACATCTCTTCTTCACTGTGTCATTTTTTCTTTTACTAACATAAAACCACTTCTGGGTTATTTGGAAAGGGTTTGGAGAGCGAGTTCTAGAACTTGCATTCGTCCCTTAAATATGCACAGAGTCTACAAACCCTGTGTCCAGATGACATTTTTTATTATTTGTCTTAAATCTCTTTCGTGCCCAGAGAATGATGTTGAATATCCTTTTATGTCTAACAAGATTTGCTTTTCTCTGACAATGGGGGTACAGAGTGCGTTTAGTTAGCTAAGGTGTAGTCAGCATTGATATCACTTGGGAGCTTGTTGGAAGGCTAAATCTCAGATCCTATGTCTTCTGAACGAGAATCTGTATTTTAACAAAGTCCTGGATAATTTGTGTGTACCATAAACTGTGAGAACTACTGGGGTTAAAAAAATGCCTGGGAGGTGAAGATGTGGGGCCCATGGGGAGAGTCAAGAATGGAGGTGGTGGAGATCGGCACTGGACAGCAATGTGCGCCTCCCTAGCCTGCTTGTCCACAAGCACAGGGGGTGGAGACACATTGCTTATTTGCTTTTGTCTTTTATCCTGGTGTTCAGTAGAGTGCATGAGTCAAGCACATGAGTAGATTTGAGGGTATCTTTTATACTGGTGCACTGACAATTTATGTGATTTGCATTCCATTCCCTAAGTGGTACCTTCAGATTTTTAGTTGTGACCTTCAAAGAGAAGCAGTGCAGGGTCGTGGAAAACCTGAGGATTTGATCGCTACCAGAGCTAGACTGACTCTAACTCTGATAATAGAATATGTATTGATTCTGATGACAGTCTCCTTATATGTAAAACAGGTAGCTCAGCCGCATCCATCCCAGATGACTGCATGAAATGATGCAAGAAGCTCCAAGTTCAATGATCAGTACAAACGAGGTATTTTCAGAAGTGTGTAATTGCTTCTTCTTTCATACTGACCACTCATCCAACCATGTACCCAGACTGTTCCTATTTCCACTTAGATATAAATACATGTTTGTGTCTATGCATCTGCCTACCAACCAACCTGCCTGCATATGTTATCTATTTAACTTTTTTCTTCCTTCTGCCTATACTTTCCTTCTGTCTTCCCATATCAGTAATAATTTTCTGTCTTTTCATTAAGCGTGCCACTATCACTATTTCTACTCCCCTTTGCATGCTGGCAAATGAAGACATTGAGGCAAGTCAAGGCACTTGGGAAAAGGTGTTCCAAACAGCTGAGTCTGCAAGGTATTGAGAAATACATTATTATGTTGTTTGTATGGTGTCTAGCCTCATGGATCGGTAATTTACTTCCTCCTAGAAGATGGCTAGCCCTCTCAGAGCCCATTTTACCCCTTTCAACATGTTCTTGGGAATCCTCTGGCCAAATAAGATGGGCATTGGCCTAAATTATATGAGGTCTTTCTTGCATTTTTCTTCCCCAGCCTGATTCCTGGTCTCCTGATACTTCTGTCATAGTGTTAGGGAGCAGGGTGAGCCTCAGATTGGGCTTTTGTTGGAATTTAGGTTCTTAACACACCCATAAAAATACTGGATTCTTGGTTCCCTCTTTTCTACTCTGGGTACTTTATCGAAGAGTGAGGAGAACACATTCCATGAGCTTAGGTTTGCACAGGGATGACTCTTGAGCCAGCGTGTCTTCAGATAATTGGTACCGCGGATACTGGCGTTGAGAGAATGAAATTCTGATGCTGAGACTGATCCTGCATATGAACTGGAATTATTCCCTGCTGGGCCAAATTGCTCATTTATCTTGTACGTGACAAAAAATCGGCTCTAGCATATGGTTTCACCTTTTATAGGGAAGAAAAGTCATTTTAATTGCTAGTTAAGACTGCTGGGTTACTTTAATGTGCAGGCTTTTTATTAACTGTGATCTATTTCATTTAAAGCAGCAATAAATGAGATTTGGTGTTAGCCTTCCAATTATTAAATTTCACAGGCACTGTTAAGAGACTTGAGGTCACCCTTCTGAGACTCTGAACTGTTTAAATATAAGGGCTTAACATACTTGAAATGTAGGCAGAAGGGTCACACATAGTAGGTCTTCATAAATGTTTGAAAAGCTGAAAAGGTGTTACGTGCCTTAGCCTATCTAGATTTCCCTTTGATTATCTTGTTCACAGCGATGCATTGTAAGATGAACTTTTCCTTCATTAAGTCTCTCAAACTGAAACATATGTGGCAGCAGTTGCTTAAAATACCTACTTCAGGTACTGAAACTGTGTATTTGCTTAGATTTAGTCCAGCCTAGTCCCTTATTCTACTCTTACCTGAGTGAAGTCAGGCGAAGCAGTGGCTACTTCCAATAGTGCGCCCACTGTGGAATAGAGAGTAAATGGGCTTTTAGTTTATGGGGAGTAAGTCTTCTTGACTTATCTTAGAAAAGAGAGAATATGCTTTGATGAAAAGAATGCAAGCTAGAATCTTTTTGACCTCTATTCTTATCCAAATTCTACTTGTCACTGAATTATGGCCTACAGCAGGTCTCTTACCTCAATAGATCACAATGATTTTACCCACAAAATGTGAGGCTGGAGATGAGAATATTGTTTACGTCCATTAAGTCTCTAAATCTCATTCCTTTTCATTTAACAGTCAGGCATCAGAACCTGGAGTCTCATTTTGGCTTTATCTCCAACTTGCTATGTAACCCTGCCCTGATATTCTAGGTCATCAGACTAAAGTTTTGTGGGAGATAATCCAGTAATTTAGCCTTGAAATTGTTGCTTGAACACATTTTTAAAAACCATGAGAATCCTGTTTAGTGTAGCTACACATCATGGGATCACCGGAAGATGTACCACCTGCTTCCTTCCACTGGCTCAGAGACAATGGTTGAATGTTAGACATTGTGCTAACGTGTTTTGATGTGTTTGCTCCTTTGAGGACATGGAGGTACCTTGACCTATTCACCCCAATTAAGGACACAGAGCAGTTGTAGTGTTTTCTTTCTTTGATTTTGTCCCTTGCTGTCAGTTGTCACTTTTTTGGCTGTTGGAATACAGGTCATTAAGCTTAAAATCAATAACTTTATACATCCTACTAAGCCCACAGCCTCTGACATGAGGGTGACTCCATTTCTTTCTCTTTGGAGTGAAGTCCGTAAACTTCTTGACAATTTTCCTTGCAATGTACAGGCCTTGGTTGATGGCAATGACTTGCACGTCTAGCGTTTCCAGAAATCTAATTAATCTAAGTAAAAGTTAAAGAGGAAATCTTTTATATGAATGCATGCAAGTATATATTCAGTAATACATGGCTTCCAATAAATGAAAGAAGCATGTTTAAAATATCTTTTAAAACCCACAATGCTCAGCATACTGTATGTAGGAGGGAGCCAATAAATTTTGTTAAAATGCAATCTGAGGCCGGCGCCGCGGCTCAATAGGCTAATCCTCTGCCTTGCAGTGCCAGCACACCGGGTTCTAGTCCTGTTCGGGGCACCGATCCTGTCCCGGTTGCCCCTCTTCCAGGCCAGCTCTCTGCTGTGGCCAGGGAGTACAGTGGAGGATGGCCCAAGTGCTTGGGCCCTGCACCCCATGAGAGACCAGGAGAAGCACCTGGCTCCTGCCATCGGATCAGCGCGGTGCGCTGGCAGCAGCACGCCTACTGCGGCGGCCATTGGAGGGTGAACCAACGGCAAAAGGAAGACCTTTCTCTCTGTCTCTCTCTCTCACTGTCCACTCTGCCTGTCCAAAAAAAAAAAAAAATGCAATCTGAACCTGATTGTGTGGATTATAAGCAATTCACATATATTAGATGGTCATTTTTGTGTATTTTAAAGGCAAATCTATCTTCTGTGAGTCCTCAGGCCTCTTGGAGTTTTGGGTACAAATGGGGGCATTTTAACAGTAATGAGCAAATTTCACTTGTCCCAAAGGCTCATGTAGGACTTCAGATACTTCAGGAACTCCCTAGCTGTGCTTACAAGCTTGTATGTCACTGGCAGATGCTCACCCAAGCCCTTGACTTTAACAAGGTTTCACTGTAGTTTGCAGGTAATCACCATCTCTTGCAGGATGGGAAGCAATGGAGCCTGGAGGTGAGTGGTGCTGCCTTGCATTTTACCATGAAGTCCAATGGCTACTGCTCTCTCGTTCCTGTCTCTTTCATGCCCACCTTTATTTTTAAAGACTTTTTGCTTGGGTAGAGGGAAGAGAAAGTGTTTGCAAGTGCTTTGTGTGAAAAAGCTCTTTTGGTTCTCATCCCCTCCTCCCAACATACCCTCTCGCTTCAGGCCTCAATCACTTATTTACTGTGGGATAAATTGGGAGGCAGGGCCAAGTGAGAGAACCTTTTATGCTCAGACTCCTCCTAGGCCAAGATTTTCCTGCTGTGACATATTCACAAGTTTCACAGCTGAGAATACTAACCCTAATATGCACACATACACACACAGACACACATACACACAGACACGGCAATTGATAATAGAACATACTCTTTTATTTTTTACAAGTTTCATTGTATTTATTTGAAAGGCAGAGAGAGAAAAAGAGAGTCCCTCCATCTACTGGTTTACCCCCAAATGGCCACAATGAACAAGATTGGGCCAGGCCAAAGCCAGGTAGGAGCCAGGAATTTCTTCCAGGTCTTCCGCATGGGTGCAGGAGCCCAAGCACCTGGGCCATCTTCTACTGCCCACCCAGGTGCATTAGCAAGGTGCTGGTTTGGAAGTGGAGCAGCCAGGACTTGAATCGGCATCCACATGGGAGGCTGGCATGGCAGGTGGCTGCTTCACCTGATATGCCACAATGCCAGCCCAACCATGGTCTTTTCATTCCACCTGGAATATGGTTGAAAGGCCAAAGACTAACTCCTCTTGAGTTTCATTCCTCAGCTGTGTAGAAAGTGTCTCTGTTATGCTTCCATTTTGTACAATAGTATTTTGTAGTATCTCAAAAGTAAAGCCAAAATGTTAGTGGAAGGTGAATGTGAGTGTGTGTGCACGTTCTGTTTTCCACAGCTGTCATCTGCTTTGCAAAGATGTTCTTAAAAGGTGCAGATAAGCCCAAGGCACTGCCCATGATACACTTAGGCACTTAGCCTTGAGTCATTCTCAGAATGACCTTCTCAAATCCAATAAACAGTAGCTCTGTGACTATTTTATTACATGCTGTGATGCTCACAGTCATAAGTGGTTACCCTGAACTTTGGCCCCTTTTTGGTTTTTAAAGTTATGAATCAATGAACTTGAAGTGACATATATAGAGAGAGTCTGCTTTAACCTGCTCCTAAATGGTTTCCTTCTGCACGGTGTCCTGAACCAAAGTATGAACTTATTCCACAAAGTAGATATATCCCTGATGTAACTAGTGGAGAATAAAAGAGAGTAAGGAAGAATAAAGCCCAGGAGTCATATTTCAGATAGATTTCTTTAGTTCTTTTGAAAACACTAGGATCTTGTAATAGTGGGTGACACTCTAAAATAACCCTGAAATTGTCTGATTGTTATGGAGTTCTATCAATCAAACATTCAACCAACCAACCAACAAATCAATCAATTGGTTAAGCAGTAAGGAGATATTTGAATAGCTATTGTATGTACAGGATCATTTGATTATATTGCAGATGAATGCATCTATTTATGTATCTGACAAATGCTTACTAACTGCCGTCTTCGTATTGATAAGGCATAATAAGCTAGGTATTTCCAACACTACAAGGCACAGATAGCACTATTAAGGAGCTCCTAGTCTTGTCAAAGGAGTCAGACAAGTAAATGCATGGTGAAAACCCATGATAAAAATATAATATTGAAATTTTCTGGGTAGTGAAATTCACTCATTCATTTACTCATTCAAGTTTTGCTTATGTTCTAGACATTGTGCTAGAGTCTAGCAACACCAGTGTTGTAACAAGACAGAGCAAGCCACTGGCTTTATGGAATTTATATTTTCACAAGGGAGAAGGCATTCAACAAACAAATGCATTAAGTAAATGCATTTGAATAAATAAATATCACAAAATTGTGGTAAATGCTATGGAGGAAAGCAGGAGGATTTTTGAGAATCTGTGGTAAAGGTCCCTTAGAGGTACTTAGAAGCATTTGGTGAACAAGCAAATAGCTTTGCTTTGAGCTGCTATCTATTCACTAGGTAATATGTGCAGCTGTGAGTAGATCCCAAAAGCATTAAAGAATGGTGGATCCATTGAAAGGTCTAGTTCAGCTGCATACCTCCACACAGTGTGGTGGGAAGGGAGATGGTATAGGAATTAGTTGATCTGTTGTTCAGTTTTGGCTTGGATACCAATAACATTACAACATTATTTAACATTCCTGTTACCCAGTTTTCTCATTTGTAGTCAGAGAGATGTGGACTGATGATCTGTAAAACCCTGTCAAGCTATAAAATTCTACAGTGCCAGCAGTTTAAATAATTCCCTTTTAGCAGAGGGCTCATTTCTACATTGAGACAAAATACGTACATATGCTTGGTAATTCCTAGAACATTCTATAATATAATTGTTGCAAGGATTAAGCTGTGCTGAGTATTATGAAGACCACCTGCCCTATGCAGTTTGTAGGTCTACCTACTTTGTAAAGTGCGGGTGGAGGAATCACCAGTGTACCACATACACTTCCACATTTATCTAAATCTGAAAAAAATAACCATGAAGGTGCCAGGGCTGGGACTGAAAAAAAGTGTAAGAAGTGGCAGAGTCCTGAGCAAGTACTGTCATGAAACAGAAGATCGCAGAGGCCTCTCCCGCTTGAGTGGCTTCTGAGCCCTGGTGACTTCTGAATGCTGGGAGGTTGACTGTACTCTGCTCATGGCTTCCATATTCCACCCACTCTTCTTTAAGTGAATGCTGGCTGGTATTTAGGGCAAGCTGGAGGGTTAATTATAGTCCACAACAGTGATTTAATCCTGCATTAGGTAAAGACGCTGTACAGGCTGTGGAACACTTGACTTATGCAAATATGACCTTACACAGATTGTTCTATGGGGCCCATAATAACCTTTTAGAGATGGAAATTTTCATTGTGGGCAGAAACACACAGTTCCGCTGTGTATGGATGACTGCTGTGAAGCCAGGGTGCTGGGCAGGCAGCAGCCACCACAAGCAGAGGCTTTAGCCCTGGCTTTCAAGTTTTTCTGTTTTCCTATGGGTTTTTGCTATGGCTGCATGCGTTATGAGTATTTTACTATTATTTGTGTTGTTATCCCTTTTATTGCATTCTTACTGTGGCTAAATGGAAACCAGGTAAAAGCAAGGGGGTATATTAGAAGAAAAAAAAGTTTAAAGGGACTTAGAATTGCCAAAACCTTTATTCCATTGTGTGTAGATTTCATTTGGCTACTTTAACATTGAAAAGTATTGTGCATAAAAGCATGTACATAAAAAAAGCACATAAAGTTTTCTGCACACGGTACAATGCTTAGGAGTTTATATTCTGGATATAGACAGATGGGATTCTGAATTTTTGCCTCTTCTTAGCTATTTGACCTTTGTCAAGTTGCTTAATTCCTCCTACTTCCAGTTTCTCGTCTGTAAAGTGGGTGTGATGATCCCAGCCCCTGGTAAGATTGTCCTAAAGATTAAATGAGATAATGACACATGCAAAGTGTTTAAGTATCTGCCTAGTACTTCCAGAGGCCAGGAATTCAAAAGTAAATTTCACTCCTCAACTTGCAGGTGCTGTTTCTGTTTCATAAGCAGTTTCTGCTTTGATATCACTATGGACCTCTTCTTTTTTATTGGAGTACTTACAAAAGCAGGATTTAATAGGAAAAGCTGGCAGTACTGTGGATGAAGGAAAACCAGGAGAAAAAGAAAGCTAGGCATCAGAAGCAATGGGTGGCAGGCCTATTAATGGCTGATCTGTACGGTGATCTGCCCTCAAGGAGACCCAACAGGCCAGTCCACTGCAGTGGCTTTCAATGTGGTAAGTCTGGGCTTCAGCAGAAGTCAGCTTGTGAAGAGCCCTGGCAGCTCTGCCAAGAGTTGGGTCACTGGAAATGGACCTGCCCTGGAGTCGAAGGATGCCCAGGTCAGAGCCACAGATCTTATTGGCTCCAAGCTGAAAAGCCCTTCACTCAGCCCAACTTCCAAAGTGACCACTGCAGCTGAGGGGATGGTCAAGTAGGGTCAGCAACATTGCAGGCAGAACTGTAAATTTCTTGTTAGAGATGCCCCCTGCCTTTACCTGGCCAGCTCTCCTCCCAGGCCAGCCAAGTAATGAAAGTCAACAGAGTGCCTTCCCCTAGGAGGTTCACACCTCCCTTAGGATATACGCCATGTGAAGAGATAGATAGGTCTGGGCCTCTTAACTTACAAGGCCTAAAGCCCACCAGATTATTATCAAGCCCCTTCTATCAGGTTCTATTTGCCTCTCAATCAGAAAACTTAATTGTAGCTTAGACAACACCTTTCTTAGCTCCTCTAATAATGACTCTGTCCTTTGTTCTAGACCCTGTCTAGTACACTTGGGCCTCATTCCTTTGTAATCATAACCTCTACTCTACCACCAATGGCTCTACTCCCAACCTATGTGTACTGATGGTCCTCTTCCCCACTTAATGCTGTATAATTGTTCAGACCTGGTAAATGCCACTCTTAGGATCATTGGTTACTATCCTCACCCTGTCTTTTATGACCTTGTCTAAATATGATCAGAGTCGGGGAACTTGGAAGGCTTCCATAGCCTTGGCAACTCATGACGACAGCCTAGGGTGGTTACTGGTGCCATAAACTAGAGTGTCAATTTGTTGGGTCAACAACAGGAGCCACTGTGCGCTTGCTCCTGATGTGGGATCTCTGTCCTTAATGTACTGTACATTTTGATTTAATGCTATAACTAGTACTCAAACAGTATGTTTCACTTTGTGTTTCTATGTGGGTGCAAACTGTTGAAATCTTTACTTAATATATACTAAATTGATCTTCTTTATATAAAGAGAATTGAAAATTAATTTTAATGTGAATGGAAGGGGAGAGGGAGCGGGAGAGGGGAGGGTTGCGGGTGGGAGGGAAATTATGGGAAGGGGAAGCCATTGTAATCCATAAGCTGTATACTGGAAATTTATATTCATTAAATAAAAGTTAAAAAAAAAAATGTGTGCTAAACATTCAAATTGGTGGCTGGAGCCCAGTTACTTGGGCCATGATCTACTGCTTCCCAAGATTCACACTAGCAGAAAACAGGAACCAGGAGTGGGACACCAATCCCTAATCCTAATTTTCAATTCTAGTTTTCCATGACCTGGTTTGGAATACCCTTGTATGCATTGGAGTCAGACACGTCTCACAGGACAGCCTGGGAGCAAAGCTGGCACAGAAAGAGATTGTGGATGCTGGTCCCTGAGATGAAACCCAGCACTGGAGGTCCTAGGCTTTCACCTTGTGAGATCTTTGCAACAGAATAATCATGGATCTTAATGGCTTAGAGTTGCCTGAGGCTCTCCTTCCACTATGTGAGTCTGCATTTTTATTTTCTTGACTTTCAGGTGCTTCTGGGTTCTCCCAAATGGACTGCATACATTCCTGTTCTGCTTTCTTTTATTTCGAGTACACCTGGGACCTTGGAAAGTGCCCTTACCAAGGCTAGTGAATCAAAGGCTTTATTTATCTACAGTTGCCAAATATCCATCTTTGTGCAGAGGGTGCACTGGCAGGACCTCTGTGTAGTGAGTTGACACTGCCTCATCTGTGCCTCCGTCCCAGAACTCCATCAGTCCATCTTTATTTACAAAACAAAGAATTTATTTTGTTGTGGTTAGAACACTGAACATAACATCTATCCTCTTGACAAAATTTTAAGTGTGCAACACAGTGTTGTTAACAATAGGCACAATGTTGTACAGCAGCTTCCTGTAACTTGTTCATCTTTGTACCTGTTAAACAGCAGGTGTTCAACTTTAGACTTGTCCCACAGCACATCTGCATTTCCCTTACCTGCAGTCTTTGGTAACTGCCATTCTACTTTCCATTTCTATGAATTTCACTGTTTTAGATACCTCATATAAATGGAATCATGCAGTACCTGCCCCTGTGTAGCCACGGCTAACCTTGTACACGCTGTCAATGGCTCAGATCAGCTGGGATTTTTCAATCTGTCAGCCCAGCTCACTGCTTAGAACATAGGAGGATTCGTAATGCATGCTTTTCTGTAACAGGATTGTGGTTAAATATACATATTTATCAATGAAATCAATTCATGGATCAATATTAAAGAGTAAACAGTAATATATGACAATAATAAGCATCACATTCATTTGTGGAGGGAAATACATGCCAGGCACCGTGCTGACAACAACCTTGGAGCAGAGGCACTATGTTCTTTGTTTTATAGACCAGTAACATTTTAAAGTTTGGAGAACAGCCAGAGAGATAACAATATTGCTGCAATTGAGCTCATGCCTTGGAGATCATGGAATTATTGGTAACTGTTACTCTCCTTCCTTTATGGTCCCCAGCTCAGAGGGATACATGAGCAGATCACCAGTGTTGCCAGCTGGGCCAGCTTTTCTCTCAGAACCTAGGTCATTTGATCATTTATGTTTGGTCTTTACGTTGTGAGTAACATGTATTTTAGATGTTCCTATGTTTTAAAGCACAAACCCCTGCACAGGTGCTTTTCAAAATTAATTCAGTTTACTGAGATGCATTCCTGATTCTTAAGCATATTTCCTTGTTCAACCATTACAATTTGATTTACTGCTGAATTTGGATGAATCAACTGTTTTCTTAGAGTAAGAATTTTTGCTTCTTGTCCCTTAAGCAAGGCCCTTGTAAGACAAACTAGATGCTCTTTGGTGGAAGGGTGGTGAGATTATTCTAGAGTGCTTTCACTGAAAATGTGTCTCGCCTTCTTTCCCTAGTGTTCTTTTTCTCTCCATTATATTTTGGGGAGCACCAATCCCATTAGTAATAAAAATCCTCACGAAGAATGTTTGTGGTCAGAATAGCTCTAAGGGAAAATTCTCCAAGAAACATCACAACATTTCAAAGCCATGAAGAGGGCAGCATTATTGGAATTCACCTTGTATCCTTCAACAGTATATAAGTAGAAAGACTTTTGCTTCTTAATTTTAGATCAGAAGATGTTATTAGTAGTGAATTTTCAAAATCAACTCAAGTGTATTTGGTGTCATTAATTTCATGCTGATTTTTAGTGCTTTATAAAAAATTGCTCTGAACTATGGGCCTGTGAAGAAAATTCATGGACAGATGTTCTGAGTAAGTTCAGAGACATTAGGTTTCAAATACTTGGCTCAGGAATAGGCACACCTTTTAATTACACTAAACTATGGTAGGTCAACATTTCAAGGTCTATCTGAATTGTGTGTTACTTTGAGCACTGTCATCACTCTAAGGACTGTTGCCGACCTTGAGGGAAGAGAGTTCACCACGAATAGCAATTCAGCAATTGGCCATGTCACGAAATAACTGGAGGGAGTGTGTGTGTGTGTGTGTGTGTTGGGGGGGTGGCTTAAAAATGTGAAGTTAGTGATTCCATGCAAATATTCCTTGGCCTTTATGTTTCTTTTGCAAGGTGGTATAGGTGTGCACCCAGCCATCCATGTTTCCTTTCTTCTTCCCTTGGTTTCCATCTAGGGAAGTTGTATTAGGATGTGTCTTTTATTGTGTCATCTAGACTGGCTAATACTGGTATGAAACATGTCAGATTTGTGTCTATTGCATAACAGACAGCTAAGAGTGTTGGTTGAATTGATTTAACCCCAATTTAATTGGGCTCACTCTCCAACTTGGAAATGCAACTGCACATAGAAGCTTATGATACAATTTTTCCTGTTTTACTTTTTAAATTTTTTTCTAAAAAAACCTTCTTTTTCTAGGATAAAGAAATTATCTTTAGTATAGAGAATTATTCACTTTTTTTAAGGCACAAAATAATATTTTATTTAGCTTCCTACTAGTACTAAGAAATACTCTGCTAAAACTCTGGGTTATGAGTATGTCTTTAAGTAATGTGTAGAGTACCATGGAACGTGTACCCCTGTAGTTGCTAGTGAAGGGGGATAGGCAGTCAGGGCAAAAGTGGGGGCAAAGATTGCCTGCCTGCCACAGGCCTGGTCTCTTCTGGGCCCCCTGACACAGTGTCCCATCTCTGTTTATCTTCCCACAGAAGCGCCCACGAGAGCTCTCTCAATTTCAGCCTCACCTCTCTGACAGGGCATCTGCGAAGAGACTCGTAAGAATTCCTGCCAAGTAAGCTACTGCATGCAAAGTGGTGTATGAATATGTAACAGCAGCCATTATCGGTTGCTCCCCGTCTTTGGAAGGAATCATTTCATTCACTGTGGAGAGAATGAGGGGCAATTTGAGATGGCCTGAGGTAAGTGGCATTTCATATATTGCCAATCAAATTAACCTTGAACCTTTCTCTGCGACTTATAATTCTTCTTCTTCTTTCTCTATCATGGAAAATTAAGATGATGTGTATAAAACCACTTTTCACTCTGCAGTATTGCACTTCATCCTCCCTCCCCTCCCCAGGGAGGAGGGGGAGGAGCAGTTCTGGGCATCAATCAAACTGATTGAGACTTAGAGTGGGGAAAAGAGAGACTCTAACAGACAAGATGGCTCATCAGCTTCATCACAGTAATTGTTCCTCCCAGCTTCTTTCCCTCCGGCACTTGGTCTGCAAATCCAGCCTGATGTGAGTTAAGAAGTGTGATCTCAAATCACATCTGCCAAACATGAACTTGAGAGATTTTACAGGAGAGTGGATCCATGCTATTCTGTCTCCTGATTCTCACACCTGCAATTTGAATCTTTGCTCCATGGTGGGTCTCCTCACAGCTCCTGGTGGAATTTTCCTCTATCCGAGCAGAAAGCTGTCTTTGTGTAAGTGTGTGCAGTGGTAGACTATTTAGTCTGCACAGTTTGTAAGCAATCACTTAGTAGTTGTGCACATTTTCAATAAAATTGTAGAGACACTTGGAGCCGGCGCTGTGGCACAGTGGGTTAATGCCCTGGCCTGAAGTGTTAGCACCCCATATGGGCACTGGTTCAAGACCTGGATGCTCTACTTCTGATCTTTCTGCTATGGCCTGGGAAAGCAGTAGAAGATGGCCCAGGTCCTTGGGTTCTGTACCCGCATGGGAGACCTGGAAGAATCTCTTGGCTCCTGGCTTTGGATCAGCACAGCTCCTGCCATTGCGGTCATCTGGGGAGTGAACCATCGGATGGAAAACCTCTCTCTCACTCACTCTCTCTCTCTCTCTCTCTGTAACTCTGACTTTCAAATAAATAAATAAATAAATATTTAAGAAAATTGTAGAGATGCTCACATACACACAACTGCTGTGGCCAGATAGTTTCCTTTTTCAGTCTTATCCCCCCAGATACAATAGGCATATAAGAAGTCTATGGTTTTTAGACAGTCTTAGGCTTAAATAGTATCTACTGGTTTGAATTACAGGTTTTTTTTTTTTATTTTTGACAGGCAGAGTGGACAGTGAGAGAGAGAGAGACAGAGAGAAAGGTCTTCCTTTACGTTGGTTCACCATCCAATGGCTGCTGCGGCCAGCGCACTGCAGCCAGTGCACGTGCTGATCCAAAGCCAGGAGCCAGGTGCTTCTCCGGGTCTCCCAAGGGGTGCAGGGTCCAAGGACTTGGGCCATCCTCCACTGCACTCCCGGGCCACAGCAGAGAGCTGGCCTGGAAGAGGAGCAACCGGGACAGAATCTGGTGCCCCTACCGGGACTAGAACCTGGTGTGCCGGCGCCGCAAGGCAGAGGATTAGTCTATTGAGCCGCAGCACCGGCCTTGAATTAAAGTTTTACTCCAATTTTACTTGCTTCCTCCAAACTCCCATTCCATAATTTTTTAAAAATATTTATTTATTTATTTGAAAGAGTTACACACAGAGAGATAGTCAGAGAGAGAGAGAGAGAAAGAGAGAGAGAGAGAGAGAGAGAGAGAGAGAGAGAAAGAGAGAGAGGTCTTTTATTTGCTGGTTCACTCCCCAATTGGCCATAAGGGCTGGAGCTGTACCAAAGCCAGGAGTCAAGAGCTTCTTCCAGGTCTCCCCTGCAGGTGCAGGGGCCCAAGGATTTGGGCCATCTTCCAGTGCTTTCCCAGGCCATAGCAGAGAGCTGCATCAGAAGTGGAGCAGCTGGGACTCGAACTGGTGCCCATATGGGATGCCAGCACTGCAGGTGGTGGCTTTACCCACTATGCCACAGTGCTGGACCCCTCCCATCCCATTATTTATACTCTTTCTACCTGGACTATTCCTACCCTCAGCAACCCTGCTCTCATAGAACCTTATTATAGAAGCTCAAGACATGGTACAATGCCATGCACTGCTGTTCTTGTTGTTTTCTCATTCCTGCACCAATGCCAGTGATTTTTTTTTCTTTTTGAACCTTAATAGCACTTTGTAGCTACTTCGTGGCACTTACTCTATCACATTTTGTAGGACAGCTGCACGGTTCCTGTTTTCCCTGTTAGTCTAAAGTTTAAGATCTGTGCAGGAGAGAGCAGTGACTGATTACTCACATGCTTCCCAGCTTGTGGCAGAAGGATTTAAGAAGGTTTCTAAAACTTTACAGCAAAATAAAATAAATTGAAAATAGATGTAAAAATTAAGGCCACATGATTTTTTTTGTATCTGGACAGTATCTAGACAGGGGTGGCATGATGAGAGCCTCTAGATGGAGGACTGAGGATGGAGAACCTCCCAAGCCTGCCTTACTCACTATACCACAGCGCCGGCCCCATCTTCCTCTGCTTTCCTAGGTGCACTAGGTGGATTGGAAGCAGGGCAGCCAGGACTTGAATAGGTGCTCTGATATGGGATGATGGTGTCAAAAGCTGCAGCATAGCCAGCAGTACCACTATTTTGACCCTGAGAGCCAATTCTTGTTTGGGAAATGGTTTGGATACATATGTAAAAGTGGTACCAGTAAGATGTTTGGTGTGTGTTGGAGACTTGGAGAGAGAGAGAGAGAGAGAGAGAGAGAGAGAGAGAGGGAGAAGGAGAAGGAGAGGGAGAGGGAGAGAGAGGGAGAGAGAGAGAGAGATAAAGCGAGAGCGAGAGCGAGAGCGAGAGTTATTGATTTGTTACTGGATTAGGGTTGACTTGACTGTTGCTGACGACCGCACACTTCCTGGTTACTCTTTCCAAGACTGAGGACTACCAGAATGAAGAAAGTACCCGAGATGGTAGTTTTCTTTAAGTAAATATTTCCTATGTCATAATTCTTGCCCTCTGAGTAGGGGTTCATTAAAACTAAATGACTGTATAATATGTTGTCCAAACTGGCACAAGACGCAGACTGAATGGTGACAGTGTTTTTCAAGCCAGGGTATCAAGTGTCCTCTTGATAGTGACTGTCATCGCTGTGGGCAGCAATCAAAAGACCAATGTGAGAACTGAATTTTTATATCAAACTGAAACATTGTAGGTTTACCTTCAGTTGCTTTTGTAAAAGCTATTTACAAAAAAAAAAAAAAAAAAAAAAAAAGCACAACCTCTCAGAATTACTAGATACTATCTGGTACTCCACATATTAGGTGCACCTGCTTGTTTTCCTGCCGTGTTTCCAGATGCCCATAGGATGGCCAAATGACCTCATTGACTTTGGACGGCCTTCCTCTGTGATATCCTTTTTCCTCTTGCCTTCACTCTGAACAATGGCTTATGCGGGCTTTCCCATCACCCTATTTCTTCGCATTGCCATTTCAGGGACATTGGATTATGACAAGTGTTGCTTTAATCTATGGCTGTGTTCTCTGTTGCTGTTCTTCTGCCAGATACAATTTAACAGGGCTTGGCTGATGTTGATTAAAGTAACCAAAAAGCCAGAAGCAGAAGAGCCTAGTTTCAGTGCTCATAAGGAAAATTAATAACAACAGTGCATTAGAATCCATTAGTTTGGTTTGGGTAGAATAGGCTGCTATAAGGGTGGCAATTTGAATGGCAGGTTTTTCTAATGAAAAAAAAAAAAAAAAAGTTTTCCCCCTATGTTCCCTAAAGCTTCACGCACATTGACAAAGAGAAATATAGAGTTATTTATCTTGAAAATCCAGGCTGAACACTTTTACTACCAACGACTAAAATTATACTGTCCTGAATCACCTGTATTGAAGGCTCACATTGATTAGATCCCCTGAATTATTGCCTAAATCTTTAGTTCATTTATCTAGTGTAGAAAATAATGCAGAGGTGCTCTGTAATCTCACTCTCGACTGGGTGAATAATACTTCTCAGAGTTTCCAGTCTCAAAATGTAAGCCCCCTTTTACGAGCAAAGAGTGACAGCAATAGCAGTCAGAAACCTAAAGAATTACTTCGGAAACCAAGAATGTGCCACTTTTTTTGTATGATTAAAATTTTGAAGCTAGAAACATTATCTTAACATTTGAAAGTGAGCTATGAATGACTGGAACTCAGGAACTCACTGTTCTTTTATTGTCATTGTTGCTTAGCAAAGGGGAGGCAGCTAATTTGATGGCTTACATGAATGCAAACAGTAAACACATAAATAAGTTTTACAGTATATAATAATCTGTAAATGGATACTGATTTACTGTGAAAACAATTATCCCTGTACAACATGTTTCATAGGTTTATTGTGGTTGCCTCAGATCAAGGATCAAATCTGATTACATAAGAGATATGCACAGTTTGCTTGGACAAATATCACCTGAATCGGAGTTTCGCTGACTACTCCGTTGGTTGATAATAGGCGTTTTAGAAACACGTCAAAGAAGCAGAGAGAAGGGCTCTGCCAGCATTTTCTCTTAGCAATGGTAAAGATAAGAACTGGCAGGAGGAACCTGTCCCTTTACACAGTATGTCTGGAGAGCTCCAGCAAGGCATAATGATTTTTTGTGCATTCGTTTTAAGAAGCCAAGTGCTCTGAACATTGCATGCTCAATTCATAATCAGTTTTCACATTTTCCATTACTCAGAGGAAACGGGAAGCCTGGATTTTAGATATAAATAATCAAAAATGGTTATTCACTTTTCATATGTTGCTGTTGATGCTTGGTTAATATTGCACACACAGGGAAGGCCTCAGGATGGAGGGCGGAAATGGTTGAGTGGGTGATGTCAGCGAAAAGCTGCTGCCTTCATTGGGGAGAAATATTGTCAAGGACTTCATTATTTGGTCAAAAGTGTAATCATTTCTTTATCTCCATGGCCCTAATTCCAATTCTGTATCAGTGTGGACAAGGACTAACTCCAAAATGATAATATTTTTATTTCCCTTATTTATTCTGTTTGGTAAATTTGGGCGCATTAATTCTTTTACCCTGAGAAGTTTTCTCCTTTTATATAATTATAAAGGGGTTGCACACTTTTTATATTGTTTCTTCTTCAGTTGCGTAGGACTCCTTACTAACACAATATCACAGAAAAACACTGAACTTCAAATAGAAATTTCAATCAAGGAAACAAACTTTAATTTAGACTCTGGCTGCTCATTCTCCCAACAAATGCTTACCATATCTTTTTTAAGCACTTATCTTCTCTGATGAGATAATAAGAGGAAAAATTTGGGATCACTTCCCTGAGGAGCTTAACCTCTAATAAGCAAGAAAATTGTAGAAGCCGTGCAAGTCACCATGATGGAGGGATGGAATTCTAGACAAGAGGCACACAAACAAACTTACATGATTTTGGGCACTGTTTCTTTCCAGGTGGGCAGGAGAGATTTGTGGAGGAGATACTGTTTTAAAAAGTATTTGGGAGCCAGGCTGGTGCTGTGGTATAGCAGGTAGAGCTGCCACCTGTAGTGCCAGCATCCCAGTTGGGTGCCACTTCAAGTCCTGGCTGCTGCACTTCAGATCCAGCTCTCTGCTATGGCATGGGAAAGCAGTGGAAGATGGCCCAAGTCCGTGGGCTCCTGCACCTGCGTGGGAGACCAGGAAGAAGCTCCTGGTTCCTGGCTTTGGACGGCACAGCTCTGGCTGTTGTGGCCACTTGGGGAGTGGGCCAGCGGTTGGAAAACCTTTCTCTCTCTCTCTCTCTCTCTCTCTCTCTCTCTCTCTCTCCGCCTCTGCCTCTGCCTCTCTGTAACTCTGGCTTTCAAATAAATAAGTAAGTATCTTAAAAAAAAAAAAAGTATTTGAGAGGCAGAGAAAGAGAGGGAACTATCCATTGATTCATCTCCCATCTGTTGTTTCAGTTCCCAAATGCCCTCAAATCAGGAGGAACTGAGTCGGGATCTCATGTGGGTGGCAGGGACCCGGCCATTTAATTTTCCACTGCTGCCTCCTAGGGTCTCCATTACTAGGAAGCTGGCACCAGGAGTGGACCTGGAACTTGAATCCAGCACTCTGATACAGGACCTGTACATATATATTTTTAAAGATTTATTTATTTTTTACTTGAGAGTCAGAGTTACACCAAGAGAGGAGAGGCAGAGAGAGAGAAAGAGACGAAGAGAGAAGTCTTCCATCTGATGGTTCACTCCCCAATTGGCCACAACAGCCAGAGTGCGCCCATCTGAAGCCAGGATCCAGGAGCTTCTTCCAGGTCTCCCACGTGGGTGCAGGGGCCCAAGCACTTGGGCCATCCTCCACTACTATCCCAGGCCACAGCAGAGAGCTGGATCAGAAGTGGAGCAGCCAGGACTAGAATTGGCACCCATATGGGATGCCGGTGTCTCAAGTCAGGACATTAACTTGCTGCGCCACAGCTCTGGCCCCAGGACCTGTACATCTTAAATGATTGCTTAATCACTAGCCTATGTTCAATGCCCACCTGAGATATTTATTCTCTGTCTTAAATATATTTAGAATTTAAATATTTGGCTATCGATCAGTCATATAAGATTACTTAAAGGATCATGGAAAATGTAAATAAAAGATAATTTTGTTGCAAAAACTTTTGAAACCCATACTTATATATTTGAGGGTCTTCAAAAAATTCTTGAAAAATGTGTATTGTAGAAAAACTGCATGGATTTCAAAAACATTTTTGTACCAAAACAAACTTACCTTTTAATTTTTAATTAACATTTTCTGTGAACTAACTTTCTTTTAAAAAAATATTTATTTTATTTATTTGAAAGAGTTACAGAGAGAGGTAGAGACACAGAGAGGTTTTCAATCCGCTGGTTCACTCCCCAGATGGCTACAATGGCCGGAGCTGCGCTGATTTGAAGCCAGGAGCCAGGAGCTTCTTCTGGGCCTCCCACGTGGGTGCAGGGGTCCAAGGACTTGGGCCATCTTCTACTGCCTTCCCAGGTCATAGCAGAGAGCTGGATAGGAAGAGGAGCAGCTGAGTCTAGAACCAACACCCATATGGGATGCCAGCGCTTCAGGCCAGGGCTTTAACTCACTGTGCCACAGCGCCGGCCCCATCTGTGAACTTTCTTTAGTATTCTTGGAGTTGTTGATTCGGTATTGTATTATTAGTTATTGCTGCATAACAAATTAAATCTCCGCCCCCGCAAAGGGTGGCTCAAAACAACAAGCAGTTATTGTGTTGCAGTTTCTGTCCGGACACAGAAGCAGCTCAGCTGGGGATCCTGCTCAGGTGTTTCATGAAGTTGCAGCCAAGCAGCTTGCCCAGGGCTGCAGTCATCTGAAGGACAGAAAGAGGTGGCAGGAGCTTGGTGCAGACGGACCACTCTCATGGCTCTGGCAGGAGGCCTCTGTGTTTACTATGTGGGCCTATCCACAGGAATGCCTGAGTGTCCTCAGAGTGTGGCAGCTCCCAGAGCTGGCAGTTCAAGAGGAGGGAGTGGGGAGGGGAGACGGAGAAAGGCAGCACCTTGCTATGAAGCAGTTTTGACAATATTTTCATCAGTCTGCTTCACTTTATTCATTGGGAAGTGAGCTATTAAGTCGATTCCACATTCAACAGGAGGGAAATTGAATCCTCTCCCTCAAAGAGGGAGATCTTAGAGAATTTGTGGATGTATCTCTAAAACCTTGGTGGGGTTGGAGGAGATGATGGAAGAACTGTCAGCCGGAGGGAGGGAGCTGGTCATGGTAAAGGACAATACATGGAGATTTGTGCTAAATACTTGGGAACCCAGTTTGCAGGGTCTCATGCTAAGATAATAGCAGGAAATAAGACAGGAAATCTAGAGAGAGGGGATTTAGACTCAACAGGACCTGACCGGGAATCTTGTAAGGCTTTTGAGCAGGATGGAGGCATAATCAGAGTTCTGCTTTAGAGAGATGTGTAGCACCAGTGAGAATCTGGCCTTGGCAATGTGGTGGGATTGGAAGAGGGGACCAGGGACGGGGGCATTCTAATAATCAGGGGCGTGGATAAGGAGGGGCAGAGTTGGAGAATGGTTCCAAAACGAATGTTGCTCTCCTTCTTTCAGACTCTACACGGGAAAAATCTACAAAGATTAATACACTTGTATGTGTGTGACCCAGCTGTTAATGGAATCTGCTTGTGTTTTAGATGCTGTTCTTTCAGAGCTTTTGGTGACTGGTGAATTAAGCTGTAAGCTTGATGCATGACAGAAGTTCCTGTTGTGCTAATTGAGGGCAGTTTGTCCCTAGGATGGAAATTGCCCCTAATACCCACAGAGCACATTTCTGAGACTGCTTCGAGACAGTAGGAAGAGACGGAAGTCCTTGTTAGGATGAAGCTCTCTGAACTTGGAATTCTTCCTGGCAAAATTGCTACCCTTACTTCCTTTGTTACCAGCATCTCCTTTACTAGGCATGATGTTGTTTTCTTATTGGGCAAAATGTTCATTTACTCGCCTTTATAGAGTCATGTGCTTCCATTTGCAATACAAAACTGCCTGGGCTTCTTTTGCAGGTAACCCAGGTAAACCAGGTCACTGAAAAGCTAGAGACATAATTCTAACATGGACTCCTTGACTTACCCTTTTCTCTAGGAACTCAAGATCCCCAGTCTGTGTGCTAATTTTCCCCCCAACCCTCTTATAGGAATTCATGGTCTCCATTGTGGGTTGAGCATGAGTGTGTTTTCTTACCAACTTGGCTGCAATCTCACAGAATGTTCAAACCAATGTTTTGTGCATTCTTTTAACTGAGGTTGGGAGGTTTGTGCCCAATACATTGTGGGCACTTAACAAATTCCCAGTTGTAGAATGCCATTTAGAGGAGACTGGTCCCATTTATTATATCTTCTCAACACATTCATCCTTTTACAGGTACTTAATTCTTTCCCCCTTTACCTCTAAACTCCAACTGCAGTTTAAAGCAAGGGTTGTAATCTATGGCATCTGCCTCCCTCCTTTATCCTGTCCACTTTTTTAATGCTACTTAATAACTAGATGAAAGCATTAAGTGATATTTCATCTCCCCAATGTCCATTTACATGTGGGTTGATTTAAATGGCAGTAATGTGATGTCCTGGAAATATCTGTGATTCTGAATATATTTAGTTTTTCTTTGCATTTTAATGTTATCAGGGAGTTACTGCAATATAAACCATTGCTCATTTATTAGCACTCCCAATATTTATCATAGATGGATCTTAGAGTTGCATCAAAGTTTAGCAGTGGAATAAAACCCTTTTTTATACTGCTGTTTTTGTTGGTGCTGCTTACCCTCATTGAAGCATTCTGGATTCCTCAAAATATCTTCCAACTCTTAGAACGTCAGTAGATACAAGTTAGAGGCATGTAGAATGTGATCTTGGTACACCATTTTTGCTTAGGTCGTTAAACAGGGAAGTTGTACATTACCATGAATAACATGTTACATTATCAGGGGATCAGAGAGCCTTCTAGCCCAACTCCATCATTTCACTTGTGAAAAGAGCTGTGTGTGTCACAGGGGTATTGGCGTGGTTTCTCAGGGATTCATGACCAAGTCCTAAGGGGTCATCCATGCCTTAAACTGAGTTTCCCAGATCCAGTACTCTATCCAATAAAAACACATAAAAGAACAACTTGGCTCTCATGAATCTCTCTAACCCTCCTCTTCCTAAGTCAAAGAATCTAACACCAAACCAAACCAAGATGATAGACCTGAGCTTGCTAGTTTCTTTCATTTTGTAAGTCATCAGCTTTCACAGAAGAGGTAGAATTTGAAAATGGCTTCCTTCTATGCCTGTTTCTTACCAAGCAGAGAATACCAAAGGCCCTTTATTGAATAATCTTATTTGAGAGAAATCATCTAAACTAATATAGAGTACAGCAATGAACACAAACACTTAAGTTACTAGAAATGTTGGAATGTCTTTCAGGTACAAACATAAAATACAAATTCAAAATCAAGTATTTTGGAATCATTGCTAATATTTTAAATGATTAATTCTAGAGGTACTAGGCATATTTTATAGAGAGCTGTGCTTTCCAGTTGTTTCGAAGAGAGAAGAATGAGGAGGAGGAGAGAGAGGGGGTGGATAAGAAAGACTAAAAGGAGACAGTTTTCTACATGTAGAGTCACAACTGAACAATTATAAATAATATATTGTTCTGTCATGGATTTTACAGAAATCATAGTGGAGTGGGTATTTCTGAGGAGGGTAGCAACTTGGACATGATATACAGAGGTTTAGCAATAGGTCTACAGGTTTGTAGTTAAGAATAGAATTCCTGGCCAGCTCCGCGGCTCACTAGGCTAATCCTCCGCCTTGCGGCGTCGGCACACCGGGTTCTAGTCCCGGTCGGGGCACCGGATTCTGTCCCGGTTGCCCCTCTTCCAGGCCAGCTCTCTGCTGTGGCCAGGGAGTGCAGTGGAGGATGGCCCAAGTCCTTGGGCCCTGCACCCGCATGGGAAACCAGGAGAAGCACCTGGCTCCTGCCATCAGATCAGCGCAGTGCGCCAGCTGCAGCATGCCAGCCGCGGCGGCCATTGGAGGGTGAACCAACGACAAAAAGGAAGACCTTTCTCTCTGTCTCTCTCTCTCACTGTCCACTCTACCTGTCAAAAAAAATAAAAAAAGAAGAATAGAATTCCTGAAATGCAAACTAATAAGTTTGAACATTATTGTTTGAGCAGGGACAATCAGAGGGTATAGGGGTAGAAATACTTGAAGGCTAGAGGGATATGAGCACAGTATCAGTGACAGGCAAAAGGTTTGGCTCTGTGTTACAGAGAATTCACAGCATAGACTTGAAAAAGGAAAAATGCAATATTACTGAATTTATAGCTGCAATGGTTGACAAGGGATTCCAAGGCCTGCTGTTCACTAATTCACCATTTTAGTGCCTGAAAGTGTCCCTGGTACATAGTAGCTACTGGATAGGTATTTATAGAATAGATAGATAAACCAGGCATTTGTGGCAGCAATAGGGAGGGCTAGAGAAATCTGATAATATTATGGACATGGGAGAGACAAATTTTCAAATAAGAACAAGTGCAAAGCTAAAGAAGAGTCTTAACTTGAATGTGGCCAAGTTGATGAATTGAGCTGAATTGTACTAGGAGCTGATGGTGTTGGAGGGCAAGGACATTGGAGTCTGCACAGACAACATCTGGAGGACTGAGAAGCAGCCTCACACAGTCCTGTTTTCTTTCAGTGTCAGTTCTGGAGCCCATAGATACTTTGATATTTGTGTGCTTCAGCTGAGCGTCAGAACCAAAGACCTTGAGGTCCTCTGAAGATTCATTCCCCAAGATGCTATAACCTCTGGCACAGTGCTCACATTCCAAGAAGTGCTTAATGTTTAACATGCTGCTGACTTCCTTAATCACCTTCAACATTAGAATCCCGTGCCTTGTCAGATAAGCCATTTTAGCACATAGCAAATGAGATGGAATAGTCCAGTCTTTAGTCTTTAGTGCTGATTCAAGATCTTCCACCATATTCAAATGTCCCGTTCCTTGCCCAGGGTGGAAGTTGGAAAAATGTTGTGTGAATATCGATTTACTGTCTCATCCTGAAATTCTGAAATCCAGTCTCTGATAGGCTTGATGTGAGTTGTATTCTGTGGTTAGTTATATAAGCTTGTGTTGTGGCTGTTTGGAAATACTTTAAACAACCTCCTTAAAAAAAACCCTCAAAGTTCTATGCTATAAAAATATTCTAAGTAATGTGCAAAACAGACATCATCACTCCATCTTTGAGTTTTAGTTTATTACTGAATCTGTCCCCCGAGGTGAGGATTGAGGTCAGGGATGGAGTACAGCTCAATTTCTGTTATTTACATTATGGAGTAAAAGAAAATGGTGCTTTTAACATTTTGTCATGTCTGTTTTTATGCAACTTCATAAATACAGAAACATTGAAATGCTTGTGTCAAATTATCTATGTCAGCATGTTCTGCTTTATTTCCAGATAAAGATAGATTTTAAAAAGAGCCTCTTATCTCCCTTAGGAAACAGAAGTTTCCGGAACCTGCCTCTAATTTTCACTCTCTGTTATGGAAGCTCTGTAGACTTTCTGATTCAGGATCTCGTATTCTTGCTGGAGCTGATTGGATTACCAAAAGTCATGTGTTGTTTAATCAGTCTTGAGCAGGGTTGGCCCCTGTTGTATAGAATAGTCCTTAGACATCACCTTCTCTACTGCAGAAGGGTTTGAAGTAATGAGTTAGCAATGTGCACAAAGTGCTATGCTGCATTAGCAACAAACTGTACCTCCTATATGTTGCTGGGAGTGGTCTACCCTGTCAGTATAATTTACAGCACTCTGTGATAAGATCTCGTAATTGTCCATCTTACCAACACCATCTCATCTAGTATTGATGGAGTGGGTGTAGTGAGGACAGTGGAATCTCCACTTGAAACATCTGTGCTTGTTAAGTTACACGAACGGAGAACTTGAGATCACTGGCCAGGTTTTATTGTAAATAAAAAATGAAATATGAATGTTACACCCTAAATGATCACTAGTGTGTTTTGTTGTTGGTAGTTGGTATTTATACCACATAATGGGGACGGCAAGGCCTCAGTATATCTAATCCATTGCTTTAAGTTGCCAAGGGCCAAATGCACACTAAGCCAGGCAGCTCTGAGCCTCATCTTGCTGTGAACTGGCATCTGATGAAGCCCCCTGGTGGAGGTTTTATTGGATTCTGGTGCTAGTTCTTTCCTCAGGCCCAGTCAACAAAGACAACCGTACTTTTTTTTTTTTTTTTTTTGACAGGCAGAGTGGACAGTGAGAGAGAGAGACAGAGAGAAAGGTCTTCCTTTGCCGTTGGTTCACCCTCCAATGGCCGCCGCGGGTGGCGCGCTGCGGCCAGCGCACCGCGCTGATCCGAAGGCAGGAGCCAGGTGCTTCTCCTGGTCTCCCATGGGGTGCAGGGCCCAAGCTCTTGGGCCATCCTCCACTGCACTCCCTGGCCACAGCAGAGAGCTGGCCTGGAAGAGGGGCAACCGGGATAGAATCCGGTGCCCCGACCGGGACTAGAACCTGGTGTGCCGGCGCCGCAAGGCGGAGGATTAGCCTAGTGAGCCGCGGCGCCGGCCAAGACAACCGTACTTTAAACAGGGACAGCAGCTTACCTGCTTTAAGGAGTAAAAACCCCTGGTCTTCCAAAGTAGTTCATTTCTTTTTTTTTTTTCTTTTTTATTAGGCAGAGTTAGTGAGAGATAGAGAGAGATAGAGAGAAAGGTCTTCCTTCCGTTGGTTCACCCCTCAAATGGCTGCTATGGCTTGTGCACTGCGCTGATCCAAAGCCAGGAGCCAGGTGCTTCCTCCTGGTCTCCCATGCAGGTGCAGGGGCCCAAGCATTTGGGCCATCCTCCACTGTCTTCCGGGGCCATAGCAGAGAGCTGGACTGGAAGAGGAGCAACTGGGATTAGAACTGGTGCCCATATGGGATGCCAGTGCCACAGGTGGAGGATTAACCAAGTGAGCCATGGCGCTGGCCCCAAGTAGTTCATTTCTAATGGAGGGGTGAGAGTTGGACTAGAAGGGTCAGGTGGTTCCATCCTTTCAGGCCTACACAGGCTGGGTGGACTGGAGTCAGTGGATGTTAACTCGATCCTGCAGCAGGCTCCTCGGGCACACAGAAGCCCTGAAGTAGGTTTCTGGTGGTGTAAATAACCCTCAGAAGTTCTTTTGAGGAAATTGCGTTGTCAAGCCTTATTCTCAACTGGATTTATAATTCTGAGCTAAACCAGAACTGAATAAACTTCCAGAGACTGGAAAAATGTACATAACATGAGGAAAACTTTGGGAAAATGTTCAATAATCAGTGAATTTCATTTGGACGTATTCAGTCCTACCATGAAAAGACTCACAAAATTGTGTAGTATAAGTTGTGAAAGGCTTTGAAATTTAGCAGGTGTCTGACTTGCTTGTCCATATGGGTTATCTCTGCCTGTATTTTCCTTTAGCCAAGATTTTTTATAACCTCTTGGAGACAAAAGTTGCCTTATAGACAGCTGATAAGAACTTGGTTGAAAATTCCTTTTCAGAAAACTGAAAACTGTTGTTGGTTTTATGCAATTGATTATTGTCCCCATGGATACTACTAATTTTTCACTACGTGTAAAATAATTTTGGCATTTTATTTGGCTATGCATTTATCTCTATATCTATGGATATGTCATCTTGTATTTCAGTTGTGTCAGTTCTTATTATATACTGGATACAAATCCTTCGTGTTCTGTATGATTTGCATGTACTTTTTCCTGTTGCATGGTTTGTCATCTCATTTTTTGGTAAATATTTATTTATTTATTTGAAAGGCAGAGAGTTACAAAGAGGCAGAGGCAGAGAGAGATGTTCCACTAGTTCACTCCCCAAATGCTGCAACAGCCCGAGCTGCACTGATCTGAAGCCAGGAGCCAGGAGCTTCTTCTGGCTTTTCCATGTGGGTGCAGGGGCCCAAGGACTTGGACCTTCTTCTACTGCTTTCTCAGGCCAAAGTACATAGCTGGATTGGAAGTGGAGCCGCTGGGACTCAAACCGGTGCCCATATAGGATGCCGGCACTGCAGGTGGCAGCTTTACCTGCTATGCCACAGCGCTGGCCCCTCATTTCATTTTCTAAATGATATTGTTTGAAGTGCCAATGATTTTAATGTTAATGAAAGTTATTTTATAGTTTTATTGGTGTCATATCTGAGAGCTCTTTGCCTAACTTAATGTCATAAATATTTTCTCACCTGCTTTTAAAGCTTTGTAATGTTTACTTCTTTATGTAGGTCTATGATCCATTTTGAGTTAATGCTTCAATGGTGGGATTCCATTCTCAACAAAGTATTTATCTAGAATAAACCCAAAGTGTGGTTTAACCTCTTTTAAAAGTTAATATACTTAAAAAAGTTTAGTACACACTTTATCCTTTCAAATTGCAGCCTCATTTGCTTATTGGACATGGCCTTTTATTGACTTTTTCTCAAGTTTGATTTCGAAGGTTTTGGTTTTGTTCTAAACTGCATAAACATAAATTAAAGTCATATTCAAGCAGGCCAGAGACTCCTGCCTGATGCAAATGAAAAGACTGTTTGAGGTGTCTTAAAAAATAATGCTCTCTGGTTCCTTTTAAGTTAGTTTCTTTTAAAGAGCTTAGACTACCTTTGAGTGAATTGGATAGCTTCTCTTCTTTAGAAGACAGAAAACCTAGTATGTATTTAACTTTTATTATCGTGAACTGGGAGTGCCCTGGAAAGACAGAAAATAAACCTAATTATGGCCAGAAGGGCCACAGATTAGTATTCTAAAACCAAGCTTACTACACATTCCACAATATGTAATTGGGCCACAAAAATAATGTAACAAGTGTTTGTCCCATTAAAATGTTGACTTTCTAGCTTATTCAAAAGGGTGCTTAATCCTGCTTCTAAGGAGGTGTGGTGTGGGCGTATTGCTGACATTTTTCTTGGAGAGAGGTAAGTTAGTATTTACATCCACTTATGAGGTTGACTAGGCTGAAATGTTGTGAGCAGGAGAAGTATGGGTTCTTGGATGTTCACTTGGTTTTATGAGGCACAGCAATGCTTTATGGAGACTCTTGGCCCTGCCTGTGGTTATAGCTTGGCTCATTTCTCAGGGAACAGCAATGGTTTTCTCGTCATGTAAGAACACTCATTAGGCTCCACAGTTTTCAGAAGACCTGTCAACTCTACCCTCAGCATGGATGCTCAGGCACAGAGGTTTGAGCTTAATGAATAACATAGACTGTCAAGGCAGAGTGGTCATGCGATATTTTTTAGAAATTCCATTGGGGGAATTTTTGAAGAATATGCAGTACACCTTGAAGTCCAGCACGTGACATCCCATCAGCAGAGGCCTCCTACTGCTGGCATTCTGCAGAATTGCTTTGCTAGGATGCTGGCCTGGCCCTCTCAGGCTGTCCTGATGGCCACTGGAGAGGAGAGCTGTTTGAAGGTACAACCATGTCAGCTGTAGGAATGTAGCTGAATGTCTCGCTTAGTGTGAAGCAAAACCTTTTCCACATCCCTTGTGTTTTTCTCCAGCTTCCCACAGCCAGAATTGCTCCTCATTTCTCAGGAGATGAAGCAGGTCCCCAGGCTGTGATCTGCCCTCATCTACAGCTGCAGTTCTCCAATCCTATTAATTAAAGAGTGATTTTCTCCAAAGAGATTCTCTCTTTTTGTGACTTATTGATGTGGAGTTACTCTCCCACTTTGTTGCTGTACTTGGAGGGAAGAGGGATAATTTCCTTCTTTGCTTTACTTTTAAGATTTGTGTAAAAACACGTTGTATTTTTTTATTATCAAATATGCCTTGGCTAAACAGGCAAGTTAATTTTTTTTAAAAAGCAACTTATATATTTATTCACTTATTTATTTATGTATTTGTTGGTGGGAGAGTGAGAGGGAGAGGGAGAGAGAGAGGGAGAGACACAGAGAGAAAGAGACAGACAGACAGACAGACATACCATATGTCCTGACTCATTCTCCACTTGGCTGCAATGACTGGGACCAAGCTGAGAGCAGAAAGCCCCATCTGAGTCTCCCACATGGGTGACAGAAACCTGATTCCTTGAACCACCGCTGCTGTGTCCCAGGGCCTGCACTAGCAGGAAGCAGGAGTCAGGAACCAGTTAGCAACTGAACCTAGATTTCCAATATGGGATGAAGATATCTTTACTCCTATGCTAAATGCTCACTCTGTAAGTTGTTTCTTAAAATCATGTTACAATTTTTTTCACTGAGAAGAAGTTTTTCAAAATACATAAGCCATTACATGTCATTGTGTATAAATGTTAGGTTCATAGACTGTCTACTGAGGTCTTTTTTATTTATTTTCCTTTTATTTGAAAGGCAGAGAGGGGAGAGAGAGGCACAGAGAGATCTTCCATCCATTGGTTCACTTCTCAAATGTCCATAAGGGCCAGGACAAGGACAAGCTGAAGCCAGGAGACCGGAACTTAATCCAGGTTTCCCACTTGGGTGGCAGGGAGCCTAGTGCTGGAACCATCACAGCTGCATTCTATGATGCACATTGGCAGGAAGCTGGACTCAGAAGCAGAGCCTTGACTTGACCCAGGCATTCCAATGTGGCATGTGAGTGTCCCAAGAGACACCTAAACTGCTGTACAAAATGCCTGCTCCCATTGTCTTGTATTACACAACTTCATCAGATATCAAGACTTTTTTCATGTGATATAACTATGTGTTTTTTACTTTTTTGTTTATCATCTGATCAGCTTATATTTTGAGAAGTAGGCTTACATTTTTATGCACCCAAGTTCATCTTTTCCTTTGTGATTTTTTGTGTTTCTTTTATGCTAGTTATGTTTGTATGCATTTTAAAATACATTTTCTACCTGAAGGTTCAAAAATGGTGATGTAACTTTTTACTGGGCTTATTCCATAAACAGACATAGTAGAGTGATTATATGCAAAAATGCAAAGTAAATATTTCTTGACCTATTGATAAATTATATATGATTAATCTATGGAGTTTACATTTCCCTAAAAGATAGACTGCCAAACTGATCAGAAGCAAAATATTCATTTGCATCAGCATTTTCTTTTGGACTCTTGCAAAGAGCTTTTTAAAAATTATGCTTTTGGAAGGAGGTACCTTTCTCTGAAGGGAGGAGAGAACTTCCACTTTGACTATGACCCTAGCGGAATAAGATCAAAGTCGGCGAACCCTAAAGGCTTCCATAGCCTTGGCAACTCATGACTAGAGCCTAGGGAGATTACTGATGCCATAAACAAGAGTGTCAAATTGTTAAGTCAACAATAGGAATCACTGTGTACTTACATCTCATGTGGGATCTGTCCTTAATGTGTTGTCTAATGTGAAGTGATGCTATAACTAGTACTAAAACAGTATTTTTACACTTTGTGTTTCTGTGTGGGTGCAAATTGATGAAATCTTTACTTAGTATATTCTGAATCGACCTTCTGTATATAAAGATAATTGAAAATGAAAAAAAAACCTGGTGTTAAATTGGAAATTGCATAGAAAATTAATTATTAAAAAATATGTAAGATCTCTGCCTTTAATGTGCTGTACACTGTTATTTAATGCTATAACTAGTACTCCAACAGTATTTTTTCACTTTGTGTTGCTATGTGGGGGCAAACTGTTGAAATCTTTACTTAATATATACTAAACTGATTTTCTGTATATAAAGAGAATTGAAAATGAATCTTGATGTGAATGGAAGGGGAGAGCGAGTGGGAAAGGGGAGGGTTGTGGGTGGGAGGGAAGTTATGGGGGGGGAGCCATTGTAATCCATAAGCTGTACTTTGGAAATTTATATTCATTAAATAAAAGTTAAATAAAAAAATTATGCTTTTGTATAACATTAACAGAAAACTACTACTTTATCCATATTCTTGGTTGCATAAGGTAAAACTCTTTGTCACGTCTTTCAACTTGCCTGGCTTACCAGAAATCACATCTCACTTGTATTGAGCCTCTTGTGTCCAGCTTTGCCACATGAAGCATCTGGCAGAGAAACCGGAAAGGATTAAATCGTAACATGACTTCACATCTACTGAATATATTTCAGTCAATTTTTGCGCATGACTGTGTGACTATTGAGCCAGTTAGTATTGCATTCGTGGTCCTGGAAGACTAACTCCCGGAGAGGAGAGAAATCCTAAAATTTAGATGGAAGACTAAAGTCTTAACAGAGTTATGAGAACTTTGAGAGGCAGGTTAGGAAGGAACGAATCACTAAGAAGCCAGGAGTGGAGAAAATGTGTTTCACAATTTTGTTTTTGCTTATTTTGGTATACTATTTAAATGCAAAAGAACTATAGTTTTACAAATATTAAGGTCATTACTTCACATCGTATCTTAATAAAGCATGCGGGCAGTGTATGCTGATATACATATTGTGATAAATAGAAATATATGGCAAAATCAATATGTCATTTTTCCTACTATTGATTACTTGATCATAATAACCTCTGAGTTTGAGAAGTGACTCATCACAAAACTTAGAGAAGTTCTGTGCTTTAGCTTTCCCATAGCTGTATGATCCTGAACTTCCTACCTGGATTTGACCTGCCCATTCTAGGTAGCTGCTACAGTGTGAAAGACCTTTCCATGTTCAATCTGTTGACGCTGATGGGACTAGTTCACTTAAATGCCTTACATCACAAATTTGGTTCTTGTACTCTTGCCAGTTTTTTATTACCTGCTTGCATCCAGAGGCCACCTAACTGGGATTTGGCCTTTGGTTTTCCTCTGTGGTCTCAGGGACATTGCCAGCTCCCAGTTAAGACCTCCCTTCAGGCAAGAGGCATCCAAGGCATCAGAGAAGAGGCAGGGTTTTCTCAACATCTTAAGGCTATCTCTGGGCCTTGAGGATGGCACCACTGAGCAACTCCTATTCTATTGTGTCTTCTTGTAGGCCTGACTCCAACTTGCCATCAGGGGCATACTGTTGAAGAGCAAAGGAGACATCTTGGATATTTCATGAGGGGTCAGTCACTCCTACACCTTATTCTGAGAATGAGCTGGAGTTCTGCAAAGGGAAGACCCAAAATAGAAAGTGGGGCAGGTCTGGTTTTCCTCGCAGTAATCCACTCCACTTGCCCATGCCATATATTATAAAATGTTCTCTGGAAATCTTCCAAGTGAAAGAAGAGACTGTCCCTGTAGCCTTGAGTTTCCCAGTCACCTTTCTTATTGTTGCCTCTATCTCACTTTACCTGATGCACCAAGACCCTGCCATTTACCTTGGCTCTGGTGGTTGCTTGACGAAAAAGGGAACCAGTAACTGGTGCAGGATGCACTGCACTCCTGGTCATGTGGCACAGGCAATCCAATAGGAACAGTGCTTCTCATGAAGAGATTAGTGGATTCTAACCCATGAGGCTGTCCCCCAGGTGTCTTACTGAAACACAATGTTTTGCCATGCAATTGTGGACTGGAGGTGGTAGCAGGGGTGGTATGTGAAACAATGCCTTCCAACAGCAACTTCTCTCACTCCAGTCTTCATCAAGTTATGCTACCTAAAGGATCTTTCTTTTTTAAGATTTACTTATTTGTTTGAAAGAATTTCAGAGAGAGATGAAGAGGCAGATGGAGAGACAGAGAGAGAGAGAGAGAAGGAGAGAGAGCTCTTCTATCCTCTGGTTCACACCCAAGATAGCTTCAGTGGTTGGAGATATGCCAGGCTGAAGCCAGGAGGTAGGAGCTTCATCCAGGTCTCTCAAACTAGCACCCATATGGGATGCTATTGTCACAGGTAGTGACTAACTGCTATGCCACAATGCCGGCCCCAGGTCTTTTTACCTTGTGTTCTGAACATATGCAGTAGTTGTTACTTCCTGGATCAGTATATTTTGAATCTAATCCATTCATTCATTCTCCTATTATTTCTGCTATATTGTACTAGATAGTTTTCAAGGTCACAAAAATATACGAATATTGCCTTAATCTCGTCCTTTCCCTGCTGTAAAGTCAGAGCCAGCTCCTGGACCTGCATTGGGTTCGAGCTCCAGGTCTTCCCAAGGTTCAAGCAGACTTGATTAAAGAGTCCAATCAGGTGTTTATGAGGTGTTCGTGTTGCTCTGGTTTGGGGAGGAGTCCAGGGGCCACTTTATTTCTGCAGGAGGGGTGCTTCGGAGAGGACAATGACTTACAGATGATCTTTGCCGAGATGTGCACAGGGCTTAGGCTTTCTCCTGGTGAAACTTGAGAGCCAAGAACATTCACTCCATCTTCCTCAGTGCGTCTGCCACCTCAGCCCGTGGATGATTTATGTAAAAGCCTTTTGTTGTTCCTCATAATATCATAGAACATTAAACCTGGGGAGAGAACGGGAAAGAATAACAAGGAGACTTCACGCTGAGATACTGAGAACACTCGCCTGCCTCCTCGACCTTCACCCAACTCCGATTTTTTTCCCTACGGGGTGTGTACTTTCCCAGTCTTTCTACAGAAAATAAAATATATGGTGCTCCCTGGGGTACAGTTACTATTAGGAAAGCAAATAACTGAAGGGGACCTCAGATTCAGACAAGATTATGTAAATACTTCCCAAAAGACCTGCCTCACTGAGGAGCGAGGACTAGAAGAAGATATTTTGCATGAAACACGCTTTGTGGGTCTGCAGGGTGTTCTCGCACAAACACCTGCCCCGTCTCAGCCTGTGTTGGGCAGCTCCTCTCTGCCATGCAGAGCACATCCCTGAATACTTGTGATGGTGGAAAGGCTTCCTTAGATCTCTTTACCGTCATCGCTAGGACCTCAGTTCTGCCCGAGAAATCCATTTTATTTTTACTCAACAGTAATTTATTGAGCAGCTACTTCGCTCCAGCTTAGTGCATTTGTGCATTTCCAATGCAAGGCTTTTTTCTCATTATGGTTTACGGACAGGTATAAAGTGAATGTGGAAATAGTGCTGATGTTTACAACTGAATTACCAATGCTGAGATAAGAGGGTTCTTAAGTATCAAATGGACACTTAGTTCAATAGTTTGACAAAATACTTGGGTGAAGTAGATGAGTAGATGTAAGTGCTCATGTAGCTTGAAGAAGTAACGTTGCTCCAAATAGAGACAAAGGCATTGATCATGGAATAGCAGACTCATCATTTCCCAGAGGAGTTGTTAATGTATAGTGGTCAACATCTCTCCAGAACCATGGTCAATATTTTCTAACGCATCTTTTCTGAGGTGTGTGGCATTCTCATGAGGTCAATTACATAGTTCCCTACAATGAAGGCACCATAGCGTAAGATTTGTGGGTGCCCCCATAAAGGAAGTCTACTGTGAGAAAGGTGTCAAAGTCAGGTTTAAATGTTTCTGAAGAGGTCATTTGTTGATTTGTTCATCTCTGTTCTCCAGTTGTTTGGAGTTCTCCTCATAAGCAGAAGATAAAGTGGCAGATCCTGGATATTAAGAGAATGTGGCTCACCGGCAGCACTTCTGAGACTTGCAAGCATCTGAGATTGTACAGGAACAATGACTGGATTTGCCTGTCTACCGTGGATTAGTCTCAGAAGACCTTAGGACTAATGGCTTCCAATCCAGCGCAGTTCATCCTTCATTCCTTGGCTAATGTTGATTGATGACAGCCAGGAAATTGTCACTGCAGGGAATCTTGAAGAACATAGGTGCAGATTCTCCTTGTATTGCCTTACTTATCTCTGTTCTTAGAGATAAGACTGAGAAGGACAGGAAGTATCTTGGTTCTTCACCTTTCCTTATGAAATGATGGACTTGGAGGGATTCTTACTGTCTGAGTCATGCTGAGCAATGTTCTGTAGCTGGCAAGATGTCAGCTTGATAAGCAAGCCCCTTGTTGTTCAGTCTGGGCTTCCTATTTTGTATTTATGACCATGTGAGAAAACTTGATCAGCTCATTTTCTTTCCTAATGTACAATACTAGTGCCTATGTTGTGAAATGTATGAGAAGCAGTACTTTATGGAGTGAGAAATCTGTGAACCAGAGACCACAGTGCTTGCAGGCCTGCTCCTGTGCTGTTGGGAGTGCTAAGAGAGGGGGACACGATGGAAGTGAGCTCATTGATAGGAAAGACTAAGTCAGCAACCACTTTATAGGAAGGCAATTGAAGGTCTTCATTGACATCCCAGAGACTGAAAGCCATTCTTACATTCCAGCACCTCTGTCACCCACAGAAAAATGGCAGTTAAAAGGCAAGATGTGCATATCAGAAAAAACTAAGATTAAGAATCAGAAAATCTGAATTTTAATCCGTTTTTTTTTTTTATTTACTGGGTATGTTCTTGAACAAGTGACATCACCTCTAATATATTTTTAAAGACTTATTTACTTATTTGAAAGGCAGAGTTACAGAAGTGGAGGCATAGAGAGAGAGAAAGGTCTTCCATCTGCATTGGCCAGAGTTGTGCAGATCCGAAGCCAGGAGCCAGGAGCCAGGAGCTTCTTCCATGTCTCCCATGCAGGTGCAGGGGCCCAAGGACGTAGGCCATCTTCTGCTTTCCCAGGCCATAGCAGAGAGCTGGATTGGAAGTGGAGCAGCCGGGACTCAAACCGGCACCCATATGGGATGCTGGCACGGCAGTGCCGGCCCCATCACCTCTAATATTGACATCTATTTCACAGGTTTTTGTAAGCATTAAATATATGTGCACTACTTTTGTGTAAAATAGAATATCCTACAAAAGGTCATGGATATTCGTTTTCTCCACAACAACAGTCGTGATAGATCAAGAGTCTTTGAGGTAGATGTAGTCTTAGTGAGCAATGAAAGTGTCTGTTCTCTTAGGAGGCTATTTTGTTTAGACCACAAAGAAACACCAGCCCTCTCTCAAACACTCTAAGCTGCTCAGTGTGTCGGCATTGTGCAAAGCTCTGTTTAATACCAGCGCTGCACAAGCTGTGTACAGCGAGCCCAAGAGCTGGGTTTCAAAGCAGCCCCACTGAAACCACAAATATTCATCTTGGTCAGGACCAGGCAAAAGTATGCATGTGAAAACCACTGCAAAGAAGTGAATTAAGGAAGTTCCCCAGTTTAGGAGCTGACATGTTCAAAATAAGGTTGAAAAGTTACTGTGTCAAAGCAAGTCCTGGGCTGCTCACATGGACCCGTAATTCCAGGGCTAGTGCCTCTGCCTGCTTTGGGTGGGTCGCCAGGTATTTGACATCAGATTCAAGATTAGGTAAATTGGAGGCTATAGCATTTCCAACAATTGGATCTCACAGTTTCCATCTTCATGCCATCCTACCTAAAGTGAAAGAAATTTTTTTTTCGGTATCATTTGATATTTCATGCTTATAGGACCACATTGGTTCCCTCAGCTACTGGCTGGGATCCATCTTTTAGTGGAAATTATACTAATGTAAGATGAATAAGGAACATCTCATTTTTCACCTATTACCCTTCTTGGTACACGTACTTTAGTGATCTGATTTCAGGATAAGGCTGTCTTCATTTATTTTTGCATCCCTGGATTCAGTGAGTTGGGATAACTCTGGCAAAAAACCCTAGATGTCCAAGAGGCAAGATTAGTCCTTTCACATGTCAGTGTGTCTCCTACTTCCACCATATGCCACCATCTTCCTTTCTTTTCTGGGCCTATAGAATAGCCTAATAAGGAGAGCATACTGTGATCTTAGTTAGAAGGGAGTAATGTCAACTATTGTGCATTACTCCACTAAATAGTAACTTTCTTCTCTTAACACACGGAGGTAATTGTGTGTCTCCTTGAGAGAAAGTTTGTTTTTTTTCCAGCCAGGCTTCTGTGTTTAGCTTTAGCATTTCTTTCACAGCAGCCCCCCTGCCTTCCACTATTAAGTAGAAATCCCAGCCATGGCGTTCAACAAAGAAGTGGCAAGCCTCCAAGAAATATATTTCCTACAAATACACAGCTGAGAACATTAAAAATTGGGTAGGTCTGGTTTATGTTTGGTTCACCTCTGAATGTCTCATGTATAACTTTACAGTTGAATGGGCCAGTGACAATTCAGTGAAATCACTCAAGAACTCTGGGATCAGTGTTCCAACATCCAGCACTTTAGTCTTTGTCTTGTGTGATAGCTCAGGGTTTGCTGACAGAAGACAACGCAGAACAGGGACCATGCTGAGGACAGTTTGCACTGTCTTCAATCATTTGGTGAAAGCTCAGGAGGATTTGTTCAAATTCAGCTCAATAAAAATCCTCCACTTCAGCACCTCGTCCAGGCAGTATGAGAACCAGATGGGCCTGTGCACACTGCCTGATGGCTACTGACTGATGCAGACAGTCGGAATTCGGCACATCTGTGCCGTGACATCAGGGAACGCCAGGGCCCTTCATTTTGCTCCATAGACCACACTAGAGCATTTGCCCCTAATTCATATAAGAATGAAAACTGTCATTCAAAAGGCACCTTGTCCGAAGCATTTGCAAATTAATTTGTTAATGAAACATTACATCAGGGTAGCACTTTACAGTTTACAAAGTGCTTTCATTTCCTCATTTAATCCTTAAAATAACCTTGTGAAATAGGCAGGGCTGTTGAAAGAAGCTAAACAGTGGAGGAAAAAAAGCCAGTGTGCTACTATTCATGCCTGTGAATGTTTGCTGGTAACTTAACTACAGACTAGCACTGAATTGTAGCAAAATACACAATAGAGCTGTGGCCCTAGAATATGTTTCTTCCTAAAGGGATTATCCTTCTCGTTACCTAATTTATAAGGCACTTGTATTCTCAGACTTCTCCATTTCTGTCCCCATAACTAGACAGAAGAATAAATGACCTTGTCCCTTGCAAGTGGAGTGAAGAGTGGGAGAAGACTTTGAATTGCAGGTTATAACACAATGTTTAGAAGACCATTTAAAAATTGTTTACTTATTCAGAAGGCACAGTTACAAAGGGACACACACACAAACACACACACACAGATCTGCTGGTTTATTCCCCAAATGGCCACAACATCCAGATCTGGGCCAGGCTGAAGCCAAGAGCCAGGAACTCTATCCTGGTCTTCCATGTGGGTAGCAGGGACCCAAGTATTTGGGCCATTATCTGCTGCCTTCCCAGGCACATCAGTAGGGAGCTGGATTGGAAGCAGACTAGCAGGGACTTGTACTGGTACTTCAATATGGGATGCATTCAAAGAAGATCGTTTTTGAAATCTTGGAATATTATATCAATTTTGAAAATTATATACATGTTTATTTCTGCTATTCAATTTTGGGCACAATTGGCAAACTACGAAAATATGCCATATTTATATGCAGCTCTGTACCCAGGCTCAGAGACTCAGATTATAAGACCTCTTCACAACGTTCATGGAAAATAATGTGCATTAGGAAAAAAAAAACCCTGCATGGACCCTAAAAATCTTTTTGCAACCAAACTTATCTTCTAATTCTATTTTTCCACAAACTGTTTGAAGTTTCCTCCTATTTAGGATGTCCTTATTGTTCAAACAAGAGTCATTTCCTTTGTTTTTCTTACCCCTCAAGTGTTCAATGCTAATGATAGTAGAGTGACATTCGGATGGATTTTTCATTAGGTTGTTTGGGTCTTTATCATTAAGGTGTCTGTGCTGATAATATGGCCATTGTAGTAGTTAATGGCTGGCCAGTGTCTCCGTGGAGAAAAAAACACAGGTCTGCCGACTCTGATGATTTCAGTGCAGTTTTTGTGAATCAGTAGCCTAAACTGGGCCTTCTTCTCACCTCCCAACAAGTGAATATGGTAAAATATCTCTTCTCACAATACCTTAGCATACAGAATCCAAATACCTTTGCAACGGAACTGCAGACTTTTGTCGTCTGCCCCACCCCAAATGTCTCTTCATTTTGCGCCACATCCGCTTTTCTCCTCTCCAGTACTTGAGTCTGTGTATCTCTGAACATGAGAGAGTCTCACATCCCTGCATCCATCCATCTGTGCCTTCCGTGCTCTCCAATAGTCTCCTGCACTGCTAGTGAGAACGGGAAAACACTCCGCCTTCCAGTGTGGTTCCGGCTTCACTTATTTCTGTTCATGTCTTCCTGATATCCTGATGCAGGCTGAGAGTGGCCTTCAGGATGTCCTCTCCATACATATATATCTCACTGCAGTACCAATCATATTTTTCTTGCTTGTCTGTCTGCATCCTTGGCAGATTATAAAATATTTAAAAGTAGGAGCCATTGGTCATTGTGTCTGGAGCAGTGGGAGTACTGAGATGAGGATGGGGGTAGTGAATGAAGGACCCTGAAATTCTGCAGCGGCCATTTTCAAGTTGTTCTTTTAGATGCCACCCCAAAACATCAGCCAAGGGGGGAAAACACTTTTTCTTCTTTCTTCTCTTTAAGTTGCATAATATATTATTTTGAAAACTATAATCTTTTTTTATTTTTATTTTTTTAATTATTATTAAACTTTTATTTAATGAATATAAATTTCCAAAGTACAGCTTATGGGTTACAATGGCTTCCCCCCTCCCATAACTTCCCTCCCACCCTCAACCCTCCCCTTTCCCGCTCCCTCTCCCCTTCCAATCACATCAAGATTCATTTTCAATTCTCTTTATATACAGAAGATCAGTTTAGTATATATTAGGAAAAGATTTCAACAGTTTGCCCCCATATAGCAACACAAAGTGAAAAAAATACTGTTGGAGTACTAGTTATAGCATTAAATAAGAGTGTACAGCACATTAAAGACAGAGATCCTACATAATATTATTTTAAAAAATTAATTAATTTTCTATGCCATTTAAGTCAGCAACAGAAGTCACTGTGTACTTACACCCCATGTGGGATCTGTCCTTAATGTGTTGTCTAATGTGCAGTGATGCTATAACTAGTACTGAAAAAGTATTTTTACACTTTGTGTTTCTGCGTGGGTACAAACTGATGAGATCTTTACTAATTATATACTGAATCGATCTTCTGTATATAAAGATAATTGGAAATGAAAAAAAAAAACCTGGTGTTAAATTGGAAATGGCATAGAAAATTATAATCTTAAATATAACATTCTTAAAAAGTGATTTGGCAGAGCCGGCACTGTGGCGTAGTGGGTAAAGCTGCTGCCTGCAGTGCCAGCATCCCATATGGGTGCCAGTTTGAGTCCCGGCTGCTCCACTTCCAATCCAGCTCTCTGCTATGGCCTGGGAAAGCAGTAGAAGATGGCACAAGTCCTTGGGCCCCTGCACCCATGTGGGAGACCTGGAAGAAGATCCTGGCTCCTGGCTTCAGTCTGGCACAGCTCTGGCTGTTGCAGCCAACTGGCGAGAGAACCAGCAGATGGAAGAACTCTCCTCTGCCTCTCCTTCTCTATCTGTGTAACTCTGACTTTCAAATAAATAAATATATCTTTAAAAAAAAGTGATTTGGCTTCTAATTTGGTTTTACTAAAAGCAATATTTTGCTGAAATGCCATTAGGAATGTCATATATGAATAAAACCCCAAAAGCATAGGCAAGAAAAGCAAAATTAGACAAATGGAATTATACAAAAATCAGAAGCTTCTGCACAGCAAGGGAAACAAGCCGTAGAGTGAAGAGACATCTGACAGAATGGGAGAAAGTATTTGCATACTACTTATCCCTCAAAGGATTAATATTCAGAATATATCAGCAGCAACAACAAAAAACCCCACAAACAATCCAGTTAAGAAATACTTGTCAAGAGAAGAAATACAAATGTCCATAAAGTATGCACAGGTGTACACACACACACACACAGCTGGGTGGGGATGTACATTATTGCAGCCACTATAGAAAATAGTACAGAGATGTCTTTGAAAACTAGAAACGGAGCTGCTGTATGATCCAGCAATCACACTAATGGGTTTATACCCCCAAAGACATTGTACTGAAGGGTTACGTGCTCCACCACGTTCAAAGCAGCACTGTTTACGAAAACCAAATTAAGGATTTTGAGTTTGGCTACCTTAAATGAAAACAATAAGATAACTAGTAAAGATGGGCAGTGTGATCATCCAGGACTGACAAACACATGTAAAGCAACATAGTCTGCCTCAGTAAACTATTGGAAACCAAATGACCTAATGTCAGTCAAATTAAAGAAGAGACTTAATTTGTGTATTCAGTAATGGCACTGAATGTAAACACTGTGTGTTTACATTTTCACTTCTTATTTCTTGGCAGTAAATAAAATTTCAAGGCTATGAAATTAGTTTGAGATTGTATAGCTTTTTTAGTCTTAGTTATACCCAGAGATTTTTGTGTAATATGCACCGAAAGTGTCAGTGGAAACAAAACCTCCAGGCAAATATGTTGATTCTTATTGTTATGAAGAATGATTGTATATGAATGCATTTGGTTAATAGGAATATTTTTCAAGTTATACTCTCTAGAATCTTTGAGTTTCCAAATATGGTTCCCTGAGAACTCTGCCTTAGGACATTTATATATTTGTACAGTTTGTTCCCTCATTGTTCCAGGGTTGGTCTGTGGCTCATGTGAACTATGGGATGCAATAGGAGAGACACTGTGTTGTTTCTGAGTCTCTCTCTTAAGAGATCGTCAGTTTGTGTTCCCTCCCTCTTGGTACAGAAGCTTTTTGAGACACCTGCACCATGGTAGGAAGTCTGGCTTATTTTGCTGAAGAGACCATGTACAAAGCCGGAGCCTTTAGACAGAGGGACAGAAGCCTGGTCTCCCAGTTCCCATTAAGCTTCCAGATGACTCCAGCCTTAGGTGACATCCAATTACAGCCTCAGTAAAGACTCCAGGAGAGACCATCACAAGAATCCCCTGGTCGATTGGTCACTAAATTGTGAGAGGCAGTAAATAATTACTGTTTTTTGTTTTTTTAAAGAAAGTAAGATAACTTGCTATGTAGCAGTAGATAACCAAAATAGTACTAATATATAAAAAATATACCATAAAATCTCTGATCAAGAAAATTCTTAAAAAGTAATTGGGTTTTTGGCTTCCCAGAGGACTCAAATTGCTATTGGGGAGAATGAGGCTGTTAGAAACCCAGTTCATCTGATTTAAGGTAGAGCTTGTATTGCAAAAACCCAATGACTTGTTTCTTTTTTTTTTCTTTTTTTGACAGGCAGAGTGGATAGTGAGAGAGAGAGAGAGAGACAGAGAGAAAGGTCTTCCTTTTTGCCGTTGGTTCACCCTCCAATGGCCGCTGCGGCTGGCGCATCTCACTGATCTGAAGCCAGGAGCCAGGTGCTTCTCCTGGTCTCCCATGCGGGTGCAGGGCCCAAACACTTGGGCCATCCTCCACTGCCTTCCTGGGCCATAGCAGAGAGCTGGCCTGGAAGAGGGGCAACTGGGACAGAATCCGGCATCCCAACTGGGACTAGAACCCGGTGTGCTGGCGCCACAAGGCGGAGGATTAGCCTGTTAAGCCCCGGCACCGGCAATGACTTGTTTTTAAGAGTTCTGAAGAACCCTCAAATGACCTGTATATTTCAGGCATCAATGATCAGTCAGGCACTGCTCCCTTCCATCCCGCCCAGTAGATTGGCCTAAGAAGTCAAAATCAAGTCTGTTTGACCATGTTTTGTGTTTCTTAGCCCTCATCCTTACAGACACATTCTTCTTTCCTTCTTCTAATGTTCACAGTCTAAGTCTTTGTCAGAAATAAAAGGAATGGAAGTAAGGATAAGGATACCAAAACCATGATTCTGCAAACAGATTGAACCTGCAAAACACAGGGTGGGATGGATGGATGACCAAACAAGAAAGGGAAAAGAAAAGCATAATTAAGATGAATTGGCTCTTTCTTGAATTGCAGATAGTTTCTTAGTTCTTATCATTTTGGCTTTATACTTATACAACTCCTCATAATTTTCAAAGCCTTTTCACTTGCAGTAAGTCATTTGATTCTTTTAACAATTCTGTTAAGTAGGCAGAGCATTATTCCTCCTGCTTTAGAAACTGCATTGAAAAATTCCTTGCGTTTTATGGGTGCTTTATGGTCGTGAAAATTGTTTGCATATTATTTGTAGGACATTTATAAATGGTCACCTGATTGATTTTTTTTCTCCTTCAGGTTACTGTGAAGTTAAAAAGTGATCAATGCTATTGATCAATGCTATTCTAAGGCCTGACTGAAATTTATTGAAGTGTTCATTCATTCTTCATTTTTTTTGTCTCTTCAATAAAACAATATATAAAAGTGTTACCAGCATAGTTATTCTGGTTCAGCCATGGGACTGAGGGAGCAACTTCCCTTGATTTGTCCCTTATTTTCTCCTACATCATCCTGCAACAAACCCTGAGGTCCTTTTGTAGAACTAGAGTAATACAAAAGCAGGCGTTTGTACTTATTTATTAATTTTTAGAAGATTTATTTGTTTTTCATCTACTTGAAAGGCAGAGAGAGAGGGGGGAGAGGGAGAGGGAAAGAGAAGGAGAGAGAGAGATTGATCTTCCATCACTGATCCGCTACACAACTGTCCTGCAACAGCATGGGTGGGGTCCGGCTGAGCCAGGACTACGGAACTCAGTCCAGGTGTCCTGTGTGAGTGGCACATGAGCCATCACCTACTCTCTCCCAGCTGGCATTAGCAGAAAGCTGATGGGAAGCAGAGTTGCTAGAATTCAAACCAGCACTCCGTGAGAGTGTGCCAAGTGGCAGCTTAACCCTCTGTGCCTTAATGCCTGCCCCTGCATTTTTGATTTAATATTAAACTTGGACAACCAAGAAGCCTCAAGTCTTCTTCCAGCCAACACTACTCACTTCCAATCCAACCTAGCTCTTCCTTTTGTCTCTATGGACTTTCTGTTGGCTAAAGCTCCTACTAGATGTCATTTAAGATTCTTGTGGACCTATTTGTACACATGGTGTATTTGGTCAGGATCAGCAGGGCCATTCTTATATTTTCTCATCTATTTTTATTTACACCCATCCATTATTCCATTCACTTACCACCCACTCATGCATTTTCATATTCATATACTCTCCACCTATGCACTTACCTCCCATCCATCCACCCATCCATCCATTTTCCATTTGCCTATCTTTGTTGGAAGTAACAAAAATGGAAGGAAGGATAAGATACACAAGATTATGGAATATAACTATCCATTGATCCAACCATCTGTTCATCTATCTATCCATCCATCCAGCAAACAATATAAAGTAGCTGCTCTCATAAAGCCTAAATATCATGAATAAACTATAATTCTTTAAAAAAGATAAATTTATCTATTTGAAAGGCAGAATTACACAGAGGCAGAGAGAGAGAGGAAAAAGAGAGAGAGAGAAAGAGAAACCTTCCATCCCTTGGTGCACTCCCCAAATGCTGCAATGGCTAGAGCTAGGCTGATCCAGAGCAAGGAGCCAGGAGCTTCTTCTGGGTCTCCCATGTCGGGGCAGGGGTCCAAGGACTTAGGCCATCCTCCACTGCCTTCCCAGGCCATAGCAGAGAGCTGCATTGGAAGTGGAGCAGCCGGGACTCAAATCAGTACCCATATGGGTTGCTGGCAGTTCAGGTGGTGGTCCCAACAGCATGCCACAGTGCCAGCCTCTGTGTAAACTGTAATTCTTAGTAAATTATGAAGTAATACATAGGCAGGCATGTTGCTTTACTGGGTAGAATTGTTCACATGAAAGAAATAGCTTCAAGTTTTTACCAGTGGTTGAGTCATGATATTTCCACTTTCCAGGACGTCTGTGAGGACTCAAGAGATAAAACACTAAAGAGTCTTGCTTAGAGTTCTTTGAAGAAAGATGCCAGTGGAACAAAGAACTAATGCTCTCAGTAACTTACATTTATGGCCCTAAAGCAAAAACTAAAGCTGATAATTCAAGTCCAGAGTATGAAATTCCGTAATGATCCTCCAGAGAGGAAGAAATGGAAGCAAAGTTGTGCCAAAAGTAAAATATTATAGTTAAAAAATAGATAATTATTTTTGGCTGTGCTAGTTTTTCTTGGTCTGTCCCTAAGAACGAGGATAGTTGACCATTATTGGTTGACAGGAAGCAAGGGAAGCAAGCTGCCGAATTTACAAGTTGCCTTTTAAAGTGAGTTTTACAGCATGGGGAACTGGAGTAGTTTGTCTACTGCTCACAATCACCATTGAAAGTCGGATACTTAGACCTGTTGGAGAAAGGCTAGGAAATGAAGTAGTATTTTAGGCTCAGATTCAGGAAAGAAACTACCCAGACTCTGGATGTAATGTCTGATAGGAAACAGCATATTCCCTTGCTACTTGTGGAAATGCCACTTGATAATGAGTTCTGACCCAGTTTCTTTCCTCGTAGCAGTATAATAATGTAAATCACTGGGGATATATTCTGATGCTTAAAATAATTTTTCTAGATTAAACCAAAGTAGCCTCCTTAATCTGACCTAGCCTTATACAGCATCCCTTTCTCACAGAACACATTACTCAAGATTACATAGTGATCCTGACTCACAAACTATGACATCAACTTTGAAATCAGTGGTATTTTAGGGTTTGGGGAGACTTTTTCTAGATATGCTACACGGTCATGAAATTTCTACTTATATGTAATTTGTAGAATATTTATATACATGCACTTGGGTTAAGTTTTTTCATGCTCAAATTACTTTCAAGTTAAAATATGACCAATGTCATTGATTACTGCTATTGTAAGATCTGTTAGAAAACTGTTTAAGTTTTCATTCATTTATTCTTCACTGTTTTTGTTTTTTTCCAAATAGCAGAAGGGTAAATAGGACAGAAGTGCTCAGCGTTCACACAGTATGAACAATGGAAAATCCTTGCTGTTCTGTTTTTCATAAGCTGCTTTTCAGAATGTGCAATGAGATTACCATTTATGTGAGGGCTGCAAGGTCAAATTTCAGAAACAGTCTCCAGTTTTATAAGATCCATTTGGAAGAACGTATTTGAAAGGACAACAGTGCAAATGGGGGATGTCATCAGAACCAGTGGAATATTGTAGACAATGATTGGATTTGAAGTCAAGGGGAGTTTACTGTTATTACCTGTACTGCTTAGTCCAATCGCCACCTTTCCGAATCTCCTTTTCCTTAGTCTAAAAGGAAAGTGGTGGGGCTGGCGCTGTGGTGCAGCAGGTTAACACCCTGGCCTGAAGTGCCGACATCCCATATGGCTGCCAGTTTGAGTCCTGGCTGCTCCACTTCCAATCCAGCGCTCTGCTGTGGACTGGGAAAGCAGTAGAAGATGGCCCAAGTCCTTAGGCTCCTGCACCCACGTGGAAGACCTGGAAGAAGCTCCTGGCTTTGGATGGGCACAGCTCCGGCATATGCGGCCAACTGGGGAGTAAACCGGCGGATGGAAGACCTCTCTCTCTCTCTCTCTGTAACTCTTCAAATAAATAAATATAAAAAAAAAGTCAAGTGGTGATTAAACAGGCTGGAAAGAGCACGAATTCCTGGTTTGAGGATGCATAACACTGATGAATCAATTTATTTTCTCTTTGGTTTATCACGAAAGCAGCAGAAAAAGGAGATACCCAACACTGAGGACAGGAGAGTGTACTAGGTCTCTGATGTCATGCCCTTGTCCCCTAGGGACCACTGCAGAAATCAGAAGTCTCCTCTCTTCCCTTCTGCTTGGGCAGCATTGTGAGTGCCGCTCTGCCAGCACTGTTTTCTCTGGTTCTTCGGCTGTCTTCCAGTCTGCATCACAGTGGCTTTTGGCTCTTCCCTTCTACCTACCTGATGGATGCTGGGGTTCTTTAGAGACCTGGTATCATTTTTGTCTCAGGTTTCACCCCTCCCTCTGTAAGTTCACCTTTTCATGATCTCCCACCATTGTCCATGGAAATGCAGAAGATATTCATGTTAATCTCTAGCCTATACCTATAGCCTTGATGTCCTAATGGGAAACTATGTTAATATCTTTTAAGAAATCAGAATTTGTTCAGTTCAAACTCAATCACAAAACTCAATCCTCCTCAAACATATTCTATGTCAGTGAATGCAACCTTCCTTGCCTCCTTCTCTGAAGCCAGGAGTTTGGAAGTCACCCCTGGTTTCTCATTGCTTCTTTTAAAATTATTTTTATTGTATTCTTTTTAAACAGAAACATTATACTGTTACCTTTAATATTTTTATTTGTTTAGAAGAGAAAGAGAAACACACAGATACACACACAGAGACAGAACTATCTTCTGATTTATATTCTTGCAATATCTCAATATCTGGGTCTGGGCCAGGCCAAAGTCAGGAGCCTGGAACTCAGTCTGGTTCTCCCATGTGGATAGCAGGGATCCAGCTCCTTGAGCCATCTTAGGCTGCCTTCTATGGTGCACACTAGTGGAAATCTGAATAAGAAGAGGAGCTGGGACACCAACCTTTTGTTTTTTTTTTTTAAAGATTAATTTTATTCATTTGAAAAGCAGAGCTAGAGAGAGAGCCTGAGTGAGTGAGAGAGCAAGAGAGGGAGAGAGAGAGAGAAACTTCCAGCCACTTGTTCACTCCCCAAGTGGCTACAAGGGTCAGGGCTAGGCTAGGCAGAAGCCAGGAGCCAGGAGCTTCTTCTGGGTCTCCTATGTGGGTGTAGAGGTCCAAGTACTTGATCCATCTTCTGATGCTTTCCCAGGTGCATTAGCAGAGAGCTGGATTGGAAGTAGAACAGCTGGGACTCAAACTGGTACCCATATGGGATACTGGAGTCACAGGCAGTGGCTTTACCAGCTATGTCACAATGTCGGCTCCATCCTCTGCTTTTTTTTTTTTGTTATCAAATAATTATTGTAACAATCACAGGTAGACACTATTAATATTTGTTTGTAGGTGGTCAGCTTTTTTAAAAAAAAAACTAATAATTACTTTTATGAGAGGCAGAGAGAGAGAGAGAAAGCAAAAGAAACCAAGCTCCCATCTGCTGGTTCACTCCCCTGTGGCCCAGGAAACGCCATCCAGATCTCCCACGTGGGTGGAAGGAACCCCACCAGCTGAGCTATGACCCTGCCTTCCAGGGTCTGTATCATCAGGAAGCTGGAATCAGGAGCTTGGGTTGGGCCCTGAATCCAGTCACTCCAGGATAGGCTATGGCATCTTAATCACCAGGCCAAACTGCTGCCTCCTCTCTAGTTCTATTCAGTCGGATTAGCTCTGCTTTCATCCTAGTGATTACTCAATTCATCCTGCAATGATCTTTGAAATGTTCCAGTTAGATCATGTGATTTCCTTGTCCCGAATGCTGCCATACCTTTCCATTACCTAAGGGTGAAGTCTTAATTCCTTTGTAGGAAATACCAGACTCTCTGTGGCTGGACTGTCACTTCTTCTATCATTGTCCCCTGACAACTCTTGTGTAACTGATGCTCCAACCCTGGCAAAGTAGTCTCAGCTCCCTGACCTTAGTGCTTTCCATCTCACTTCTGAGCCTCTTTAATTGTCCTTGTGCACTTGCTGTCTTAAATGCTGTTATTCCTTTATCACCATGCTGGATTTTTCAACTTCAAAACTCAACCTCTGCATCTCCTTCTTAGGCTGCAATTCCCCAAGGCTGGAATTTCTGCCTTGTTCCAGCCCTTCTGAAGTGCTTCTTCTGTCAAAGCACTTGTCCCACTCTCCTGTAGCTGCTTGTTAATTTTTCTATCCCTTTGCTGGACCTTAAGTGAGCCCCTTGATGGCAGGGCTGTCCTCACATCTGTTCGTGCCTAGCCCCAGGTATATTGCCTGGCACACAGAAGGGGCTAAATCGTGCTTTAAGGAAGTGAATATGTCAATTAAAAGTGATTGTATTCAGTAAAATATCAATGGGGCATTGCTTGCCCTGTTGCTTTACACCTGTGTTATTCCTCATGTTTTGTGTGCGATACAGGAACCACCTGTACTGGAAGTTTGTGAGAAAAAGCTGAGTTGTCATTTTCAAATCTCCATCTGTATTACTCCGAGTTCTTCAGAAAAGCAGACATGGTAGGGTGTAGATTGTAAATAGGAGAAATTTATTCTGATAATTGGCTCACATGGTCATGGAGGTTATAAAGTCCAGCAATGTGCCATCTGCAAAGTTGAGAACCTTAGAAACTGGTGAGGTGTGGTTCAATCTGAGTCTGAAAGCCAGAGGCCCAGGCGATCTGATGGTGTAAGTTCAAGTCCAAGTCCAAATGCCTGAGAACCAGGAGTGTTGATGTCTGAGGGTGGAGCTCCCAGCTCAAATAGAACTTAACCTTGCTCCACCATTTTGTCCTATCCAGGACCTCAAAGGATTGAAGTGCACCCACACTGGTGAGAGCGGATTTTCTTTACTGAGCCACATGCTGAATCTAGAATGCTCTTCCTGGGTCACCCTCACAGACACACCCAGTGACAAAGTTTTCCCAGCAAACTGGGCATCCCTCTGGCCCATCAAGATGACACGTAAAATTAATCATCACACCTCATCACTAGCAAAGCAAGCCTTCAGCTTTTGAAGAGTGAATGAATGTTAGATGACTAAGAAGGAAGCTGGTAGAAAAGCCATGAGCTAGGGTCGGCGCTGTGGCGCAGTGGGTTAACGCCCTGGCCTGAAGCGCCGGCATCCCATGTGGCTGCCAGTTTGAGTCCTGGCTGCTCCACTTCCAATCCAGCTCTCTGCTGTGGCCTGGGAAAGCAGTGGAAGATGGCCCAAGTCCTTAGGCTCCTGCACCCACGTGGAAGACCTGGAAGAAGCTCCTGGCTCCTGGCTTCGGATGGGCACAGCTCTGGACATTGCGGCCAATTGGGGAGTGAACCAGCAGATGGAAGACCTCTCTCTCTGCCTCTCCTCGCTCTATGTTACTCTGACTTTCATATAAATAAATGAATCTTTAAATTAAAAAAAAGCCATGAGCTGGCAGCAGCCTCAAGAGTCTATAGTCAGTTCCCTGTCCTGGTGTGACTGCAGATGAGACTTTATTAGAAGAAATTTAGCCTCTGTGTATTCGACAGCTTATCTGCTGATGCAATGGTACCTGAGAGGTTGAGAAGGTGGACACCAAAATGTAGGAGGAGAAGTGAAAGTAATGAGTAGTAGGGGTTTTGGTTATTTCAGCACTGATCATAAAAAAAACTGCTGGAAGTGGTGTTGTTTCAACAGATGTTGATGAGCACAGACGGAGGGAGATAGATGTTCACAAGGTATGTAGATCAGCACTTATTAGGCTCAGTTTGAGTGAGTTTTTAAGAGGAGTGTGATGGGGCTCTCTGGAAAGCTGTGGGAGAGCCCTTTCCCAGGGCACCGAGAGCACAGAAAGTCCTCAGAGTAGGGATGGCTTTCCTGGATCTCTTCAAACACAATTAGGTGAATCTGAAATCACATTTTAAACTCTCACAACGCCTTGACATCAGAAAGCCATGAATAAATAAAATTACAAAATCAAACGCAATTCAAAGGGATTCTGAGTGATAATGCCTTCTGTGATAAATGCTGCAGGAAAGGAAACTGTGTGATAAAACATATCATTTCAATTTTCTCCTCAGGGATTTCATAACCATATGCTTTTATGTAGAAAAATACAGTTAAAGAAAGCTCTTCCCCTGAGACTCCCGAATCCCTGGTGGGTGTTCACCGTGGGCCTGGGCACAGAGGGTGTCTGTGTGAACTGACTCATTTCCTGAAGACATTCTGCGGGGCTCTCTTCTCCCCGCCAAGGGATTGCCATTTGTAGAAGATGCTGCCTCCAGGGAATGTGTTCCTGGGTAAGGTATATTTGTAAGAAGTTCAAGTTAAATTACAAATACATTACCAGGGACAAGTAGCATATTAACTCAATGATAGCATTAAGATTTCCATGCAAAATTTCCCCAAATGCATTTCACTGAACATTATTTCTGAGAAGCATTATGTAAGCACAGGGATCGGTGGCCTGACAAACTTGCACATCCTGGGTTAAATGGGAACAAATTCTTCTTGTTCTGACTCTCCTTTGCTCTTTCTCTCCCTTTCTTCCCCCTCCTCCTCCTGGGAGGGAGAGGGAGAGAGGGCAAAGCAGAGAGAGGGACAGAGGGAAAGAGGAGAGAGTGAGAAAAAAAAGAGGGGGAGAGGGAGAGGGAGGAAGAGAGGGAGATGGAAGGGGAGAGAGAGAGAGAGGTAAAGAGAGGCAGAAGGAGAGATAGAGTTCTCCCGTTTGCTATTTCCTGCCCCAAATACCTTCAGTGGCTGGGGATGGGCCAGGCCTAAGCTGGTAATCTGGAACTCAGTCCAGGTGTCCCACATGGGTGGCATGGACCTGACTACTTGAGCTGTCACCTACTGTCTCCCAGAGTCTACATTTGCAGGAAGCTGGAACTGGAAATCAGAGCCCTGACTCAAACCTAGATACGCTGATGTGAAGTGAGTGTCTGAAGCAGTAGGCCAAATGCTTGCTCCTGAAGTTTTAATTTCTTTTTTCTTAAAGATTTATTTATTTATTTGAAAGTCAGAGTTGCACAGAGAGGAGAGGCAGGGAGAGAGAGAGAGAGGTCTTCCATCTGCTGGTTCATTCCTCAATTGGCCACAATGGCCGGAGCTGCGCTGATCCGAAGCCAGGAGCCAGGAGATTCTTCCAGGTCTCCCATGAGGGTGCAGGGGCCCAAGCACTTGCACCATATCCCACTGCTTTCCCAGTGGAAAGCAGAGAGCTGGATTAGAAGTGGAGCAGCCAGGTCTTGAATCGGTGCCCATATGGGATGCTGGCGCTTCTGGGCAGGCTGCTGTACCACAGTGCTGACCCTGAAAAGTTTTAATTTCTAAAGGTTACTGTACCACTGGCCCTGGGTACTTAATAGTAACAATATAGAAGAGTACTTCAAGAAAGTTCATGGAAAATGGAATTAAAATATATTTCTTGTGGTACAAATATTTAAAAAGCCATGAGTTGTTTTTCATAATACTCGTTTTCCATGAATTCTTTGAAAAGCCCTCCTATGTCTGGCCTAGTAATCCTTAAGTTTGCATGGTGGTATCTTTGAAATTCTCCAATTATTCACAAATGCTCTCTCACCTCTTCGCAAAAAAACTTATAAGAGAAAAATGAGGTAGTGTTTTGTTATTTATTCTTATCTTGTTAGATGTGAAAGCAATGGTAAGGCAACTCTCTTGGAAACTGTGAATTTAGAGATAGGACATGAAATTCAGCCAAAAGTGAACACAGTTCTTCTCACTCCCAATCTTTGGCTAACCCATGAGTAACAACTTGATGCTCAATATTAATAATGAAGCGCATGATCATGATACTAGTTCATGAGTTTCCTAGTTTGAACAATTCAGCAGGCTTGTTCCAAGTCCCTCATCCATTTTTTAAAACAGACAAGCAGTGAAAGCTAAAATTAGGAGTCAAGTTGGTTCTTCCTTCTTCTTTATCCCTAATCACCAGGAACTTGTATTTCAGAAATGTCCATCAGTTTTGCTTTCTCATTTCCAGTCTCATTGTGGTCTCCAATCATCGCTTTCATTACACTTCACAAAGACTGTTGAAACAGCTTCCTAGCCTACTTCTCTGCTTTCTGCTTCGTTCCTTTTCATGCCACTCTGCATATGATTACCAGGACACCACCCCATGATACCTCTTTCTCTTTGTCTCTTTTCCTCAGAACCCACTGCATTTAGCCTAATCTCTCTGCCAGACTTTGAGACTTTTTGGATATGGGGTTTGTCTTATCTCTCGTTGCTGCTGTAACAAAATACTATTGACTGGGTGGCTTAAACAACAGAAATTTATTCTCACAGTTCTAGGGATTGGGAAGTTCAAGATCAAGGTGACAGCAGGGCTGGTTTCACTCTGAGATTTCTTCTGTTGGCTCGTAAGTGCTACCATCTTGCTATGTGCTAGAATGACTTCTCTCTCTTTTTTTTTTTGACAGGCAGAGTGGATAGTGAGAGAGAGACAGAGAGAAAGGTCTTCCTTTTTGCCGTTGGTTCACCCTCCAATGGCCGCCGCGGACGGCGCATCTCGCTGATCCGAAGCCAGGAGCCAGGTGCTTCTCCTGGTCTCCCTTGCGGGTGCAGGGCCCAAACACTTGGGCTATCCTCCACTGCCTTCCTGGGCCATAGCAGAGAGCTGGCCTGGAAGAGGGGCAACCGGGACAGAATCTGGCGCCCCAACCGGGACTAGAACCCGGTGTGCTGGCGCCGCAAAGCGGAGGATTAGCCTGTTAGGTGCTGGCCTAGAATGACTTCTTTATGTATGCTTAATGAGGGGCAGGGGGTGAAGGAGAGGGGCATGGAGTGGGGGAGGGAGATGGATATGGAGAAAAGAGAGGAGAATGCATTCATTGAAAGATCTCTGGTGTTTTTTCTTATAAGGGCACTTATCCCATCAGACTGGAGTCTCATTCTCATCTAACCCTAATTTCTTCTGAAATACCAATACACTGGGTTTTAGGACTTCAACTTCATGAAGTGCAGTGGTGGGGCACAAACATTTACTCTGGAACATACTTTTCTAAACTTCCAGGTATAATTTGTTACTTCTTGGCGTGGCCTCTCATCTCTATTTTTCTTACTGCCAGTACTCTTCCATCATACACAGCGTGCTCTACCTGTATGTTTTTGCATCACCAGCCTTTTCCCTCCCTGAATTCCTTTCCCTTGCCTCCTACACAGATGACTTTACTTCCTTATACTTTTTCAAATGGAGTAGATCCTTTAAGGTTCACCTCAAATTGCACTTGTTCCAAAGAACACTTTCTAATCTCCAAGTCATACAAATATCTTCTTTCTTGGGACTCTTATAGTTATAGCCCACCATAATTTAGCACTTAATTATTAGTTAATTCTTTTATAATGTTAATGGAAACATCTTGTTGGGTTTGTACTCTACAGAGTACTTATATATCCATAATCTCATGTGATATCCTCAAAATCAGTGAGGTAGTAAGTATTATAATTTCCATTTTACATAGAAGAAAATGGAGGCTCAATAATATTGAATGACTCACTGCTGATTATAAAACCAGTAGCTTAGGACACAGACACAGCTGTCTGAGACTCATAGTCCATCCTCTCTTATTCCATTTATGAACCTTCATGTGAGTTTTCTCCTTTCTCACTTATTCTGATTTAGGTTATCTTGTATCTCTATAGAATAGATTTAAGTTTTTTGGGGAGAGAGGACAGAAACAAATACAATGAATTTCCCTGAAGGAGTTCAAATTATTCCAGTTGTATTTCTTTATATTAAATCATATGCTAGGTGATTCTATGATAAGTAGTAGAGGATCCATTTAATAAATGCACAAACTTCCAGCAATAATGATTTTAATGTCTGAATTCTATCTACTAGATTAGGCAATTCCTCTCATTTTTTTCTTAAGTTAAAAGTGCTAATCAGAATCTCTTGGCAAAAGAATGCATCTATTCAACCATGGAATACAAAAATTTTCTCTTGTCATAATTGAAACACATAGATTTATCTTCTTTAGGGCTTCAAAAGAATATTTTGGCCTCCCATACTGAAGATGAACTCTGAAGTTGTAGCCACTAGGTGGGAGTGAGGGAGTGTGAAATAATTTAATAGTGGAAACTCACCAGCCCACCTGACCCCAACTGGTCCAGACATTAGTAAGTAGAAACCTCTTACAAATTCTTTTAGAGTGATACCAAATCAGAAACATTTAACGCACATTGAAAAAGCCAAATTAAGAATCAAGTTCAGACATATAGAGGTGTGATATCTACAGTCAGAGCCAAGTTAGAAAAGGTTTAGTCCTTTAAATGGCCAAATTAAACAAGGCACAATTGAGGCTAACTCATCCCTCTAGGCACTTATAAACCTACTTGTGGGAACTTTTGAAAATGAAGTTAGCACCAATTGTGTCTTATTTTCCTTGGCCATTTAATGGGCTAACCCTTTAGGAATTTGGCTCTGAATGGAGATATCACACTTTTGTGCGTCTGACCTCTTCCTTCAACTTTCAAATTTTTTTTGTATATACATAGAATTAAAAGAATCAGATATAGTGTTACATAATTAAGTTTAATAAGAGTGAAGGACAAAAACAAAATATGAAAAAAGAACATAATGTGCTGAAATAACAAAGAAATTCGACTACCCAGGACATACTGCTTTCTTTCTGGTCTGCTTCAAAATTAGAGGTTGTGTTGGGTAGCACTGGTCAAAATCAACAAAGAAGCTGCTTGGAGGAATTCCCAGATCAAGTCTCATTCATTCACTGCCAATACACACATAAGCAAGTGTGCTTGAAAGGGACAGCAAAGTACATGGACATGATATAGCATGAGTAAAGAGACACACAGCAGACAGACAACGTCTAGTGTCCTTAGTGTTTGAAGCTAGTTGATTGTGTGTCGTCACTGTAGAGCTGGCAGTTTGGGGCTCTATGCATAGGGCGGGAAAGAGAATGTTGAGAACATGATGAAAAATTGCTTTCAAGGGTGTTTTTCTATTATGATGCTCTGTGTTGTACCTGTCAACAAACTTCCCTTGCTTGAAGTCCGTAAATTTAAGCACCGCTGATTTGCCAATGCAGTGTTGGTTGCATAGATTATCAAGGAAAAGTTTCACTTGATTAACTTGTAGATATTTCTTGCAATGCTGTAAAGAAGGCACCTCTACTGAAATCCTTTCTGCACCCAGTTCTGAGTCACTATCCCAAGAGACCTCTTTTTAAGATAAATTTATGTGGAAAACTCCATTTTGTTTTATGGCCAATAACCACCTAACCAAACTTTACCATTCCTTTAAGAAGGCATTTGGTTGAAACGTAAGTGAAGGTGCATTTTTACCCTGATATCTTCCTGATTTAGGTCCTGCATATTGCTATTCCTTCCTTTTAACATTCACATTTTCCCAGCATTGCTATACATATGTGGGAAATGGCCTCAACAGCTCTTTATGATCTGATTTAAAGTTTTGTCTTGGAGTTGATGATTCAAAACTCGTGAAAGATATTAACTATTGTCAGACATTAAGATTCAATACACTGCATTCAGAAAAAGGACACTATAAATATATACATTTTAATCTGCACTCGGTTCTTACTGTTGTGCAGCTAAGGATAATTTTCTAAAAATTTTGTTGGCATATTTTTATTTGGCAGTTTCATGCTGAGGTAAGTGTTGGCAAATGAACAAACAGCTTCTGTTCCAGCTTCTTTATGGTTCCATTCCAGCTCAATCACAGGACTCTGGCTTAATTTGAAAAGCTTCTGCTGGCTCCATTAATTCTGCCCAGGGGGACCCCTGTGGGGGCAAGTTAGGCCTGTGACTGCTCTGTTGATCTGTCCCCATTGAGCAACTGTCTTGGAAATCTATTTTTCTTTCACAAGATTTTTTGGATCTATCTATCACTGAAATTCCTGGGAGCAAGACACCATGTTGTGTTTGGATGAGTCATTGTTTTTTCTTTGTATGTGTGATTTTTTTTTTTTTTCACTTAGAAGATTGGGTGTAGCTTGGCTAAGCATCTGTTCTACTGGACTCTATTCCCTAGGACTTATCTATAAAAATCAAAGACTTCTTTGAAGTGGCTCATGCTATTAAATGATGATACTTTTGCTTTTCTTTTTCCAAAAACCATCAGAGGTTTTAAAAATTTAATTTTATTAATTGATAATTAAACATTGTACATGTTTGTTGTATACAAGATGATGTCTTGAATTATGTACACATGGAGGGTTACTCAGTGGATCTAATTAACATAGTTATTACCTCACATCCTTAACATCTTTTGCAATGAGGAACTTAGAACCTACTCTGAAAGAGATTTTCAAAATATAATACACTATTATTAACTACAGTCACCATGTCATAAAACACATCTTGCTTATTCCTTCTATTACATAGGAATTTTACATCCTTTGACCAACATCTCCCTGAACGCCCAACCACCCAGCCACTGCTAACCGTTATTCTACTTTCTTTTTTTGACAGGCAGAGTTAGACAGTGAGAGAGAGAGAGGGAGAGAGAGAGAAAGGTCTTCCTTTTTCTGTTGGTTTACTCCCCAAGCGGTCGCTAAGGCGGGTGCGTTACAGCAGGCGTGCTGCGCAGATCTAAAGCCAGGAGCCAGGTGCTTCCTCCTGGTCTCCCATGCGGGTGTAGGGCCCAAGCACTTGGGCCATCCTCCACTGCACTCCCTGGGCCACAGCAGAGAGCTGGCCTGGAAGAGAAGCAACCGGGACAGAATCTGGCACCCTGACCGGGACTAGAACCTGGGGTGCCGGCGCTGCAGGTGGAGGATTAGCCTAGTGAGCCGCGGAGCCGCCACCATTATTCTACTTTCTATGTCTGTGAGTTCAACATTTTTTTTTAAAGATTCTACATATAAGTGAGATGATGTGATATTTGTTTTCGTGTGTATGGCTTACTTCATTTATAATACCCTCTACATTCATCTACATTGTTCTTTTTAAGACTGAACAGTATTACACTGTGAAAATGTACCACATTTTCTTTCTTTCTTTCTTTCTTTTTTTTGACAGGCAGAGTGGACAGTAGAGGGAGACAGAGTGAAAGGTCTTCCTTTTTGCCGTTGGTTCACCCTCCAATGGCCGCTGCGGTAGGCGTGCTGTGGCCGGCGCACCACGCTGTTCCGATGGCAGAAGCCAGGTGCTTCTCCTGGTCTCCCATGCAGGTGCAGGGCCCAAGGACTTGGGCCATCCTCCACTGCACTCCCTGGCCACAGCAGAGAGCTGGCCTGGAAGAGGGGCAACCGGGACAGAATCCGGTGCCCCGACCCGGACTAGAACCCGGTGTGCCAGCGCCGCAAGGCGGAGGATTAGCCTACTGAGCCGCGGCGCCGGCTACCACATTTTCTTTATCCAGTCACCTATTGATGGACATCTATGTTGATTCCATTGTGAATAATGCTACAAAAGAGCATTATTCCTTGGCTTTCCTCCTATCAATTGATGTAATATGAACCCCATAACACAGGAAAAGAGCAAACAAATCAAAATGGCAGTGTAGACTCACAACAGAGGAAGCAGAACCCAAAAATTTGGCTATGCATAGGGGAGAGAGAGGATCTAATCAGTTTCTCTCCAACTTGGCACTGAGTCATTATTATCAACCACATCCATGCAATCAATTCCCATGATCAATCCAGGTCTTTCCAAATACTGAGAGAGTGCCATTGTGTTAGACTTGACTAACCATGAACTCTATATCCATTTTGGCAATTCTTTATGGTCCCAGTCAGTTGGTCTCATCCCAGTCAATTGAATGGGAGTTGAATATCTTTCTTTGATATACTGACTTCATTTCCTTGGGAAATACATGCAATAGTGAAATTTCAGGATCATATAGCAGTTCTATTTCTAAATTTTTTTAAGGAAACTTCATATTGTTTACCATAATGCCTGTAATAATTTACAATTAATATCCACCAGCAGTACACAAGGGTTCTCATTTCTCCACATTGTAACTAACACATATTTTTAGCCATTCTAGTTGATGTGAGTTGTTATCTCATTGTGATTTTAATTTGCATCTCTCTATTCAATAATTATGTTAAACATTTTTATTTGTTTGCCTTTTACATTTTTTTCTTCTGAGAAATATTTACTTAGGTCTTTTGACTATTTTTAAAATGGGTTATTTGTTTTAATTGGGTTGTTTCTTGCTATTGAGTTGAGTTCTTGTATATATTTTTGAACATTAGTCCATCATCATATGTATAGTTTGCAAATAATTTCTTGCATTCTATTGGTTGTCTCTTTGCTCCATTGATGGTTTCCAGGGATGTGCATACTGTTTATTTTGTATTTTTTTAAATATATATTTTATTTATCTGAAAAACAGAATGACAGAGAGAGGGAGACAGAGAGATAAAAACATCTTCCATTCTCCATTTTATTCCCAAATTGGCTACAACTTGTTGGGGCAGAACAGACTGAAGCCAGGCACCTACAACTCTATCTGGGTATCCCATATGGGTGGCAGAGGCCCAAGTAATTGGGCCATTTTCCACTGCTTTTCCAGATGCTTTAGTAGAAAGCTGTATCAAAAGAAGAGTAGCTATGACTTGAATCAGCACTCTGCTATGGGATGCCAGCATTGCAAGTGGCGGCTTTATCCTCTGATCCACAATGCCCAATCCAATTTGTTTTTCTAGTTCTTTAAGGTATGAAGTTAGATCGTTTACTTGAGATTGCTCTTCTTTTTTGATGTAGACATTTTTTTAAAGACTTATTTGTTCATTTGAATGTCAGAGTTACACAGAGAGAGGAGAGGCGCAGAGAGAGAGAGAGAGAGAGAGAGAGATCTTCCATCTGATGGTTCACTCCACAACTGACCACAATGGCCGCAGCTGCACCCATCTGAAGCCAGGAGCCAGGAGCTTCTTCTGGGTCTCCCACGTGGGTGCAGGGGCCTAAGGACTTGGGCCATCTTCCACTGCTTTCCCAGGCCACAGCAGAGAGCTGGATTGGAAGTGAAGCAGCTGGGTCTCCAACTGGAGCCCATATGGGATGCTGGAGCTTCTGGCCAGGGCGTTAACCCGCTACACCACAGAGCCAGCCCCGATGTAGACATTTATTGTCATATACTATCTTCTTAGAACTGTATTTGCTGAATCCTGTAAATTTTCATATATGGTATTTCCATATTTTTTGTATCAAGAAATTTTTACTTTCTCTTTTAACTTCTTCATTTACCTGTTGGTTATGCTTGAGGAGCATATGCTTAATTTCCATGTATTTGTAAATTTTCCAAAATTCCTCCTCTTTTTTCAAATTTCATGCCATTTTGGTTGGCAGTGTTACTTGATATGATTTCAATTTTTAAAAAATTTGTTGAAACTTGTTTTGTGGCTCAACATGTGATATAGCCTAGTGTATTACATGTGCATTGGAGAAGAAAGTGTATTCTAAGCCCGAGTTGTGGCACAGTGTGTTAAGCCACCACCTATGGTGATAACATCCCATATCTGAGGGCTGGGTCAAGTCTTGGCTGCTCTGCTCCCAGTCCAGTTCCCAGATAATGCTCCTGGAGAGGCAATGGAAGAAGGCTCAACTACTTGAGCTCCTGCCACTTACATTGAAGACTACGTGGAGTTCCAGACTCTTGGCTTTGGTCTGGCCCAGCCCCAGCTGCTGCAGCCATTTGGCGAGTGAACCAGAGGATGGAAGATCTCTCCCCACTCTGCCCCGACACGTGGCTATTTATATCATCAAATAAATAAAATAAATCTGCATGCTGAACTGTGATCTTTCTACTTTTTACTTGTTGTCTCTTTTTCCATACTTTTCAAAATAATTTTAAAAAACTAACAAAAATGTTTAGCCCACTTCCTTCCACATTGTACCTCTTTTGGGTCATTAGTCACATCTTTAATCAATTACTACAACATTATTGTTTTCAATAATGTGGTCTTTTAAACCTTCATACTAAAGGCTAATGATATCTCCACTGCTCTTACATTATTAGATTATTCTGAATTTGTATACTTTTACCAGTGAGCTTTATATTTTTATGTTTTTATGCTACTAATTAGCATCTTTCCTTTCAGCTTGAAGAATTTTTTCTTCTAGGATACATTTAGTGATTGACTCCCTCAGTTTTTATCAGGTATTTTATATGTATCATACCACTCTGCTGGCCTACAAAATTTCCACTGAAAATCTGCTGCTAGCATTAGTGAAACTTTAAATGTTGTAGTCCACCCTCAATATCTGTAATTTCCACATCCACAGATTTAGTCAATGGCAAATCTTTGATTTTTGCATCTACTGAAACATGAATAGACTTTTTTTAAATTTTCATATAAGCCATAGTATAACAAGTTTTAATATAACATTTATATTGATTAGGTGTTATAAGTAAGCTAGAGATGATTTAAAGCATGTAGGGGATGTGCAAGGGTTATGTGTTTGCAAAAACCATGCTGTTTTCAGGTTTTGGTACTCAAGAAAGGTTCTGGAACCAATCCTTTGCCGATTTGCTCCTTTGCTGATTTTAGAATCTTCTCATTGTCTTTGACTTTTGACAGTTTTTTTTTTTAATAGTGTTTGCTACTTTAGTCTTATTGTGATTGAGTATTATTGTAGACTTTTAGTCTTGTATGAACATTTTTATATCTTTCTCCAGATTTGGAATATTTTTTGCTATTATTTCTTTAAAGGAGTTTCTGCCATTGTGTTTCCTCTTCCTCTTGAATACCTTTAACTGGAACATTTGCTGTTTTTGAAGCTTCTCATAAATCCTGTGAGCTTTTGTCATTCTTTTTCATTCTTTCTTATTTTTCCCTAACTGTATCCAAATAACCTGTGCCCAGAGTCTTCTGATCATTTCTGCTGTTGATGCTCTGTATTGTGCCTTCATTTCATTTATTCTCTTTTCCAGCTCTGAATTTTTCCTTAAAATAATTTCAAACTGTCTGTTAAAATCTATTTTTGGTTACTTATTATTTTCCTGATTTCATTGAATTATCTTTCTGTACTTTTTTGAGGTTTACTGTGCTTCCTTAAACTTTTATTCTGAAATCCTTAACAGGAAATTCACGTATCTCCACATTTATGGATCAGACACAGGGAGAGGTTTGTTTTCTTTTTAGCAGTGTTCTATTTGTTAAGTTTTTCATGTTTCTTGTCTTTTTTTTTTCTTTTCTTCTCCTCCTCCTCCTCCTCTTTTTCCTCTTCCTTCTTTTGTTGTATATGTGTGTGTATTGATGTTTATACAATGCAGAAGGTGAAACAGGGACTGACTAGGACTGTGGAGGACTTTGAGCCCAAGTCTGCAGGGGCCAGCCAGGTACTTGGATGGGCCTAATGCTCTAGTCAAACCTGGAGCATGAGTCCATGGAGGTTGGCCAGCGTCTGGGGAGATCTGGGTCCTGGATCAGAAATGTGGACCTGGATACTCAGTCTGTGAGGGCTGGCCAGGTTTGAAATCTACTGGGACAGGTCAAAATCCTAGGTCTGTTGGAATGTGGGCTGACAGGGGCTGAACTTGGCCTGAGGCTTGTGTCCACTGGTTCTGGGTCAGTGCCTGAAACCAGGAGTACCAATCTGGTGCTGGTGCAGGGCCAAAGCCTGGAGCCAGGTGGATAAACCTGGTTCAGGCTTGTATAAAACTTGGGTCACATTCTTAGGCTGCAGGGGCTGGCCTAGAGCCTGTATTGTGGAGATAGAACTAAGGTGGAAGCTTGATGAAGAAGTTCTCAGAGCCTGGCTTGGTGTTGGTACAGGGCTAAATAGAACTCTAGCCTGAGGCTGTGGGGCCCAGTCTGGTGTCAAGAACCTTAGACTTGGGCAGGCCTGGAGCCCGAGAGGTAAGCCTAAAGAGATGAAGATCCTAGAGCCAGCAGTGTCAGCATGGCATGGGCTAGTCTACCAGGTAGTCATGGAATCTGGGTATGTAAGATTCTGCATGTGGCTGAGGCAGTTTTAGAGGCTCAGACAAAAAAATGGCTTAGAGCTTGGAGCCACAAGGGCTGACCTGCTGATGGAGTAGGCCTAAAGTCTGGGGCCATGAGGACTAGCTTAGTGATGCAGGTGGTATAGAGCCTGGGGCTGCTAGAGTCAGCATGGTGGTGGAGCTGTCCAGCTATGAAGTCTATACTGCAGGCTATGGGATCTTGCCTGACATGAGGATAGTCCTGGAGGTAGAGTCTATGGCAATCAGTTCAGAGTTGGCTCACAGAGACTGACCAAATGCCACTGGGATTTACTGGGGTGGGTCTGGTGTTGGGGTGTAAGGCAACATTCAGTGCTCACTTCCCTTTCCTTCCCCAAGCAGAGTTTATCTCTGTCAAAGCTGTGCAGTCTGAGCTTGGTGGAGAGGTAACAATTGCAATGTAATCCTGAATCTTTTCTTATTTTTGTGCTATACCCAGGTGCTATACCCATTGTTGTGCATGGATAGTTGTTGAAATCAATGTTTCGGTGAGGGGAGAATGGGTGCTGGAAGGTCTTATGACACCATAGTGCTGATGTCTTCCCACACAATTTTTCTTTTTTTAAAATTTTATTTAAGGAATACAAATTTAATATACTCATATATACAGATTTAGAAACATAGTGATACTTCCCACCCTGCCGTCCCTCTCACCCATGCTCCCAATTTTCCTCCTCCTTCCTCTCCTAGTCCATCTCTTAATTTTTACAATGATATACTTTCAGTTTATTTTATACTCATAAGATTAACCCTACATTAAGTAAAGTGTTCAACAAATAGTAAGAAGAAAAATATTCTTCAACAATAGCGACAAGGGCTGTAAGCAATCATTGAAGCTGAGAATTTCAATTTCGCTTCTGTATTTTACATATTTGTGATCTACTAGTTACCATAGTTTAGGGAAAACATATATTTGTCTTTTGGGACTGGTCACTAAGTATAATGGTTTCCAGTTGCATCCATTTTGTTGCAAAAGACAGGATTTCAGGTTTTTAAATTTTTTTTTTTAAAGCTGAGTAGTATTCCATAGTGTATATATACCATAATTTCTTTATTCAGACATCAGTTGATGGACATCTGGATTGATTCCATATCTTAGCTATTGTGAATGGAGGAGCAATAAACATGGGGGGTAAAGATAACTGTTTCGTATGCTGATTTCATTTCCTTTGGATAAATTCTCAGGAGTTGGATTGCTAGTTCAAGTGGTATATCTATTTCAGCTTTCTGAGTTATCTCAGTACTGTCTTCCACAACAGCTGTACTACAATTGCTGTAGTAGTTACATTCCTACCAACAGTGGATTAGAGTACCTGTTTCCCCATATCCTCATCAGCACTTATCACTTGTTGATTTCTGTATGACAGCAATTCTAATGAGGTGAAACCTCATTGTGGTTTTGATTTGCATTTCCCTGATGGCTAGTAATCCTGAGCATTTTTTCATGTGTCGGTTGGCCATTAGAATTTCCTCTTTTGAAAAATGCCTGTTTAAGTCCTTTGCCAATTTCTTAACTGGATTGTTTGCTTTGTTGTTGTTCAGTTTCTTGAGTTCTTTATAGATTCTGTATATTAATCCTTTATCACATCCATAGTTAGCAAGGATCTTTGGTTTCTCTTCATAGTGAAACCATTTAGTATGTTAAAATGTATACTAACAGAGAATTTTAGAATACTGGAATATTTCCTCAAGTAGAGAGATGAGAAATTAAAGATAAATTTATGCATTCACCAGATATTAATTATGTAGCTGCTTTGTGAAAAATGCATAATAAATGCATATTTCCTGAGGACATTTATATTTTATTTTATTTTATTTTTTTTTCAACTTTTATTTAATGAATATAAATTTCCAGTATACAGCTTATGGATTACAATGGCTTCCCCTTCCCATAATTTCCCTCCCACCCGCAACCCTCCCCTCTCCCGCTCCCTCTCCCCTTCCATTCACATTAAGATTCATTTTCAATTCTCTTTATATACAGAAGATCAATTTAGTATAAAGATTTCAACAGTTTGCACCCACATAGAAACACAAAGTGAAACATACTGTTTGAGTACTAGTTATAGCGTTAAGTCAAAATGTACAGTACATTAAGGACAGAGATCCCACATCAGGAGCAAGCGCACAGTGGCTCCTGTTGTTGACCCAACAAATTGACATTCTAGTTTATGGCACCAGTAACCACCCTAGGCTGTCGTCATGAGTTGCCAAGGCTATGGAAGCCTTCCAAGTTTGCCGACTCTGATCATATTTAGACAAGGTCATAAAAGACAGGGTGAGGATAGTAACCAATGATCCTAAGAGTGGCATTTACCAGGTTTGAACAATTATACAGCATTAAGTGGGGAAGAGGACCATCAGTACACACAGGTTGGGAGTAGAGCCATTGGTGGTAGAGTAGAGGTTATGATTACAAAGGAATGAGGCCCAAGTGCACTAGACAGGGTCTAGAACAAAGGACAGAGTCATTATTAGAGGAGCTAAGAAAGGTGCTGTCTAAGCTACAATTAAGTTTTCTGATTGAGAGGCAAATGGAACCTGATAGAAGGGGCTTGATAATAATCTGGTGGGCTTTAGGCCTTGTAAGTTAAGAGGCCCAGACCTATCTATCTCTTCACATGGGGTATATCCTAAGGGAGGTGTGAACTTCCTAGGGGAAGGCACTCTGTTGACTTTCATTACTTGGCTGGCCTGGGAGGAGAGCTGGCCAGGTAAAGGCAGGTGGCATCTCTAACAAGAAATTTACAGTTCTGCCTGCAATGTTGCTGACCCTACTTGACCATACCCTCAGCTGCAGTGGTCACTTTGGAAGTTGGGCTGAGTGAAGGGCTTTTCAGCTTGGAGCCAATAAGATCTGTGGCTCTGACCTGGGCATCCTTCGACTCCAGGGCAGGTCCATTTCCAGTGATCCAACTCTTGGCAGAGCTGCCAGGGCTCTTCACAAGCTGACTTCTGCTGAAGCCCAGACTTACCACATTGAAAGCCACTGCAGTGGACTGGCCTGTTGGGTCTCCTTGAGGGCAGATCACCGTACAGATCAGCCATTAATAGGCCTGCCACCCATTGCTTCTGATGCCTAGCTTTCTTTTCCTCCTGGTTTGTGTTAAAGCAGACCAGAGGATGCAAGTCAAGGGAGTGCCCATGTCCCATCTCTAATCTTCGGTGGCCTGAACTACAAGTCTATAGTCACAGGCATGTTCTGTAGTAGTTTTTCTAAGGTAGACAATGCCCATGAGGAAAATTATATTCTCACTTTAAAACTTTCTTTCCCTTTGGTCTGAAAGGGAGGTTTTTTTTTCTTCTACTTACTGTATACTTCACTGATGGCGATGTGAATCTAGCTATGAGATTATTATTTAAGTTCTTATTTTGGCTATGCTATTACAGAAAAATGTTAGCCATCTCTTATAAGGTCTAAAGATTAAATTGTGTGTCCTACAGATTCCTTCATAATAGAATTAGTTCCCTACCTTGAAGAGAATAGAGAAATGAAAGAACAAGTTGGGCTTAGAATAGAGAAATGAGGGAGCAAGTCCTAGATCGCTTGCTGACAATAGCAATATTACATGAATACTTAGCAAACCGTTTCAACCCTTAGATAAGAACTTAATAAAACATTTACCAGAAGGTCCAATGCCTTCTATAAATTTTAAGAATCATGTATTTGAAAATACCTCTTAAATATCTAACATGGTGTAGTTTGTTTAACCAGTAAACTTAAGCACAACCATATAAAATGTTTTTAGTTTCTTTCTACCAACAAGTTTAAAACATATGATACACAGATTCAGGTCACACAAATTAAAATGTATCTTTGATTGATTTTAGCAGCTTAAATTTATGGACAATCTTATCTAAAAGCCATTTAAAATAAAACTCTTAATAAAATTTCCCCATGTGGACATACAATATGTACGCACATATAACATAGCATAATAGACCAATATCAAAATCCAAAATATCTGGTTGAACTAAGATTCCTTAAAATCATGACATAACATAGACCAAATTTGATCATTGTTACAAGGTGATTATTCAAGTCTTTGAAAATAAGCACATAGTTAAATAACCCATAGCTCTTAATAAAAATTCAGCTGTTTTTGAACAATTAGAATTTAACAGACATCAAGAGAACATAATAGATTACTTTAACACATTGCTCTAACAGTGCATCAGAGTTTAATTCTATGTCAAAGAGAAATTGAGCTTCCTGTGATCTTTTGCTGTGAGGTTTCCTTCCTTTACCTTCTTTCATATTGGTGACCATGTTTCTGTGTTTCTGTGTGTAACACATCTTTAAGCATCTTTTGCAGGGCAGGATGAGTGGCAACAAATTCTTTCAGTTTCTGTTTGCTATGAAAAGTCTTAATTTCACCTTCATTCACAAATGAGAGCTTTGCAGGATATAGTATTCTGGGCTGGCAGTTTTTCTCTCTTAGTACCTGGGCTATGTCTCGCCATTCCCTTCTAGCTTGTAGGGTTTCTGATGAGAAGTCTGCTGTGAGTCTAATTGGAGATCCTCTGAGAGTAATTTGACGTTTCTCTCTTGCACCTTTTAGAATCTTTTCTTTATGTTTCACTGTGGTGAGTTTGATTATGACGTGTCGTGGTGAGGATCTCTTTTGGTCATGTTTATTAGGGGTTCTATAAGCTTCCTATACTAAGATGCCTCTTTGCTTCTCCAAACCTGGGAAATTTTCTGCTAGTATCTCACTGAAAATGCCTTCTAATCCTTTCTCCCTCTCCATGCCTTCAGGTACTCCTAGAACCCGGATGTTCGGTTTTTTAATAGTATCCTGTAGATTCCCGACAATATTTTTTAGATTTCTAATTTCTTCTTCTTTTCTTTGGTTTGATTGTTTCCTTTCCTGTTCTCTGTCTTCTAAGTCTGATATTTTAGAATGATCTGGATATTGCATGAGGTTGATTGGAATGTCCTGTATTTGAGAGAACATTGTTGCTGAAACCATGTGTAAAAGGATTTCCTGGGAGAAATGAATGACTCTATCACATGAATTTGAAAGAAGAAGTCTTGATTTAGTAGTGACAGAGCCAAAAGAATATTTTCTAGCAAACAATAGTGAAATAGTTTAAAAAGGAATAAATCAAATATGCCTTTATAGCATAAAGGCTTTGACTAATTGACTTGACCTAAAATAGTATGTATGGTGTCTTGGAAAATGTGGTGAATTAGATAATGATGTTGGGGAGGCAATAATACTGAATATCATAGCTAAGAAGTCAGTTGGACAGCATCAAATGGTTGAAGGGTTAATTTGAACTTTTTCGTATGTTTAGACCTATCTTCTGGAATGATAAGGCTTTCCTTTTTGATTTGTGAATAAGATTATCTTAGTTAAGGGTCACAAATTTGAAAGAGAATATGTAGTATCCCAAAGAAAGGCAAATGTTCTACTCCCGGTACCTAGTGTAGTACCTGGAATATAATGTCGGCTCAATAAATAAGAAATATTCAGGCAGAAGATAAGTCCAGAGTAAGTTCATTTCCTCACCACCCTGAGCATTTATTGCATACATTCATTGTTGATCATCAATTCCACTTTCTCTGAATAATCACCACTCTTTATATTTTGAAAGCTTGCTCTTAATCAATTCATAAAATCTGAGAAACTTTCCTAAATAGAAACACTCCATCTGAACTGCAGTAAACAAGATGTTAAAGCTTGTGTAATGGAAAAATGGAAAACAAATTACGCATAGGAACTGTGTGCAATGACTAAGAGAGGGAAAAAATGACAATTTGTAGCCTTCTCCTGCTTCTTTAATTGTTTTGGCATATGTGAGTATCAGAATCACGCAGGCATAGGAACTTCCGTACACCAGAAGATGCCATGGGGCTGCTCAGGTGTCTTTTTGGTATTCCTCTGCATTGTAGAATAGACTTGAAGCAAAAAACAATAAGTTTTAGATTTGAAATTACTGAAGGTGTTTTTGAACTTTGCAATGGAAGCAAGTGTCGTGGGGTTAAAGACTGACCAAGTCTGCAGTGAACCATAAAATTATCTCTAAACCAGGATTGTGTTCATCAGCAAGCTTGGACACCTACCAGGGACTACAAAGTAATATTTGATCATCAAGACTGCTTGTGGTATCATTTGTTTGGGTTTTTAAACTGAACATAAATGTTTCCTTTCCTTTGTTTTTATTGCCTTTCTATACTTTTTTCTTTATGAGTTTGAAAGAAAAGCTCCAGAAAACCATAATGATAAGAGCCAATAAATTTGCCAAAGAGTTTAATGGAACAGTTAAGATTTCTTAAACATAAATTTAAAAAATTCTCCTTGCCACCATCAGGGCTGTTCTGGTTATGGATGGTAGAAGGGGGCTGTTATGATGACCACCATATCACTACCATTCCAACTGCACTATTGACAGTAGGAGAGGAAGCCCACATCTACAAATGCGGCAACTGGGGCAGATGGACATTAATATACAGAAACCAAGGTCACATTGCCCTGCTAGTAAATGGAAAAGCCATGATTTGAGACTAAGTTTTTCTGTCTAGGCTTTTATAATATATGCATGAAACAGATACTTATTGAATTCCCAGATTTTTTAAAATTATATATGAATATACATAATCCTGCTATTCTTGGTGGTTGTGTCACACAATGTAAGACATATGCTGCTTGCTCTTCAGAGACTTTATACTCTTGTCATTGAGACAAGAAATGTTTTAACAAAAACCTTTCAATGGGGCTGGTGCTCTGATGTAGAAGGCCAAGCTCTGCCTGGCTCCTGGCTTCAGATCAATTGAGCTCTGGCCATTGCGGCCATCTAGGGAGTGAACCAGCAGGTGAAAGACTTATCTTTCTGTCTCTCCCTCTCTGTGTCTATAACTCTACCTACTAAATAAATAAAATCTTAAAAAAGCCATCAAAGTACTAGGCAATGAATAAGACGTGAAGACTTAACGGGATCTCTACACAGGAAAGTCAAGAAAAGTGTTTATTGTAATTGAAGTAGCCTTGTGGTTTTGGCCAAATTAGTTGTCTTTTTAAAAATCAAACATGCTGGCTGGCACCGCGGCTCAATAGGCTAATCCTCTGCCTGTGGTGCCAGCACACTGGGTTCTAGTCCCAGTCAGGGCACCGGATTCTGTCCAGGTCGCTCCTCTTCCCGTCCAAAGGTCTGCTGTGGCCCGGGAAGTGCAGTGGAGGATGGCCAAAGTCCTTGGGTCCTGCACCCTCATGGGAGACCAGGAGAAGCACCTGGCTCCTGGCTTCGGATCAGCACAGTGCGCTGGCCGCAGCGGCCATTGGGGGGTGAACCAACGGAAAAAGGAAGACCTTTCTCTCTGTCTCTCTCTCACTGTCCACTCTGCCTGTAAAAAAAAATAAATAACAAATAAAAATCAAATATGCTGTCATTCTTCCAGGACCCACAAGTCTACTCAAGGAGGCAAGACCTAGCATTTGCACAAATGTAGCTCTGCAGGATTTCAGAAAAGACTGATAGCATCAGGGATGGCTCTCCAGAAAGGTGGGGCTTGAGTCAGGGACTTTGAAAGAAAGGGAGAGAGACAAGAGGGAGATGGACCAGGCCACAGGAATTGTTCATAGAAAGGCTTGGAGCCAAGTCTCTGTGAGGAATGGTAGTAAAATATTGCATGGGTTGGCTTACTATTATCTAGGTTTTCCTAGGAAGTAGTACAGAATAAGAATAGAAACATAATGACCCACAGTGCACAGCTGGCGGGAACAGGGAAGCAGACTGTAGGAAAGGAGAAGACGGACAATTCGCCTCCTGGAATTGCCTGGGGTTGGCTCTGTTCACATATTCTTGCTTTGTCCAAGTTCTTTTCTTAAAAAAACTTTTGTTTTATTATGAGGCAACAAAGCCAAATGAATGTTGAAATAATTATCTAAAGAACAAGGTATACAAATTGAAGAATTATTTTCATTATAGCAGGGTATTTCCTGAGATGAAAAAAAGTGAGCTATTTCCTTTATTATTTTTAATACTTTACTAAATGCCCGCTAGTCTTTGGAGGATCAAACATGAGCTCTGATCTTCAGTCATTCTTCTTATCTTTGAAACTTATCTGATAAAAGCATTTTCAGCTTTTGAGTTGCAGGAACAAGCATTCTTAATAAAATTATATGGTACTTTCTTTGATATCTGATTTCTTCTGACATTACTATTACTGGATGCTTTTAAAAAACAGATTGTACAGATATTTTATTCTTAAGTACATAAAGAAACTTCAAATAAAATAGACATTTATTGTATAAGAACAGGAGCGAGTATATACTATTTTCCCGCTTCAATTGACTAATAGTAAGCAAAGTTAGTAGGCCAATTCTGGACATTTCAGAAAGCAATAATAAAAAAGTAAAATGATCTATTTCCAAATGTAATATTTTTCTCCATCTCATAGCTATAACTGGGAGCATTTAGGAAATTCTACATACAAACGTCCTCTTGAGATGTATGCTCCATGTGAATAAATTGGTATGGAAAGTGTAGTTTTTCTCTCCTCTCAGGAGCCTGTTATGTGTAGCTTTTGTTCTACTTTCAAGTTAGTTTCCTTTTGATTGTTCAAGGAAGTATATGAAGCTAAAAAGAAGTATATAGTCAAATAATTACTCGTTTAAATCACTGAAGTCAGACAAGCAAAGACCTTAAAGAAGTAGGCCCTTCAGGATTATCTAAATCTTGGTGAGGGAAAAAATACATGTACTAAGAAGTGGTGAAGTGACGCTGTGGATGAGGATGCCCAAAATTGTTACTATTATTTAAACAATGTTACAGGAATTCAGAGAAGATATGAGGTCCATGAGGGGTACAAATCATTCTGGACAAATATTCATAGAAGTAATTGCGCAACCTGTTCATGTGTGATAGCAAGAGAGGTGCTTTTCAGAGTTAGGGAGACTTGAGTCTGGCCTGGTCAGGGGTGGCTACCTGGAGTAGTATGGTAGCTTGGAAATAGTGGGTGAAGTTAGAGTCAGGGGCTGGCGTTGTGGCATGGGGGGTTAATTCCGTATCTGATTTGAGTCACTGTCACTCTGCTTCTGATCCGGTTTCCTGCTCCTATGTGTGTTGAGGCCGTGGAACACGGCTCATACTTGGGCCCCTGCCACCCAGGTGGGAGAACAGGATGCAGTTCCTGGCTCCTGGCTTCTGCCTGACACAGACCTGGCTATTGCAGCCATCTGGGTAATGAACCAGTGGATGGTTGATCTCCTGCTCTTACTGTCTCTCCTCCTTCTGTCTCTTTTACTCTGCCTTTCAAATGAGAAATGGATGAGAATGAGAATGAATGAATGAATCAGTCTTTAAAATACGCTGGGGTAAGACTTGAAGTTTAGGTTCAGACATTTTGGAACGGGGATGGCCATAGTAAACTCAGCATCTCAGGCACAGTGTAGGATACATCTACCCATCAATTAGTTACCTTAATAGTTCATTGAACAAATGGTACTGGACTCCTAGTGTTTGTCACACACACTGTCAAGTGTTCCGTGTCCAGGATTTTAGGGGGAAGAAAGACTAGAACAAGAGGAACTAAGAGGCTGATGTATTTGTCCAGACAGGAGAAAATAAGGATCAGTAGTGGAAGATGGTGATGGAGATGAAGAAGAGGGGTTGTGTTTGGATGCTTTCATATTAACATGAAGCTGGTCATTTTAAGTGATTAACTACAGGGCACAAAGGAAACGTAGAAGATAGCTGTTGATTTTTGATGAGATGACTGAGAGAATTCTATTGGTAGAAAGAATGGAAGTAGGTAAGAATCCAAGTTTTGTATGAAGATGAAGTATCAATTTATTTATTTTTTAAAGATTTATTTGAGTTACACAGAGAGAGAAGGAGAGGGGAGTGGAGAGGGAGAGGGAGAGGGAGAGGGAGAGGGAGAGAGAGAGAGAGAGAGAGAGAGAGAGAGGTAGGTCTTCCATCCGCTGGTTTACTCCCCAATTAGCTGCAATGGCTGGGGCTGGGCCAATCAGAAGCCAGAAGCCAGGAGCCAGGAGCATCCTTGGGGTCTCCCACAAGGGTGGCAGGGGCCCAAGGACTTGGACCATCTTCTACTGCTTTCCCTGGCCATAGTAGAGAACTGGATTGGAAGTGGAGCAACCAGGACTCGAACCAGTGCCCATATGGGATGCTGGCACTGCAGGTGGTGGCTTTACCTGCTATGCCACAGCATTGGCCCCAGGTATCACTTTAAAGTAGCAGCACTCTATGTTCAAATAGAGATGTGGGGTCAAAGCCGAAATGAAAAATCAGAGTTGGAATTCTGGGTATTAGAGGAATTAACTGTATAAAGTTAAACCTACTACTGAGTCTAACTTGAAGAGACAGAATATTTTCCATGGTAAAAGATCCAAGAAAAAATACTGGAGATCTTCATATCTGGTATGGGCAGACCATGGAAAGATGAAGACATAAGAAATAGAGAAATTGGAGGAAAATGGGACAAGCAGAAGGATTCATATGCTGAGATTTTCATATATCTGTGATATATAAATATTATTGAGTGCCTACTGTTAGGTGCTATTTTAGTATTTTTTGAGACTTATTTATTTGAAAATCAGAGTTACACACACACACACCAAAAAAAAAAAAAAAAAAGAGAGAGAGAGGAGGGGAGAGGAGGGGAGAGGAGAGGGGAAAAGGGGGGAGGGAAAGTGAGGAGAGGAGAGGAGAGGAAGATCTCTCATCTGGTGGTTTGCTCCCTGGATGGCCCCAATGGCCAACTTGGGCTAGGTCAAAGCCAGGAGCCAGGAGCCAGGAGCTTCATCCAGGTCTCCCATTTGGTGGCAGGCCATCTTTTGCTGCTTTTCCCAGGCAGTTAGCATGGAGCTTCATCAGAAGGGGAGCAACCAGGACACAAACCAGAGCCCATGTAGGATGATGGCAGTGCAGGCGGTGGCTTTACCTGCTATGCTACAATGCTTTTTAGGTATTGTTTTCATAGAATTGACTATAAAAATCTCTGACCTCATGTAGTAGATGAAACTATAGTTCCATGCAATACAACACACATTTTAATTAACTGACATGCAATATGTTATAAAGATTAAGAATAAGGGTGTAACCCACAAATAATATAAAAATGTTTTTAAATGTAATATTTCCCCCTTACCCTCTTAGGTTTATGACTCAATGATAACAATGACAATAAAAGATAGTCATAAAAAGGAGATAAGATGAAGTGTGGAATGAAGAGAGCTTTAGATGTATGACAGATGTATATCATCATCATCAGATACAATATAGTTTCTTTACAAGACTATAAAATGTGCAAGTCCTTGAAAAAGAGGGTTGTGGAGGGGTGGGGCAGGATGAGGCACTTAAGACATTACCTTGGGGAGTGTAGCTGCTGAGTCTGTTTTAACTACTAACCTTGGCCTTTTCTGGATTGTCAGAAGAGTGTGTAATAGATAAAGGAAATCAAGCTTCGGTAGGACAGACAACACCTCCAAATGGTAATCAAGTGTTCCCTCCTTTGTAATTCTACAGTTTGCATTTGGGAGAATAGTGTTGTTTGTCAATGAAAATATGGCAAATATCAGAATGCTCTTTATACTTACTAGACACGTGACCTGGCGGGCACATGCATGCATGTGCCAGTGCACCCACACAGAGGCAAAACCACCCAATTTGCCCTTTGGTTACTGACATCATCACTTGTAATTCTTTTCAAGGAATTTATGATAATTTTGTTGTGATCACTCTGATCCCAGAGTAAATATTCGTTTAAATAGGAGGCATTTTGTATGAATAGCAAGGTATAACTGTAAATGGGCTGCTGGTGTGTATGTGTGTATCCACTGCGTACTTTGTGTTATGAAATAATATATGGTAGGGCTATTATTTGTTTTAAAAGTCAGAAATAAGCTAGGTGGCATGGAAAAGAAAGAAAGGCAGTTTCAGTCTTTCAAAGACCTATAATACTTTAGAATGTCTATTATTCAATGAGTATACATCAAACACAATTGATTTGCCAGGCATGGAGAAGGAGAAAGAAAACTAACAAGACAAGTCTTTGGGAAGCAGAAAAAGACTGTGCAGAAAAAACAACTATGGAGGTTAGAGGAGACAGAGGATAATAAGGAGATAACTAAATCTAAAAACTAATTTACAGCATCTTACCTGATATAGCAGTATATGGCAGGTAAGATAAAGTGATTTCCTTAGAGATATTGTTCGTGCTGGATGAGTGATTTTCTTCTTACCTCCTTGGCTGTAGGGAGATGGGTGGAGATTCTCCATAAGTGAGGCTGGATTAAGGAGCAACTTCAAGAATAGAATATTGTTGATTGGCCTGGGGAAGGCATCAGTGTTTAGATTGAGGGAATTTCTCATGGTGAAGAGCAGGCTCTTCACTGGAAGAAGAAAGAGATAAAATTTCATAGTACGGCTGGAGATGCAGGGGCTAGGAATATTTTGGCAGATAATATAATGTGGAATTTAGAGATCAAAGGTAGTAAAACTCCTTATAATGTCGGATTTATCAGTAGCCCTTTATCTTAAAAGAATTAACACTTAGATTATAAAGTTAATCATATTATGTTACTGCAGAATTTTGGAGAACATCATTTGAGACAGCACATTAAAATTCCCTGACATAATGAGTATATTAGTTTAGGATTCTAGCAAGGGCTAATGAATAAATATAACATTTCAGTACATTCCCAAGAACCTACTCTAGATTCACTTGATAAACCAGATAAGCTTACTGTTAATGGTTTTGTTCTGGTTGACTGGGTTAATAATGTGTGCTAAAAACATGCCTAATGCATATTTATTCAAAAGTCTTAGACGAATCTGAGTGATGACTCTATGTGCTGTTGGAAACCTAATGTAACAAATACAAATTTGAAAGAAAAGCTATTATTAGACATTAGAATTACATAATTTTCATTTTTTTTGCTATCTTTCTGCCCCCACCTAATTGCTATATGGTGGGACTTCATTTTCATTACAATAGATATATAGTGTAATTATCCTTTAAAAGAATTTGTATATTTGGAGAGAACTAGTCAAATTATTATAATCATGTTGTGTGCAAAATGAAATATTTCCAACACAAATCTCAAGAGTAACTATTGGAAAATAAAAAAAAGTAATTCCTATTCTCTGTATCTGCAACTTATGTTTATTGCTTTGAATTTAAATCTATAGGGGAAGATTCTTTTGGCATGACAATGAGCAACATTTTTTATAATCTGAGGGTCAATATATTGAATTTCACAAGTATGAATTAAGCTTCTTTTTTTTTCTTTTCTTTTTTCTTGACAGTCAGAGTGGATAGTGAGAGAGAGAGACAGAGAGAAAGGTCTTCCTTTTTGCCGTTGGTTCACCCCCCAATGGCCGCTGCGGCCGGCTCATCGCGCTGATCCGAAGCCAGGAGCCAGGTGCTTTTCCTGGTCTCCCATGCGGGTGCAGGGCCCAAGCACTTGGGCCATCCTCCACTGCCTTCCCGGGCCATAGCAGAGAGCTGGCCTGGAAGAGGGGCAACCGGGATAGAATCCGGCGCCCCGACCGGGACTAGAACCTGGTGTGCCGGCGCCGCAAGGCGGAGGATTAGCCTGTTAAGCCACGGCGCCGGCCCGAATTAAGCTTCTTTTATGATAATGAGAGAAATGGCAAATTAAAGCTATCAGCCTTACCACTATGGGCTTTCCACATTTTTGTACCTCAAGTAAAATTCTATGTGGAACAATTGTGTCTCGACCTTTCCCCTACTTTAGGTTTTTTTTTTTTTTTTGTCCACCGTCAATGATTCCATGAGTGTTTGCGTGAGTACTAAGACAAATAACTGAGACAAATCCATTTACAGTGATCATCAGGTCTGAAAGTTAGGAATGCTCCTGCTTGTGAGAGGAATATGTCTATGTAAGAGCAGTTTAAGTTAGCGGGTGTTTATTTTACTCAGGTGTCAGGAAGCCTAGAGACAAATGGCTGTTGGCATCGGACAGCTATTGGCATGGCTCCAGCCACTCAACCCTTCAGGGCTGGTCTCTGTGCTGTTCTGTTCCTGCCCTCATGGTCACTACTGCAGCACCAGACAACTATTTGTCTTTTTTTTTTTTTTTTTAAGATTTATTTTATTTATTTGAAATACAGAGTTACAGAGAGAGGTAGAGACAGAGAGAGAGGTCTTCCATCCGCTGGTTCACTTTCTAGATGTCCGCAATGGCCGAAACTGTGCTGATCCCAAGCCAGGAGTCAGGAGCTTCTTCTGGGCCTCCCACGTGGGTGCAGGAACCCAAGCACTTGGACCATCTTCCACTGCCTTCCCAGGCCACAGCAGAGAGCTGGATCAGAAGTGGAGCAGCCGGGACTAGAACCGGCGCCCATATGGGATGCAGGTGCTTTAGGCCAGGGCTTTAAGCCACTGCGCCACAGTGCTGGCCCCACAACTATTTGTCTTTAAGGTGGAAGGACAAGTGGGAAGGAGCGATGTCAGATGCATCCATTACTGTTATGGAACATTGACAGAAAGTACCGAAGACTGAGTAGGCTTCCCCTGAAGAGGTTCCTGCCTCTGTGTAACTGTCTAGATCTTTGTCACATGGTCACATAGCTGTGGGTGAAGGTGGAAACATGAACTTTAGTTGAGATGGGAATGGCAGAAGTGAACTGGAAATGAGCATTGGATTAACTGGATAATAGTGTTTGCCAGGCCTGCAAAGCCTGTGTTTTACTGATTAGGAGTAGGTGCCCTAGAAGCAGTGGGAAGAAAATACAGATTACAGGGGTTTGTCAGGGTTTCCTCTTTCCTTCCACCTATGTTTACCAAGACTGGGATATTGGTGCAAGGGGACCCATGTAAATCCTTGAGCATACACTTATTGTTTTTTTTTTTTTTCCCACTTGATTTTATTTAGTTCTCATCTATCATATAATTATAAGGAAAAACACTGGATAATCAACCCACAACCTTATTTCTTTAAATATATATTTTCATGCCCATCATTTGCATGATTAAAATAAAGACAGTTCCAGTATATGTTTTCACTTAACACTATTTCATCACCCTTTCTTCTCACTGTCTCATTTTGTTCTTAATGAATGTCTGTGTTGTCTTTATTGATCCCTTTAAAGGATTGAAATTAGTGCTATAGTTTAGTAGCCTTGGCTTTTATGAGACATAAAAGAGACTTCAGGCTCACTCTAGAAAAAGAAAGAAAGTTTTAAAAACTCCCCTGGTTGAGAAGAGTGTAATGATGATGACTTAAGAATCAGCCAGTCAGATGAAAACCTTGCTGGTTCAACAGGCAAGTAATCTTTGTATGTAAATATCCAAGTTGCTACTTATAAAATTTTATTTATTTAATTTTTTTTTACTTATTTGAAAAGCAGAGAGATGGAGACAATGAGAACCCTTCCATAAACTGGCTTATTCCCCAAATGCCTGTAATGTCCAGGGATGGATCAGGCTGAAGCTGGGAGAAAGGAACTCAGTCAGGTTCTCCCACATAAGTGGCAGGAACCCAAGTACTTAGACCATCACCTGCTGCTTCCCAGGATGCAGAAACTGGAATGGAGAGCAGAGCTGGGACTCAAATCCCAAATATGGGATGTGAGTATCTCAAGTGTTGACTTAGCCACTGCACCAAACATCCACAACCCAAATTACTGTTTTAAATTTTATATACTGATAGTATCTCTCTTATTCTGCATACACACATACACTTGATTGTATTTTATTCCCATGAAAGACAATGATTATCCTTTAGAATGAGCTCTGTCCTATAACTTGGTAACAGGCTTTTGAATATAATATTAGCAAGTTACTGGAAGGCTACATGGTTGAAATTTAGGAAAAAATGGAAATTTTATTCGATATCTTCAAAAGATTTTTTTTTATTTATTTGACAGGTAGAGTTATAGACAGAGAGACAGAGAGTTATAGACAGTGACAGAGAGAGACAGAGAGAAAGGTCTTCCTTCCGTTGGTTCACTCCCCAATGGCCGCCATGGCCGGCACTGCGCCGATCCAAAGCCAGGAGCCAGGTGCTTCTTTCTGGTCTCCCATGCAGGTGCAGGAGCCCAAGCACTTGGGCCATCCTCCATTGCCCTCCTGGGCCACAGCAGAGAGCTGGATTGGAAGAAGAGCAACTGGGACAGAACCCGGTGTCCATATGGGATGCCAGTGAGCATCACAGGTGGAGGATTAACCAAGTGAGCCACAGCACCAGCCCCAAAAGAATTTTTAATACCTGTGTACGCCTTATATATTTTTCAATGATATTTATCATTTTTCACCATAAGATTAAATAATTTCAGGTTCCAATTTGGATAAAAGTTGTAAATACAGCTTTTAAAATACTGAAATCCTAAAATTAAGCTATTAGACCACTTACTTTTAACTGTATTCAATGGAATCTTGTGCCTCTTAGACAAAAAATACTCATTGTCTATTTAGAAAAAAAAAAACAAGGAAATTCTGCTTTCATATTTAGGATTTGTCATCATTTTTCTTTTTTCTTGAATTTATATTTTAATTCCTTTTCACTATGGAATGTAATGACATATTCATGAAAATTTTGACATTTCATGTATGTGTGGATGAAGAGTGCATAGTTTATAGTGCTGTGGTCAATAGGACAGAATGTAGAATTCTTGTGATCACGTTTTGCTCACTTATCAGATGAGTGTCACTGGAAAAGCCAGTTAACCTCTCTCAGCTATAAAAGGCTGGGGAGATGTTCCATGTTCCTGTTGTTGTTGTGAGGGCTAATGAGCTTAATATGTAAATAACTTAGAAGAAAGCCTGGAATGCTGGAAGCATTAGGTGAAGTTTGCTGTTATTGTTAGATTGAGGAAGTTTTCAACATCTATTTAACATCTGTTTTGTTCCTTTTTGGTTTTTATAGACTTAAGTGCTGATAAACTTTGTTTACAAAAAGAGGTAGATGATAACGGGAGGACTTTTGATACATATTGCCACTCAAATTTGAACTCCTTGCAAGTTACACCCAAAAATAATAAAAATAAATCACATAGTGGTCTGACATCAAAGGTTTTTTTTTAAATGTAAAAATTGACAACTTGATGGGATCCTTTTTCAGTTTTATTGAAAACAAAGAGTTGGAAATACCCATCTTTCAAAAGATTTCTGTAACTGCAGTCATTCACTGTTTCAATTTCTGGGAAGTAGGCTACCAAAAGATTTACTCGACATATCAAATAGCTCTTAGAGCCTGTTATTCTTCCACTCAGAGCCTCCAAATTTAATTCAGTGTTCTCAGAAAGGGTTGAGAAAATACAAATGTTGGATACATTTCCCTGTTACATCTTGGTCAATAAACTATCCATCAGTTTTATAATGGTAAAATTTACATAAAATAAGATTCATTAATTTTAAATATACAGTTCTATTATTTTTGGAAAATGGATAAAGTTGCGTAAAAACCATGAAAGTCATGATCTAGATGGTTTCCATTACCCAAAATGTTTCCTTATACCTTTGTGCTGTCAAGCCCCTCCTAGATGTTTGGCTTCTGATTGGCTTTCTGTTACTATGATTTTACTTGTAGATATATTGAGTATATACCTAAGAGTGAGATTTCTGGGTTCTATGTTTACTGTGTATTTAACTATAAAAAGATGATGAATTTTAATTTTTTAGAAAAATTATTTGAGAAAAAAAGAGCGAGCTTCCATTTGCTGGTTCACTCTCTAAATGCCTACTATGACTGGGACTGGGCTGGGGCCAAAGCTGAGAACTGAAAACTGAGTCCGGGTCTCCCACATGATGGGAAGACTTCAGTGTTTGAGCCATCATTGCTGTCTTTTAGGGTCTGCATTGTGGGAGGTCCCAATCAGTAACCAGAGCTAGGAACTGAACCCAGATTCTAATATGGACGGCAGCCATCTTAACTGGTAGGGCTGAAAGGCTGCTCTACTAAAGTGTTTTCAAAAGTGGCTATGCTACAATCTATAAACATTGCTATATACATTCCAGTCCTCCCTACTACCAGCATTTTTTCGTGTTAGCTATTTCACTGGACATGTGTTGGTAACTTATTGTGGTTTACTTTACATTGATCTATTATTGAGCATCTTTTGGTGTTGTTGAGGATAGATTTTCAAAATGTTTTTGCTTAGTGTACATTACTTGTCCATTTTTATAGGGTACAGTACAATATTCCCACCCATGCATACAGTATAAACTAATCAAGTCAGGTAATTAGCATTTCCATTTCCTTTTCATTATGTTTGGAACCTATGGCTCCCTTTTTCTAGTTTTCTATACAGTCTCTACTACATTCTTATTTATTTATTTATTTGAATGAATAAAATTACAGAGAGAAAGGGAGAAACACACACAGAGAGGGCTTCCGTCTGCTGATTTACTCCCTAAATGGCCTCAATGGCCAGGACTGAGCCAGGTAGAAGCCAGGAGCCAGGAGCTTCCCCCAGATCTCCCATGTGGGTGCAAGGGCCTAAGGACTTGGGACATCTTCCTCTGCCTTCCCACACATTAGCAGGGACCTGGATCAGAAGTGAAGCAGCTGGGAATTGAACCAGCACCCATTTGGGATGCCTGTATTGCAGGCAGCAGCTTAACCCGCTTTGGCACAATGCGGACTCTCTACCGCATTCCTACTGACTGTAGTCACCACACTGTGCTGAGGACACTCAGACTTAGTACTTCCAAAGGTAGACACCTCCTTGCCATTGGCATGACCTTATGGCTTTATTTTCCATTCTTTACTGAAGCATGTATAAAATTTCTTTTGCTCTTTTTTTTAACTGGATTGCTGGACTTATTATTGACTTTTTTTTTTATTTTTATTTTTTTTTGACAGGCAGAGTGGACAGTGAGAGAGAGAGACAGAGAGAAAGGTCTTCCTTTTGCCGTTGGTTAACCCTCCAATGGCTGCCACGGCTGGCGTGCAGCAGCTGGCGCACCGCGCTGATCCGAAGGCAGGAGCCAGGTGCTTATCCTGGCCTCCCGTAGGGTGTAGGACCCAAGCACCTGGGCCATCCTCCACTGCACTCCCGGGCCACAACAGAGAGCTGGCCTGGAAGAGGGACAACCGGGACAGAATCCGGTGCCCCGACCGGGACTAGAACCCGGTGTGCCGGTGCCGCAAGGTGGAGGGTTAGCCTATTGAGCCATGGCGCTGGCCTGTTATTGACTTTTTTTTTTTTAATTATTTTTTATTTTTTTATTTTTTTATTTTTGACAGGCAGAGTGGATAGTGAGAGAGAGACAGAGAGAAAGGTCTTCCTTTTGCCGTTGGTTCACCCTCCAATGGCCGCCGCGGTAGCGCGCTGCGGCCGGCGCACCGCGCTGATCCGATGGCAGGAGCCAGGTGCTTATCCTGGTCTCCCATGGGGTGCAGGGCCCAAGGACTTGGGCCATCCTCCACTGCACTCCCTGGCCACAGCAGAGAGCTGGCCTGGAAGAGGGGCAACCGGGACAGGATCGGTGCCCCGACCGGGACTAGAACCCGGTGTGCTGTTATTGACTTTTAAGAGTTCTTCATGCTTTAGAGCAATTATTTTATAGTATTCCTTTTATATGATTATGTTTTAAATATGGACTTAAATTTTGACAATGCAGATTGAGCTCACCTAATTTATAAAAAATGACCTTTATGTCACCTAAGTGGCAAAGCAAGAGCCATTGTGAAACCAGTCAGCCAAATTAGACTTTCTTTCTGTCAGAAAGATATATCTGTTCTAATTTTCAATTCTAAAACATACCTGAATATGGGTCCCTCTGTGTTGACAGCATTACATCGGAGTTCAAATTCTAAGAGAGTTAGAGAAAATGCTGACATTTGCCATGGTGTGTTATCTCCTAGCGGGGAAAACGGTGTGTGCTCTTCCAGTGTTTCAAACCAGCATTTCTATGTTTGTGTTCATAGGATCACCCCTTAGGGTGTTGCTGTGTCTGGGTAAATAAGTGGGGATGGAGTGCTGACTTCACATTGATAAAGATTCTCTTCATGTTCATGGAGACTCTTTTCAAACCCAGCCCCCTTTCTAGAATTTTTCTGTTCCAAATATTGCCACACAGGGCAATAAACTATTTCTAAATTCTTAAATAAATATGCATATAATAGGTAATGAAGTTTCTCTCAGATATCAAGAGTTGTTTGGTGTTAAAATATCTTTCTCCCCTGTCCAATGAACTATAGTAATAACAGAAATGAAGAGAATAAGTGGAGAAACTCATCATGAAGGAGTAAAAGAGGAGAAATTAAGACAACTCAATTTCTGGTCATTTCAGGCAGGGCAGTTTTGGGAAAAGACACATGTAGAAATTGAAGCATGGAAATTGATTTGTTATTTATGCGTGCACATCCCTTGGATGATCTCAAGGACTCCCATATCACAGTGTGATGACTTGTTCTAAACATATATGTGTTTGTTTTTTTTTAAGATTTTATTTATTTATTTGAGAGGTAGAATTACAGACAGTGAGAGGGAGAGGCAGAGAAAAAGTTCTTCTATTCACTAGTTCACTCCCCAAATGGCCACCACGGCCAGAGCTAGACCGATCTGAAACCAGGAGCCGTGAGCTAGGAACTTCTTCCAGGTCTCCTATGCGGATGCAGAGGCCCAAGCACCTGGGCCATCTTCTGTTCTCTCAGGCCACACCAGAGGGCTGAATTGGAAGAGGAGCAACTGAGACTAGAACTGGCACCCTTATGGGATGCTGGCACCACAAGTGGAAGCTTAACCTACTTTGCGCCACAGTGCTGGCCCCGAGATGTGGTTTTTGAAGAGATAAAGACTTGAAGAACAATGCAATATCAAATATTCTGAAGGTGATAAATAGTTTCCTGCTGGAAGAGTAAGAGTTTCCTAGTTGGAGAACACAGTGATGACTTCAAGGAGTCAAATGAAGTTAATAACCTGAATGTCTTCCAGTCACACTGTTTTTAATTTTAATGCTTGACCTCCCTATCTGAAGTCTCTCTGTCTCTCTCCCTCCCTCCCTCCATCCTTCTCCCTCTCTCTCCTTCACTTTATTTTAGAAGATGGTGGCTTTATTTATATGTACATAAAATACTCTTATTATTTAAATCAACTATCATTACACTATTTAAATTTTTGTTGATTAATGTTTCCCCTGTATGATTTTCTTAGGGAAATCCTCAATCAATATCAGTAGGAGACATAATTGTTCAAGTATTTAATTAAGAGTTTCTTTCAGGCACTATTCAAAGGATAATTTAGCATCTGAGAAATTCCACCTTTCTCTCAGATTGAACAGTGAGGAAATCTGGGCAATAGTCATAAAGAAAGATGCAAAACCACTAAAATTATAAAAATTATCTTCATTTATTCAAGCCTTTAAAATATTCATTTTCCATGATACAGAGGCAATAAAATACATAATTTAATCAGATTTTCAAGCTCATTTAAAAATAGAGAGCTGTCATTTTAGAAAGCTCAGCTATTTTTTTTCCCTCTAGCACATTAGGGAAAAAACACAACTCACAAGATACCACATTTGTACAAAAGCCGAATTCTGTCTCACTTATCTTGATCAACAGGGAGAGAAAACCTGCTGCTGCAGCTGCTGGCATCCGGGTCCTTGATTTTGGGTGTGTTGAAATTATGATATGAATTCAGAATGTGTCTTTACTGCACTTGTCTGTTTTCTGTTTGATGAAGAAAGTGTAGGGCGTACTAAACAGATAGACTGAGTGTCTTCCTTTCACGTCATTGGAAGCATATTCTTTAATATTTCCTAAGAAGAAAATCTGTTCTTCCTTTTCCCCATAACCCCTTAAAAAATCCCTTGTCCACTTTAGTATATTTGTCAGATGCTATGAAAATGTGGGAACTTATTCAATTGTAAATGTGAACCTGTTGTAAAAAAATACTACAACTTTTAAAAGCAGAACACCTCATCCCTCTATTAGAAGAGCAAAGTTGAGTTCTCATTGCTGGAATGCTAATTTGTATCAACAAGGTTTAAAATGAGGTCACCTAAACGCAAAAAATCTTTTGGAACCAAAACATTTGAAAGGCAATCTATGAGACAATGAAAATACCCAAATGGAAAATGGAACTAAGCTACTAATTACTGGGTTAAGAATATGCATGCATTTTGTTGCAGAATGTGATAAAGAAAGTTAAATTAGATCTCATAGTGGAAAGTCCAACACCTGAACAATTATTTCCCTGGGCACCCATAAAACCTGATGCTACTGGTCAGACCCTCTTTGCTTCCAATGGTTATATCTACTCACATCATCCAAAGAACTCAGTTAGCAGTGTCCTTGCCACTTTGGGCTCTGGGACATGCCCTCTCCTTTAAATACTGTTTGATATTCTTCTTTTGATTCCTTCCTGAGTTGATTCTTATTATAGCTACTGACTATTGCACATCTAACTAATTCCAGTGAAACATTTCAACTAGGGTTTTGTTATTTGTGCTTTTCTATGCACTTCCCATTTTGTACCACTGAATTAATTCATCCAGTAGTCTTGATGCTTCTCCCAATACTTCTATTATCTTTGCTCCTCCTGTCACCTCCCTGTTCATGCTTCCTATGACCTGAATAGCAGTCATAATAGCTAACATGGACCTATTTCACACAGGCAAAACTTGAGGAACTCCCTCTCCATGGATCGATGGGCTCTGCAAAATTCAAACTGTTCAAAAGAATTCTGTTTTTCCTTGAGAGATGTGATGGCCATAGTGGATCCTGAGGTAGAGCAGTGGAGGTACACTATCCTTGATGAGTTATGAACCTGATTCTAATTTAGGTTTTGAATTCTGTATAGTAACACTGTTCATTCTTTTTTGTTTTTTGGGCTGCCATTAAAGAGAGATTTTTTTAAATATAGGAAGTCAGATATTTGGCCATGTTTTTCCATAGACTTATATAAATATAAATAAGCTGCAAAGTTTTTAAAATAATGATTAAAATGGCAGTGGAAGGCATTTATGTCCATATTTTACAGTTATAAATACTGGAGAAAAATCTTGATTATATAATCATTAATCATATCTGTTTTAATATACAAAAAGTCAGGTGCTCATTGCTGGGTTATGAGAGTCTGAATAAGAATTCAGTTTAGGTGTTACAAGGTTCCCAGTATCAGATTTATTCTTAGAATATTTTGGGGAATACAAGGCAATTTCAAAAATAGTGTGGAAAATGAAATTAAAGATGTTTATTTTGGCATGAAACTTTTGAAATCCACACATAATTTTTTCCAGAATATTCATGTTCCATGAACTTTTTGAAGACCCCTTGTATGTCAATGACAGGGTACTTATAAATACAGTCAGAACTCCATAGTTGTGGGTTCTGCACCTGTGGATACAACCAACCCAGGACTGAAAATATTTTAAGAAAAAAGTGCATATGTATCAAACATATACAAGCTTTCCTTTTCCTTGTCATTATCCCCTAAACAATACAGTATAACAACTATTTACACAGAATTTACATTGTAATATGTATTAGAAGTGATTTAGAGATGACTTAAAATATATGGGACGTTACATATGAATACTGTGACATTTTATGAAAGGGACTTGAGCATCAGTACATTTTCATACCACTGGAGGGATGGGGAGAGTGTCCTAGCACCAATCCCCCATGGATGACTATATATATGTGGAACATATACAGAAACATATATATGTGGAACATAAACATATATATGTGGAACATAAACAGAAACAGTGTTTGCCACCTTCAGGAATCGGACTGTCAGTGACTTTGTCCTCAAACCAATATATAGAGTCAATAGTGATTGAATTTTTACTTCAACTTTTTCCTACTATCCTACCAAAACAAATAATTAAATACATTATATCTTAATAATATTCTGTGCAGTTTTTCTTTGTCCATGTGGTGTCTACTTTCACTCTGGTTGAAATCCTCCATTCATCTGATGAAACGATGACTCCGGCTCTGTTTTGGTGTCTTTGATGTCTGGAAATTCTGCATCATTTTTCCCATAACATTTCCTATATGCGACATATACTAGGAAATAATACACAACAGGTTAAGTAAACTCCATAATGATAAACTGCAAAATTACTTTGGAGAGTGATTATAATATACTACCCATAAAGCAGTTAACATTTTCTGTAGACTGAAAGCCACATAGAGAAAGCAATCACCCTCAGTGCTGCGACCACTCATGTCATGCAGAATGACTGCACTTCAGGAAGATCCAGTGGAAAACTCTGGGGATGTTTGTTCAGGGCAATCACGTGACTTCAAGCATCCAGCCCTGCATGTGGTACTTGACAACAAGAACTATTTTTTTCTGTATCTACCACATCCCAGTTAATGTACTAGTCTTCAAGAATACACTACATGCTATGGTCAGTGTAAGGACCTTGGTGAGCTGGTCCTTTGGGAAGGACTTGGAGGAGAATATAACACTCCTGGCCTCCCCTTGCCTTCAGTCACTCATTCCTTTTGTAGGAACAGCCCTGGCTGATTGGTGTTCAGCTGTCCTCTCCTCTGTGGAACTGCTAATCTCTGGTAACAACCTTCGCTCAGCTTATTTTTGAGGCCATGTGACTAGGACTGGCTCTGCCCTGCAACAGAACACTGGACGTTTATGAGGTGTGTGTGTGTGTGTGTGCGCCTGCACATGTGTGAGGCAGTAGAGAGGGGGTGGTGTTAGCAAGACCATTTAGTTGTATACTCAAGCCTTATTTTCTAATTGAGTTTTATGTGTAATAAAAGTGCTATTTTGTTATTTAAATATCACTTTTTTTCTTCTACCTCTTTTTGATTCCAAAGTCAGTAATGGAACAGAAGGTATTATTTACTGGACCCTTCAAATTCCAATACATCACCTATCAAATTGCAATAATACATTATCTATCTGTTCGGGCAATTGTAAATTTTAAATGATATAAAATTAAATATCTAGCACAGCCCATGGAGAGTCATTGCGACACACAGCAGAGAGAGTGTCCTGCTTCAAAGATCTTAAATAGTAAAGAAATTAAATAATAAAGAAAGCAAGAGGCAGGGTGGGAGCATGGGCCAGTGGGAGGGTAGAGTGGAAAGTATCACTGTGCTCCTATATCTGAATATATGAAACACATGAAATTTGTTTACCTTATATAAATAATTTTTTTAAAAAAACTCAAGACCTGTATCTTTTTAGAATTCATCCCTGCACTCCTAGTCATATGAGTTTCAAAGCCACTGAACCACACTGTTGAATTCAATTAAGCCTCTGTCAATTTAATGATCTGACACTTAATAAAATCTGTTCTGAACTGTGTCTCCCTCAACTTATATTTATGCCAATGGTTTTATTTAACCAAACTATGCATCTTATCTGTGCATTTTTAACCTTTCCTTACTGCTTCCTTCCTTCCTTCTTCTCTTTGGTCCAAAAAATATTTAGTTTTGTAATTTATGTTTCAAGATATTCTATACACTTAATGAAGATGCCTTCTTTGTTTTCACATTTACTGATAAAATGTGGGAAAGTACATGACCAATTCTAGAGCTCCCTTTTTCTCATTCCTTTAAGTTGATGTTCTGTTAGCCAATCTCTTGTGGGTTAATTGTTCAGCTAGTGCAGTTACCTAACTGTTCTATCAGCCAGTCTATTTTATCTGATTTGTCTAGAACACATAAGCTAATTATTTAGAAAAATTTACCAATGTGCCATATTAGAGGGATGCCCATATAATACAATAAGTTTATTAAATAAGCAGATGTGATTATTAGGCCATGTATCTATGCCTCCTAGTCCTCTGATAAATCAATGGGTGTTTTTGTTGATCCAGAATTTCCTGTTCTAGAAAGGAGGCCTCTGATTTGAGAATGGCAGCCCAGACAGTAGTGCACAGGGCTTTGGGACCCTCAGGCCAGAGGAGATCCCACTGCAGCTAAATAGAAAATAAAAGTCTACCCTTGGCATTTTGTAACTTAGTTTTGTCATTCACCTCCACTTTACATCTCCCATTAAAATGCCAAAGTAGCTTCTTTATAAAAAGATAAATTTTAAAAATAGAAGTTAAACATCATCAGCTCCTGGAAAGCAAAATGTAGGGGAAATATTCAAGTAGGTAAAAACCAGTGGGACCAAATGCGAGAGGATCAAAACTTTCTGCTACAGCAGAAAAAAATTAAGGGTCAGATGAACCACCCTGGTGCTTTAAATCAAGAATTTTTTTCCTTAAATTTCTTGCTGAGTATTTAAAAAAGATTATGTGTGTGTGTGTGTGTATGAATGTGTCTATATATACATATCTGCCGTATCACTTAGCCTAAGTATCCTTTGTGTACCACTTTTCTGAGAAGCATGCTAAATTTACAAAACTCATCATTACAATGTTTTGCAAAAAATCACCACATCCTGAGTTCCTTGGAAGCATTGGGAAGGCACAAAATACAATGGTCCTAACAGGTCGCTATGCCTCTCTGATTCTTGCAGGAAAGAAAGTCAGTGGAGAAAGTTGGCCTTCCCTGTTTTTTACTGAAAGAGAATCTTCAATAGGACCTTTTGGTAAAATTATGATCTTTCCGCCAGCATTGAGAAATCATTGTGATAATATGGGTGACTTTTCTCTCATATTCATTTGTACAATTCACTGCCAAGAACAAAGAATTTTAAAACTTGCTATTTTAGCAAGTCCAGGATTTCTCAAAGAAGAACATCATAATACAATGTGATCGGCACTAATCCTTACTTCCTAAGAAGATTGCTGCGAAGGCGATCTGGAAGATGCTGTAAATGAGCGGGAAGGTGAACACATAAGTAAGATCCTCGGGGCTGAAGGAGAGCTGCACGATTGTCGAGCACAGCTGTGTGTTCTGCATCCCTGTTTCCAAAGCAACTGTTCGGCACCTGCAAGAAATGTTCAGAGAACAGACGTTTCAGATCACTGTTTTATTTTGTTATTGGAGAACCTTAAAAGCAGATGGAAGGAGAGTAAGGACCTATGTGTAGGAGTTTTGTCTTTGCTGTTAATGTACATATATAATAAATCTTCAACAAATAACTTTCTATTGGACAATATACATTATAGAGCAATATATAAGTATAAACATCATCTATACATAATATGAACATATTTAACATATGCATATACCAGGAACAGACTCATTTATAGTAGTGTGGCATACATGGCAAAGGCTCCATCCTTTTCAGTTATGTCCTTGGGTAAAGCACAGAGGAAGGGCTCAGAAAATATTCAAGATATAGATTGTTATAGTTGCCCTGTTGTTAAATTAGTTTTGTTCTGATTAATTTCTGATTTAAAAATCTGCAGGGTAAAAATCACTTTCTATGTTCTACAGATGAGAAAGCTTGGAGAGAGTGGGTGGCTGGCCTGAGCCCCACAGTCGATAAATGGCAGCGTTAGAATGCAAGCCCAGATCTATGCTAAGCATTGTGCTTTTGTTGTGCCCAGTGCCGCACTTGTATTTCCTGGCATCATACGTGCACCATTTCCTCTACCTGCTTTTCTCTGCCTGTTGACTTAGATGGATTAGTGGGAGAGAAAATGTTTTTACCCAGTGCCAAATCCATAAATGCTAAACTCATTCTAATATTCAGCACTTTTGTGTGACGACTTTATCCTGTTGCTGCCTGGGAGAACCCTCCGATATTACAAGACCAACCTCATCAGCAGTTTTCTGAAATTCATTCTGCTTGGAGAGTAAGAATACATAACAATGGAAGTGCCTGACCTGCACTGGATAGGGAATGGTCCAGAAAAATTTGAGCAAAAACAGGCAGTCAGTATTTTCTTTTTTGGTGACTTACATCATTTAAGAATGAATGAAGCTACTTAGAATAACATACTCAGGAATTGAGTGAAGATGATTAAACATGAAGGATTTTGTCATCGGTATATATAATCATTATTGGTTGAGTCTACCCCCCACCATCACCCCAACTACATTTATTGAAGTCCTTAGCCTCTGGTATCTCAGAATGTGACCCCAAGTGGAATAGGGTCAGTGAAAATGTCATCCATTAAGGTGAGGTCATAAGGGTGTGTGTTAATCCAATATGACAGGTGTTCTTCCAGGAGGGGAAATCTTGACGCAGAAACAGGTGTGCACAGAAGGAAGATGATGAAGAGATTCAGGGACATGATGGCCTTCTACAACCAAGGAGAATGTGCTACAGTAGGTCTTTCCACAGAGCCCTCAGACAGAACCAATCCCGGAGCACTTTTATTCTGATTTGTGGTCTCTGAAACTGTGAAATAATACATTTCAGTTGTTTAGCCACATAGTTTGTGGTACATTGTTATGGCAGCTCGCGACATCAATATAACAGCTGTTACAATTGAGAATTCCCAATATGGTTTACCCAAGTACCATACCTGTACCATGGCTGACCAGCTATTCTAGCCAAAAAAAAGCCCAGGGAGTAACCAGCCATGGGAAATATCGTCCCTATAATCCACAGCTTGGGTTCGATGATCCAGGCACTTTGGTACAATATTCCTCCTACCACAGCTATGAGCACAATAAGGATTGCACCTGCAATGGATCCAACCTAGAAAAAAAGGTATAAATGAGCACAGCAATCCTGTGTCAAAGCAAATGCAAATATGTTTGTCAGAGATGCAGTCTTGGGGGTCTCTTTTCCCTCAGGGAAGTATAATGAAACTGGCTAGGTACTGAGCTCCCTGGGAATATTGGTGTTTGTCCCATGTTTTCATTTTGAAGAAAACCACAGGACACGGAGCTTCCTTGCTCAACTGGCCTGAAGAAGATTTTCTAGCTTGAAAATGATTCATGTCAGAGAGAAAGCAAACTCATTGTAAGTGACTAGAAGACTGGACTTCCAGATGGAACATTGCCTAATCTGTCTCCTTTGGTTGATCATGAACCTTTCTGAATCTTAGTTTCTCTGCTCACAGTTGGGGATAAAATCTTGTCCAGCCACATTTTCTAACTGTTTTAATAATAAGAAAATGGGTTTAGTACTCAATAAGAGTTTAACAGGCAAATGCAAACATAAGCCACTATTGTTATTTTTTCCTTTTCCCACTTTAAATATATTGAGACACTGTAAGTTTGCCCAGAGAAGCACAGAAGAGCAGCCAGCTTATTCTGCCCCCTGAGCAGCAGAATCTGTCTGTACCATCTCTTCCAGGTCCACACTATCCAGACTATAGCTGGTGAAAGGCAATGGATGCTTACTTTGTAAACAGCATCCACCAATTGCCAGGCACTGAACTGGCCATATGGTCACCGAAGTAAGCAAGATAAGTTCTTTTTCTACCACCGTTGCCTTGATGTATTTTATAACAGAAATTCAGCAAGCAGAGAGAATAGCAATGTGCTTTGAGTGTAGAACAAAGTTTTCTAGAAATTGGCCCTATGGGAGAGGGGACTGAGTGACAACCTCAAGCCCACATGCAAGTTAATAATATAATGAGAATATCACTTGTTGGCCTTTTGGCTAAGATCAAGTGCAGCATATGTTCTTATCAGTTTGGTATAATGAGAATAAAATAATTTAGTAGATGAACAATTGTGTCATTTCAATTCTCACTGTTGGGTGCAACCATGTGGCTCATAGCATGGAAGACTTACTTTAAGTATGATCTTTGCCTTTTGGGGCCACTTGTGATTAACAAACATTCCAATGGAAACAGGAACAACAAGAGCGACCAAGGAAGTACCTATAGATGGCAGAAAGACAACTTGGATCAACAGAACATGCAGCACCAGAAAGAGAACAACCAGAGTAAGCAGCCTGAAGAAGACTTAGGTCATATTTCAATCTTCCTTCTGAAAACACAAAGAATACAGAATTAAATGTACACATATGCACATACACATGTATGCACACATGGACACAGCACACACACATATACACACACATACATACATACTCTACTTGTTTACTTACCCACTCAAGTAAATAATTTAATATTACAGATAGAAAATTGGAAATATAAATCCTTTCCCTAAATCCTAATGCTGCCAGAATCCTTTAGTTTCAGTTTTCCAGAATCTTGGCTACTTTGGTCTATTGGATCTTTATATTCTAGAAAAAAATAACTTGCTAAAGTGTGTGTGTGTGTGTATGTTCCACTCATAGTCATAGATAATATTTTATATCTGTATTTTACTTCCTGGTAGTACAAATAAGAGAAGTATTTTAGATTTTCTTAAAATAAAAGAAATCAAATATTGCAAGTTAACTCAAGATCTCCAGGCATTCTGAAGGCTAATGACTTCCAGTTAGAGCCAACTTCAGCTATTCACATCTAGAGCAGAGAGGTTAGAGAAGAGGGTGGAAAATCATGCTTTAAATTTTCTGTGAGATGATATATTTGGCGACCTCTCATGTAATTATAATTCTTTGTAGTAGTGTGCTCACCCAGCCAGATAAGAGAATCATACTTCAATTTCACTGTGTTAAATTTACTGCCATTCTTGTGACATATGGTTTGTTTCTCCTTACTATTTAATCCACATTTGTCCAACAGCTGCTTTTATATAAAGTAGCACCAACAGCTTCTAACATCTCATGGGCTGTTTCTTTTTCAAACATCCTTTTAAAGCAGTAAGAGAAAGTGAAATTGAATAATGAAATTCTCAGAGTGGATGTTGCCTAGTATTGCGTAAATTGACCTAGGGCTGGAAACACATTCACAAGAACATGAATGTTAATTTAAAATGAATGCAATAATGATAAAAATATAATTTCTTTGTAGCCTTCTAACTGCTTGGAAAAACAAAGGTCTGCAAATACTTTTGCCCAGAAATTACTTGGTGAAATTCAGTAATGGCTAAAGAAATCAAGAGCAGGAGAAGAAAAAGACGGACGGGAGGGAGTAAAGAGAAAATGATGGAATGAGGATATGGGAAATGCCCTGATTCACTGGTTAGATGCTCTAGAGAGAGCTCCTTTGAGTGTCCTTGCCTCCAGCTATTTTGCGAAGAGACTTCCTTTGTTGCATGCCTAGACCATTTTCCAAATTTTGTGCAGTTTGCAAGCCTTAAATTAAAACCATCTTGACACAGTTAGTTTTTCTTGTGCTAGCTTAAGTGTGGGTGCAAATACTATACTTTGGACATAGTGTGGTAAACTTTGGTCATATGTTCTTTACTTGATGGATCTCTGGGGCTCTTCTTGTTCAGGGTCCCTGCCTTTTAGGGGCAGCTCAAGACAACAGGATGAATGTGCAAGCAGGATGCTGGCCAACATCTGAAATCTTTTCCTCTCCTGAGCAGAGGAGGCCATGTGAAGTTTCCTGGGATTTAGAGCTGCCTGGGAAAGGCAGCCCTGGTTCCTGCAGGTAGAAGTGGGATATGGTCAGTCTCTTCTCAGTGTGCCAGGGGACTGGACTGGCTCTCTTCTTCACCCAGGCTCAATGTGCTTTATTTATTCCTCATTCAAGGAGACTTCTAAAAGTTCATGGAAAATGAAATTATAACATTATGTGCATTTTCCCATGAACTTTATGAAGACCATTTCTATGCCCATGCTTTTTTTTTTAAAGATTTATTTATTTATTCGAAAGGCAGAGCTACAGAGAGGCAGAGGCAGAGAAAGTGAGAGAGGTCTTCCATCCGCTGGTTCACTCCCCAGATGGCCACAATGGCTGGAGCTGAGCCAATTCGAAGCCAAGAGCCAGGAGATTATTCCAGGTCTCCCACATGGGTGCAGGGGCCCAAGGACTTGGGCCATCCTCTACTGCTTTCCCAGGCCATAGCAGAGAGCTATATCAGAAGTGGAGCAGCTGGGACTTGGAGCAGCTGGCCTATATATGGGATGCTGACATTGCAGGCACGGCTTTACCTGCTATGCCACAGCACCAGCCCCTGCCCATGCTTTCTATGTAAAATTCTGGTTAATGCAGATGAAAAAGCATCTGCTCACAGTTCAACCATTGGAACTGTCACTTGGTGGGTAGTCAAATTTGCACAGTGGGTATAGGAGGAAAAAAAGAAAGAAAGAAAAATGAGCATGAAGGAGAGTGGTGAGCAGATTCATGTGGGCAAGTGGAGCCAGATAGGCTTGGAGGAGACCTTGCTTTGTTCACAGACTGGGGAAGCTGTGTAAATCATTGAACCCCTCTGAGCTTGTGTTCGCCTATTGGTAAAATGGGCAGAGGAGTGAAAAATTGTGTCTGTCTCACAGAGTTGTCGTGAGAATTAAATGATGGCATGGTTATGTTCTTGGAGTGAGACACTCACAAATGTGAGGTCGAAAGGCATAGGTACATTGACTCACTACAGCATTTTTTAGTAGTTCTAGCTGTGCAGTGGCTTCCTCTGTACAGGTATCAGCATTGAGGGAACTCTCCATGTATGTACTGAACCATCAGAGCATGCTGGGCACCAGGTGGAAGCTGTTCCATACACAACCCCTGCCCACAGAACAGGGTAGAGAGCTGACCAGTGAGCTGCTTCCAGCTCTGCAGAGGTGGCAAACAGATTAAAGAGTTAGCCTGAGCCTCTGTTTCCTCATTTATAAAATGGTGATAATGTCTTCTGAAGCAATCAGCTTACATGTATTTTCTACGTGAAAAAAAATTAGGAAAAGCAACAGCCAAAAGTTAGGTTGGGGAATGGGCCTGGACAAACATTATGGTAGACAAGCAGGGTTAATGTCTTTGCTTTTTAAACTCCTCTCTACTCTTATTTCTTTTCTCTCTTTTTTTTTAAGATTTCATTTATTTATTTGACAGGTAGTTACAGACAGTGAGAGAGACAGAGAGAAAGGTGTTCCTTCTGTTGGTTCACTCCCCAAATGGCTGCTACGGCCAGAGCTGCGCCAATCGGAAGCCAGGAGCCAGGTGCTTCTTCCTGGTCTCCCATGTGGGTGCAGGGGCCCAAGGACTTGTGCCATCCTCCACTGCTTTCCCAGGCCACAACAGAGAACTGGATTAGAAGAGGAATAACCGGGACTAGAACTGGCACCCATATGGGATGTTGGCATCACAGGCGGAGGATTAACCTAGTGCGCCACAGCGCCAGCCCCTTTTCTTTTTCTTTCCTTTTCTTCCTTGACTTCTTTTTTTCTTAAACTTTTATTTAATGAATATAAATTTCCAAAGTACAGCTTATGGATTACAATGGCTCCCCCTACCCCATAACTTCCCTCCCACCCGCAACTCTCCCCTTTCCCGCTCCCTCTTCTCTTCCATTCACATCAAGATTCATTTTCAATTCTCTTTATATACAGAAGATCAGTTTAGTATATATTAAGTAAAGATTTCAACAGTTTGCTCTCACATAGCAACACAAAGTGAAAAAATACTGTTGGAGTACTAGTTATAGCATTAAATCACAACATGCAGCACATTAAGGACAGAGATCCTACATATTTTTTTTAAAAAATTGATTAATTTTCTATGCAATTTCTAATTTAACACCAAGTTTTTTTTTTTTTTCATTTTCAATTATCTTTATATACAGAAGATCAATTCGGTATATACTAAGTAAAGATTTCATCAGTTTGCACCCACACAGAAAAACAAGGTGTAAAAATACTGTTTAAGTACTAGTTATAGCATTACTTCACTTGACTTCTTTTTTTTAATTTTTGATAGGTAGAGTTATAGACAGTGAGAGAGACAGAGAGAAAGGTCTTCCTTCTGTTGGTTCACTCCCCAAATGGCTGCAATGGCCAGAGCTGCGCCGATCCGAAGCCAGGAGCCAGGTGCTTCCTCCTGGTCTCCCGTGCAGGTGCAGGAATGATAGGAATGCAGGAGAGAGAAGAATTGGAAACTTTGCAGTACAGTTCCTCCCCAATTAACTTCCACAAAGTCTATCCTCATTTAATTGTATAGATCCTGATTCATATTCAATTGCAGAAATCATCTTAGAAGTGCAAGTGCATTTAATCCAGTTCCCCACCCTTCTGAGCCACTGCTTGGCCTTTACTTACTTCCCCCTTTCAGTAGGAAACATAGACCTTTTGAACATAGCTAATCAACAAGACACTTGTGTCTGGTGCCAGCTTAAAGACTCTTTAGCATGTAATGTAGTTGGTTATTGGTACTGATACATTATGTCACTACATTTTCCCATTTATTATGGTAATTCTATGAGAAAGCATGCTTTGAGTAGTCCAGGAACTCCCTTGTCTTTCCCTTGACCCATATGCACAACTTAATGTTCCACCATCATCTGTTCTCCCAGAGATAGAAAAGAAGCTCCTTTGGGATAGGGATGAACAATGGGAGTTGAAATGAGTGGAGACATACTAGCAAATTTGACTTCCAGGGCAGGAAATATAGACTGTGCCATTAATTCATATTTTGAATCAAGATGTGGCACAGAGTTGAGGTTAACAAAAATATGTTTCATCTGGTGGTTTCCCACTGTGACACCTGTGATTGCTTACTAGGTAGTCTATTTTGAAATCACTATCTAAATATTTTTGCATTTCTCCCAAATTTAGTATCTGAGAACAAACTCCTGCTAGATAGACTCACTACACTGTGGGGTGAGGTCAAGATAGAGGCCTCAGGCACCAGCAGCCTAAGCCTCCATGTTAAACTTCTGGGGGTATGTGTAGGAGGATGGATCCCTTAAGTTGGGTCTTCTTCCTGGTGATTGAATTGAGGAAAAATCATGTTCTCCCATCTTTTCAAAGCTTGGAATTTACATTCTGTAAATAATCATACAAATACAGGGGTGACTTTGTAAGGGAATTCTGATCAAGTGAAAACTTTAACTTGTGTAAAAGTTAAGTAATGGTTGCTCAAGAGCCTGGTCTGAGATCCTGGCAGAGAATACGCAGAGTTAGAGGGTTATGTTCGACAGTCTTTTAGAGGAATGACTTACCTATGTTATCATAAGGAATTATAATGGTCCCAGAGTCCACCCACATTTTGGTGTAGACATAAAGGCATAGCGGCATCATTCCGAGGGCAAGCAATGTGGAGCAGGTGGTCATGCTGACGCTGAAAGGAAATGGGCAGGTTGATGCATCCACCTGTTTTTCTAGGGGAGCAGCTGTTTCATTTTCAAAGCATGATTAGAAAGTCCTACAAGAGCCTTTCTCAACCAGTACATCATCTGTCTGATGGACAGAAATACACGGACACCTAAGTTTGTGCAGGGCCTGGCTTGGGGCAAAAGATACCATATTTGGTGCCTTTCTACTTTGCCTTGTGCCATCCTTCCCTCCTCATTGTTCTCAAGAATCAAAGATGGCTGATGATGTAAAGACGGTTTAAATTGTTAAACAAGGTACAAATACCACTTTCGAACCTTCATCAGAGAATAACAAATGCATTTGCATAGGCCAAGACTCCAGGAGACTTCATACATATATCTGTGCTGGTATGAGAGGAATGATCCTGGGTTCTTATAAAACACGTATCTGAGGGAATAGGCCACAGTGTGTTTTCATAAGGCACACAACTATTACCCAATTGTGATGGCTTGAGAAGAGAGGAAACTGATTTAAAAAAGAAGAAGAAAAATCATCAGAAGACAAGGTGGGCTTGGATTTTTAGGAGTGAGGAAGAAACATGTTCAGAAGACCCCAGGGCCTGATGTTTTTCCCACTGTTAACATTGGTATTTTAGTGAGGCAGTCTGTTTGATGGGTAGAGTTTGGCCTTTGATACGGAGGGCTCAATATCAAGTTATGCTATGACTGTGGGTAGAAGAGATTTTGGGGAGTGGGTCTTGTTGCTCCTCTTCAGAATTTCCTGTGCACCAGGGCACACTCTCTACTTATGTGTCAGAGTAGTTTAAAGACTGGCTTCTCAATCCATACACTGTCTGGTTCAGATGCAGACCATACCATTTACTTTGTGGCTTTGGGCAATTTACGTGCCTTCTGTTTGTCGGTTTCTGATAAAAAATGAAGATAATAACTGTCAGTAGGTACCAGATAGGCCAAGAGGGCTAAATGAGCCAATGGCATGTGGTACTTAGAACAATGCAAGGTACTTCTTAAGAGCCAGTTGCTATGATTATTTCTATAGCCAAGAGTGCATGTGTTTTGTAAGTGATGCTACAATATATATGGAACCAGGGAAGTTAGAGTGGTTTTTCTGAAAGGCCCTTTTCCCAATAGCTGTGGCTTTGAGAAGATCACACTAATAATTTCCTTAGGGTATTATTATGTGTGTACTTGAAGGGCAGTACTAAATTTTACACTTCCAGCAAACAACAACAACAAGAACTGTACATTACATTAAGGAAAACAGTTGAAAGGAAAGAATGCTGTTTGAATGCATCTGACTAACTTTGCACAGTTTTGGCAAAATAAAGGGTGGGGGGCACACATTCTCAAAGAGCTTAGCTTCCCTAATAGTCACTTTTTAAAAAAAATTTTAAAATTTCATTTAAAATGGGTTTTATGGTTTTAAATAAAAATGTTTGTGTTAGTAGATCTTAAATCATGTAACAGTAGCGAATGCTGAGATGTATTTATAATACCTTCAAAGATTTGCAGCCTATTATGGTCATGATTAACTTACGTTAGATATAAAATAGTTTGCAAAGGCAGAGTCTTATGCCAGAAAAATTAGTTAATTTTTATTAATCATGCTTTGTCCTATTTATAACTAAAGTACTGAAATTTGTAAAATGAGATTTTTTTTCTTCCTCCTTCCCTTCCTTTGCTATCTTATCTTTAATTTTTAAAATATATTATAATGGTTTTAAAATTTCCCTATAATAAAACTATTTTTATACCTATGTGTCCAATATGCTTTCTATAGTAAGGATGGGTCCTTATCTGAATCACGGTGAAGAGGAGGCTGAGAATTTTTTGTTGTTACTGTGAGAGTAGAAGGAAGTCAGTTTCTCTGCTTTCAAATGTCCTAATTCTAATTCTGAATTATTGCTAAGACCTTTTGAAGTTACGTCATTGTTTTGAATTTGATGAGAGCAGTTTCTTAGAGACCATGCGAAGTGATAATGTGGGAGCTGGAGAAGGAGGTGGTTTAAATCTAATGAGCACTCTTGCTGGTAAGATGCTACCGAGGAATGACAGAATAGGTGGCTGCAAGTCATGGCGGGAACTAACAAAGGATCAGCGTCAAACCTCTCAACAGATAAGGAATTTAGTGAGCAAGATAAGGGAATAAATGAGCAAAAAGTTTTTTTATGTGAAAAAATATGAAGTTCTATAAGGGATATAAATGTCAGAAATACTACCATGAATTATATAATGAGAGTAAGTGCTAATATATAAGACCATAAAAATACTTTGCTTTTTATTCTTGGCTTTAGCTTTATTATCTGCCAAGGGGAATTATTTTTGTGTTTGGGAATCAAAGAGGACAAAAATGAAAAATTAGTGAATATTGTGAATTTCAGTGAAATTAGTGATAAGCAATGCAAACGGCTGTAATCATATTAGAAGTGAAACGCCCACTTTGGAAGATTAACAGATGTATATGTAGGTGGTACTAGCTGTGGGAGAAATGAAAAGAGAAATAATGTAGAGCAAAGTTGAGGGCTTGGATGGCATAAGTGGGTAGATGTGGATTCCAATTCTAACTCTGATATCCACTGATTCAATGAACTTGGGTAAGATCAGGAACCCTAAATTTATCTGTGAAGTGCAGAAACCAGTAATACCAACCTTTGAAGGATTAAATAAAGCACAACGCATGGCACATGATGGTGTTTAATAAATTTTAGCATTAATTTTAATTAACTAATGCCACATGAGAGAAACAAAGCAAGCTTGGTTCCTTTGAGAAGAAAGACAAGAGTCAAATAGGGTTAAGCTAGTTCTTTCAGAGCAGAAGAGAGATGGAAGTTCATGTGGTTGAAATGGGAGGAATTGCTTTGAATTTGTGATACACCAGAAGAATGTGGATCTTGAGAATAACTGAAATATCAGTGAACACTGAACTGGAAGATGGAAAATGTAACAGTATTTGGGTAAAGAACAAAAAATATTGCAGGAAATTCTAAAAAATAGGCAATCTAGGAAATAATAAGAAGACATTGCAGAGAGTAGGTTCTAGTGAGAGAATTGGTGAATTATTCTAAGAAAAGTCAGTGAAAGGAAACTGAGAAGTCCTTGCATGGCATAGAGAAATCAGGGGATACAGCAGATGCAAAGGAGGTGGAAAATCTGTGTTCCTTATGCTCTGGGCTTTGGCCACCAGGATATTCACCTGCAAAGTGTCTTCCTGTCTCCCTGACACTTTGGTGCCCATGGCACTGGTACATATCATGCCTAAAGCATTGCTTCAACTTGGGTGACTGCACTGATCAGATTCACAAATGACAACTGGCTGATTGTGATTAGAGAATGAGCTGAAATATCACTTGCTGTATTTCAATGTGCAAGGGAAACTATCTATTGTTATTATGATTTTTAAAGTCACTAGAGATTATAAAATTCAGTGAGTTCCCAGATTCAGAAGAAATGATATATTTTGGAACCATGTCCAGGAAAATGAAAGTCAGGTGGAGTCATTTTTCTAACACTGTAAGAGCTCAACTGGTGAAGGTTTCTCCGCATAAATTATCATGTTTTGATTATCATTTTCAGAGGTCAAGTGGAAAGGGAAAAGATAAAAGTCAGTCTATGAGTACAGAATTAGAAATACAAATGGTTGATAGACTTGTACTTAAATTACCATAAGACTTGAGTTATTCAATACTCACTGTAGAAGAATAGAAAATTTTGGAAAACTGATACACAGTAGCTAAACTTTTGTTCCCCTAATTTGCTTTAAAGAAATATTTGAACAGTTTCATCTGAACATGTGCAATGCATAAAGTCATCTTCTTACATAGTGGCATAATTCAATGATTAAAGGTCTACTGTAATAAACATTACTATGCTAAAATGTGATGACGTCCTCTAGGCTGTTTATGGAGTTGTTTGTCTATAGAATAAGCAATGGGAAATGCCATGCTTTGTAAGTTGCTTTCTTGGTAGTACAGGCATTTCGGTTGTCTTTCCTGCTGCTGCAGGATATAGGCTTCCCTCTCTAGTACCTGCTTTCTCCCTCATTTCTTGTTTAGGGCCCTGTGCACTGGGGAACAGAACAAGAGAGCTTAATATTTAGGAAAGGTGAACAGGTCTGGCAGAAGGATGTTTATGAAATTAAGTGGGATTTGTTTCAGCTGTGCAGGGTTTGATTGGATCTTAACTGTGTTCTGAATGGGTGAGAGTTCTAGAAAAGTGACCATCAGACTGCATAGATGTTGGTGTTATTCATACTTCACAAGACAAGGGGGATGTTTGGAGTGTATCTTGTGAAACTAAAGTTGAATTTTTCAATGCTGTATGTACATTTGAGGGCATGTATGGACTTGTTGAAGGGTTCATTTCTACTATTTCAGCTGGAACCTTTCTACAAAGTTTATATCCTACTTTTGGTTCTTATTTATTTAAAAAGTAATTTTTTGTGATGGGTATATAGGTAGACAGATTATATAATCATCTCTTATTTCAAGATAAATAAGATTTCTTTAAAACCGTAGAAAAGTATGACTTGGATCTTGCAGATTTAGGTTGTAGCCTGCAGATGAAAGTTTATTGAAATATGGTCAAACACCATAACATCACACATACTTTTGCTATCTTATGAAATGATTCATGTGTGGCATTATGTTGAGGTGCAAGTTTCTTGCGTGTTGTTTAAAAGCTACAGATATTATATAAAAGCTGTTCATTGAAGGTCTGTTTCATTCATTTCCTTCTGTTTAGTAGGTACTAGCTCTCAAAATTCTTGCTGTGTGCCTGGGTTCAGGTAGCGCTAACTTGAAGTCTAAAAAGAACTTACTGCTATATTGCGGTTCACAGATTATCTAAACCTGAAGAGAACTTGCCTCCAGAAATTTCCTGGGAAATATATTGCAAGGTAGAAGCTATATTTTCTTATGTGAAAAATAAATAATATGAAGGTATAAGGGTACTCCATGAAACCCATCATAAATTGTATTTAAAGATGAATTCATTTTGGTGAAAAATTTTTGAAATATATGCATAGTTGTTTCTTAATACCCATTTTAATGGACTTTATAAAATGTGTTTATTTGAGACGCAGAGGAACACAGAGGGAAAAGAAAGAGAGAAAGAGATAAAGAAGGAGAGAAAGAAGCAGAGAAAGAGAGAGAGCCAGAGTATGAAAACCAGAGAGAGACATCAGAGACAGAAGGAACACCCATCCTCTGATTCATTCCCCAGACGCTTACAGAGTCTGGAGCTGAAGCCAGAAGCTAGGAACTCAACGCGAGTTTCCCACCTGGATGTCAGGATTCCAATTATTTGATCCATCCCTGCTACCTCCTAGGTTCTGGAGTCAAGAGGCAGGGCTCATATCGAAACATTCTGATATGGGACTCAGTTGTCTTAACTGACATCTTAACCATGAGATCAAGCACGTGCCCTTTTTCATGAACTTTTGGAAGACCCCTACTATAAGAGGATTTCAAATTTTTGCCCCCAAATAAACTGATTTTTAAATTCCAATTTCCATGATTTTTTTTTTTAGATTTATTTATTTATATCAAAGAATTACACACAGAGAGAAAGAAGCCGAGAGAGAGAGAGGTCTTCCATCTGCTGGCTCACTCCCTAGTTGGCTGCAACTGCTGAAGCTGTGCCGAACTGAAGCCAGGAGCCAGGAGCTTCCTCTGGGTCTCCCATGCAGGTGCAGGGGCCCAAGCACTTGGGCCATCTTGTACTGCTTTCTCAGGCCATAGCAGAGAGCTGAATCAGAAGCATAGCAGCCGGGACTCATACCCACACTCATGTGGGATGCTGGCACTACAGGTGGTGGTTTACCCATTATTCCACAATGCTGGCCCCAGTTTCCATGAACTTTTGAAGTGCTCTTGTATAAGGAGTATAGTTTTGTGACTTTTGCCCAAAGCTCCTGGAGAAATCAGAACCACTTGAGATGAAACAGAAAGTCCCTAATTGCTCACTAGACACTTGATCAATCCAGTGCTTACATTTCTACACATTGAACTTTTCTCCTTTGCACAGAGTAGCTGGGGATGAACAGAGCTGATTGTCTACTGGACAGCATTTAATGAGTATATGTTGCATTAATACCTGGATGGTTGGCAGAAATGCACACCTTTTATAGGAAATGAGGACGTGAGGTAAGGAAAAAGGCATTTGTCTATTCAACTTTCAGAATTAAAATTCTCAGTCTAGTCACATCAACACTGCTGCTTATTTCTATTAGTTTTTTCCCCCAGTGCTAGTTCAGGCTGGCACGAGATGAATTGGGCAATCATTACATTTAGATTACTCAGTGGGAAGTGGAGAAACCATTTTCTGTTTATCTTATAGCAAAGTAAGCATAATTTTAAAAGAAGTTGTTGCGGGTTTTTCCCCCCTTTCTCTGCCAGTGAAAGTAAAGCAAATTTAAGACTTTTTCTTTAGGTTTTATTCTTAGGAAATGTTTGCCCAAATAACTTGCTGTGTTTATGGTGCTGGCTGTTGTTTTACCTTAGGTTCCAATGTAGGATGAATAGTCTAATTCCATGATTCATTAATAGCTCTCACCATAAAAATAAAGTATTTTTTTTTTTCTGATACCAACAGGGCAGGCTTTCTCAGCTGTAGCTTGTGGGTTGGAAAATAGGTATTTTTTTTTTTTATAATGCTCTGAATTGTTTTCAAGAGAAAATCAGTAATCACACAACTCTTTGTGAGCTATTAGATTTAAAACCACAAACACTACATATAAGCCTCACGTTCTCATAGCTAACAGCTGTGGTGGGAAGTGTGCGGACGCCTTCTTTCCTGTTTCATTCATGACCGAGTCCCACCTTTGACCCACGGCAGCTTAGATGGGCACTAACAAGTCTGCACAGGCTTCAGAAAAGCTTAAGCCAACACCAGTGCAATAGCTGCAAGTGCCGAGAACTTACCTCAAGTCCATGTCTCCATCGACCCAATAGGCCAGGATGTTGGAGGCCGTTCCTCCAGGGCAGCATCCCATGATGAGCACCACCACGGCCTGGATGGGCATGATGCCAAAGGCCACCGCTAGGACAAATCCCGTGAGGGGCATGATCCCAAACTGGCAGAGGAAGCCGATGAAGATGCCCCATGGCCGCTTTATGTGCCCCAGGAATTTCTTGATTTCCACATTGCAACCCATGGAGAACATGACCAGAGCCAGAAGGATGGTCAGCACGGTACTCAGAACCACGCTGAGGATGGCATTGAAATTGCTCTCAGGTGCCACACAGGATGCACCTTCACAAATTGTTGCGTTGGCCAAGCAGCTCGCTGTCAAATTGCTCATTGCTGGGTTTCCTGTTCAAATGGTGGCGTCTGCAGAAGCCTGGTGCCCTGGTCCTGATGCTATTGCCAGCCAAGAAAAGTAACACTCACTTCCACCACGGCAAACTTTTAAACCCTTTCTAAACATGTGTCACTTGGTGTCTCTTTCAAAAGCCACCTTAGAGAAGCAATAAAAAACAATAAATGCTAGAATGTCAGTTTCAAGAGGGACTATTACAACACAGCATAAATAATGAATCACAGAAGTCCAGCAAAATTACTGGTCCAGACAGAAAGTTATAATTAATCATTTATTGGCATGGTAATGAACTATGCCACATAAAAATAGCCCTGTTAATGTTTAATGCCAGGAGGGTTTGTGGAATAATTTGCATTGTGACACTTAAAATCAACTCTGAAAACTATTGAATGTTGTAGGCGCTGAGGTTTACAGAGCATATTGTTCCCTCATCTCTCATTAAATAGGGAGAATTGGGTTCCTGAAAAGTTGAATGCGCTGTCCCAAGTTATATTGTAAATTAGATGTCAGATACCAAACTGGAACGCAGACCATCACTTTCCTATTTTTTGACTGTTTTGTTCCGTTTTCTCATATTGGTCCACGGTGCTCATAAAAAAATACGTGAGCTGGAGAAACTTTCAGGAGTTTGGTGCAAGCCTGTGAGAGAGTAACATTAGTGGGATAGAATGTTTCCTAGTGGAAAACACAGAACTTGTAGCGCCACCCTCAATTACATGCACATGCAATTATGCAAGCGTTGCCATAGCAACAAAGTGCTTTATGGAGACAATACAATTATTTAGAGGATGAACCTCAGAGGATTAGGTCAAAGTGACAGGATCTCTTTGTGCTTAGAGTCAGGAATGAGAACTTTTCTTGTGGGAGAGGGGCTCTCAGGGAGATTGATTGTTGTAAATGTCAAATATTCAAACTCGTTATAAGCAGAACATTGTAGTTAGGTGTGTAGGGAAGACAAAAAAGTGGGAGATGAGAAATTGTCCTGTTTTCAGGAGTTTACAAACCAATTATTGAGTGAGAACTCAGCACAGGAATAAAATTGAGAATTTCTAATGATTCACAATTTGTAGGCCAAATTCTAATTTATTGTTCACTTCAATCAAACTAAGTAGGAATAGCATCCCCACATTACAGGTGAGGAATTGAAGGTTGAGAAAATGAAGTGCACTAGGCAAGGTTACGCAGCTGGAAACCAGAAATAACTAGAAATACTGGAACTTGGCCTTGTGATTCTCCGCAGAAGATAGTCAGTTTGACTCGATGGAGATGTGGCACAAAACCTTAGAACAGAGCTTTTGAAAACTCAGCATGCAGAAGAATCTCTAGGCCTGGGCAATATGCGGCTTCTGCCTCTGGAAACCCGGAGTGGGCTTTGATTTTTTTATTTTTTATTTTTTTGACAGGCAGAGTGAACAGTGAGAGAGAGAGACAGAAAGGTCTTCCTTTTGCCGTTGGTTCACCCTCCAATGGCTGCCGCGGCCGGCACACCGCGCTGATCCGAAGCCAGGAGCCAGGTGCTTCTCCTGGTCTCCCATGGGGTGCAGGGCCCAAGGACTTGGGCCATCCTCCACTGCCTTCCCAGGCCACAGCAGAGAGCTGGCCTGGAAGAGGGGCAACTGGGACAGAATCCGGTGCCCCGACCAGGACTAGAACCCGGCGTGCCGGCGCCGCAAGGCGGAGGATTAGCCTAGTGAGCCACGGCGCCGGCATGATTTTTTTCTAACAAGCTCAGAATTGACGCTGCCACTGCTGATCCTGGTACTATGAGTTCAAAGCGTGTGGCTGTCATTGTGACAATTGTACCCACCCTGGTGGAAGATAACTTAGTGGTCACAATTGAAAGCAGACTTGCAGAATGTCTCCATGTGGGGAAATTCACCGTTTTTGTAATTTGAGTCAACATGAGCTGCGGCTGATTGAGTGGGCCACTGGGCACAGGAGTGAAGAGACTTAACTGTCCCAGTTACTGGGTGCCTAGAGATGTCCTTTTAATCTGAGATAGAGCTACTGAGGAAAATCCAAGTCCTGTTCCTCAAGGGCTGACAGTAATATGCACTCACTGTGGATGCAGCTGCTGACCCACCCTTCTTGCTGTCATTTTGCACAGCCTGTCTTTTATGGCACAGGGGCAGGGCTGGGGGTACAGGGCTTGCTGGTCACACTGGACTGGCTGCCTGCCAATCCTCCAGTCCCTCCGGCTGCCCTCTCCACCCCAACAGTTAAATGATTAGCAGGGTAATTCCCAAAGAGGCCTCTGCCCCTATTCCTGGCCCTGGAATGACTTGTCCCTGCCCTGCTAGACTCTTCAAACATCTCCTGGGATTGGCCTCTGGGTTACTTCTTCCTCAGGTGCCAGCCAGCCAGCTCCTGGTGCAGGTGAGCCCAAGGCTCCCCCTGCTGCTGTACCTTAAGGCTGTCAGGCTTGATATGTTCAGGCTGTCAGGCCATGTTCTCCATGGGATGCAATGCAGAAATCAAGATGTTCCTAGGGCACAGAAAGTGGCCATGGAACCTCTTCATGGCTTCCTCTGCCAGTTTGGAATCATGCCCTTTATGGGATTTGTCCTATTGGTAGCCTTTGGCATCATGCCCATCCAGGCCACGGTGGTGCTCCTCAGTGGCTGCTGCCCTGGGAGAATGGCCTCCAACATCCTGGCCTATTGGATTGATGGTGACATGGACTTGAGGTAAATTCTTGACACCTCCAACTATTGTCTCCCAAAGCTGGGTAAGGCAGATGTGTGTGTAATGAGGATCAGTTTTCTCCCTCTCAGCCCAGATTTCATTAACCTCAAACATTAGATGAAAGCCAGAAAGCTCACCTAGGGCCTTACAGCAAAGCACATATTTATTTCACTAGGTCTTGCCTGCAAAGAAAAATTTGAACCCTGCAGATCAGAAGGATTTGCCTTTTGAAATTTCTCTAAAATTGAGGAAGGTACAGGACACGGCCAACACACAGGACTCAGAAAAACTCAGCAAAGGTTGGCCAGGGCAAGCTTCATCCTTGGTTGGGGCTGTGCTTGTTGCTGGACTGACCAGGTGTAATCCACACTTAGCCCTTTGCCCACAGAGCTGGATGCAGGGAAGAGGAAGCAAAGAGAAGAGAAAGCAGGTTCAGAACAAAGCTCTTCTCAAATTTCAGTTGACTTGCTAAGGAGATTTTAGGCTCCCAGGGGCAGAATGCTTTGCATATAGACAACTTGCAAATGAGCAGTCTGTTTGACTAGACAGAGTGCTACAGTTATGGTTAAAAAAATGTGCCAATGCATTTCTAATTTTCACATTGTTTTTACATAAATTTGCACATTGGGCTCCAGAGGCCTCCTATTCAAGTATTGGAATGATTCACAATTAATTAGTGTCCTTAACTTCAGCTACATCCAGGCATTGAAAATATCTGAATATCTGAATACATAAAAGTCATGTTCTTTATTTATAACATGGAATCTGGGGGCAGATGTATTCCAGTGGTAGTTGGAAAGTTGGAGCTTAATTTTTCCTTGTTGCCTTTCTCAGTCTTTCTGCTCTGTTTCTTCATGCACTGGGTTCAGAGTTAGGTAATCCCAAGAAACCAGTGGGGATGCAGACACTGTGGTTTAATTTGAGCTCTGAGGCTTCCCTCTGGCTCCCACGTATCAGTTTGGAGAACTAAGGTTTCAACAGCTCCTGTGTTTGCCCTGAAGTCCAAGTGCTACAAAATGAGCTTTCTATCTTCTGTTATGTTCCCTGGGCAAGGTGCTGTTCAGGTCAACAGCCATCTGGGATTTGAGAGATTCTGTTCAACACTTGATTCTGACTGAAATGATCTCCCTCGCCTTTCTCTTTAGTTTCTTACTATGGTTAGGGTTGTTTGGAATCTTCCCTGACCCTCTTTGAAGCAAAAACACCCTGGGGAGAATATTTATGAGTTAAAGGTAAAAGGCAGCATGATATTCGGGAGAGAAAGAAAGCATAGAGAAGGATCTAGAAATAATTGAATAGGGGGCCAGCACTGTGGCGTAGTGGGTAAAACCCCACCTGAAATGCCCATATCCCATATGGGTGTTGGTTTGAGTCCCAGCTGCTCCACTTCTCCACTTTCAGTCCAGCTCCCTGCTACAAATGTGCTTGAGAAAGCAGCAGAAGATGACGCAGGTCCTTGGACTCCTGCCACCTCTGTAGGAGACCCAGAAGCTCTCCTGGCTATTGGCTTCTGGCTTCTGCCTGGCTGAGCCCTGGCTGCTGTGGCCATTTGTTGAGTGAACCAGCAGATGGAATCTCTCTCTCTCCCTCTCTCCCTCCCTTTTTCTCCCCCTATAACTCTGCCTTTCAAATAAATAATGTAAAAATCTAAAAAAACATATAACTGATAGGATAAAGTTCTGGATTTGATATTAGAAGACCTGAATTCCAGGTCAACTTACTTTGAAAATACTGTGCAGACTACAGAGGTTTTCATGAATGAATGTGAATTCTACGTCAAGGTCTGGACCATGGTTCAACTGCTTCAGAAAATTATTAAATATAAATGATGCCATCGCTCCAGTCCTAGTATTAAGGCAAACAGGAAGAGAGATAGGAGCCCAAGTGTGAGAGAAGACGAGAATGGGAGTTCATGAGGAAGCAGCCTGGAGGTCTGGAGAGCAGGCTGATGCTTGCACATTAAAACATGCTTCCCGATACCATTCCAGGGGAGGTCTTGTGCTTCAGAGAATTTCCTGCCGGATACCATTCCAAGTAAGGGGGCCCATGCCCTGGAAACTTCTTGCCCAACAACATTCCAGAGGAGAAAGGAGTAGGAAAATCAGTGGGAAGACAATCACCCTTTCCCCATAAAACCTCCCATCTGCACACAGACAAGGCACTTGGTCCTCTGCAAAGCTTCCTCCCTGGTCTCTCAAGTGTAACCCTCATTAACCTTCACCGGCTTGCTTACTGGTGATATCTTTCTCTCGTCAGAATTATTTCCTATGGAGAGACAAGGGCTGACAACCTTTCAGTCTTATTGGTAACAAACCATGACATAATAAAATACTGTTTGGTTAATCAATTCTAGATAAGTCTTCAAGCAAATCCTCTTGATAGAAGGCAACCTTTGTGTGCTTTCGGGTTCACTGGTAATATGATCGTAAAGTAGGAAATTAATTCATGTGTTTGTTAATGTTGTCTGACACTCTTGACGAAATATTTGTTAGTTACATTTTTGACTTGGCATTTGGAGCCTGCATGAGTAAATAACTTCATGGGAAGCCATGGCCAATCTTGAAGTAGACTGACTATGTCTCTGTTCATTGTGTCTCACTTCCCTCTGATGCAAATCTATAGTCACACCTGTGGAAATGAACTTGCAGTGCTTCCAGTAGAAGGAACATGGCCAGTTGCCAAGTGAGGGTGTCAAGCTGTGGGAATTGCTTTGGCTAAGTAAATAACAGTGATGCTGCCTCCAAGCAGAAACTCTTAGAGCCGTTGTGTGTTTGTTCCTCACCTCCTGATTCTTCTGTCATTGCTGTGAGAATGGAAGACCCTGGGTAGAAGCAGCTCCTTAGTCTGTTTCTGGGATGAGAAGACATTTGGAAAAAAGCCACAGTGACCCATGGGCAATAGGAGATTGTTTTGGAAGCCATTGAGAACTTGGGGACTTACTACAATCTAGTAAAGCTGACTGTTACTTATCTATTGTGATTTTTCAAATGAGTTAGACAAGCACTTCCTATGAGCTTTTAGGAATTATCTCTGTTAAGGGTTGATTGTGTCCCCACAAAATCATGTATTGTAGCTCTAATTCCCAGCACCCCATAATGTATGCTCATTTGGAGGTAAGTTCATTAAAAAGGTGATTAAGCTCAATGAGGCCATTAGGTGTCCTCACAGAAGAGCATACTTGGATGTTGTGAGAGACAAGCAGAGATGCCAGCACATAGCACACAGAGGAAAGACCTCGGGAGGACACATGAGAACATTGCTGTCTGTAAGCCAAGAGAGGCCTCGGCAGAAACCAAACCTGTTGACACTGTTCTTGAGCCATTCTGGTAACAGCACTGATGTGGAACAAATATTAAGTGACTCAAAAATCCCACTTTGTCACCAATTTCTTATTGCCAGTAGGTAGAGGGGATGTGCAGAATTTTCATTCTTACTCAGTTTGTGACCTTCCTTCCCCAACCACACCATTTCCCCTGGCAAATTTCCCATGGCCTGGCAGCAAAGGAAATTGTTGAAACTTTGATCTCTGATCTCAGAGAAATGTACTCCCATATGACTTAAGGTGGACCAGGCAAGCTATTTAAATAGCACCTCTAATATTCACCTTGATCTGATCTATTTAGCAGATATTCCCTAAAAACTCGACTTACCTTCCTCACATCTACAGTTTCATAGCAGGAGCCAGTGCTTAGTCCGATGTCACTCATGTTATTAACAACTCTTCCCTCTTACAGATTGCTTCTCAAGACCCTCTACCACTTTCTTCACCAGGCACATCACCATATATCCCAAGGGCGACCCTCATCACCTCCCCACTACTGCCCCACCCTAACGTCAGCATCCATCATCTGAACTGCAGCCCCTCCCTCCTGTCTCTTGATCTAATCCCATATCTGGTATCCACGAAGCAATCCTCCATAACAGAAACAAGAAACAGCAAATCTAATCACTAGGTGATGCCATTACCCATTCAAATGCCCCACTATGTTTCCAGTACAACAGAATGAGGCCCCAGCTGTTGTGTTGTTGAAGGCCCTGATCAGTCTGCCCCTGTCCGTCTGATCTTCCTCACTCTTGCTCCAGTCGTTCTGGGATCCTCGTTGTTCCAGATAAAACAGCTTCGTTTCTGCCTTAGGATTTGGTACTTGTTGCTGCCTTGCCCAGGATACATGAATTCTCTCAGTTCATTTGTCTTCAAGCACGATTCCTCAGAGATTTCCTGATGACCTTGTTTTACAAAGAGCCCTTGCCCCCGGTTGAATCCCTCTTCGTGTTCCTTGAAATCCTCTCTTCTCCTGGGAGTCACTTGTACATTTATTTCTCTACTCATTACCATCAGTTTCAACTGTATGGTTTCCTATAGCTGCTGTTAACAAAGTACCACAAGTGGGGTGGCATACACAATGGAGAGCCTTCAAGTGTCTTTCTCTCTATGTCCAAATTTCCCCTTTTGATAAGCATGCAGTTGTATCAGATTAGGTCTCACTATAACAATCCCGTCGTAGCTTGATTACCTTTGAAGACCCTATTTCCAAATATGGCACATTCTGAGGTGCTAGACATTAAATTAAGCTTCAAGCAGGCGTGTAGGGAGTGGGGAGACAAAGTTCAACCCAGAACATCACCTCTATAATTCCTTCTCATTACTCTGTTTGGCTCCAGAAAACTGTCAGGTTGGCAGTGCGTGCTGACCACATGAGTGGTAACTTTCTCCTGCTCGTTCAGTTAGGCCCTTGCTTAATGCCCTGGACTAGGTGTGAGAACCCTTCCAGTGGAGGTTACCATGGCCAACGTGCGGATATGGCTGTCCCTGTCCTGATCATGTCAATCATCTCCAGGCTTTCTTCTTGCCTCACCTTCAGGGATGTCGTTTGATTAGCATGACTTTCACTCAGTAATGAGAGGGTCCTGCTGAGTAACTTTCTCTCACCATCTCCAGCCTCAGACTTATTGTCAGCCCCAGCCTCACAAACTCTTCATGATAGTTTCTCTCTGATCTCTGCTTCCACTCTAACAATGCCTGGATTGTCATTATCTCTCTTGGATCCCAAGGAGTGAGGGTGTGTGGACCTGGTTATGTCCACCACAGCTCAACATCACATCCATGGCAGAGGAACTTTCTGGCTCACTAGGCCTGTGGGGGTTCTGGGCCTTGGCCATGGCACATCAGTCATGTCAGGAGGCCCATGTCCAATGACACTTTGAAAAACAAAGTTTAAGGTGACAATCTTTCCATGCCTTCCCTATGAGCTTGCTAGAGCTGTCATAATAAAGTACCATAGCCTGGGAGACCTAATAGAGATTTATCTTCTCATAGTTCTGAAGGCTTGAGGTCTAAGGCCAAGGTGCCATCCAGTTTGGTGTTTCCTGAAGCCTCCTCACTGTGTCCTCACCTGGTCTTTTCTCTGATGTCTTCCTCATCTTACAAGGACACTAGTCCCTGTGAGTTCATATTAGCATAATTATATCTTTAAAGACTTTATCTTCAACTATAGTTGCCTTCTCAGGCACTAGGCTTTAGGGCTTCACTATTAGATTTATGAGGGATGCTTTTCAGCCCATGCACATTTTATATTAGCACATTTGCCATTGCCATAATACCAGAAGCCAAATAACTTATAAAGAAAAGAGGTTTATTTAGCTCAAAGTTCTGGAGGCTGAAGAACATGGTACCAGTTTCTGTGCAACTCTGGTAAGAGCCTATGGTTTGGCATGTCAAGGTTGAAGGAGCACATCTGAGAGTGATCTCATTGTGAGATAGGATCCAAGAAAGCAGAGAAGGGCCAGAATTGACCTCATAAGAACCTATGCCAGAGAGAACTAACTCACGTTGTGAGACCAGAATTAATCCCTTCCAAAGATAGCATCCCTGATGACCTAAATAATGTTGCTCTAAGCCCTACCTGTTAACGGTTCTATCACCCCTTCACAGTGCCACATTGCAATACATGGACTCCTGGAGGACACACTCAAACACTGTGCAAACCACAGTACCTCCCAAAACACGAAGAGTGGGATTCTGATCACATAACTTTCTAAGCTGCAGGGGCAGCTGATAGAGTGGAGGGAGTCACAGTGGATTTGTGCCCCATCATTGCCCTCATTTTCAAATTTTTGACTTTGTTTCCCCTTTGGGTTCCATACGTCCCTCCCATATTCCTCATATTCTACCTTCCTTGGAAACCTCCAGCTTGAGGGAAAACTGAGACAAGTAGATAGACAATCTTCCTTTACTTTCCCCAGCATTTATGAAACAGGAGTCTTTTCAAAGGGAACTTTGTTAAACACTAACAGAAAAGGAGATAAAGATAGTGAAGTATAGGGAAGTGAAACCAGAATGGTTGTCTAGGGTTTGAGAATGCAAGAGAGGTTCTTAGGCTGGGGAGAGATTTTGAAGTGGGAGGATAGGTCAAGGATGGAGTCTCGAAAATTATAATGTGTGAAGGAATTTGTATTTCTTTCATTACAAGGGTTTTGATCATAGCAGTGGAATGAATGGAGGATCAGAAATGGATCAGAAACACTAAAGTGAGGAACAAAGTGTTATGAGAATTATGACATGGACAATGAGGGCAGTGAGCAAATTGAATTAAAGTAGATTTTTATTGAGAAACTGAGACCCCCGCTTGCCTGGAGGGGTACCCAAGAGAGTGCTCCATCAAGGACTGGGGATTGGGAGGTTATTTAGGAATGCATATTAATTGATCAATTCTTCTATGTGGTGGGGGGGGTCTGTTTTGCTTTTTTTTTTTTAATGATTTATGTATTTATTTATTTGAGAGGCAGAATGTCTCGCTTACTGAACAGTTAACAAACCTTACCTTGCCAACCACTTGAGACATGACATTTTAGGACATGTTGCTTTGTGGTGTATTCTGGTCAGTAACCTATGGGTATGTGAGCCTTTTTGTTCTGTAACGATCAACCTTTTGATTTTCTTGGGGTAATGTCTTTTGTCTAATAAGAACATGGTGGGTTTCATACAAACACCTGGTCCCACATTCCCACAGGGGCTCTTCCTAACTGCCCATTAACCCTTCTAATCCCACACAAGAAGGCACTGGATAACTAGTTGCCTTGTAATACAGAGAGTCAAAAACAGATTTTAATTTCAAGTTTCAATGTCATAAGTCTACCTCATCTTTGATGTAGCATCAGAAAACAAACCTGGGGTGAAAAGCGTAAGGTGAATAATTTCTTTGTACACGTTAAATATTAGTTACTTTGAGGACACATGGATAGAAATGACTCAGTAAGCAGTGAGTAATTTATTTTTTAAATTTAACATTATAGTAATTTTTATAACTGATATTTATAATAAAGAATTTAATTTTTTTAATTAAACTTTTATTTAATGAATATAAATTTCCAAAGTACAGCTTATGGGTTACAATGGCTTCCCCCTCCCAAAACTTCCCTCCCACCCACAACCCTCCCCCCTCCCGCTCCCTCTCCCCTTCCAATCACATCATGATTCATTTTCAATTCTCTTTATATACAAAAGATCAGTTTAGTATATATTAGGTAAAGATTTCAACAGTTTGCCCCCATATAGCAACACAAAGTGAAAAAAAAAATACTGTTGGAGTACTAGTTATAGCATTAAATAAGAGTATACAGCACATTAAAGACAGAGATCCTACATAATATTTTTTTAAAAATTAATTAATTTTCTATGCCATTTCCAATTTAACACCAGGTTTTGTTTTTTTTTTTTTTCATTTCCAATTCTCTTTATATACAGAAGATAGATTCAGTATATAATTAGTAAAGATCTCATCAGTTTGTACCCACGCAGAAACACAAAGTGTAAAAATACTGTTTCAGTACTAGTTATAGCATCACTGCACATTAGACAACACATTAAGGACAGTTCCCACATGGGATGTAAGTACACAGTGACTTCTGTTGCTGACTTAACAATTTGACACTCCTGTTCATGGCGTCAGTAATCTCCCTAGGCTCTAGTCATGAGTTGCCAAGGCTATGGAAGCCTTTAGGATTTGCCAACTTTGATATTATCCCGATAGGGTCATAGTCAAAGTGGAAGTTCTCTCCTCCCTTCACAGAAAGGTACCTCCTTCTTTGATGGCCCTGTTCTTTCCACTGGGATCTCACTAAAAGAGATCTTTCATTTAGGTCTTCTTCTTTTTTTCTTTTCCATGGTATCTTGGCTTTCCATGCCTACAATACTCTCATGGGGTCTTCAGCCAGATCCGAATGCCTTAAGGGCTGATTCTGAGGCCAGAGTGTTGTTTAGGACATCTGCCATTCTATGAGTCTGCTGTGTATCCCACTTCCCATGTTGGATCTTTCTCTCCCTTTTTGATTCTCTCAGTTAGTATTAGCAGACACTTGTCTTGTTTGTGTGATCAGAGGGTGAGCAATTGTCCAAATATCAGTCACGAGAAATAACATTTTTTGTTATTAAGTGTACATTGATTCAGAGTCGCCCAATGTAGATAAACAGAGAAAGATAAGATCTTTGTTTCTGTGTAGAAAGGGATGATTACAAAATTGGGATTACGTTATGCTCACTCTTTTATAAATTAGATGTACTGAAATATCAGTTTAACATAAAAATATAGAATTAAAGGAATTATAGAATGTAAGATAAATATTGTGAAGTTATCATGGAAAACACAATATGGTCAAGGTATTTAAACATATACTGAATTTTGTGCAATGTTGACTCCCTAGCAATGAAAGGTGGGGAAACCAATATTCTCCTATTTCCTTCCTCCCTCCCTGACTTCTGTATTCCAAATTATAGTCATACACAGATATTGAGCAGTTACATATAATGAGGCAGGAGCCTAGTCAGGAGACAGACAGAAAATAAAATAAATATCAAATAAATATCACAATAATGTAGTAAATAAAAAAATAGGAACAGCTGAAAGCAGAGGGAAGAGTGATGAGGAATAGTACCTGGAGTAGGAGTGAGATGAAGGATTTTCTCCTAATTAATTATCAAGGCAAGCTAGGAGATGGGTTGAGACCGTTACTCAATCCAACATCCAGGTACAGGAAAGCCAGGTCAGATCCTGAGGGTGTGCCTGGCCATTCTAGGACCAATGGAGAGAGGACTGAGTAAAGGGAGTAACAGGAAAGAAGAGCAAGCGGGAGGGTGGAAGTACCTATGGAGTAGGGCGTGGGGTCCAGGCATGGCAAAGACTTTGGCTAGTGCCCTAAGTGACATGGGAGCCATTATAGTGGAGATTTTTTTCTCATTGGTATTATAATAAATACATTCTGCTTTTATAGCAAGAATTTTTTCAGATGTTTAGTGTTTTAAATGCATTTGGTACTTACTGTCTACCCTTTCATAATACTGTTTTAGTTTTGCAATATTATGAAACAAAACACCTGGAAACTTAAAGATTTAGAACAGCATCCATGAATCTTCTCCCATGATTATGAGGAGTGGCTGGGTTTCTTACTGCACCCCTTGTGGCACAAAGGGGTTGCATTCGTCAGGCTGGAACATCTAAGGTGGTACCCACGTGCTGGTCCTTGATGTTGCCTCTGCCTGGAAGCTCAGCTGGAGCAATTGCCAGCAGCAGCTGCACATGGCCTCTCTAAGAGGCTGGCATATCACAAGAGAGGATTTCATGTATGTAGAAGCAAAAGTTGCCAGTCCACTTAAAGTCTGGGTCTCAACTGGTACAGCACCATTTCTGCTATAGTTTCAGAGTAGAAGGAAGAAAACTCCAACTTTCTTTGAGAAAAACCAAAGAAGACATATGACCAATTGTAATTCACCACACATGACTTTTGTATTTTTGAGGACTTTTTTTTCTTAATTTCCTTCTTTTTAATGATGTGTGTTCTGATTAGTTTCATCTGGAATGGGTTTTGTATTCCCTGGCTCTTTCCTGTTTGAGAAGGTATCTTTTTTTTTTTTTTTAAGATTTTATTTATTTACTTGAGAGGTAGAGTTAGTGAGTGGGAAAGACAGAGAGAAAGGTCTTCCATCCACTGGTTCACCCCTCAATTGGCCACAACAGCTGGAGCTGGGCCAATCCGAAGCCAGGAGTCTGGAGATTCTTCTGGGTCTCAGGTCTCACTCTTGGGTGCAGGGGCCCAAGCATGTGAGCCATCTTCTGCTGCTTTCCCAGGCCACAGCAGAGAGCTGGATCTGAAGAGGAGCGGCCGGGACTAGAACCAGCACCTAGATGGGATGCCTGCATCACAGGCGGCTGCCCCACCCGCCACGCCTCACCTCCTAAGCGCCATGCCAATGCCTCAGGTGGAGGATTAATCTACTATGCCACAGTGCCAGCCTGAGAAGGTATCTTTTCATCTTCTTAATCAAACAACAACTTGAGAGGTAAAAATATTCTTGCTTCATAGTATTGCCTCTGACCTTTACAGACATTATTGTGTTATGTCTGGGCACTGAATGTTGTTTGGGAAAAGTCAGCGACTGACTTTTTTTAATGTTTTTTTTATGTTTCTCCTCATAAGCAGTATTTTTTCCTGTTTGTGTACTTGAAGAATTTAGTCTTTGCATTGAAGTTCAGGAAGCTAATCAGAACAGGTCTCTGGGGTGATCACACTACATCAACGTACATTTTGTTTTCATCAAGAAAATTTTCTTATTTTCTGTGTTTAGATATTTTTCCTATTTTAGCTTCTTTTTTTTTTTTTTTAAGATTTGTTGGAAAGACAGAGTTACAGAGAGAGAGAGAGAGAGAGAGATCCTCCATTCTGCTAGCTCACTCACCAAATGGCCACAACGGCCAGGGCTGCCAGGACTCCAGGTCTCCCATGTAGGTGCAGGAGCCCAAGCACTTGGGCCATCTTCTACTGCTTTCCCAGTTCATAGCAGGGAGCTGGATTGGAAGTGGAACAGCTGGGACTCCAACTGGTGCCCATATGGGATGCCCGTACTGCAGGTGGCGGCTTCATCTGCTACACCACAGTGTCGACCCCCTATTTTAGCTTTTATATTTGAGGAAAATCAAGTGTCTTATCTGGATTACTTATGTTGGCGCTTTATCTATGTTACCTATTATCTAATTTAAGAGCAACCTTGGGCGAGTGCTGCCCTACAGTAGGATAAGCTGCCACTTGGGATGCCTGCTCCCATATTGGAGTACCCGAGACCAAGTCCTGCTTTGGCTGCCAATCCAGCTCTCTGCTAATGTGCCTTGGAGGCAGCAGGTGACTGTTTAAGTACTTGGGCCCCTGCCACACATTGTGTCACCCAGATGGAATTGCTGTCTCCTGGCTTTCAGCTGGCCCAGCTTTGGCTATTGCAGGTATTTGGAGGAGTGAACCAGCTGATGGAAGTTCTCTCTCTGTCTCTTTCTTTCTGTCACTCTGCCTTTCAAATAAATAAAAATAAACATAAACTTTAAAAAAGAGAAATCTATCCCTCCTTCCCTTTGTATTTTTTTTTTTTTGACAGGCAGAGTGGATAGTGAGAGAGAGACAGAGAGAAAGGTCTTCCTTTTTGCCATTGGTTCACCCTCCAATGGCCACTGCGGCCAGCGCATCTCGCTGATCCGAAGCCAGGAGCCAGGTGCTTCTCCTGGTCTCCCATGGGGTGCAGGGCCCAAGCACTTGGGCCATCCTCCACTGCCTTCCTGGGCCATAGCAGAGAGCTGGCCTGGAAGAGGGGCAACCGGGATAGAATCCGGCGCCCCAACTGGGACTAGAACCCGGTGTGCCGGCGCCACAAGGCGGAGGATTAGCCTGTTAAGCCACGGCGCCAGCCGTCCCTTTGTATTTATAATGATTATCTCGAGTCTTGAATGTATCTGACTCCTTATCATTTCAAAATTATTTCTTGCTCTGGAAATGATACATTGTTTACTTAATTCTACAATATCCATTTTCATTTAATTCTATACTTTTGCTATTAATCTGTTACATGTTACTTCATTAGATTTATTTTTAACTGTTCTCATGTGAAAAGTGCTCAGAAAGAATTTCCTTCATTGACTGAGTTAGTTTCCGTCCAGACTAGGTTCTTTAGTGTCTTGAAAGCACTGTTTCTTTCCTTTCTCTTCATTTGACTTCCATTTTTTTCTATATACTTTCCTTTTTCCTCCTTCCATATCTTTTGCTTTTTTGGATGTAATATCAATTCTGATTTTATTCATGTTTGTATATGAATTATCAGGAGTGCATGTTTTATATTTCGTCAAACAATTCCACTGACTTTAAGTTTTTGGTCATTTATCTGGCATATTTTTCTTTACTTTTCTGAATGATAGTTTTAGAGCTGAAATTGTATTCTATTAAATTTTTTGTGACCCTTAGTACAGAGCAGAATTTGTCTAGTGTTGTGTGTTCCAATAGTGAGGATTAGTGTACTTTTCAGATTTGATGAATACCTTACCTTTAGCAGAATTTGTCCTTGGAATTGGGGAACACGCATTCTACGATTCTAATGTGTATACCCTGACTCAGCTCCAAGAAGTTCTCACTCTTATATTCATCTTTTCTCTTTCATTGAGAAGATCTGAACAGAAAAAGTACAAGCAATCACATCAGCTGGCTGGATTCCATGTTCTAGGATATTGACTCTAATTATCATGGGAGAGTGGATGGTGAATGATAGATGGGCTTAGGAGCCTTGCTGGGACAAAATCTAGGATGTTCTTTGATTTAGCTTTGACATTATGTGTTGAAATTCTTTGCTTTTATGTGTCTCAATTCCTGCTCCCAGAATTTTTTTTTTGGTAGGAGGAAGACATGTTGGAGTTTACTATTTTTTGAGGCAAAGTGTCATATTTTAAGGTCTGTAGAATTTCTAAAGCACATTAATTTTTCTCTTGACTATGAGTCCCAATTTTGTGTTTCTTTGCATGTTTAGGTGTTGCTTTCTGTAGTGTGTACTGGAAATGGTTCATTACATCTTGCAGAGACTCTGGTCATGGACTAGCCCACTAAAGGTTATTGCTGATTGTCCAGCAGGGAGTTAAATTACTAGTTATTATATTGACTTTTTTTAGGTTTAGTTTTTCACTTTATGAGGATGAACTTTCTGATTTCACACTTGTTTTTTCACAGACTCTTAGTACTGAAACATGGGTTTTGTTCCTAAGGCACGGCCCTTCTTAGATACTGCTGGAAAACCTATGGTGTTTATTAAACCCCTCAAATTTGAACAAACTTGAATCTAAACTTTGTTTCACTGGAGGTGGGCAGAAGCTAAAATCGCTGATCAGACATCCCAGCTCTTTCTATTTGGGGTCTCCTCTGCATATGAGCTCTCCAGGGATCAGCCAAGGATTGGAAGGGAAATTAAATGCACAAATAGAGGGTATCTCTATATGTGCTTCCTCCTGGGATTTCTCCGACAGCCCACAGATGTGCTAGCAGATCTAGACTCCCTTCTCTCAGACCTCAAGCACATGTGGCTTTCTGCTTTATTCCACCCACTGTGCTGCATGAGTTGATAGCAGTCTTCAAGGGAAAAGCTTTGCAATGATAGATCTCACCCAGAGTGGTTCCTTTTATGATGAGCCAGATTCCTTTTGGTGTCTTCCTGCCTTTGCTGGCAATTCATTACCTTCAAGCAGCACCATTTAATGTTTTGTCTAGAATCTATCTGACTGATACCTGCAGGAGTATGAGTTTATTATAAGCCACTCTGCCGTGACTGGAACCAGTCCTATAAGATTTTTGCTCACTGAAAATGCAAAAAAGAGGAAAAGCATATGGTTTTGGGGATACATGCTTAGGCAGCAACATTTTAGAGAAAGCAATGAAGTGGTTACCTTGAAAATCATGTCATCTTTGAATAGAGGAAGGGAGCAAATGCTGGGATGGGGGTCCATAGAAGGCACCCTGGGCTGCTGCAGATGTTCTATGAAACTTGAGTGGTACTTATGAGAGTGTTCACTTTATTAAAGGTTAACCAAAAGTATGTTTTTAATGCATTTTTATTTTTAGGCAATATATACTAAAATTTAAAAAAACAGTTTAAAGGAAAACTGGAATCACTTTTTAATCACTAAAATCTGACCCATTTCAACATAATGTGGGAGTGCATTCAGTATTTTAGACCATCTACAAAAAGTGTACTTTAAAAATTCTATCTTCTTTCTGATGATTACATTTTAATGTTTTTACTTTAAAACAGAAAACTGTGTGATTTTATTTTGTATAAAATAATGGAGTATTTAAATATATGTAATCACTAAATGTGATATCTCACATAGTTGTTATTTTTGTAGTAAGAGGGCATAGTATCCACTTTCTTTAATATGTTTCAAGAATATAATATATACTCATCAACTATAGTAATCTTGCTGTACAATAGATCTCTTGAAATTTATTCCTCCTGCCTTTAATTGTGTAACTTTTTAACCAACATTTCCCCATTATTTTTTCCCATCTACTATCACCATTCTACTCTACTTTTATGATATAAACCTTTTTAGATTCTAACTATATGTATAAATGAAGTCATGTGGTATTTGTCTTCCTGTGTCTGGCTTATTTCACTCCACATAGTCCTACAAGATTATTCATGTTGTTGCAAAAGACAGACTTTTATTTTTAATGGGTGAATAGAATTCCATTGTGTGCATGTGTGCATGTGGGTGTGTACATCAAATGGTAATAATGCTATAATGAACAAGAGAGTTCAGATCTCTTCAAGATATTGATTCCACTTCCTTTGGAAATGTAGCTAGTGAAGGGGTTGCAGGATTAGATGGTAGTTCTGCTTTTCATTTTTTGAGGAATTTTTATACTGTGTTCTATGATGGTGGTACTAATTTACATTCCCACCAGCATTGTGTGAGTTTTCCTTGCTTTATACCCTTGCCAACATTTGTTTTCTTCTTTTTGATAACAGCCCTTCTATCTGGGGTGAGGTAATATTTCATTGTGCCTTTAATTTGTGTTTCACTGATAGTTAAACATTTTTGCATAAACCTATTGGCCATTTGTATGTCTCCTTTTGGAAAACATCCATGAAGTTCTTTTGCCTGTTAATTTTATTTTTTCAACCTAGAAACCTTTTATTTAAGGTATACAAACTTGATGCATTTCAGATATACAAATTTAGGAACATAGTGATTCTTCTCATTCAATGAAATTAATTTAAATATGTCTTTTTTATACCGTTAGAGTTTATTTGTTCTGAAAATTTGTATTACTTACATCTAATGTGATTTAGTATATATTTGAATTTAAACCTTTAATTTACCAAATGCTTTCTATTTGAATACATTTTTGATGTTTCCTTTTTCTTTTTTGCCTTGTTTTGGATTTATAATTTTCTATGATTATGTTTTCCTGGAGTGTTGCTTGGGAGTTTTAAAACTGTTACTAGTGTTGGTATTATTTTAATTGTTTAGAAGTTACAACATGCATCCCTAACAAACTGCTATCAAATAACATTGTTGATACTTTTGTCTAAATCTCAGATAGTACAAGCAACCCCCATCCTGACCTCTGCCACTGTTATTGCGGATTTTATGTCTTTTATATAAATGAAATATAATTTTCATCTGCCAGTCAGTATTCATTACATTTATCCAAATTAGCATTAGTGTTAGTATCGTTCAGCATCCCTTTTGGATTTTTTTTTGAAGAGAATGCTGTAAAATTCTATTTTGACGGTGATTTACTTTTAGCAGTTTGGAATTACAATCACATTTTCTTCTGAATTCAGGAATTAGCTGAAGGCTCATTGCAGCTCTTTGAAAGTTCATCTCTTCTCCCCTCTGGCTGATTTATTTATTTCTTTGCTCTGTGTATTTGGTTTTCAGTATTTTACATAATATGTTTACATAACATACACTTGCAGTTTTGTTTATCTTGCTTGACTTCATAGTGATTTTAAATGTTTTGTTCAGAATCTTTTCTCGGTTTTGTCAAGCTGTCAGCCTTGCCTCTGTTGATGTTGCCGCTGACCCTTTCTGCCTCAGACACAGACTGACTTCCACACTCTCTGTGCCTTTTGAGTAGTGTACTTTCTCATATTTTGTCCATGGTATTTTTTTACATCCTTTATTCTGAATCTGTTCTTCTGGTCTATCTACCAGTTCACCAATTCTCTTTTCATTCAACTCTATTTCAATATTGTAGCTTTTGCTTTTAAAATTTTCTTTAGTTTTAGATTCTCCAGTTTTCTGATGAAAATATGTTTTGTCTGTGGTCTTGTTGAATACAGTAAGTATACTTCTTTTAAAATATAGACTCTCCTTTTTCAGATAGTGCAAAAAAAAAAATGCTCTTTTCACCCAGAGCTCATTGTTCAGTATGAGTTTTGATTCATATTAGAAGGAATATTGTGATAAAAGAAAAAATATATATACAGTCTCCAGTACTGGAATTATGGCTTAGATTTCCCTGCGCGCCCTCCACCCCACCCCACTCCCCTCACTGGGTTTCACTTGTGTTCTGTTTCCTGGAGCTCTCTCTGATTTTTCGTTATGTACCAGTCCCAAACATCGTCTTCCACTCCTCAGCTATGCAGCAGAGCCTCTCTGTCTTCCAGAATTCGAAGACTAAACCTTATGTGAGTGTGTGGAGGGAATGGCCTCCCTCTTTTCTTGTATCTCCTTGGGTGTCTGCATTTCCTGTCTAATCCGGCTTCTTTTATCTCCAAGCAGGTCTCCTTAAAAGGGTTATACATCTTTAGTCTCCTGGAACTCTGGTCAAAAATGCTTATTCTGCCTTAACTTTGGTACTTTTATTTGATGAATAATCAAATATTCCTGTTTTGGTTTTACTTTCTTTTATCTCTTCTTTAATTATTAATACATTTATGTGAATTAAATTCTGTTCGGGAACTTATCAATTTGGAATTTGAAGTTTATGTGCAAGATGTCTTCTGAAGATATGATCGTCTGTTGTGCTTGGTACTATCACCTCAAACTTCAGAATGTAGTTTGAATGTGTAGTTTATTGCTGTCTGCTTTATTTCTGTTACTCTGCCCATTGTATTATGTTCCAGGCTCATCTGGTCCCTAAGTAGTGTGGGTGTCATTGTATTTAGAATTTACCTTACCCATCCACCTTAATTTTTTTCAAGATTTTTTTAAAAGATTTATTTACTTATTTGAAAGTCAGAGTTACACAGAGAAGGAGAGGGAGAGGGAGAGGGAGAGGGAGAGGGAGAGGGAGAGGGAGAAGAGAGAGAGAGGGAGAGAGAGAGAGAGAGGTCTCCATCCACTGGTTCACTTGCCAAATGTCTACAACAGCTGGAGCTGTGCCAGTCTGAAGACAGGAGCCAGGAGCTTCTTCCAGGTCTCCCACATAGGTTCAGGGGCCCAAGGACTTGGGCCATATTGTAATTCAAGATTTCTTTACTTATTTGAAAGGCAGAGTTACAGAGAGAGTGAGTAAGAGAGAGAGAGAGAAAGAGAGAGAGAGAGAGAGAGAGAGAGAGAGAGAGAGAGAGAGAGAGAGAGAGAGAGAGATCTGCCAATGTACTCCCCAAATAGCCTCAATGGCTGGAGCTGGGACAACCGCCAGGAGCCAGGAACCTCCTCCAGGTTTCCCATGCAGGTGCAGGGGCCCAATGATTTGTGCCATCCTCCACTGCCTTCCCAGACCACAGCAAAGAGCCTGACTGGAAGTGGAACAGCCGGGACTTGAACAAGCACCCACATGGAATGCTGGCGCTGCAGATAGCAGCCTCACTTGCCATGCTACAGTGCCAGCCCAGCACATTAATTTTTTTTTAAGATTTATTTATTTCAGAGTCAGCGTTACAAGAAAGGGAGACACACACACACACACACACACACACACTCACACACATACCCATACAGATAGAGAGAGAGAGAGAGATCTTCTATCCACTGGTTCACTCCCCAAAGGGTATGCAATGGCCAGCTCTGGGCCAGGATGAAGCCAGGAGCCTAGAACTCCTACATGGGTGCAGGGGGTCCAAGGACTTGGGGTATCTTCTGCTGCTTTCCCAGGTGCATTAACAGGGAGCTGGATCGGAAGTAGAGCATCCAGTATTTGAACCAACACCCAAATGGGATGCTGGTTTTGCAGGAGGCAGCTCAGCCCCCTGTACCACAATGTGGGCCGTTATTTGATGGAAGTGGAGTTTGCTATCACACAGCATGAGGCATACTCCATTTCCTCTCATCAAACTACTCTCCCTTTAACCTCAAAAGTGAACTCTTCCAGGAAGCTTAATTTCAACCTAGCAATTGATGGGAAATAGGAGATGGGCACAGAAGCTTCTCACTCTCATTTTGAGTTGATTCTCTCTTCATACTATGAGCTCTTCCAGTAAACTTGTTTTTAAAGTATATTGACATGAACAAACCACTGAAAGAAAAGTTAGTTATCAAAGTTCCCAAGAATAGACATCAGAGAAGTATGAGAAATAAGTTAACATAATTTAATGTTATGAAGAGCAAATATTTTAATTTTCATATATTAAATGTATAAAATATTGTCACTATTGTCAACCTTTCTGGTATTTGGGACATGTTAATTGAACCTAATTATAGAGTGAGTGAAGCTGATGATGTTATGTGGGAAAGCCTTGTTTAAAAACATTCTTGAGTTGTGGTAAATGTATAATTTCAAAAATCAATGGGTGTCAATTCCCATAAAGAGTTATGAGGTACCACAATTCACTCACACATGGGCTTGATTTTCCTATGGCATATCTCATTTCCACAGACAGCAGCTCTCATTGATCTGGAAGTCATCCATCAGAATGCCCTTCTCTGTTTCTGTGAACCTATTAGAGCAGAGCTTCTTGGATGTGGTAAAAATTCCAAAAATCTTCACAACATCTTGAGGAATATTAATCTGGAATTTTGGACTGTCTGGAAAGTTGTTGTAGCCCTAATAAATGTTTAAATATTTAACTGTAACTTATTCCATCTGTGTCCCTGAGAGTTGTGTTAACATTTGATAATTATCAAGAACATTTTGAATTTTTGTTGCATGTGTGGCAGAATAACTTTTGAGATATTAACTTTTTGCTTTTGCTGTCAGAATTCATCTTTATTCTGAACAGTTGGCTCCTTTTTGGTTTCTATAGCTCAGGAAGTGCTAAGAGGATTGCATAGCTAAGCAGGAACCAGGGCAAGGTCTCCCCATGCGTATCTTAACTTCTGCTCTGCTGGAGCCACGTAGCTGGAGTTGATCAGATTCCTAAAGGCTGACACTTTAAACAGCTTACAAAGTAGTGGTATATGATCTGCAGTGACAAATTATTAATTGCAAGAAGAAAATTTATTTCCAGTGTCTCAATCTACATGGCTCCTTTGCAGTGTTAGGATACCTTACAGACACCCCAAATTTTGTTTGTTGATATGGACAAAAGTGAAACAGGTAATCGGGAAGACTGTCTATCTGTACCCTGCTCCCCCCACTGCCCCCAACTCCAAGTCTATGGAAAATTCAGGGAAATGTTTTGCCTTCCAGATACCCCAATTCTAGAGCTTCCTGGAGAAAGCAGAGTATCTGTCCTAGAGTATTACTTTATTTTGAGTGATATTGATTAATTTCTCTGCTTTGCATTTGCTTTTCTTTGGCCCCTTCCCAAGAATTCCCTGGATGTTTAAATATTATTCCTTCAGAATGATAATGCTATTGATTATTCATTGATATTCTCAATATCCAGTTAAGTATTTTTTTGGCTTATAGGACTTTCTTTTTCAGAGTTTTACCTAGAAATATCTTTATTGAGACTTTTGCAGCAGAGCTGTTTTTTACTTGACGTGTTTATTTCATTAATTTAATTTAATTTAATCTCGAGTTTTTGGTGGGCATTATATAACTCTATGAATTATGTTTATAAGTTAATAGGTACATAAAAATATGCACAGATGTTTTATGTCAACTACCCCAAAATAATACCCCCTACCATGAAATATCTAAGTTCCTTGTTCAAATGAAGAGAGAAAGAAAATCACTTATTTGAAATGTAAATTGTCTGAGTCATTGACAGGCTTTCTTGAATGAAATCTTGAAATAAAAATGGGAAACAATTATTGGGAGGAATCAACATTCCCTGTCTAAAAGTACTAGGTGGGTGATAACTGGACTGGCTTATTGGGGTCTTAAGCCTGCCTGAGGCTGGCCCCTGACCAGCAGGGGACAGCACAGGCCCTCCCCAACATGGCGAACGGGAGAGGTAAGGTTGACGGGTGATGAACACACCACAAGCACCCGTGAGTTCTGTCGAAGCAGGAACTACTTTATTGAGGAAGTGTACAGGCTTATAAAGCTTGCAAAAGACATGCGCAGTAGGGGAGCCAATCAGCGGAAAGGTCATGCAGGCATGGGTGGACCACGCACAGGGGCATCTCGAGCAAAGTATAGGGATCACACACTGTCCACGTGTCTGGAACTAAAACGGACCTATCCCTGCCGGTGGTCTGATCTTCTGTAGCTTAACCGCAGTAGACGCAGACACGCCCCTCGAACATCCGCCAGGTGCTATATGGTAATGGAGAATTTAGGCAATGCCCAACACTGGCTATTGTCTTTGAAGGACTGTACAGAAAGAAGTACAGTGAGGCTTGGCCTTGCCTTGCTCATCACAGAAGCCAGCCGAGGTTGTCCCCAGCTATCTCTGAACACTTTGAAGAGCTACTGCAGAGAGGCCAGAATTGGAACAGGCCATTGAAAACAATAGAAAGCAATATGGTTAAGTAAGAAAACCTTGGGATTCTTCAAAAGATGAAAGAATTATCAAATAATCAAGAAATTCTACTTTTGGGTGTATTTCTAGAAGAATCAGAAAAAAAAAAATGTTGAAGAAAGAGTCATTACAGCTGTGTTCACAATAGCCAGGGGTTAGAACCAACTTAAATGTCCATCGACTGACATATGCATGAAGAAAATGTGGTGACTCCACAAAACAGAAAAATGCTCAGCCTTAAACCAGAAGGAAATCCTGTCAACATGCGTACTGAAGACATGTTACAGAATGAAACAAGCCAATCACAAAAAAGACAAATATTGCATACAAAACATGTGCCAGTAGGTAGTGTCTAAAGTAGTCAAACCCTTAAAAATGGAAAGCAGAAAGGTGATGGCCATGGGCTGGCGGCAGAAATGGGTCACTGCTATTCAGTGGGTACAGAGTTTCAGTCTTACAAGATGAACAAGCCCTAGAAATCTGTTGCACAGCAATGTGAATATACTTAACACTATTGAACTGTGCACTGACCAATAAGTTGGTTGGTAAATTTGATGTTCTGCATTTTTTACCAGTTACAAAAAGAAGGTTGTTGATCCTATAGCTGATTCCCACCGGAGCAATGCAGGGGCACCTGCTGCCCTCCATCAAAGTGCTGCTATCCCATGGACCCCCACACCTGTTCCTGACCTGCTCTTATTCTATTTGAGTTTCTCTATCCATGGTTCCTAGTTCACTGAGGCACACTCCATGAGTATCCAAATTTTCTTTCAAGCAGTTGGAAGGCAAAGAAGGGACAGAAGAAGAAGGAGACGACAGCTTTGTTGGAAAAGGGGGAAAGAGGTGTTTTCAAAGCCCTTCTCTGATCTTGGCTTCACTTTCTTGTTCTTTGTCTTTAAGCAATCCTACTGTAGATTTTTGGGTAGTAACATAGTCTGTGAAGTTCTAGAAAATACTGTACAGTCACCTATATTCAAACTGGAACTGACCAGATCCTCAACATCATACTACACCATATTAAAATGGGATAGAATGACCTTTAAAAATCTTTCAAACTCTAAGATTTTATTATCTGCTCCCAAATCTATTTATCTTTTATTGTTACAAATACAGGCCTTTGTGACATGTTTACTCAAGATGTCTCTGTAGACATTTTATATTTTTCTAAATGTTATACAATTATCAATTATATATGAACTTCATATTAATTTACATATATGACATTTACCCTCAAATAAGAGTATTTTATAGATTTTGGATATTTTGAGTCACTTGATTTATATGAGGAATTAAACAAAATTTGCTACAAGTTCCCGTTTCTGTTTATCTTCTGAGTCTGAAGATGAAAGAGGCAATAGATTGTATTTATTTATTTTTTTTGACAGGCAGAGTGGACAGTGAGAGAGACAGACTGAAAGGTCTTCCTTTACCGGTGGTTCACCCTCCAATGGCCACTGCGGCCGGCGCACCGTGCCGATCCGAAGCCTGGAGCCAGGTGCCTCTCCTGGTCTCCTATGCGGGTGCAGGGCCCAAGCGTTTGGGCCATCTTCCACTGCACTCCCGGGCCACAGCAGAGAGCTGGGCTGGAAGAGGGGCAACTGGGACAGAATCCGGTGCCCCGACTGGGACTAGAACCCGATGTGGCGGCACTGCAAGGCAGAGGATTAGCCTAGTGAGCCGCAGCGCCGGCCTAGATTGTATTTTATAGTTAAACAACTTTCTAAAAAGACTGATAGAGTCTTTATTTTCTTGTCTGTATATCATCTAGGGACAAACAGATCCTCCTTAACAGTTTTACTTATTTTTTCTCCATTTTTTTTCTATTTTAAAAAATGTTTATTTATTTTTACCTACATGAAAGGCAAAGTAGAAGAGACATATAGATAGATCAATCGATTGATAGATCTTCCATTTTCTGTTTTACATCCCAAATGCCCTTAAGAGCCAAGGCTGGGCCAAGATGAAGCCAGAGCCTAGAACACCATCTGGGTCTGCAACATTGGTGGTAAGGGCCCAAGAACTTGTAGCATATGCTGCCTCCTAGGATGTATTAACAGGAAGCTGGGTGGGAAACAGAGGTGCTAGAACTTATTGGTACTCTAATATGGCTTGCAGGCATCCCAAGTTTCACTTTAACTCACTGTGCCACAACACTCTCATATTTCATTTTTTTTTACAAAGATTTATTTGGGGCCATATTGTGGCATAGTGGGTAAATGCTGGCATTCCAGATGGGCACTGGTTTTTGTCCTGAATGCTCCACTTCTAATCCAGCTCTGTGCTAAAAGCCTGGGAAAGCAGCAGAAGATAGCTCAAGTGCTTAGGCCCCTGCGCCCACATGGGAGACCCAGTTGAAGATCCTGGCTCCTGACTTCAGCCTGGCCCAGACCTGGCTGCTGTGGCCATTTAGAGAGTGAACCAGTGGATAGTAGGTCTTTCTCTCTGTGTGTCTCTTCCTGTTTCCCTGTCTCTCTGTTTCTGTCTCTCTCTTTTTCTCTGTTTCTTCTCCTCACCCCCCCAATCTTCCCTTCAAATATACACATATATACATACATACACATATATCTTTTTAAAAGATTCGCTTGTTTATATTTATTAGAAAGCCAGAGTGACAGAGAGATGGAGAGGCAGAGAAACAAAGATTTTCCACCTACTGATTCATTCCCCACATACTCACTACAGCCAGGATTGGGCCAAGCTGAAGCCAGGAGCCATGAACTCTATTCTGGTCTCCCACGTGGGTGGCAAGGGCTCAAGTATTGAGTCGTCTTCTGTGGTCTCCCAGGCACATGACCAGGAAGCTGGATTTGAATCAGAGTAGCCAGGACTGGAACTAGCACTCTGATACAGAATGCGTCACAAGCAGCCATTTAACCTGCTGCAAAACAACATCAGCCCCTATGTGTTTTTCTCAACACTGTAATTTATTAGCAAAGATTGTTCTACACTAATCTAGTTCTAACATAATGCATTAACCTAAGTGGGACTTAAGCACTGAGGGCAAACCACAACAATCTGTGTTATTCCAAGCAAGACAAATATTTCGTGAAGATGAAAATCTCTTTATGGGCACTATCAATTTTTTATCTCTTCCCAGAGTAAAAATTGTTTTTATTTGGTTCCTACTGGTATTCTTGGTAGCTGAAAATTAAATCATGGCATATTTGTAGAAGTCTCATCTGTCAAGAAGTGAGAACAAGGGAGTATCCTATTTAGGGAATGGGGGTTTGGAGTGCTTCTAGATGAGTTTCTTTAGGAGTTAAGTATCTTCATTCTACACAAATGGAAAAATGGGAACTTTACACATTCTTCAACAGCCTCACACAGGATATATTTCAGAAGTAACTAGTACTTTAGAATAGTCAGCTCAGCATTCTTCGGTTTATAGTTTTGTATGTGTTGAATGAAATAAATCTGGTCTAAAACAGTCTCCACACTTAGCTAAGTTTGGTTCAAAGCAGACTCCGTACCAAGTAAGGTGTCATTTCGCTTGATGTATAGACAAATTGTAACCTGACTGAAGAGTGTACACTTACAGCCAAGCAACTGAGCTGAGTCTCAGCAAGACACAATGGCTGAGCTTTTAGCCAACTGGGGGCTGAAAGCTGCCAAAACATGACCAAGTTAAGTAAACACCAACTGTGTGTAGCCAATCAGGTTGCTTCTTCATGTCACTTCTTTTTCTCTGGTTATAAATATAACCTGCACAGTTGATTAGGTGGGGAATTCTGAAACATCTTTGGTCTTCTTTATTTTTTTTACATTAAATTTTATTTTTTTCCTCCAAATAAAACTTTTATTTAAGGAATGCAAACTTCATGCATTTCATAAGTACAACTTTAGGAATATAGTGATTCTTTCCACCTTACCTACCCTCATACCTATTCTTCCACCCCTCCTCCTTCCTCTCCCATTCCCAGTCCCATTCTCCACTAAGATCCATTTTTGACTAGCTTTATACGCAGAAGACCAACTCTATACTAAGTAAAGTGTTCAACAATTTGCACACACACAAAAAACCCAAAAGAAAGAAACAAAACTGCTCCTCAACCGTTGAGACAAGGGCTATTCAAAGTTATTGCATCTGGAAGTTAATTTCACTTTTTTTTTTTTTAGAAACTTAACTAACTTTAAAGAAACACCCAAGAATGATACATCTTTTGCAAACACTTAGACCTAAGTATAATACAACTCTTTGTGGGCAGAGGTCCTAAATGGGAAGTTAGTGCACAGTGACTCTTGTTGATAATTTAACTTCTGTGATCATCTGAGGTTCTTGACTTGAGCTGCCTATGCTGCTTGTCATGGTCCAATGGAGCTCCTCAGGGCCAGCCTGGGGAGCTCAGGGGCTGAGCGGGATGATGAGTGTCGGCGGCAAAGGAATCACACCGGAGCCGGGAGATCAGTCAATGCCCAGGGCGCAGCTGGGTTCTCAAGGGGGGAAAAGCTTCTATAGATACAAAAAGGGGGCTGTCCAAGGCACAAGGGAACCGAGCCAAGCAGCTGAAGGGTCAGGCAGGACACGAGCCGGACACGCCCTCAAGGGCCTATCATAGCCGAGGACACATACTGTTCATGAGTACGGAAGTCTCCTGTCAGGCTAGGTACCTCCCCCAGGGGCCATCTTGGATTGTTAGAAATGCTGAGTCACTGGAATGTGGAAGTGTGGCAAACGAAGCGAAGGCTTAGTGGTCTTGTTTCCTTTTCATTTGGAGCCCCCTACATGCCTAGGCTATGGAAGCCTTTTGAATCCACAGACTCCATCAGTAGTTAGACAAAGCCATAAGAAAAATTGAAGTTCTCTCCTCCCTTCAGAGAAAAATACCTCCTTCTTTGATGACCGCTTTTTTCCCCTGAGGTCTCACCCACCGAAGTCCTTCATGTAGGACATTTTTTGCTACAATGTCTTGGCTTTACTGCCTGAAATGCTCTCATGGGCTTTTCAGCCAGACCAGAATGACTTAAGGGCTGATTCTGAGGTCAGAGTGCTTTTTAAAGCAACTGTCATTCTGAGTCTGCTGTGTGGACTGCTTCCCATGTTGCAGCATTCACTCCTTTTTAATTCTATCTATCTATTATTATCAGACACTTAATGCTATCCATATGATCACTTTAGCACTTAAGAGAGTATTTTTACCATCCTTCTTACGGGGATTTGGGGTCCTATGGTGAGTTTTAAAACTGTACCCTTAATAGAAAGTCTGTGGTAATGTATGCAGAACTACACAGCTTTACAGTTACAAACATCATATACTTTAAAATAACAACTTTAGGAACACGGTGATTCTTCCCACTGTGCCCATCTTCCCACCCCTCTTCCTCCTCCCTCACTTATTCCCACTCTTATTTTTGCTGATATTTCTTTTCAATTGACATAATACACATATGTTTAACTCTATATTAAATAAAGAGTTCAACAAATAGTATTAAAAAAACTGTTTCTTAACAGTCAAGACAAGGACTGTTCAAGCCATTGCTTCTCAAAGTGTCAATTTCACTTCTACAGATTGCCTTTTAGGTGCTCTGTTAGTTGTCACAGGTCAGGGAGAACATATGATATTTGTCCCTTTGGGACTGACTTATTTCACTAAGTATGATATCAGGTAGCAGATTTAGATCTTTAATTCATTTTGAGTGGATTTTTGTGTAAGATGTAAGGTAGAGGTCTTGATTCATACTTCTGCATGTGGAAATTAAGTTTTTCTAGCACCAGCACCATTTGTTGAAGAGAATGTCCTTACTTCAGGGATTCATTTTAGCTTCTTTGTCAAATATAAGTTGCTTATAGATGCTTGGATTGATTTCTGGCATTTCTATTCTGTTCCATTGGTCTATCCATATGTTTTTGTACCAGTACCAGGCTGTTTTGATTATAACAGTAGTATATCTTTAAATCTTATATTGTGATGCCTCTGGCTTTGTTTTTGTTGTATAAGATTTCTTTAGTTATTCATGATATCTTGTTTTTCCATATGAATTTCAGTATCATTTTTTCTATATCCGAGAAGAACATACTTGGTATTTTGATTGGTTGAATCTGTAAATTGCCTTTGGAAGCATGGGGATTTTGATGATATTGATTTTTCCAATCCATGGATATGGAAGATTTTTTCCATTTTTTAATCTTCTTCTTTTTCTTTTTAATGTTTTGTAATTCTCATCTTAGAGATCTTTGACATCCTTGGTTAAATTTATTCCAAGGTATTTGATTTTTTTGTTGCTATTGTGAATGAGATTGATCCTAGAAGTTCTTTCTCAGCAGTGGCATTGTCTATGTATACAAAGGCTATTGATTTTTATATTTTGATTTTATATCCTGATACTTTACCAAAATCTTCTATGAGTTCCAATAGTCTCTTGATGGAGACTTTTGGATCCCCTATATATAGAATCATGTCATCTGCAAATAGAGATAGTTTGACTTCTTCCTTCTCAAATTGTATCCCTTTGATTTCTTTTTCTTGCCTAATGGATTTGGCTAAAATTTCCAGGACTATATTGAAAAGCAATTGTGGGGGTGGGCATCTTTGTCTGGTTCCAGATCTCAGTGAGAATGCTTCCAACTTCTCCCCATTCAATAGGATTTGGGTTTGTCACAGATTGCCTTGATTTGTTAGGAATGTTCCTTCTATACCCAATTTGCTTAGAGTTTTCATCATGAATTGGTGTTTTTTTTTAAAGATTTATTTATTTATTTGAAAGGCAGTTACAGAGAAGAAGAGGCAGAGAGAATGAGTGTGAGAGATAGAGAGAGAGAGAGATCTTCCTTCCACTGGTTCACTCCTCAAAAGGTTGCAATGGCTTGAGCCAGGCGTATCTGAACCTGGGAGCCAAGAGCTTCTTCTGAGTCTCCCACGTGAGTTCAGGATTCCAAGGATTTGGGCCATATTCTTTCTGTTTTCTCAGGTTATTAGTAGAGAGCTGGATTGGAAATAAAGCAGCTGGGACTCAAACTGGTGCCTATATGGGATGCCGGCACTATAGGCAGTGGTTTTACCCACTATGCTACAGCACTGGTCCCATGGTGTTATATTTTATTGAATACTTTCTCTTATCTATTGAGATAATCATATGGTTTTTGTTCATGTGATACATCACATTGATTGATTTGTGAATGTTGAACCATCCTTGCATACCAGGGATAAATCCCACTTGGTCTGGGTGAATGATCTTCCTGATATGTGGTTGGATTCAATTGGCTAGAATTTTATTGAGGATTTTTGTGTCTGTGTTCATCAGAGAAATTGGTCTGTGGTTCTCTTTCTCAGTTGCATCATTTTCAGGGTTAGCAATTAAGGTGATGCTGGCTTCATAGAAAGAATTTGGGAGGATTCCTTCCCTTTCAATTATTTTTAATAGCTTGAGAAGAAGAATTGGATTTAGTTCTTTAAATGTCTGGTAGAATACAGCAGTAAAGCCATATAGTCCTGGGCTTTTCTTTGTTGGGAGGATTGTTTTTACTGATTCAATTTCCTTCTTGGTTATGGGTCTGCTTAGGTTTTCTATGTCTTCATGGCTCAATTTAGGTAGGTTGTATATATCCAGGAATCTATCTATTTCTTCTAGGTTTCCTCGTTTGTTGGCGTACAGCTCTTCGTAGTAATTTCTAATGATTATTTTTATTTCTGTGGCATCTGTTGTTACATTTCCTTTTTCATCTTTAATTTCATTGATTTGGGTCTTCTCTCTCCATTTTTTGGTTAGTTTGGCCAATGATGTATCAGTTTTGTTTATTTTTTCAAAAAATCAGCTCTTCATTTTGCTGATATTTTGCATTTTTTTGTTAGTTTCAATTGTGTTTTTTCTCTAATTTCAATTATTTCTTTTCTCTTACTAGTTTTGGGTTTTGTTTGCTGTTGTTTTTCTAGATTCTTGAGATACATTGATAGTTTATCTGGTACCTTTCCAATTTCTTAATGTAAGCACCAATTGCTATAAAATTTCCTCTTAACACAACTTTTGCTGTGTCCCATAAGTTTTGTTGTATTGTCATCTTCATTTGCTTCCAGAAATTTTTTGATTTCTTTTTTCATTTCTTTAGCAGCCCACTGTTTGTTCAGGAGCATATTACTCAGTATCCATGGGCTTGTATATGTTCTAGAGACTCCAGAGTTGCTGATTTCCAGCTTCATTGAATTTTGGTCAGAGAAGGTGCATGGTATGATTTCGATTTTTTTTTGGAATTGCTGAGACTTGTTTTATGGCTTAGCATGTGATCAATGTTAGAAAAAGTTCCATGCACTAGTGAGAAGAATGTGTATTTTGCAACTGTAAGATGAAAAGTTCTGTACATATCTGTTAGGTCCATTTGGTTTATATTATTTATTAACTCTATTATTTCTTTGCTGATTCTCTATCTGGTTGATCCGTCTGTTGCTGAAAGTGGGGTATTGAAGTCCCCCATTACTATCGTATTTGAGTGTATGTCTCCCTTTAGATTCATCAACATTTCTTTTAACTAGCTAGGCACCCTGTGATTAGATGCATATACATTTATAATAGTTACATCTTCCTGTTGAATTGATCCATTCATCATTACATAGTGCCCTTCTTTATCTCTGTTAACAGTTTTTGTGTTAAAATCTATTTTGTTGGACATTAGGATGGCTACACCAGCTCTTTTTTGGTTTCTGTTAGCATGGAATATCTTTTTCTATCCTTTAACTTTCAGTCTGCATATTTCTTTATTGGTGAGATGTATTTCTTGTAGGCAGCAAATAGATGGGTTTTGTTTTTTAACCTATTCATCCCGTATGTGTCTTTTAACTGGAGAGTTGAGGTCATTTACATTCAAGGTGACTATTGATAAGTAATGACTTTGTGCTACCATTTTTCCATAAATATTCCTATTTTTTTATTTTGGATTTCCTTTGTACTTTTACTAGGAGATTTTCTGCCTTCACATTCTTTTGTAGTGATCGCCATGTTTATGTGTTTCTGTGTGCAGCACTTCCTTAAGCCTTTTTGCAAGGCTGGATGAGTGGTGACAAATTCTTTCAATTTCTGTTTGCCATGGAAGGTCTTTATTTCACCTTCATTCATAAATGAGAGCTTTGCAGGGTATAGTATTCTGGGCTGACAGTCTTATTTCTCTTAAGACTTCAAACATATCTCACCATTCTCTCCTAGCCAGTAGGCTTTATGATGAAAAATCCACTGTGAGTCTAATTGGAGATACTCTGAAAATAATCTGGCATTTCTCTCATGACATGTTAGAATCTTTCCTAAATAAATCTTTAAAAAAAGATTTATTTATTTATTTGAAAATCAGAGTTACATAGAGAGAGAAAGAGAAACAGAGAGACAGAGAGAGAGAGGTCTTCCATCCACTGGTTCACTCCCCAGTTGGCCACAATGGCCAGAGCTGCACTGATCCAAAGCCAGGAGCCTGGAGCTTCTTCTGGGTTTCCCACACAGTTGCAGGGGCCCAAGGACTTGAGCCATCTTCCATGCTTTCCCAGGCCACAGCAGAGAGCTGGATTGGGAGTGGAGAAGCCAGGACACAAATCAGTACCCACATGGGATGCTGGCACTACAGGTGGCAGCCTTACCTGCTATGCCACAGTGCTGGCCCCTAGAATCTTTTCTTTATGTTTTACTGTGGAGAGTTTGATTACAGTATGTCATGGTGAAGATATTTTCTGGTCATGTCTATTAGCAGTTCTATGTACTTCCTGTATTGAACATCCCTTTCTCCAAATTAGGGAAGTTTTCTGTTATTATTTCACTAAAAAGGCTTTCTCTCTTTTCATGCCTTCAGGAACTCCTAGAACCCATATGTTGTATTGTTTGATAGTATCCTCTAGATTCCCAATAGTGTTTTTTAGTTTTCTAATTTCTTCTTCTTGTTTTTTATATAATGTCCTGCAATTTAACTTCTAAGTTGGATACTCTCTCTTCTGCTCACCTATTCTGTTGTTAAGGCTTTTTACTGCATTTTATATTTTTGTTATTGAATTCTTCAAGATTTCATTTTGCTTTCTCTCTCTTTTTTTTAAAGATTTATTCATTTGTTTATTTTATTTTTTTTAACTTTTATTTAATGAATATAAATTTCCAGTGTACAGCTTATGGATTACAATGGCTTCCCCCTCCCATAACTTCCTTCCCACCCGCAACCCTCCCCTCTCCCTCTCCCTCTCCCCCTCCATTTGCATCAAGATTCATTTTCAATTCTCTTTATATACAGAAGATCAATTTAGTATAAAGATTTCAACAGTTTGCACCCACATAGAAACACAAAGTGAAACATACTGTTTGAGTACTAGTTACAGCATTAAATCAAAATGTATAGCACATTAAGGACAGAGATCCCACATGAGGAGCAAGTGCACAGTGGCTCCTGTTGTTGACCCAACAAATTGACACTCTAGTTTATGGCGCCAGTAACCACCCTACGCTGTCGTCATGAGTTGCCAAGGCTATGGAAGCCTTCCAAGTTTGCCGACTCTGATCATATTTAGACAAGGTCATAAAAGACAGGGTGAGGATAGTAACCAATGATCCTAAGAGTGACATTTACCAGGTTTGAACAATTATACAGCATTAAGTGGGGAAGAGGACCATCAGTACACACAGGTTGGGAGTAGAGCCATTGGTGGTAGAGTAGAGGTTATGATTACAAAGGAATGAGGCCCGAGTGTGCTAGACAGGGCCTAAAACAAAGGACAGAGTCATTATTAGAGGAGCTAAGAAAAGTGATGTCTAAGCTACAATTAAGTTTTCTGATTGAGAGGCAAATAGAACCTGATAGAAGGGGCTTGATAATAATCTGGTGGGCTTTAGGCCTTGTAAGTTAAGAGGCCCAGACCTATCTATCTCTTCACATGGGGTATATCCTAAGGGAGATGTGAACCTCCTAGGGGAAGACACTCTGTTGACTTTCATTACTTGGCTGGCCTGGGAGGAGAGCTGGCCAGGTAAAGGCAGGGGCCATCTCTAACAAGAAATTTACAGTTCTGCCTGCAATGATGCTGACCCTATTTGACCATACCCTCAGCTGCAGTGGTCACTTTGGAAGTTGGGCTGAGTGAAGGGCTTTTCAGCTTAGAGCCAATAAGATCTGTGGCTCTGACCTGGGCATCCTTCAACTCCAGGGCAGGTCCATTTCCAGTGATCCAACTCTTGGCAGAGCTGTCAGGGCTCGTCACAAGCTGACTTCTGATGAAGCCCAGGCTTACCACATTGAAAGCCACTGCAGTGGACTGGCCTGTTGGGTCTCCTTGAGGGCAGATCACTGTATAGATCAGCCATTAATAGGCCTGCCACCCATTGCTTCTGATGCCGAGCTTTCTTTTCCTCCTGGTTTGTGTTAAAGCAGACCAGAGGATGCAAGTCAAGGGAGTGCCCAAGTCCCATCTCTAATCTTCGGTGGCCTGAACTACAAGTCTATAGTCACAGGCATATTCTGTAGTAGTTTTTCTAAAGTAGACAATGCCCATGAGGAAAATTATATTCTCACTTTAAAACTTTCTTTCCCTTTGGTCTGAAAGGGAGGTTTTTTCTACTTACTGTATACTTCGCTGATGGCGAAGTGAATCTAGCTATGAGATTATTAGTTAAGTTCTTATTTTGGCTATGCTATTACAGAAAAATGATAGCCATCTCTTTTATAAGGTCTAAAGATTAAATTGTGCGTCCTACAGATTCCTTTATAATAGAATTAGTTTCCTACCTTGAAGAGAATAGAGAAATGAAAGAACAAGTTGGGCTTAGAATAGAGAAATGAGGGAGCAAGTCCTAGATCGCTTGCTGACAATAGCAATATCACATGAATACTTAGCAAACCGTTTCAACCATTAGATAACAACTTAAGAAAACATTTACCAGAAGGTCCAATGCCTTCTATAAATTTTAAGAATCATGTATTTGGAAACACCTCTTAAATATCTAACATGGTGTAGTTTGTTTAACCCGTAAACTTAAGCACAACCATCTAAAATGTTTTTAGTTTCTTTCTACCAACATGTTTAAAACATATGATACACAGATTCAGGTCACACAAATTAAAATGTATCTTTGATTGATTTTAGCAGCTTGAATTTATGGACAATCTTATCTATAAGCCATTTAAAATAAAACTCTTAATAAAATTTCCCCAGGTGGACATACAATATGTACACACATATAACATAGCATAATAGACCAATATAGCAATTTTAATAATAGCTTTTAAAATCTTTTACTCTTTTTGTAGATTGCCAATTGATTTGAATTGCTTTTTGTTTTTAGTAAACTCAGTTAACCATACTTTCTCTCAGTTGGTACTGTTAATACATTATTGGCTTCATCTGTTTACAGAGCCATCCCAAAGTACTGAATACAATAGAAGTGGCTGGAAAAAGTCCATAGGAACCTATAGGAGGACAGCTAAACACAGAACCAACAACGCTTTAGTTTTATGAGCAGCAAATCATATATAACTGTGGATGACAAAAGACTTTAAGTCGCCATGTTTAAAATTATAAACTCATCAATCAACAAGAGGCACTTGCTTACTTCACAGTATTTTTGAAAGCACCTGTAGGATTTTACAAGTATTTAACCCTGTAGGCTTCTGGGGCTTTCTCATTAAGATAACTATCATGTCTAGTAACACAAGATCATTAGACTTTTTAATTCTCAAACATTTGTATTAATAGCATTTTCCATTATAGAAACTTAAAGTTTGGTACCACATCACATCTTGACAGTCCTTCTAATATAATCCAAATAGACTGATTAGTTGGTGTCTCTATAAGATGAGAGACATAGGTCCTTCGATTTTTTCAGTTGGGTCCAAACTGGAAAAACCAAAGTCCAGGATTTAGTGGAAATTTTAGAGACCAGATTGTTTGAAACTTTGATGTTTTGAATGCCTGTCAAGAATGCCAAGAAGGCTCAAAATCCAAAATATCTGGTTGAAATAAGATTCCTTAAAATCATGACATAACATAGACCAAATTTGATCATTGTTACAAGGTGCTTATTCAAATTTTTGAAAAAAGCACATATTTAAATAACCCATAGCTCTTAATAGAAATTCAGCTGTTTTTGAACAATTAGAATTTAACAGACATCAAGAGAACACAATTTCATGGGAGAAATTTTTGTTCATGTGATGTACGGATTTCATTCATTTGTGCTTTGCTTCTGATTACATCTAAGTAATCCTAAGATCAGTTTTTTGAATTCCATTTCTGGCACTCTTCATTCTCTTCATTTTCACAATCTAGTCTTGAAGTACTGTATTCTTTTGGAGGAATCGTGTTGTTTTCCTTATTCTTGTTTCTTGAATTGGTGTGTTTATTATTTGGCACTTGTGGTGCTGGTTGTTGATTTCTTCTTCTTCTTTTTTTTTTTTGTGGCTTTTATCTTTGGACTATGTCTGTGTGTATTAGTGGAGTTTCTGCTTTCAGTGGATACCTTGAGGTATGTTGTGGGTGTGTCCAGGGAGCTCTGTTCAGTGCTCCAGGGTGAAGGGAGTTGTTAAGGTAACACCCAGGTTGGGTGTGGTAAATCTCTCTTTCTCTTTTTTTTTTAATCAGAGGGGAAGTTTGTTCTGATCTGTTGATGTAGACTCAGCTTACTTCTCTCTTTGAAGGACACCAGTGCCTGGGTGCTAGCCCTAGTGGGTATAATAGTTGTCCACGCTTTCACAAGGACCACACAAAGCATCTGTGCAGTCCTTGGTATAAGAAGATTCTCCAGCAATGTCCCTCACCAGAGAATCAGGGAGCCCTGAGCATGTGGAGCCTCAAACAATGACTGCCCAAAGTATTTTAGGGTGTTTTATCTTATTTTAAATCCAGAATAATGAACTCTGTATCCAGTTCTTGGTAAAAGTTTTCATAGCTCTGCTTTATCTACAATTCAATCTACTTTTTCCGGAAGTAACCAGGTCCAAAATGGTGCCTGCTCTCTATTGGCTTGTTACAGGGCACTGTTGCAGGGTGATTGGGGGAAAGAGAAACGTGCCCCCCCCTTTCTTCTCTAGTTTGGCAGGTACACTATCCCCCACAGGGCTTCAAGCCGATTCCCTCCAGGCTTTTTGTGCACTGGCTTGGGCTGCTGCAGTCTAGTTGTACCTCACTCTCCAAAGCTGGTACAGAGACTCTTGGCTGCTGGGTCTTAATTTGTGTGTGTCCACATCCTCCATGTAGGTCCACTGTGTTCCTCTAATTTGTGTGGCATTTCCTCTGCCATTTTCTCCCTAATCTTTCCCTGAGACGCACTCCTCACTTTTTTTTTTTTTTTTTAATTTTTGACAGGCAGAGTGGACAGTGAGAGAGAGAGAGACAGAGAGAAAGGTCTTCCTTTGCCGTTGGTTCACCCTCTAATGGCCGCCGCGGTAGCGCGCTGCGGCCGGCGCACCGCGCTGATCCGATGGCAGGAGCCAGGTGCTTCTTCTGGTCTCCCATGGGGTGCAGGGCCCAAACACTTGGGCCATCCTCCACTGCACTCCCTGGCCACAGCAGAGAGCTGGCCTGGAAGAGGGGCAACCGGGACAGGATCGGTGCCCCGACCGGGACTAGAACCCGGTGTGCCGGCGCCGCAAGGCGGAGGATTAGCCTAGTGAGCCGCGGCGCCGGCCACTTTTTTTTTTTTTTTTTTTTTTTAAGATTTAATGATTTATTTGAAAGTCAGAGTTACCCAAAGAGAGAAAGAGGTGCAGAGAAATAGAGGGTTCTTCCTTCCTCTGGTTCACTCCCCAATTGGCTGCAATGGCCAGAGTTGGGCTGATCCGAAGCCAAGAGCCAGGAGCTTCTTCCAGGTCTCCCACGCAGGTGCAGAGGCCCAAGGACTTGTGCCATCTTCTACTGCTTTCCCAGGCCATAGCAGAGAACTGGATCAGAAGTGGAGCTGCCAGTACTCGAACTGGAACCTATATGGGATGCTGGCACTGGAGGTGTGGCTTTAGCCACTATGCCACAGCATCGCTCTACTTTTTAAAAACTATCTTCTCCTAGATTAGAAAAGTAAGCTCCCCCCTTACTCCACCATATTAATCTAGCTTTGTATTGTTTTAGAATCTCTTCCAGTAAACTTTGTCAAATTGAAATGTCCTCAGTTTTTCTTTTCTTATCTTTCCCATGTTAGCTTTCCTGTAAATTTCTTATTGGTTTTGAATCTCAATTTCATCTCTAGTACTCACTGGACTCAGGGCAAGTTAATAGAACCATTTCATACCTTTGTTTCCTCTTCCATAAAATGAATCCTTTTTGGTTCGTGAAAACTGTGTGAGGGTTACATGACTGGGATAGCACATGGAGCAGTCTGTCACATTTAGTATGTTGGAAGAGGCACAATTTCTCACTTTGGTAAAAGTGAAACTAACCAAATCCAGTCCTGAGGTTATCTTTGTAATTACCTAAGTAAAGGACAAATGAATGGAATAAAAGCTTTTGTAACACTACAAAAGGTGGGAGAAATTATAAAGCAAACTATAAGCCAAGTTCTGCATCAGGAGAGTTGAGAAGGAAGAGATGTAGGCCCAAGTGTGGACATATGGTGCAATTAGGTAGGGGATGAGAAGGATTGAGAGCCAGCAGCTCTACATGGAGGCTATTACAGGGAACTTCCAAGGTTCTCTGTGCATCTCTGTTTCTCATGACAGGTGGTACCCTGCATCATTATTGCCTACCTCCAAGACCAACTTCTGTCTTTCAGTTGTTCAGCTCTTTGTTTTATGCTCAATGTCCCACAAAATTGCTGGAGGATAATGAGAGGGGCCCTGAGAAGTAAGACTAAATAAGACCCTGGAGATAAGAGACCAAATAAACTTCATCTTGAACATTAACTTTTCCCCTAATCAGACTTCTTCATTTCACAGCCTCTTGCCTGCATGTTCAGATAGGATGTGGTACCCAGCACTGACAGCCCAGGTGCACCCCCATTCCAGCTAGCCTTGGCATTAAAAAATTCCATCTAAAATGCCCTTTTTTTTGAAATCCTGTTGAGAAGAGGAGCAAAGCTTTATTAGGCAGACAAAAAGCTCCCAGGAGCAGGAGGAGCTGGTGAAAAGAAACGAAGCCACAGAGGGCTCACAGTCTAAGGGTATTTATGATGCTCCTGGGGTTGGCTTCTACAGGCAGATGGGGCTGAGACTGACTGGTTTTACTGTTGTTACTGAATTTCAGATAGCTAATGAATCATTTTAAAAATAATTATATCCCAAATATTGCATGAAATACACTTTTCGTAAAAATTATTCATTATTTATTTGAAATTAAAGCTTATCTAGATGTCCTGTGTTTCTGGCTGCTAAATATGGCAATCTCAATTGAAGGAATAGGAAACAGAAGAAATTTTAAGACAAACAAATGCCAAGAGAAAATATGAGTGCATGTTGCTCTTAAGTCAATTTAAATCCTTGAGCAGAAATGTCTGAATGGAGAATTGGGAGGAAGACAATGCATAAAATGGTACCTCTTTTTCCTTACTTTTTTCTTTAGGAAAATATGTGTATGATTTATGAGTACCCTCTCCCCAACCTATTCTGTTTTTACATCCTCCAGTATAAATGAGGTAAAGGACAAAGTGTTTCCAAGACACTTAGCCTTTTGGTCATTGAACCTGTGAAGTTACCTCACATGCCACTGTCTGCAAAACAGAGAGGTATAAAGTGAGTCACAATAAGCATATATTTAGGCATTTCAAATGGCTTTATTGAAGCTCTTCAGTGTAGAAATTGATCAAATTGCTTTCTTTAGATAAGTCAGCCCTGGACTTTGACAGGTGCTGTGTAAGTTATTTGGATGTCTTCCCGTTGCTCTTTCAATTTGCTTATTATAAAAGACAGCTTAGATAACTCTCCCAATGTCAGCATTTCTTTTGTTCATTTTCCACTGATTTGGTATATCAATGCTTTTTAAAGAATTTGAAAGTAACCAAAAAGAATTCATTGTTCTTATCTTTATCACGTTGTCTGTATTAAATATCCTATGTTCATTATAGCATGTTAGGTTCTGAAGGCCTTATAAAAATCTATTTAAACGGAGCCAAGATGGCGGAAGAGTGAGGGCACGCACCAACAGTCCAGGAAAAGATAGTTTAACAAAAGTGGAGTTACTGTACCCTCAGGAAGAGACTCAGAAAAAAAAAACTGCAGAGGAAACTCTTCCAGATCTAGTGGATGTGACACAGAAGACCTACGGGGAGAGCAAGGTGGCCCACTGCTGTGCCGAGCCACACCGCGGGAGCAGAGCTGTGAGATCGGAGCCGCAAGAGTGGGGAACCCAGCGAGCCCAGCCACAGAAGCCCAGCCACAGAATTTGAGCCCCCGTGCTGGAAGGAAATGTAATCCGAGACATTGGCCGGGAAGGTTAGAGCGTGGTCTGATTCCCATGGAGGGGGGTGGGGAGGACTGCACCAGGCTGACTGGAGGAGAGAAAAAAAAGCAAACAAACAAGGGGAACCGGAAGGGTCACTAGCATCTCTCTCCACTCACCTTACAAAGTCGAGCAAGACAAAGAGCAGGCACCATTTTACATATGTAAAACAAACTCCGTAACCTAGGCAACCCGGTGAGCTGTGTGGAATTTCTTCCCAACTGAGTCTAAAAAAAAAAAAAGAGAGAGAGAGAGAGAGAGAGCAAGAGAGCAAGCCAGAGAACAATCTAGGTGAGTCACCTTGGGCACACCCTTAACCCTGAAGAACCAAACAGAGCTCTTTGGCCACAGCTCCAAGATGCCAAACAAACGTAGAAACCAAGGTAACAAGAGCAAGGAAGACACTATGATGCCCCCAAATGAAAAAGACACCCCAATTCAAGATTATGAAGATGATGAGATAGAAGAAATGCAAGAAGCAGATCTCAAAAAATTGGTAAGATCATTAAGAAGTTCTCAAAAACAAATTCTTGAACTACAGAAATCCTTAGTGGAAAAGATAGAAAATCTCTCTCATGAAAATGAAATATTAAGGAGGAATCAAAATGAAATGAAACAACTAGTAGAACAAGAAACTGTGATAGTGACGAGAAACCATAATGAAATGAAGAATTCAATAGATCAAATGACAAACACATTAGAGAGCCCTAAAAACAGAATGGGTGAAGCAGACGAGAGAATATCGGACTTAGAAGACAGAGAACAGGAAAGGAAACAGGCAAATCAAAGAAAAGAATAGGAAATTAGAAATCTAAAAAATATTGTCAGGAATCTACAGGATACTATTGAAAAACCGAACATTCGAGTCCTAGGAGTTCCTGAAGGCATGGAGAGGGAGAAAGGATTAGAAGGCCTTTTTAGTGAGATACTAGCAGAAAATTTCCCAGGTTTGGAGAAGGACAGAGGCATCTAAGTACAGGAAGCTTAAAGAACCCCTAATAAAAATGACCAAAAGAGATCCTCACCACAACACATTGAATTAAACTCACCACAGTGAAACATAAAGAAAAGATCTTAAAATGTGCAAGAGAGGCCGGCACCGCGGCTCAATAGGCTAATCCTCCGCCTTGCGGCGCCAGCACACTGGGTTCTAGTCCTGGTCGGGGCACCGATCCTGTCCCGGTTGCCCCTCTTCTAGGCCAGCTCTCTGCTGTGGCCAGGGAGTGCAGTGGAGGATGGCCCAAGTGTTTGGGCCCTGCACCCCATGGGAAACCAGGAGAAGCACCTGGCTCCTGCCATCGGATCAGCACGGTGCGCCGGCCGCAGCGCGCCTACCGCGGCGGCCATTGGAGGGTGAACCAATGGCAAAGGAAGACCTTTCTCTCTGTCTCTCTCTCTCACTGTCCACTCTGCCTGTCAAAAATTAAAAAAAAAATGTGCAAGAGAGAAACGTCAGACCACCCTCAGAGGATCCCCAATTAGACTCACAGCTGACTTCTCATCAGAAACCCTACAAGCAAGGAGGGCATGGTGAGATATAGCCCAGGTACTAAGAGAGAAAAACTGCTGGCCCAGAATATTATATCCTGCAAAACTCTCATTTGTGAATGAAGGTGAAAGAAAGACCTTTCATAGCAAACCGAAATTGAAAGAATTCGTCGCCACTCGTCCAGCCCTGCAAAAGATGCTTAAAGATGTGGTACATGCAGAAACACAGAAACACGGTCATCAATATGAAAGAAGGTAAAGGAAGGAAACCTCACAGCGAAAGATCACAGGAAACCCAAAAATGGTAGGGCAAAGTTACTACTTATCAATAGTCACATTAAATGTTAAAGGCCTGAACAATCCAGTTAAAAGACACCGAGTGGCTGATTGGGTTAAGGAACAAAACCCATCTTTTTGCTGCTTACAAGAAACACAGCTGTCCAACAAAATGCACACAGACTGAAAGTGAAAGGCTGGAAAAAGATATACCATGCCAACAGAAATGAAAAAAGATCAGGCGTAGCCATCTTAATATCAGATAACATAAATTTTACCACAAAAACTATTAGGAGAGACAAAGAAGGGCACTATATAATGATTAAGGGATCCATTCAACAGGAAGATATAACGATTATCAATGTATATGCACCTAATTACAGGGCACCGGTTTATTTAAAAGACTTGTTAAGGGACTTAAAGGGAGACTTAGACACCAATACAATAGTACTGGGGAACTTCAATACTCCAGTCTCAGAGATAGACAGATCAACAGGACAGAAGGTCAACAAGGAGACAGTAGATTTAAACAACACTATAGCCCAAATGGACCTAACAGATATCTACAGAACTTTTCATCCTACACAGAAAGCAGTTACATTCTTCTCAGCAGTACATGGAACCTTCTCTAGGATTGACCACATACTAGGCCATAAAGCAAGTCTCAGCAAATTCAAAAGAATTAGAATCATACCATGCAGCTTCTCAGACCATAAAGGAATGAAGTTGGAAAATAGCAACTTGGGAATCCCTAGAGCACGTGCAAACACATGGAGACTGAATAACATGCTCCTGAATGAACAATGGGTCACAGAAGAAATTAAAAGAGAAATCAAAAATTTTCTGGAAGTAAATGAGGATAACAGCACATCATACCAAAACTTAAGGAATACAGCAAAAGCAGTGTTAAGAGGAAAGTTTATATCAATAGGTGCCTACATCAAGAAATTGGAAAGGCACCAAATAGATGATCTTTCAGTTCATCTCAAGGATCTAGAAAATCAGCAGCAAACCAGACCCAAAGCTAGTAGGAGAAGAGAAATAATTAAAATCAGAGAAGAAATCAACAGGATTGAATCCAAAAAAAAAATTACAAAAAATCAGCCAAACGAGGAGCTGGTTTTTTGAAAAAATAAACATAATTGACACCCCATTGACCCAACTAACTAAAAAAAGAAGAGAAAAGACCCAAATCAATAGGATCAAGGATGAAAAGGGAAACATAACAACAGACACAACAGAAATAAAAAGAATCATCAGAAATTACTACAAGGACTTGTATGCCAGCAAACAGGGAAATCTATCAGAAATGGATAGATTCCTGGACACATACAACCTACCTAAATTGAACCAGGAAGACATAGGAAACCTAAACTGACCCATACAGAGGCAGAAATTGAAACAGTAATAAAGGCCCTCCCAACAAAGAAAAGCCCAGGACCAGATGGATTCACTGCCGAATTCTATCAGACATTTAAAGAAGAATTAACTCCAATTCTCCTCAAACTATTCAGAGCAATCTAAAAAGAGGGAATTCTCCCAAATTCTTTCTATGAAGCTAGCATCACCTTAATTCCTAGGCCAGAAAAAGATGCAGCATTGAAAGACAATTACAGACCAATATCCCTGATGAACATAGAGCAAAAATACTCAATAAAATTCTGGCCAATAGAATGCAACATCACATTAGAAAGATCATCCACCCAGACCAAGTGGGATTTATCCCTGGTATGCAGGGATGGTTCAGTGTTCGCAAAACAATCAAAGTGATACACCACATTAACAGACTGCAGAAGAAAAACCATATGATTCTCTCAAAAGACGCAGAGAAAGCATTTGATAAAATACAACACACTTTCATGATGAAAACCCTAAACAAACTGGGTATAGAAGGAACATTCCTCAATACAATCAAAGCAATTTATGAAAAACCCACGGCAAGTATCCTATTGAATGGGGAAAGTTAGAAGCATTTCCACTGAGATCTGGTACCAGACAGGGATGAATACTCTCACCAATGCTCTTCAATATAGTTCTGGAAGTCTTAGCCAGAGCTATTAGGCAAGAAAAAGAAATTAAAGGGATACAAATTGGGAAGGAAGAACTCAAACTATCCCTCTTTGCAGATGATATGATTATTTAGGGGACCCAAAGAACTCTACTAAGAGACTACTGGAACTCACAGAAGAGTTTGGCAAAGTAGCAGGATATAAAATCAATGCACAAAAATCAACAATCCCATCAAGGTGGCATGTACCAATGCCATCTCACTAGTCCAAGTGATCAATTTCAGTTCACAATTGATGGCTCTGATAGGTCTAAAAGTCAAAGGGATCACACAAAGAAGACAAGTGTCCGCTAATATTAACTGATAGAATCAAAAAGGGAGAGAATGATCCAACATGGGAAGTGGGATACACAGCAGACTCATAGAATGGCAGATGCCCTAAACAGCACTCTGGCCTCAGAATCAGCCCTTAAGGCATTCGGATCTGGCTGAAGAGCCCATGAGAGTATTGTAGGCATGGAAAGCCAAGACACCATGGAAAAGAAAAAAAAAAAGAAGAAGACCTAAATGAAAGATTTCTGCGAGTGAGATCCCAGTGGAAAGAATGGGGCCATCAAAGAAGGAGGTACCTTTCTCTGAAGGGAGGAGAGAACTTCCACTTTGACCATGACCCTGTCTGAATAAGATCGAAGTCATCAAACTCTAAAGGCTTCCATAGCCTTGGCAACTCATGACTAGAGCCTAGGGAGATTACTGAAGCCATAAACAGGAGTGTCAAATTGTTAAGTCAGCAACAGGAGTCTACTGTGTACTTACATCTCATGTGGGATCTGTCCTTAATGTGTTGTCTAATGTGAAGTGATGCTAAAACTAGTACTGAAACAGTATTTTTACACTTTGTCTTTCTGTGTCGGTGCAAACTGATGAAATCTTTACTAATTATATACTGAATCGATCTTCTGTATATAAAGATAATTGGAAATGCAAAAAAAAAACCTGGTGTTAAATTGGAAATGGCATAGAAAATTAATTAATTTTTAAAAAAATATTATGTAGGATCTCTGTCTTTAATGTGCTGTTCACTCCTATTTAATGCTATAACTAGTACTCCAACAGTATTTTTTTCACTTTATGTTGCTATATGGGGCAAACTGTTGAAATATTTACTTAATATATACTAAACTGATTTTTCTGTATATAAAGAGAATTGAAAATGAATCTTGATGTGAATGGAAGGGGAGAGGGAGCGGGAAAGGGGAGGGTTGCAGGTGGGAGGGAAGTTATGGGAGGAGGGAAGCCATTGTAATCCATAAGCTGTACTTTGGAAATTTATATTCATTAAATAAAAGTTTAATAAATGAAAAAAAATCAACAGCCTTTGTATACACAAAAAATGCTGCGGCCGAGGAAGAACTTCTAAGTTCAACCCAATTCTCAATAGCTACAAAAACAACCAAATACCTTGGAATAAACTTAACCAAGGACATTAAAGATCTCTACAATGAAAATTACAAAACCTTAAAGAAAGAAATAGAAGAGAATACCAAAAAATGGAAAAATTTCCATGCTCATGGATTGGAAGAATCACCATCATCAAAATGTCCATTCTCCCAAAAGCAATTTACAGATTCAATGCAATACCAATCAAAATACCAAAGGCATTCTTCTCACATCTGGAAAAAATGATGCTGAAATTCATATGGAGACACAGGAGACCTTGAATAGCTAAAGCAATCTTGAACAGCAAACACAAAGCTGGAGGCATCACAATACCAGATTTCAGGACATACTACAGGGCAGTTGTTATCAAAAGAGCATGGTACTGGTACGGAAACAGATGGATAGACCAATGGAACAGAATAGAAACACCAGAAATCAATCCAAACATCTACAGCCAACTCATATTTGATCAAGTATCCAAAACTAATCCCTGGAGTAAGGACAGTCTATTCAATAAATGGTGCTGGGAAAACTGGATTTCCACATGCAGAATCATGAAGCAAGATCCCTACCTTTCACCTTACATGAAAATTCACTCAACATGGATTAAAGACTTAAATCTATGACCCAACACCATCAAATTATTAGAGAGCATTGGAGAAACCCTGCAGGATATAGGCACAGGTAAAGACTTCTTGGAAAAAACCCCGGAATCACAGGCAGTCAAAGCAAAATTAACTATTGGGATTGCATCAAACTGATAAGTTTCTGTACTGCAATAGAAACAGTCAGGAAAGTGAATAGGAAACCAACAGAATGGGAAAAAATATTTGCAAACTACGCAACAGATAAAGGGTTGATAACCAGAATCTACAAAGAAATCAAGAAACTCCACAACATCAAAACAAACAACCCACTTAAGAGATGGACCAAAGACCTCAACAGACATCTTTCCAAAGAGGAAATCCAAATGGCCAACAGACACATGAAAAAATGTTCAAGATCACTAGCAATCAGAGAAATGCAAATCAAAACCACAATGAGGTTTCACCTCACCCCGGTGAGAATGGCTCACACTCAGAAATCTACCAACAATAGATGCTGGAGAGGATGTGGGGAAAAAGGGACACTAACCCACTGTTGGTGGGAATGCAAACTGGTTAAGACACTATGGAAGTCAGTCTGGAGATTCCTCAGAAACCTGAACATAACCCTACCATACAACCCAGCGATCCCACTCCTTGGAATTTACCCAAAGGAAATTAAATTGGCAATCAAGCTGTCTGAATCTTAATGTTTATTGCAGCTCAATTCACAATAGCTAAGACCTGGAACCAACCCAAATGCCCATCAACAGTAGACTGGATAAAGAAACTATGGGACATGTACTCTATAGAATACTATACAGCAGTCAAAAACAATGAAATCTGGTCATTTGCAACAAGATGGAGGAATCTGGAAAACATCATGCTGAGTGAATTAAGCCAGTCCCAAAGAGACAAATATCATTTGTTTTCCCTGATTGGTGACAACTAACTGAACACCAAAGGGGAAATCTGTGGAAGTGAAATGGACACTATGAGAAACAGTGACTTGATCAGCTCTTGTGCTATCTGTTGATGTACAATGTAATACTTTATCCTTTTTAGTATTTGTTGTTGTTGTTGTTCTAGTACTAGTGGTTGAGCTCTGTAATTAACACACAATTATTCTTAGGTGTTTAAATCTTAACTGAAAAGTGATCCCGGTTAAATATAAGAATGAGAAAAACAGAGGGAGGAGATGTACAATTGGGGACATGCTCAATCGGACTTGCCCCAAATTATGGAGTTAGAAATGTGCCAGGGGATTCCAATACAATCCCATCAAGGTGGCATGCACCAATGCCATCTCACTAGTCCAAGTGATCAATTTCAGTTCACAATTGATCACACTGATAGATCTAAAAGTCAAAGGGATCACACAAACAAGACAAGTGTCTGCTAATACTAACTGATAAAACCAAAAAAGGGAGAGAAGTATCCTACATGGGAAGGGGGAGACACAGCAGACTGATAGAATGGCAGATGTCCTATATAGCACTCTGGCCTCAGAATCAGCCCTTAAGGCATTTGGATCTGGCTGAAGAGCCTATGAGAGTATTTTAGGCATGGAAAGCCAAGACACTCTGGAAAAAAAAAAAGAAGAAGAAGAAGAAGAAGAAGACCTAAATGGAGGATCTCAGCAAGTGTGATCCCAGTAAAAGAACAGGGCCTTCAAGGTAGGAGGTACCTTTCTCTGAAGGGAGTAGAGAATTTCCACTTTGACTATGACCCTGTCGGAATGAGATCGAAGTCGGCAAACCTTAAAGGCTTCCATAGCCTCGGCAGCTCATGACTAGAGCCTAGGGAGATTACTGACGCCATAAACAAGATTGTCAAATTGTTAAGTCAGCAACAGGAGTCACTGTGTACTTACGTCCCATGTGGGATCTGTCCTTAATGGGTTGTCCAATGTGAAGTAATGATATTGCTAGTACTAAAACAGTATTTTTATAGTTTGTGTTTATGTGTGGGTGCAAACTGATGAAATGTTTACTTAGTATATACTGAATCGATCTTCTGTATATAAAGATAATTGAAAATGAAAAAAAAAAAACCCTTGAAAATTAATCAATGTTTTTAAAAAAATATCATGCAGGATCTCTGTCATTAATGTGCTGTACACTGTTATTTAATGCTATAACTAGTACTCCAACAGTATTTTTTCACTTTGTGTTGCTATGTGAGGGCAAACTGTTGAAATCTTTATATATACTAAACTGATTTTCTGTATATAAAGAGAATTGAAAATGAATCTTGATGTGAATGGAAGGGGAGAGGGAGTGGGAAAGGGGAGGTTTGCGGGTGGGAGTGAAGTTATGGAAGTTATGGGGGGGAAGCCATTGTAATCCATAAGCTGTACTTTGGAAATTTATATTCATTAATTAAAAGATAAAAAAATCTTTAAACAAGAATAGTATGTTCCTCCAGGTGCTCCTGTTGAAAAATAAGACAAAATATTTGAACTATTTATTAAATTAACAGCCACCGGCTTCGTACTTAAAATATTGACTACAAAGTCACAGTGTCCTAATGACAGTAAATCTTTTCATTGTTCCCACCTTTTAACTTTTAGACCTGAAGGCATTGAAAAGGCACAGATTCTGAAACCAGAAACCACAGATATCATGAACAAGGTGTGAGGAACATAAAGAGATATTTATTTATTATCAGTATTCATCACTTTTTATTATTAAACCTAATGCCATTATTCTGCATTTGTTAAGTGAATTATTTACAATGAGAGAGAACACTAAACTCACGGAGCTCATCTCAATCCATTTTCTGCTGCTATAATAGAATACCACAGTCTGGGTAATTTATAAGGAAAATAAATTTGTCTCCCAATTCTGGAGGCTGGAGAGTCTAGTGTCACTTTGTGGAGCCCTGGTGAGGGCTTCTTGCTGATTCATAACATGGCAAATTGTAAAAAGACAAGTGAGCATGTGCAACGGAAAAAGCATGAAGGGAAGACTCGCTTTTCTGACAAGGCATTCCCATTACAGCAATGTTAATCCACTCATGAGTCTCTGCACTCATGGCCCAATCACTTCTTTTCAGGCTCACCTTCCAACATTGTTGCATTAAAGATTACATTTTCTAACACATGGGTCTGGGGATACATTCAAAGCACAGCAGGAATGAAAAACTCTTTTAGAGATAAAACAAGGAATAATTGAGATGTACCATCCCAAAGGATGATAGTGCAATTTTGTTTCTAAGCTTTATATTATTATTTCAGTGGATCCATAGCCTGGCATGTTATGCTGACACCTGAGAACATGAAATACTGGTGGAGTCCCATTTGGAAATATTAAAAACAGTGTGGTTCTCCATTTCTCTCTCTCTCTCTCTCTCTCTCTCTCTCTCTCTCTCTCACACTTTCCCTCTCTCTCTTTCTCCCTCTCTGGTTTTTCAATACATAGATACAACCTACTGAGAATATTGGCAATTATATGGAACAAAAGAGGAAAATATTGGGTTGATATAATTGGTACTATTTGAAAAATAAATAAAATTAAATTTAAATAAATACAGATCAAAGGATATTTCTCTATCATAAATGTTCAATTCAGTTTGAAAAATGTTTCTTCAATGCTTTTGGTATGCCAAACTCAGAATGACAGGTGATATAGTGAAACAGTCTTTATCCTCAAGGTGAGCATGGTTTGATGGTGGCAACAACAAAAAAAAATTCAATCTGCAGATGATTAGCACATAGAGAAGAATGTGATTAGGGCCCAAGGAGGGGTGCCTTCAGCGCTGAGGGGTTTGATGGAGAAGAGATTAGATCTTACTGTGAGAGTGGGTGGATATGATGATTGTGGTCAGAAAGGAAGTAGAATTTGATGTGGAAAATGAGTAAAAGTTTGGGAGAACTGGGAAGAGAAGTTCCTCGTAGAAAAGCTATTGTGCATCTCTGAGTCAGATTCACCTTGCTGGAGTCTATAGTATGTGTAAGCAGTCAGCACAGATGGGGCCAGAAAGTTAGGTTGTGGCGAAACATCAACTTCCACAGGACCTTGAATGTGCAGTTCCTACTTTACATGGCAGGCCATAGGCAACCACTGAAGATCTGAGTGTAAACAAGATGAACGTGGCATTGATTTGAAAGACTTGGAAGCTTTTACAACCCAAGTTAGAGGTAATAGGCCCTGAAGGTTGGTGGTGCTAACAGTGGAGATGAGGAGAGCCAAGGGCACGAGCTGTGTTACAGCTGACTGCTGTCAATCAGAGGCCTGGCTAGACTGAGCCAATCAACACTCTGTTTCTTCTGGATTTGGGTGTGTCTCATTTCTTCCTCCATTCCTAGCTGGCCCAAGAAAGGGAAATAGGAATATAGCACGTGCAAAGGTTGCCATCTAGTTGAGGGCAAATTTTCTGTCCATTCAAATGCAATGAAAGTAGCATTTAAAAATATTATTAATTTCTCTTTAATCCACAAAATTATGCAAAAAAGACAGCTCAAAGAAGCTTCAAAAGTGCATTATGCTGATTTCCCCAGGGCTGCTTAATCCGCCTTTTCCAAGCACATGCTCCTGAACAGCTCCCTCCGGGTACACAGGTACCTGCTTGTCCTAGTTTCCTTATTTTGCCAAGGGTGTTTGAGGGTAGGCATCCCACAAAGTTACCTACAATAGCCAGGAGAGATTGGAGCCAGAGGACAAATACAATAGCATGGCAATAGGGAGTTTGAAAGAAAAGCCACAGAACCAGGGATAAGTCCAAAGTCAGCCAATGAGGGGAATATTATTGATGAAACTGATCGAGATAAGCACGTCTAGGACTGAGATATCTGGAACATGAGCTTGCTGAATGGCAGGCTTTTAGTAATAATAATACCTAATCCTTGTTGAGTATACACCATGTAGTACAAAATTTCAGTTATTATAAAATGAAATGTTTTCTTTCTCCCTGATGGAGATATTGAATCTGAGGATGACCCAGGTCTGCTGCACTTCAGCTCTGCTTGCTTTTCAATATATGAACATAATCAGTTATTCTGCCAACTCCATGAGGTGGGATCTCTCATATTCCACTTCTTCTTTTTTTAACTTTTATTTAATGAATATAAATTTCCACTGTACAGCTTATGGATTACAATGGCTTCCCCCTCCCATAACTTCCCCCCCACCAGCAACCCTCCCCTCTCCCGCTCCCTCTCCCCTTCCATTTGCATCAAGATTCATTTTCAATTCTCTTTATATACAGAAGATCAATTTAGTATAAAGATTGCAACAGTTTGCACCCACATAGAAACACAAAGTGAAACATACTGTTGGAATACTACTTATAGCATTAAATCACAATGTACAGCACATTAAGGACAGAGATCCCACTTGAGGAGCAAGTGCACAGTGGCTCCTGTTGTTGACCCAACAAATTGACACTCTAGTTTATGGCGCCAGTAACCACCCTAGGCTGTCGTCATGAGTTGCCAAGGCTATGGAAGCCTTCCAAGTTTGCCGACTCTGATCATATTTAGACAAGGTCATAAAAGACAGGGTGAGGATAGTAACCAATGATCCTAAGAGTGGCATTAACCAGGTTTGAACAATTATACAAAATGTAGTGGGGAAGAGGACCATCAGTACACACAGGTTGGGAGTAGAGCCATTGGTGGTAGAGTAGAGGTTATGATTACAAAGGAATGAGGCCCAAGTGCACTAGACAGGGCCTAGAACAAAGGACAGAGTCATTATTAGAGGAGCTAAGAAAGGTGCTGTCTAAGCTACAATTAAGTTTTCTGATTGAGAGGCAAATAGAACCTGATAGAAGGGGCTTGATAATAATCTGGTGGGCTTTAGGCCTTGTAAATTCAGAGGCCCAGGCCTATCTATCTCTTCACATGGGGTATATCCTAAGGGAGGTGTGAACCACCTGAGGAAAGGCACCCTGATGACTTTCATTAATTAGCTGGCCTGGGAGGAGAGCTGGCCAGGTAAAGGCAGGGGCCATCTCTAACAAGAAATTTACAGTTCTGCCTTCAATATTGCTGACCCTACGTGGCCATCCCCTCAGCTGCAGTGGTCACTTTGGAAGTTGGGCTGAGTGAAGGGCTTTTCAGCTTAGAGCCAAAAAGATCTGTGGCTCTGACCTGGGCATCCTTCGACTCCAGGGCAGGTCCATTTCCAGTGATCCAACTCTTGGCAGAGCTGCCAGGGCTCTTCACAAGCTGACTTCTGCTGAAGCCCAGGCTTACCACATTGAAAGCTACTACAGTGGACTGGCCTGTTGGGTCTCCTTGAGGGCAGATCGCTGTACAGATCAGCCATTAATAGGCCTGCCACTCATTGCTTCTGATGCCGAGCTTTCTTTTCCTCCTGGTTTGTGTTAAAGCAGACCAGAGGATGCAAGTCAAGGGAGTGCCCGTGTCCCATCTCTAATCTTCGGTGGCCTGAACTACAAGTCTATAGTCACAGGCATGTTCTGTAGTAGTTTTTCTAAGGTAGACAATGCCCATGAGGAAAATTATATTCTCACTTTAAAACTTTCTTTCCCTTTGGTCTGAAAGGGAGGTTTTTTCTACTTACTGTATACTTCGCTGATGGCGAAGTGAATCTAGCTATGAGATTATTATTTAAGTTCTTATTTTGGCTATGCTATTACAGAAAAATGTTAGCCATCTCTTTTATAAGGTCTAAAGATTAAATTGTGCATCCTACAGATTCCTTTATAATAGAATTAGTTTCCTACCTTGAAGAGAATAGAGAAATGAAAGAACAAGTTGGGCTTAGAATAGAGAAATGAGGGAGCAAGTCCTAGATCGCTTGCTGACAATAGCAATATTACATGAATACTTAGCAAACCGTTTCAACCATTAGATAACAACTTAAGAAAACATTTACCAGAAGGTCCAATGCCTTCTATAAATTTTAAGAATCATGTATTTGGAAACACCTCTTAAATATCTAACATGGTGTAGTTTGTTTAACCAGTAAACTTAAGCACAGCCATCTAAAATGTTTTTAGTTTCTTTCTACCAACACGTTTAAAACATATGATACACAGATTCAGGTCACACAAATTAAAATGTATCTTTGATTGATTTTAGCAGCTTGAATTTATGGACAATCTTATCTATAAGCCATTTAAAATAAAACTCTTAATAAAATTTCCCCAGGTGGACATACAATATGTACACACATATAACATAGCATAATAGACCAATATAGCAATTTTAATAATAGCTTTTAAAATCTTTAACTCTTTTTGTAGATTGCCAATTGATTTGAATTGCTTTTTCTTTTTAGTAACCTCAGTTAACCATACTTTCTCTCAGTTGGTATTTTTAATACATTGTTGGCTTCATCTGTTTACAGAGCCATCCCAAAATACTGAATACAATAGAAGTGGCTGGAAAAAGTCCATAGGAACCTATAGGAGGACAGCTAAACACAGAACCAACAACGCTTTAGTTTTATGAGCAGCACATCATATATAACTATGGATGACAAAAGACTTTAAGTCGCCATGTTTAAAATTATGAACTCATCAACCAACAAGAGGCACTTGCTTACTTCACAGTATTTTTGAAAGCACCTGTAGGATTTTACAAGTATTTAACCCTTTAGTCCTCTGGGGCTTTCTCATTAAGATAACTATCATGTCTAGTAACACAAGATCATTAGACTTTTTAATTCTCAAACATTTGTATTAATAGCATTTTCCATTATAGAAACTTAAAATTTAGTACCACGTCACATCTTGACAGTCCTTCTAATATAATCCAAATAGCCTGATTAGTTGGTGTCTCTATAAGATGAGAGACATAGGTCCTTCGATTTTTTCAGTTGGGCCCAAACGGGAAAAACCAAAGTCCAGGATTTACTGGAAATTTTAGAGACCAGATTGTTTGAAACTTTGATGTTTTGAATGCCTGTCAAGAATGCCAAGAAGGCTCAAAATCCAAAATATCTGGTTGAAATAAGATTCCTTAAAATCATGACATAACATAGACCAAATTTGATCATTGTTACAAGGTGATTATTCAAATCTTTGAAAATAAGCACATATTTAAATAACCCATAGCTCTTAATAAAAATTCAGCTGTTTTTGAACAATTAGAATTTAACAGACATCAAGAGAACATAATAGATTACTTTAACACATTGATTTAACAGAGCATCAGAGTTTAATTCTATGTCAAAGAGAAATTGAGCTTCCTGTGATCTTTTGCTGTGAGGTTTCCTTCCTTTACCTTCTTTCATATTGGTGACCATGTTTCTGTGTTTCTGTGTGTAACACATCTTTAAGCATCTTTTGCAGGGCAGGATGAGTGGCAACAAATTCTTTCAGTTTCTGTTTGCTATGAAAAGTCTTAATTTCACCTTCATTCACAAATGAGAGCTTTGCCGGATATAGTATTCTGGGCTGGCAGTTTTTCTCTATTAGTAGTTGGGCTATGTCTCGCCATTCCCTTCTAGCTTGTAGGGTTTCTGATGAGAAGTCTGCTGTGAGTCTAATTGGAGATCCTCTGAGAGTAATCTGACGTTTCTCTCTTGCACATTTTAGGATCTTTTCTTTATGTTTCACTGTGGTGAGTTTGATTACAACATGTCGTGGTGAGGATCTCTTTTGGTCATGTTTATTAGGGGTTCTATAAGCTTCCTGTACTTAGATGCCTCTGTCCTTCTCCAAACCTGGGAAATTTTCTGCTGGTATCTCACTGAAAATGCCTTCTAATCCTTTCTCCCTCTCCAGGCCTTCAGGAACTCCTAGAACCCGAATGTTCGGATTTTCAATAGTATCCTGTAGATTACCGACAATATTTTTTAGATTTCTAATTTCTTCTTCTTTTCTTTGGTTTGCCTGTTTCCTTTCCTGTTTTCTGTCCTCTAAGTCTGATATTCTCTCTTCTGCTTCGCCCATTCTGTTTTTAAGGCTCTCTAATGTGTTTGTCATTTGATCTATTGAATTCTTCATTTCATTATGGTTTCTCGTCACTATCACAGTTTCTTTTTCTACTAGTTGTTTCATTTCATTTTGATTCCTCCTTAATATTTCATTTTCACGAGAGAGATTTTCTATCTTGTCCATTAAGGATTCCTGTAGTTCAAGAATTTGTTTTTGAGAACTTAATGTTCTTATCAATTTTTTGAGATCTGCTTCTTGCATTTCTTCTATCTCATCATCTTCATAATCGTAAATTGGGGTGTCTTTTTCATTTGGGGGCATCAGTGTCTTCCTTGTTCTTGTTAGCTTGGTTTTTGCGTTTGTTGTTTGGCATGTTGGAGATATTTGGTTTCTTCACTGTGGGGTTTTTTCTTGTTACACTATGGCTCTATATTAAGTGGACTGTCTGCTTTCAGTGGAGCCTTAGAGGCTTGAGATGAGTGTGGACTGAGAGCTGTGTTTGGTTTCTCAGGGTTGAGGGTGTGTCAAAGATGACACTCCCAGGTTAGGTGTGGTAAATCTCTCTTTCTTTTTTTGATTCAAAAGGGAAGTAATTCTGCACAGCTGAACGTAATTGGAGGTAGTTAGCAGGCAAATGATATACCCACAGGAGCCAGAGATCGGAAGCTCTTTCCCAAGGACCACACAGGGAATCTCTGCTGCCCTCAGTGTGGGCTCCAATTCTCCTGCAGTCTCCCACTGGGTTGCTAAATTAGATGCTATTCTCCTGTTATTTCACCCCTCCCCCCAGAGTCAGGTGTTTCTGCTAGGCTCAGGGCCGGTGCAGACCTGAGGTCGCCCTGCTTATGACGTATGTCCAAAATGGCGCCTGCTTTGTCTTGCTCGCCTTTGAGAGGTGAGCGGAGAGAGAGAAACTTGTGTCCGTATCGGTCACCTTTTTTTTATTTTTTTCCTCTCTCTCTTCTAAGCCTTCTCTTTCCGCTTGCCCGCTGGTGTCTTGGGCTATTGAGGTTTGGCTCACCTCGTGTACCAGCGCTGGTGTGTTGATTCTGCCGCTGGTGTCCCGAACTTGGGCTCCCACGCTCTCCACGCAGGTCCACTGTGAATCACTAGTTCCAGAAGAGTTTCCTCTGCTGTTTCATCCCCTACTCTTCCTTGACCCTGCAGTATCTCTACTTATATTAAACTGTCTCTCCCCCGGACTAATAGTGTGCTCCCTGCCTATTCCGCCATCTTGCCGCTCTCCTCATATTCCACTTCTAAAGTGAAGAATGTCAGGCAGAGGATGTAAAGTGACTTGCTCCAGGTCATATAGCCTGAAAGTGTAGAAGTTAGGATTCAGTTGGTAAAGGAAAATAGGAAAAGATAAAATCATGAAGATAAGTTTCTAGGAAAGTTAAAAATAGTAAAGCCAGTGTTTCAATATTACAATCATAAAAGTGTAGGGAAAATGTGCACTTGAATGTTATCTAAGACTTACTGGATTAGCATAAATGAATGACACTTAGATTAGGTACTTGAAACATTAACAATCAGTCTCCAAAACAATTTTTTTGCACAAACCATATGCACAAAAATGTTAAAATTGGAATAAGAAGTCTTTGGTGCAAATTTGTTAAGCCTTGTTACTTTGTAGGCCTTGTTGCTTTGGTTGAAATCATACATAATACATGCATAATAGAGATTTATTTTTGCTCTTCCCATTCCCACATGGCTAGATTTTGCATGTAGCTCTGTAATGGGAGCACATACAGTTGTCTCTGTGATAGATGGGCTCTCAACTATTAGGCATTTGTTTGGGAGCACATTCAAGATCTAGGGCACACCACACGTGGAGGCCTCGCACATCCCTCTGAGTCAGCTCTGTGAGGGCAAAGTGTTCATTACAGACACAGAGTTGGAAGAGAGTCTGCTGACAAAATGTGTCTGGGGAGCAACGTGCTGAGCTGGAGGGGGGCTCTGCTCCTCCAGGAACATAGAGTGATCCTGTTGCTTGGCCAGAAGTAATTGTCAAGTCGTCTTTTGGTCCTTTGAGGGAACATGTTGGATTCTCTCCCTGATAAGCCAGAAACTCTGATCTAGTTTCCAGAGGGCCAGGCATGTCAAGACACAATTCACTACCTTGTGGAGGGAATGGGGAGTCAAATCAGAGTGGAGTACAATGTCTTTCAACAGTGAGCACTGTGTAAGCATTTTGTTGAGTGTATGTTAGCTTGCTGTTGACTTTCCATAGAATATAGCTGTTGTAAACACAATTTTTTTTATGTAAGACAAGCTGCTTTATTTTCTTAAAACACACACTGGGTGGTGATTTTGTCCTTTTCGATGATGTGGATGATGACCCCCATGCCTGACACTGTGTCCTGGTCCACCACGTTCAGCGTGGTTTGGGAGATGGTTTCAAATGGGGTTCCGGGTCCATGTCGGGCTCCCGAGGGAGCCAGGTAGAGTCCACTCTGCAGAAGCACATGTGTCCTCTTCCTTAGCCTGTGAATAGATCCACAAGGCAGACTGTGTCAGTTCTTACGGTGAATTGTGACGTAACGTTTCCACGAACATCAAACTTGCATTATCTTTTCCTATGAACATTAAAACATTAAAAATGCATCCCCAAACTGTGACCATCTCCCACTGTTCCCATGGGGTGGTGCTGTGTTTTCCCCCCTGCAACCTTCTCTAAGTTTAATCCCGGTGTGGCAATTCTTGCTGCTGCTGTCATCCAGCTCACCAGGAATCAAGGGGCAACCTGGTTTACGGAAGGGGTGAAGGAAGTTACTGGTCAATGCTAATCCTCATCACACAAATGGAAGGTATTGCTGGTGCAGAGGTGAGGTTTATATGGATGAAGTGCACATGTTGAATAGGAAATTGTTCCAGCAATTTAGAATGAATAAGGCTCTTAAGATTCCAGATTTGTCACCACTCTCTCTCCCCCGTGTCCTTTGTTCTAGGCACCTTTTCAGTACAAGCTTAGCATCATGCTTATTACAAAGTGGTTATGTGGGTTGGAAATGATGAAGAAACTTTCAAAAATTTATGGAAAACCAGAATGAAAAGATAATGCAAGTTTCCCATAAACATTTGAAATAACCTCATATTTAATGGTCCACTTCACAATACTCTTGATTTAAGGACATGTCACTTAGAGTTGCCACTACATGAAATTTTTTCCATCTGTTCTTATACCTGGGTATGCAATTCATTTTTAAAAAAATAGATTTCATTATTTACTTGAAAGTCAGAGTTACAGAGAGAGACAGAGAGATGGATAGACAAAGAATTTTCATCTGCTGGTTCACTGCTCAAATGGCCACAATAGCTGGGGCTGGGTCAGACTGAGGCCAGGAGGCAGGGGCTTTACCTTGGTCTCCCACATGGGTGCAGGGGCCAAAGCACTTCCCTAGGTGCATTAGCAGGGAGCTGGATCAGAAGTGGAACAGCCAGGACTCAAACTGGTACCTACATGGGATGCTAGCACCACAGGTGGCAGCTTTACCTGCTATGCCACAGTGCTGGCCTCCTGCAATTAATTCTTATTTATTTGTTTGGAGAATGAATACTCATTTTTGAGTATAATAAGTTCTTTGCAGTTCTTCTAGTTCACCTATTTTTGAGTCTCCTCTGCTTATTAGCTTTTTATGTATAAGCATGAGCAGTAGAAATAGAAGAATATCAATTTTATATCATTAAAGTGTGGTAGATGTTGTAAAGAGAAAAAGAAAGGAAAAGTTTTTGGAGGGCAGGATAGTCGCCTGCTCATTAATTTTAATTATGTTGTTACCTATTAGAGCAAATAATTAAAAGCTGGTTGTTTGTAGGAACTTAACAAGAGACATAAAAAAACTTTAGTGAGTGGCTAACCACCAAAGTCTATCTTGATGTATATGCAAGCTAGTCACTTTAATACTAATACTACTACTAATAATAATGTATCTGAAGTTGTAGTTGTGACCACAAAAGTTTTAAGTTTATTTTTCATAAAAAGGTTAATTCTTTGAATAGCTAAAGGAATAAATCTTAAAGTAGAAAACCTATGACATCTCATTGGGCATGCAGGATAGCGGCTTCACTAAGATTGTGATGTGATAAAGATTCACTTCATTTTTTACCAAGCTTGAAAGGATTGACAAAGTACAGGAAGAAAATAGTTAAGCATAAATGCTTAATCTGACATGCTAATATCAGGTGAAAGACACAAATTACTTATCACCATTTAGGAACAGAGGAAAACATATTCAAGTTATATGATCTTGAAATGACAAGATTATATTCATAGTTACAGGACACAATAGCAATAAGCAAAGAGCTATTGGTTGGTTAATGGTTTGTTTAGATGTATTTTTTGTTTTGATTTAGAAAACATTTGTTGAACATCTACTGTGCTAAGGCACTACAGTATAGAAATTCTTCATTCAATAACTTATTTGATTCTTGTAATAATCTTGCAATTACTGACAAAAGGGAACTTTTATTTTTGTAAACATTCATTACCAATAGTAGATGTAGTGAGGTGTAGATCAAATGATAGGATGTTGATGATAAAGTATAGATATAGATCTGAGAAAGAAAATTAACATTTAGGATTGCGTCAAATTGAGAAGTTCTTCTACTTCAAAAGAAAGTCAGGAAAGTGAAGGGGCAACTGACAGAATGGGAAAAAATATTTGCAAACTATACTACAGATAAAGGGTTGATAACCAGAATCTACAAGGAAATCAAGAAAATCCACAACAACAAAACAAACAACCCACTTAAGAGATGGGCCAAGGACCTCAATAGAGATTTTCCAAAAGAGGAAATCCAAGTGGCCAACAGACACATGAAAAAATGTTCAAGATCACTAGCAATCAGAGAAATGCAAATCAAAACCACAATGAGGTTTCACCTCACCCCGGTTAGAATGGTTCACACTCAGAAATCTACCAACAATAGATGCTGGAGAGGATGTGGGGAAAAAGGGACACTAACCCACTGTTGGTGGGAATGCAAACTGGTTAAGCCACTATGGAAGTCAGTCTGGAGATTCCTCAGAAACCTGAACATAACCCTACCATACAACCCAGCGATCCCACTCCTTGGAATTTACCCAAAGGAAATTAAATTGGCAAATAAAAAAGCCATCTGCACATTAATGTTTATTGCAGCTGAATTCACAATAGCTAAGACCTGGAACCAACCCAAATGCCCAACAACAGTAGACTGGATAAAGAAATTATGGGACATGTACTCCATAAAATACTATACAGCAGTAAGAAACAATGAAACCCGGTCATTTGCAACAAGATGGAGGAATCTGGAAAACATCATGCTGAGTGAATTAAGCCAGTCCCAAAGAGACAAATATCAATTGTTTTCCCTGATCGGTGACAACTGAGCACCAAAGGGGAAACCTGTGGAAGTGAAATGGACACTATAAGAAACAATGACCTGATCAGCTCTTGTGCTGACTGTTGATGTACAATGTAATACTTTATCCTTTTTAGTATTTGTTGTTGTTGTTGTTCTAGTACTAGTGGTTGAACTCAGTAATTAACACACAATTATTCTAAGGTGTTTAAATTTTAACTGAAAAGTGATCCCGGTTAAATATAAGAATGAGAAAAAGAGAGGGAGGAGATGTACAATTTGGGACATGCTCAATCGGACTTGCCTCAAATGGGGGAGTTCGAAATGTGCCAGGGGATTCCAATACAATCCCATCAAGGTGGCATGTACCAATGCCATCTCATTAGTCCAAGTGATCAATTTCAGTACACAATTGATGACTCTGATAGGTCTAAGAGTAAAAGGGATCACACAAACAAGACAAGTGTCTGCTAATACTAACTGAGAGAATCAAAAAGGGAGAGAATGATCCAACATGGGAAGCGGGATGCACAGCAGACTGATAGAATGGCAGATGTCCTAAACAGCACTCTGGCTTCAGAATCAGCCCTTAAGGCATTCGGATCTGGCTGAAGAGCCCATGAGAGTATTGTAGGCATGGAAAGCCAAGACACCATGGAAAAGAAAAAAAAAAAAAAGAAGAAGACCTAAATGAAAGATCTCTGCGAGTGAGACCCCAGTGGAAAGAACAGGGCCATCAAAGAAGGAGGTACCTTTCTCCGAATGGAGGAGAGAACTTCCACTTTGACCATGACCCTATCGGAATAAGATCAAAGTTGGCGAACTTTAAAGGATTCCATAGCCTTGGCAACTCATGACTAGAGCCTAGGGAGATTACTGGCGCCATAAACAAGATTGTCAAATTGTTAAGTCAGCAACAGGAGTCTACTGTGTACTTACATCTCATGTGGGATCTGTCCTTAATGTGTTGTCTAATGTGAAGTGATGCTAAAACTAGTACTGAAACAGTATTTTTTACACTTTGTGTTTCTGTGTGGGTGCAAACTGATGAAATCTTTACTAAGTATATACAGAATCTATCTTCTGTATATAAAGATAATTGGAAATGGAAAAAAACCTGGTGTTAAATTGGAAATGGCATAGAAAATTAATTAATTTTTAAAAAACCTCATGTAGGATCTCTGTCTTTAATGTGCTGTACACTGTTATTTAATGCTATAACTAGTACTCCAACAGTATTTTTTCACTTTGTGTTGCTATGTGGGGGCAAACTGTTGAAATCTTTACTTAATATATACTAAACTGATCTTCTGTATATAAAGAGAATTGAAAATGAATCTTGATGTGAATGGAAGGGGAGAGGGAGTGGGAAAGGGGAGGACTGCGGGTGGGAGGGAAGTTATGGGAGGGGGAAGCCACTGTAATCCATAAGCTGTACTTTGGAAATTTATATTCATAAAAGTTTAATAAAAAAACAAGTGAGGTGGAAAAAACACGAACAGTGAATGCAAGTCCATGTCACATGGAGAATTTTGCGTGTAGGGGCAGGTGGTATGGTGCAGCAGGATGACTTGCTGGTTTTCACACCCATATCCTCTAGCAGAGTGCTTGGGATTGAGTCCAACCTCTGCTTCTGACTCAGCTTTCTGCTAATGTGCATCCTGGAAAGTAGCAATTAATGGCTGAAGTATTTGGGTCCCTGCCGTCCACACTGGAGGTCTGGATGGAGTTCCTGGCTTCTGGCTTCCTGATTCAGTCTGGCTTAAACTTGACTGTTGTGAGCATTTGGGGAGTGACATAGCAGATAAGAGATGTCTCTGTCCCTTTCTGTCTCTTTCTATCATTCTTCCTTTCAAATCAACAAAAATAAATAAATTACACCTAAAAATAACTTTGTACATAAAAGGCAAGTAAGCAAAGTATCAGGACTGGCAAATTATCCATTGTGTATTCCTAGTAACCTAAATTTGAGAATGGAAAAGTGGTGAAATCTCTTCTATTTGTGTCTCTATAAAGGCAGATTAAGTGAGAGTGTGGGGATAACAACATATTACATATCAAGTATTGCTTACATTCTATCAGTGTTACTGTGATTCAGATATTAGTTTGGGTGGCCCTAGAGGTCCATATGTGGAAGGCATGTCTCAAGGTTGGGACTTGGTGGAACTTTTAAGAGTTGTGGTCTAGTGGGAGGTCTGCAGGTCAGTGAGTGTGTGCCTTTGGAAGATGATCCAAGTACTGCATCCTTTTCTCCCTATATCAGGATCTGGATGGAATTCCATGTTTCTAGCTTTGGCCTAGCCATTGTGGCCACGGGGGAGTGAACCAGCGGATGACAGATCTCTCTGTGTTTGCCTCTCTCTTTCTCTGTCTCTAACTCTGCCTTTCAAATAGATAAATAGTTTTTAAAACGAAAAGGTTGTTCTTACAGGAGTACTGTTCTAAAAGCCTGAGTTTGGGCATAGCCTTTCTTTGCTTTCTGGCTCACCATGTGATTCCTCCTCTGCATTCAGTCAGCCATTGCCATCTGCTGAGATCAGAGAGACCAAACCATAGGAACTGTCTGAGTGTGGACTTGAACCTCTAGATCTGAGAGCCAAAATAAACCCCTTTACATTGTAACATTACCTTGTCCAGGTATTTCATTATAGGGATAAAAATGACTAGTACATGTTATCTGATTTGTATAGGTCTGCCAAGGAAAGAAGTTCACACTTTTCCTGCTTTTTACTAATTTTGTTGGACTTGAGATATAATCTAGTTCAAAGTATTGAAGTCAAGAATCATGTAAAGAAATACATAGGAATAAAGGTAGATTTATCTGATTAGCATTAAGCCACACAGTTCCATATCTGAAGGAAGCAGAAGCAATGATGGGAAAACAAGGTCAATAAAACATAAAGCTGAGGCAATTTGCTAATACACATCTGGAATTCCCAAGGCCAGAGTCAGGAGAGAGGATACATCACATATATCAATTCAATGAACACTTCTTATCAATGCTAATTACCTGCCAAGAATTTTGCCAGATTTCAAGTTCTATAAATATGAAGGATAAATGTTCTTGACCTTTATATGGTCTAGTGGAATACTGTAGATTAATTTTTAAAATGAGTATAATGCAAATGACCTATTATATAGTGAATGTATATGGAAATGCATAAGAACTCTAACCATGAAAGAATAAGTGATATGAGACTCATCCCCTTCTATGATCCATTATAATGTTGGGCATTACATAGGGAATAACTGTTTTCAGATATTTGATAACAGGCAGCTCATTCTCCTGATGCATCAGGAAGAAAAGCTAATGATGCAGATCCTATGGTTGCCTCAGATTTCTGCCTGAAAGTACTTTATGGACCATGGTGGGAGAACACAAGTAGAGCATAGCAATTATACTGAGCTGAGAAGATGGAGGAAGAGAAAACTGACATGTGCAGGCAAGAGTACTGGATAGAGGGGAGCTACTCAGAGAGCTACAGAATGCAAATGGTGTCCCGATGAACTTGGGATGACCCCCGCTCTTCATATGCCTAGGATTAATTTGTACAAGGCTGAGCCAGATATAACTACCATGGGGCTGTAGCTGAATAAATCCCAGGCCTGAAACAGCACTGGGAGATAATGGACATGTTGGACAGCAAGACCTTCTTGAGTACCCAAAGCGTTCAGTTGAGACTATAGAAAATCAGGTTTGGTAGAGGTTCTGGAAGGTCAGACCTAAGTAGCAGATCTCAAGTAGCCACATAGCAAAGGCTACTCCAGGCCAACTGTATTGAAGCACAAAAATAAGTGTCTAAAGGATCAAGCTGATATCCAATTGAATGCCTAACCAGAGAAACCTAGGACTCTTTAAAGGAGACAGCAAAGTATAACAATGCAACATTTGCAATATCATTATTATCTTACTAAAAATTAATAGACATGCAAAGAAGCAGAAAAGATGTGACCCATATTTAGGGGGAAGACACATCAACAGAAATAGACTTGGAAATAGATGTAATTAAAAAATAAGGAATTTAAAGTTCAAATATAAAAAACATTTTCAAAGGATAACACTAAGCCAAAAACTCAACAAAGCTATGATGATCTGCAGTGTCATCAACCAGTCTAAAATTGTTGTAGTTCCATAGTTGTGAGAACACAAAATTAATTGAAAAAATTGTTTATATTTTTCTAAACTTGATAAAGTTCTTGTAAGCATAGCTCCAATAAGCTTAACAAAGTTTAAAAAGGATAAATAGATACACATACAAATATACACTCCAAGAAATATCATAATTAAATTACTTTATAACTATAAAAAGCTAAACTTTAAATGAAAGAGAAAAATACATTGCACAGATGAGAACAAAGTTAAAAGCAGCACTGATTTCTCAAATGAAATGATGCAAGACAGATTTAGTCAACACCCCCTTGAACAGGAAATGCAAAAATCCTTAACAAAATACCAACAAATTGAGTTGAGCAAATATATAAAAAGGATAATGCATCCTAACAAAATAGGGTTTTCTTGGACTGCATTGTTGGTTTAATGTTTGGAAATACATTGATGTAATTATTTGTAATCAGACAAAATACTTGAATAAGCACTTTATACAAGACAATATGTGAACTGCCAAGAATGATAAGAAGAAATGGCTGGCATCATTAGTTATCAGGGAAATACAAATGAGAGCTACAATAAAATACCACTTTCTATCATTTAGGGTGGTGACAAATAGTAATACTCTCAACAATAGAAGTCACTGATGGTGTGGAATACTGGAAATCACACTTGCTGGTGGGAAAACAGAGAGTAACTTGGTGGTATCTTATATACCTGCCATATTAACTAGAAATTCCACACAAAGAGAAATGAAAATATATGTCCATATGTATGGAAACACTCATGATAGACAAAAGATGGAAACAGCCCAATGGCCACATACAGATGAAGCTACACACAAAGTGTGGGACGTCCACACAATGGAATACTACTCAATAAAAAGGAATGAGCTAATGATGGATTTAACAATATGGATCAATCTGAAAAACATTAAACAAAAGAAGCCATAAAAATTAAAAATATACTGTGGGATTTGATTTATACAAACTTACATGAAGAGCCTTCCAAAAGTTCATGGAAAATTTATTTGATCTTCTGATTCCATTTTCCCAAGACATTTTGAATCTTCCCCATGGGTCAGGAAAAACCGAACTCTAGAGACAGAAAGCGAAAAAGCAATTGCTTTAGGTGGGAGGAGAGTAAGCTTGACTGGACAAGGACACCCGGGGTCCTGTCAGAGGTGATGAATGTGTTCTGTGCTTTGCATGTGGTAGTGGTTACAATGGTATATGTATTTGTCAAAATGTATCAAACTTTACACATAAAATGGGTATATTCCTATTGAATGTAAATTATATCTCAACAGGCTTGGTTTAAAAAAAGCAGTGATCTATAGGGGAAATCATAAATTCATCATGGAATCATAAATTAGTTCAACATTTTTAAGAATGGAATACATTATCTTGAATGCCTCAATTATTTTTATGGAGTCCCATAAACATACAGTAAGAAAAATAATGAGATCTGTCTGGACAGTTGTTGAAGATATGTGAAATATAAAAGTTGTAAACAGTGTATTATAATAACAGTAGACTGAAATGTATTAAGCAGCTATAATGTCATACATGTTAAGTGCTTTGAAATAATATTATTTCATTAATTATAAGAAATCTATTTTTTTTTTGACAAGCAGAGTGGACAGTGAGAGAGAGAGACAGAGAGAAAGGTCCTTCTTTGCCATTCACCCTCCAATGGCCGCCGCGACTGGCGCACTGCGCTGGTCCGAAGCCAGGAGCCAGGTGTTTCTCCTGGTCTCCCATGCGGATACAGGGCCCAAGGACTTGGGCCATCCTCCACTGCACTCCTGGGCCATAGCAGAGAGCTGGCCTGGAAGAGGGGCAACCGGGATAGAATCCAGGGCCCCAGAGGTTATTTTTTGAGTTTATTTTCCAAATTTCTGAGAGCACATAAAGTCTGCTACTGTTTTCTGTGGGCTGAACTGTTGCAAATCTGCATCTCTGCAGTTTGTATGTTGAAGTTATAACTTCCAAAGTGATTATAATTGTAGGTGGGATCCGGAAGGAGATAACTGAGGTCGTAAGGGTGGGACCAGGATCTCATAGGTGTACTGTTCTTAAATGAAGAGACATCAGAGCTTCCCTCCCTTCTCTCTCTCGCTCTTGCTGTTGCTCTCTCATTTCCTCTGACCCCAACTCCCTTCCCTTTGAGGACACAGTAAGAAGGCAGCCATCTGCAATTCAGGAAGAGAGCCTTAGGCACAAACTGGGAATTAAGTCAGTTAGCACTTTGATCTCTGACTCCCAGAGTCCAGAACTGTGAAAGTTTTGTGGTGTTTAAGCCACCCAGTTTATAGTATTTTCTTATGACCAGAGCAGATTAAGATACCACTACATCAGTCTCACATAGAACTTACAGTTTCTTCTTTCTCTGCTTGGTTTTCTTTTCTTTTTTTAATTTATTTGACAGGTATAGTTATAGACAGAGAGAGAGGAGACAGAGAGAAAGGTCTACCTTCCGTTGGTTCACTACCCAAATGGCTGCTATGGCTGGCGCTGGGCCAATCCGAAGCCAGGAGCCAGGTGCTTCTTCCAGGTCTCCCATGTGGGTGCAGGGGCCCAAACATATGGGCCATGCTCCACTGCCTTCCCAGGCCACAGCAGCGAGCTGGACTGGAAGATGAGCAGCTGGGACTAGAACCTGGTGCCCATATGGGATGTCTGCACTGCAGGAGGAGGATTAGTCAAGTGAGCCATGGCGCTGGCCCCCTCTCTGCTTGGTTTTCAATGGTGATATGTTAATTATAAACATTTGTGGGTTAACAGTGATGTTTTAATGCTTGTATGCATTTGTAAGTTAGAATCATCTTGCATTTACCATTCTGTTCCTGGAAACTTTTGAATCTTTAACATCTGATAGGCACTGTGGAAAACTGTTAACCTAAATTTACTTCCCTACATTTACTACTTACAGTAACTGGAAAATGGGGATTTTTTTTTTCATTCATGTCAGTTCTGTTTCAGGAAACTGAGGATGAGGGTGATTCAGTAAATATTGAAAGGGAAACCAAGAAGCAGAATGAAGTCCACTGCATCCAAACTCTATACTTTCAGCTGCCATGCAACTGAATCACAACTACAAATCCAAATCTTGGCACCAGCCTTTCATTGTGTGCCACGTACTTGCAGCTGCTGATGCAGTTTCTCTTCTGTTGTGCTTGGAGTTGATCGTTTGGTGCAGGCTGTGGGGTCTGCTTAGAGGGATGCTGAAGATAGGGGTCATTGCTGTGATTGTCCGTTGGCCAAGCTCCCTAGGTATAAGCGCCTGCCCATGCAACCCCTGACAGTCTTGTGACAGAGTGGCTAGCAGTGTGGGACAGCCATTTGCTGTGGAGTGCATGTCAGTTCCATAAATACTATCACCTGTGCAAAGCCTTGGTGAGCTATTAACCAAACTGTTGTATCTTTAAGGGCAGCCCATGGAGCACACAGGGACCCGTATAGCTCAATCTTGACTTACAGAACAAGCACTCTTTGGGTAGAATCCAAGTTAGCCTGGCTCAAAATGAATCACAGGACCACCAATCTGGGAGGAAAAGGGCTTTGCAGTGTAGAGACTTTTCAGTGTAGAGGCTGTGAAGTCTGTGGCCTGTGACCTTCCAACAATTGCATGTACACTTCTGAATGAATGTACCTACATGTATTTTCATTTATTTCTTCTTAAAGCTGTCTGAGAAAGTCGAGTCCTCTTTTATAAGAGTCGTGGGCTTCTACTTATCATAGCTGAGTGCAGCTTCTGTCTGCCTAGCTGTCACTGGCGGGTAGCAGCTGCAAGTCCTGATCACAGACAGTTAAAGGGATGCAAACTTACTTTCTGTTGGGATCAGAAAAGGCTGATATTTTAAGGCTAAAAACAGTGACAAACACAGGCCTGCAGGGTTCCTGCCCCCTGGTGGTTCACATTCTCTCGTGTCATAGACCAAATGTGGCAACATGCGGACTCAGCCTTTACTGTGTGTTTAAAGTACGTCATACCATGTTGTACATACTAACATATTACACACACACACACACACATACGCAGATGCACTTAGGAAATGATGAGGTTATGGCATCTTCTTCACCTCTTCTACAGGTTTCAAATTGGCCCAATAATTTTCTGGGTATTCTACCCTGCCCGGCGAATCTGATGACACGGTGAATATTGGCAAAGGGCAAGGATATGAACTAACCAAGGTGGAGTCACTTTGCAAGGGTGGGATGGAGCCCGGCGGCCTCCGCCATTGACGTTTTTCACTTGCTAGGCAGGGTCCGCCCCCACTCAGAGCTGAGCGTTTCCTGAGCCCTGCTGTGTCTGTGGGAGCAAGCTCTGTACACCGCCTGTAGTAGCTGTTTCTCATCTGGACAATCTGTAGCTTGAGCAATGTGTCCTGATGGTGTCTGAGAAGGCCAATCAAGTGCTGGCCGGGGGCTAAGTGGGAGGAAGCTGCAATGTACAAGGTGAGTCTTCGGAGACTCTGAAAAACCCATTAACGCAGAAGTTATTAATGTCTTTTTTTATGCAGTTACAGTGCAGAGGCAGACCCCAAAGAAACCAATCCACATTATGAAACGTTTCACTGAAATCCATTTTTAAAAATAGGAGAATGCTAAAAATGGAGTATTGAGGTGGGAGCTGAGGACGTGCCCAGCCTCCTCGGCCAGTCGTAGATTTTCTAAAGGGTAAAAGGAAATTCTCCTTTGAGCCTTCACTCTGAGGCAGAGAAATAGAACGAAGTCTCTCCCTGTAAATTTTCATTACCTTTTTTATTCTGTTTTGCTCAGATTTTATTTTCTTCTGTTCTCTCTTATGTCTTTTTTTTTTTTTTTTGACAGGCAGAGTTAGAGAGAGATACAGAGAGAAAGGTCTTCTTTCCATAGGTTCACCCCCCAAATGGTCGCTACGGCCGGCGCTGCGCTGATCCGAAACTAGGAGCCAGGTGCTTCCTCCTGGTCTCCCATGAGGGTGCAGGGCCCAAGGACCTGGGCCATCCTCCACTGCACTCCCGGGCCACAGCAGAGAGCTGGACTGGAAGAGGGGCAACCGGGACAGAATCTGGCGCCCCGACTGGGACTAGAACCCAGGGTGCCAGCGCCGAAGGCGGAGGATTAGCCTAGTGAGCCGCAGCGCCAGCCTCTCTTATGTCTTAATATTTCTTATTCTTAATATCTGTGGGACTCTGTTAACTTGAACTTAACTTTAAAACTACCGAATTATAAACACTTCATTAGGTGGAGATGTGACAAGTAGTCAGGTGGGTTTCTCTGAGAGTGATGGAATTACTGGCCCCATACATATGATGCCTCTTACCTATTAGCAAAAGGGAGTGGACTTTGATAATCTTTTCCTCTAAAGGATGACCACTGTGTATTTAATTTTCGTTAGGCTAAGAGCTCTTTGTAAACAGAAGCTGGGGCTGGTTCATTTTTATATCCCTTCCTCATAGCACAGACCTGATACCCAGGAGTGATCAATAAGTGCTTGTCAGGTGAATAAATTCTACATCCATTAACACTATAGTTCAACCATTACACAGAGGCTGACTTCCCTTTGTTAAAACTTCTGCAAGATACTGGGTCTATAGAGACTAACATGACATGGTCCTCTCCTTCAATGTCCCCAGCGTCTGTCTGAAGGGGTCACAAGGAAGGGGGAGCCCTTTCTTCTGCTGATGGGGTCAGGGAGAAGGAGTAACTCATGGCAGGTGTTCAGATGGACTGGGCCTGAAGGCTGTACAGAGACAAGGCAGCAGGAGCTCTGGCAGGGGGCATGAAGCTGCCTTGCCAACATTGCTTGTGATCATGGCAAGGAAGCTGCTGAGGACTAACGCTGTGACTGTGGGTGCGTGTGTGTCTCAGAGAAGGGTGTGAGGATCCTCTGACCATGAACCTGACACCCCAGCAGGTACTGAGCACCATGTGAGTAGGTTTCTAACGTTCTCTGGGCCCTTTCTCTAATGGTTCATCAGCCCCTCGACATGCACCCTGGCTGGGTGTACCTTTTGCTGTGGGAGGAGATCAGACCAGAATTTAGTGCAGAGACTTTGATAAACCATTAACAGTGTTCACTTATTCAAAGGGGCCATGGGAATCACCCATCCGTTTGAACACTGCAGTAATTCCTTCTTTGACCTTCATTTGAAAACCATTGCTGTGTATTCGGTATCTTTTCCCTTTACCTAGCTGGTTACCTTGCTTCACACTCCAGTTTGGTTTTGCCCTCTTGCCTTTGTTTCTACCTTTCTTTCTCTTTAACTTTTTTCCCCAGATACAGAAAAAAAAAAAAAAGAAATTTCCCTTTGGTTACAACTGAATTTAAAACACAGTTATGAGAGAGATTATTTTTAATAGTTTGAGCTGTGCTGCAGAATTTAAAGAAGATATTTCTGACTCATTTGAATTTTATACTTTATTAAGATGGGTTTTAACCTTTTGTTGTGAATCTGATAAAAGCTGCTCCCACGCCTGCTCAGTCTCTGTGCGGTTTCATCTAATGACAGGAAAGCATCTCTGTAAATACACCCAGGGAACACAGGTGAGGAGCCTTTTGCACAGCCAGGAGTCAAAGGCGGGCCAGGGAGTGGGAGACTGCCCATGCACGTGTTGAGTTTGTTGGAGGCATGCCTGCTTTCCTTCGTTCTCTTCTGCTTTTTCTAACTCTCCTCCTCCACCTCCAAGCCTCACACAGTGGTGGTGATGGTGGGGGAATAAGTTGCAGCTTTGTCAGCTGTTCAGTTGGAAACAGCCACACACGGGTGCAACCCTGTATGCTCCCCAGGGAAGGGCTGAAGCCCCTGCCGCAAGCCACTCAGCTGGGAAAGGAATCCCGCAGATTCAGGCTGCAGGGAAGATGCAAACCTGATGCTGGGCTTCCAGAGAGAAAAGGAGTAGTCTTAAAACACGAGCAAGAGTACAGCTGTGGGTACGGCTTCCCACTGAACCCTTTTCGTTTTATGACATATCCTAAGCCTCCTGCTTTACATCTTACAGGCTGTTGAGCTGGAGATCGTGGGTTCTACCTCCTGCCCCGACAAGCTGAGGCGGCTGAGGTGGACATGTGTTTGCTGGCTTTGGCAGCCAGTAGTGAGCGTGTCACATAGATGGGATTCAGCTCCTGGGAATTTAGATGGGGAGGTGAGCTAGGGGCCAGGGCCTGACGAAATGTGCCAGCGTGGGTGCCACTGTGTGTGTGCGTGGCTCACTCATTAGCCCAGCTCTCCCTGCCTGCGCTAAGGACTCACGGAGCTTTTTTGCTTCTCCATTTTTAAACCTTCAAGTAAAAATTGACAAGTGAAGACACTAAAATAGCACCAACCTTACTCAAACATCTGGTTCATCCGGAGGACTTTTTGGAAATAAAAATAACTTTCTTAAGAGGTAAAGAGTTTCGTTTTGAAACTCCAACATGGCAGCTATCAGTAACACTTGCGTTGCTCCTCCTCATGTTCGAGCTAAAGCCAACAGGAAAGCAAGCCATTGCTCTTCAAAGAACATCCTGGCTCTACTCCTTCTCATGAGGCATACTACAAGGACTGCACAGTGTTTCAGAAAAGAAACTTTTCCCCCTTTGTTAACCTAGGAAATGATAGGGTTTGTTCCTATTCTCTAAGTTCTCTTTTTTTGTTTTATTTTTTAAATGAATTAAGGGTTGTCCCATGCAGACTTGTAGCAAATGATCCTCATAGGCCTACATGCAGCCTTGTTTGGGGTTATGGAGGCCCCTCCCTCGGGTACTGTGGCTAGACTGTGGGCCATGGAAGAAATTAAGGCTACTCTGATGCTCCCTGCTATGCCACCTGCAAGTTCGGAATGAGAGATCATCAGTTTGATTGGTCACAGGTTCTCTTCTCGGTAAATTGCCTTCATTCGCGAATCTTCACTACTCTTGGTATAAGCATCAGCACACCAGCCATTTGATAGGAACTACTGTTGAATGGGAAATAACGTCTCCCGCTCCCGCTCTGCTCTGTCTCTCAGGATGGCGTTGGGAGGTCTCCTGCTTTTAGCCCAGGTAGGCATGAGCATTAATTTCCTATGCTGCTGTAAGAACTGGTGCCGGAATCCAGATTTAGAGAGGGTGGCACTTTTTTTTTTTTTTTTTTTTTTTTTTTTTTTTAGGAAGAATTATAGCAAGAAGGCCAAAGGGAACATAGAAGAACACTGCAACAGTGACAGAGGTCAGCAAAAAAGGGCCTTTCTCTCTCTGTGTGTCATAAGATTTATTTTTTATTTATTTGAAAGGCAGAGTTACAGAGAGAGGCAGAGAGAGAATCTTGCATCCACTGGTTCACTACCCAAATGGCCACAACTGCCAGGGCTGGGCCAGGCAAAAACCAGGAGATAGGAGCTTCTGTCAGGATCTCACATGGGAGCAGGGGCCCAAGCACTGCTTTCCCAGGCACATTAGCAGGGAGCTGGATCAGAAGTGGAGCAACTGGGTCTTGAACTGGCGCCCATATGGGATGCCAGCATTGCAGGTGGAGGCTTAACCCACTACGCCACGAATGCCGGCCCCAAGGGCTTTCCTCTTTTAAGAGACTATAAGCAACCTAAAGAGAACCAGGCATATGAAAGGGGTGAGGAGGAGGATGGCATGACAGAACAGATTAGGGAACCTTTTTATCCCCAGATTATCTTCTTCTAAGATCATTATTGAGGCGTGGTGTGCTGCCCTCTGGTTGAGGGTGTTAATATTTCAGGTGCTTAGGGATGGAGAGAAGCTCAGCTGAAGTTTGCTTCACATGCATTTTTTTATTTTTTTAAAAATTTTAAAGTGTAAGTTATACAAGTTTCATGTTTTGCATATATATAGCTTTAGGAACACAGTGATACTTCCCACTCTATCCTCCCTCCCACCCACATTCCAACCCTTCTTCCTCCTCCCTCTCCCATTTGCACTCTTAATTTTTACAAAGATCTACTTTCAGTTTACTTAGTGATGGTAAAGTTCACATGCATTTTGTTCCATTTGACAATACACAAAACATCTCAGCTAATCATTTACAAGGTGGAGGTGGGAACTTGAAAGCCAGTGCCCGGCCTTGCCACAGGCAGGCTGGAATGTGGCCCCGTGTTTTCATCTAAGTCATAAGAGGAAGAGTTAATTCCCAGCAGTGAGTCATTTCCCAGCATGCAGAATCATGAAAGTATTTTTCTTTTCTCTAGGGTTTCCAAGTCTCAGGTAAAGTTCGATGTTGGCAGTAGCTTGAAACCTCACAGACTCAGCAGCTAACAGTCCTGGAAGTCAGAAATGGGTGCTCCTGGGGCCGGCGCCGCGGCTCAATAGGCTAATCCTCCGCCTTGCGGCACCGGCACATCGGGTTCTAGTCCCGGTTGGGGCGCCGGATTCTATCCCGGTTGCCCCTCTTCCAGGCCAGCTCTCTGCTATGGCCCAGGAGTGCAGTGGAGGATGGCCCAAGTGCTTGGGCCCTGCATCCCATGGGAGACCAGGAGAAGCTCCTGGCTTCGGTTCAGTGCGGTGCGCCGGCCGCAGCGGCCATTGGGGGTTGAACCAACGGAAAAGGAAGACCTTTCTCTCTCTCTCTCTCACTGTCCACTCTGCCTGTCAAAAAAAAAAAAAAAAAAAAGAAAAAAAAAGAAATGGGTTCTCCTGGGTTAGGATCCAGGAGGTGGCAGGTGGTAGGACTGTGCTCTTCGCTGCTGTAGGGGACAATCTGCTTATTTATGTTCTCTAACGTGGAGAGACTGTTGCACTCCTTGGCCTGTGGCTCCTTCTCATCTTCAAAGCCCTGATGGCCAACCGAGTGTTCCTCTCAGGGATTACCCTCCCACTGACTTTTCTGCCTTGGCTTTCCACCCTTAACGGCCCTTGTGATTATATTAAGGCCACCTGGATTATCCTCGCTACAGCTGAGTAGCAACCTTATCTAATTCCCTTTCACCACCTAAGGTAACACATAGGCTCTGGGAATTAGAACTTGGATGTCTAATGGCTATTATCCTGCTTACTATTGAAGATATTCTGAATAATTCAAGCAAAATAGAAAGAACTTTCATGACAAACATTGCTTTTTGAGTACATAGATTTTTTTTCTCTTAAACTCTGTCATTTCAAATCCTTTCCATGCTCTTAAGATTTCTTAAAGATCCAAAGAGCTTTTGTTCATGTGGGCTACATCTATTGCTATTTACTGCAGTAGGAATTAAAATGGAAAATATTGGCACTATTTATTTTCTCAATCATTTTAAAAGGTCTAAAATAAATGCATATATTAATATGAATAACAAGATTGTTAAGAATAACCATATTATAAAAATTGAGTGAAAAAGTAGAATCACTTAACATTTTTGAAATCCTTTAAATGTCTGTTTTTGACAGAAGAAAGCTGGATTGTGTACTTGATTCTGTAGTTGATCTACTGCAATGTGCTGCATGGGTTAAAACAGATGAAGGATATCCAGCCTCTTACAAATGTGTGGTTGGAAAATGAGGGAATATTTCAATAGTTTTCATAGATAGCTTGAATGTACTTCTTTGACACTACACCCAAATGTGACAGGTGAGACAAGTGGCAATTTTTAAAAGGTCATTTGCAACGTGGAATCTGAAAACACATCAGTGAGATTTTTGTAGTCTATTGCTTTAAACCCAGGGGTCTTGCACTTTGAATAGTTCTTTTATCCATGAACGAGTTTCATAATACCGTCCTTTATTAATTTGTAAAATGTTGGCTCAAGAATCATGAAGATCTTCTAAATCTTGTCACATTTTAAAGTACACCAAAGAAAAAACAAACCCCACATTTGTCAATGTCATTATTAATTTCATCAAATAAACCTGTAAATATTTGAAGTTCCTAGTGATGAAACAAAATTTCTAAATTTCCATTTTTTAAATCTTGAAGGATCAAAGTTTATCACTGGCAAACATGTTTTGTTTGTGTTGACATTTGCACTGATGTTGCAAAAGCAAGGATGAATAAACCTGCTTCCTTTGTACCAGTCAAGGGAATGACAGCAAAGTGTCCTACATATCATTATATTCTTTCTGCTCCACACTAACGGTAAAAGCTAAGAAATAAACAGAAACCAACTTCTCTTAAATAGATCCAAAGGAAGCAACAGAAATCATTCATCTTGTTACATGTCAACCTTTTAGCACATTTAAAAACTATTTTGTGATGAAATGACAAGTAGGTATATGAGGGTACTTCAAAAGCTTTTCTGGAAAGTAGAATTAAAGGGTAAGTTAATTTGATACAAAAATGTTGAAATCCATGCATATTTCACATCTTTTAAAAAATTCTTTTTAAAAAATTCTAAAATTTTTTATTTCTTTATTTGAAAGAGAAACAGAGATCTCCAGTCATGATTCACTCTTTTTAATTTATTTTTTAAGGAATACAAATTTCGTAAGTACAACTTTGGGAATATAGTTATTCTTCCCACCATACCTGCCCTACAACACTCCCACCCCTCCTCCTCCTCCCTCTCCCCTTCTCAGTGTCATTCTCCATTAAGATTAATTTTCAATTAACTTTGTTCACAGAAGACAAACTCTATACTAAGTAAAGATTTCAACAATTTGCACACACATGCACACACACACACATGGTTTGAGAGCAAGTATCACATTTAACTCATAATACAACTCAGAGGTCCTGCATGGAGAGTTAGTGCACAGTGACTCCTGTAGCTAATTTAACAATTAATACTCTTATGTATGAAGTCAGTGACCACCTGAGGCTCTTGACATCAGCTGTCTAGGGTATGGAAACATTTTGAATCCACAAACTCCTTTCAGTATTTAGACAAGGCCATAAACAAAGTGGAAGTTCTTTCCTCCCTTCAGAGAAAAGTACATCCTTCTTTGATAGCCACTTCTTTCTTTTGGGATGTCACTCGCACAGATCCTTCATGTAGAATATTTTTTGCCACAGTGTCTTGGCTGTCTAGGCATGAAATTCTCTCAGACTTTTCAGCCAGGCCAGGAAGACTTTAGGGCTGATTCTGAGGTCAGAGTGTTACTTAAAGCAATTATCTTTCTATGAGTCTGCTGTGTGGACTGCCTTCCCATGTTGGAACATTCTCGACTTTTTAATTCTATCTACTATAACTATCCCACACTTGATCCTATTTATATGGTCATTTTTAACACTTAATTGTATCTATATGTTCAATTTAACACTCAAAATAATCACTTTAACACTAAAGATGACATTTTTATCATCAAGCTTATTGGGATTTGGAGTCCCATGACAAGTTTTTAAACTGTACCCTTAAAAGTTAGTTCTTAGGAATGTATGCAGAACTATACAGCTTTACAAGCTCCCTCCTTCCTTCTCTTATTTCCACTCTTATTTATTACTGAGATCCATCCTCAACTGACTTTATTCACATATGATTAATTCTATGTTAAGAGTTCAACAAATAGTATGAAGAGAAAAAATGAAAAAAACAAACAAAAAATAAACAGTCAAGACAAGGGAAGCTCAAGTCATCCCCTCTTGAAGTGTCAATTTCACTTCTGCAGATTTTGTTTTAGGTTCTCTATTCATTCTTGCAGATCAAGGAGAACATATGATATTTGTCCCTTTGGGGCTGGCTTATTTCACTAAGTATGATGTTTTCCAGATTCATCCATTGTGCAAATGACTTTTTCTTCCTTTCCTTTCCTTTCCTTTCCTTTCCTTTCCTTTCCTTTCCTTTCCTTTCCTTTCCTTTCCTTTCCTTTCCTTTCCTTTCCTTCCTTCTTTCTTTCTCTGCTATGTTGTCTTCCATAGTATACATATCCCATAATTGCTTTATTCAGTCTTCAGTTGATGGGCATTTAGGTTGGTTCCATGTCTTAGCTATTGTGAATTGAGCTGCAATACACATAGGGGTGCAGATAACTCTTCTATTTACTGATTTCATTTCCCTTGGGTGAATTCCCAGGAGTGGGATGGCTGGGTCATATGGTAGGTCTATATTCAGATTTCTGAGATATCTCCATACTGTCCTCCAAAGTGGCTTTACCAGTCTGCAGTCCCACCAAGAGTTGGTTAGGGTACCTTTTTTCCCCACAAGCTTGCCAGTTCTATACCAAGTAAAGATTTCAGCAATTTGCACACACACACACAAAACTGTTTGAGAGCAAGTATCACTTTTAAATTTCATAATACAACTCATTGAAGACAGAGGTCCTGCATGGGGAGTTTGTGCACAGTGACTCCTGTAGTTGTTGTTTGTTGATTTCTGTATGAAAGCCATTCTAACTGGGGTGAGGTGAAATCTCATTGTGGTTTTGATTTGCATTTCCCTAACAGCTAGTGATCCTGAACATTTTTTCATGTGTCTATTGGTCATTTGGATTTCCTCTTTTGAAAAATATCTGTTTAAGTTCTGCCCATCACTTAACTGAGTTGTTTGTTTTGTTGTAGAGTTTCTTGATCTCTTTGTATATTCTGGATATTAATCTTTTATCAGTTACATAGTTTGCAAATAATTTCTCCCATTCTGTCGGTTGTCTCTTCACTTTCCTGTTTCTTTCGCAGTACAGAAACTTCTCAATTTGATGTAATCCCATTTTTGAATTTTGGCTTTGACTGCCTGTGCCTCTGGGGTCTTTTCCAAGAACCCTTTGCCAAGTCTTGCAGGGTTTCCCCAATGTTCTCTAATAATTTGATGGTGTTGTGTCATAGATTTAGATCTTTAATCAATTTTGAGTGGATTTTTGTGTAAGGTAGGTATCTTGCTTCATACTTCTGCATGTGGAAATCTAGTTTTCCCAGCACCATTTGTTGAAGAGATTGTCATTGCTCCAGGAATTGTTTTTAGCTCCTTGGTCAAATATAAGTTGGTTATATATACTTTTATTGATTTCTGGTGATTCTGTTTATTTGAAAGACAGAGTTTTATATATATATATGGATGTTCCATTCACTGGCTCATTCTACAAATGGCTACAACTGCCAGGGCTGGGCCAAGTCAGAGCTAGAAGCAAGGAACTCCATCTGGGTCTCCTACATAGGTAACAGGAGCCCAAGTACTTGGGGGTATCTTCTGTTGCTTTCCAGGGCACACTAGCAGAGAGCTGGATCAGAAGTAGAACAGTCAGGACTCAAACAGGCATGCATTTCAGATACTGTTATTTCAGGCTGTGGCTTAGCCTGCTGTGCCACAACACTGGCCACTTCCACGGACTTCTTGAAGACCACTTATATGCCTAGATTTCAACATTTTCTTGCACTGAAATAAATTAACATTCCCCACCTCCCAACTCCCCTCACCACACTGGAGAAAGACAGTGCTCCCATCTGCTGGTTCGCTTCCCAAATGCCTGCAACAGCTGAAGCTGGCTGGCAATTCAGGTTCACTTCTTTCATGTGAATGGCAGGGACCAAACTACTTGAGCCATGACCTGCTACCTCCCAGGGTCCACGTTAGTGGGAAGTTGGAATCAGAGCAGAACCAGGAACACCCACGCAACCTGCTAATCAACGTGGGTGTTCTAATTGGCATCTTAAATGCTAGGTAAACCATTGTTCTGAACTTGTCTTTTAATTAAATTTCCATGAACTTTTCAAATACTGTCACATTATACTTCTGTTACGTAGCAAAATATGATGTTTATTTGCAAGAAAAGGCCTGTGCCTATGTTTGAGTTCTGAACTGAATTACCACTTGTGGAGTAATATTTTTACTTGAAAAAATTGTGGAAAGTAAAGCCACAGTTTTCAAACCTGAGTATTTTGCAGAAATTTTCTTGAAAATGAAGGAAATGAGCTGGACTGGACACTTTAAGGTAAACAGCAAACAATGAAAAAGGCAAACAATATTTTAGCATTATTCATATTATGAAAATAGTTTTGGCCTATGGACCACTGAAAGTTCTTGTGAACTTCCTGGGTTGCCACAGGCATTTTATGCAAACCTCTAACAAAATTTTATCTACAGAAGTAGCTAAGAATGTTATCTTTGCTTATATTAATGTAAAAATATTTATCAGATTATCTAGACATCAGAGTATCTTTCTTATGAAAGAAGACAGGACGTAGGCAAGTTGTGTTTGGGAATTTGGGATCAGCAAGATTTGGAGAACAAACGAGTACCGCAATACCAAAAACTCTCTTCCACAATTAAGATCCAGGCTGAAGGCAGCAGGTTTCTTGCAGAGTTGAAAGGAACAGAAAGTATTTATGACAGGAAATGTTCATCATTGCTCACAGGACATTGGCATGGCCTAAAGGACTGGAATCATTGAACATCTCCTTACTCACATGAATAGGAAATTGGCTCTACTTTATAATTGCGTGATGAAGGTTGGATGAAATAATGCTGCTAATTGGACCAGTGCAGGGTGGATGTTGCAGAAGGCTATTGTTTGTATAACTTCACAAGCTTTTGCTTTTTGGCCTGGCCAACATTCATTATTGCTCCGAGAAGTTGTGCTGTGTAGAACGCAGAAGTTGGGGTTTATTCTCCACCTTCAACCCTGTCTGACTCACACTCTTGGAGTTGCTCCATCATGGCTCACCCTGCATTCCCTCAGCCCTAGGGAGCGAGAAATGTACACTTCAGGGCTCCCTTACAGATGGGGTCTGCTCCCTGGATCCAGAATCAGAGCACACTCCTGGGTAAAGAGCCCATTGCCTGCAGGAAGCCAACATCTTCCTAAGTCAATGTGTTTCCTAACTCTCAGATAAAGGTCAGATTTCTCCTTTAACTGCTCTACTTTTGGTGATAACGATAGAATCTTGAGTCCTACTTTAAAGATTGCCAGTGATGAGTACACTGCGCCTACTGCTCGCCATACCTACCAAACCGCAAGGCACATGGCACATGTCCTCTGCTTTTAAGCTCCCAGATTCTCTTTGAGGCAGCTGTCATGACACCCGTTCAACAGATGGAAGCCGAGGTTCTGCAGCAATGGTGGGGGCATTCAGGCCGCATGGCCAGTTTTGAGGAAAGCTGAGTTCAACTCATAGTCTTTTACAATATGCTCCCATCTTTCCACTGATTAGCATGGTGTTGGTGTTTTCTTCAACAACTTAGTAAAGTCACGAAGGAAACAAGTTTCTTTGCATATTGCACTTTTAATTTTTGTTTGAGGCTTCCTCACATCATTTCTGAGCAGAGAGGCTCAAATTCTTAGCAGATTGAGAAATACGGTTTCCCCACAACAGTTGTGTCACCATCTAGGCACACACACAACTTAGTGTCTCAGACGTTGGTGATGTCTTGAGGGTGCTGTTGTGGCCGCCCAGGTGTGGGTTCACGGACAGCACATTTACTCTGCCAGTCTGTCCTGGGTCAGTGAGGAGGAGGCAGTGGTCGGCTCTGGCCTCAGACTTAGTGATGCCCTTGATCGAGGCTCATGATACCATGAGTCTGTGAGAACTGAAAGATCATATGCTTGATGGAGTGGAAAAAGGATTACTGAAGCATATTCCTGGGTGAACATGAGTTTGAAAGCCTGACCGAAGGCTTCTCTATGCTGAAGCTTCTGTGAAGATCTAGATTATCTTAATAAAAAAAAGTTCTCAGTCTAACAGACCCTTTTCTTTTTTGTACTCAACATCCATGTAGCCTCCTGACAATGCTTGCAATGAACTCTTGGATCCTGCCAGCCCTAGCCACAAAACTGATTTTGCTCTGGCCAGTCTATCCAGAAGTTGAATTCTACCCACGTCAAGCAAAAATCTGATATAGCCCAGAGGGAGTTTATTTATTGCAGCAGCCAGGTGTTTGGGTCCCCATGCCTTTTCATGAGCCAGAAAAACAGTATTTGTCTATTTGTCTCTCCTCAACTAATCTGAAATTCTTCAGGCATGATCTGTAGCTGCTGAGTCTTAATGTTTCCTTTCAAACTTTAATCAGCTACCCGAGGCAGATGTGTTTGTCTCCTGTGTGTCTCTCGTCATTTATAAGTGCCAGTTTGTAGTTTTAATATCATCTGAAATGTCAAGGCTCTGGCTTGATTCTAATTTTAGTTCCTTTCTATCTTTCTTCCATTGTTTATAAAAATGGCATAAACCCTCCCTGCTCACTAAGGATATGCCAAGCATTTGCCACATTTATCTTAATGTTCTGAGTTCATCTGCTCCTTTAAAGATGTTTGATTTTTTTTCTTTAATCTTCAAGGAGATTACGTTATCACCCAGAGGCATGCGGTTGGCTCCTATGAGCAGGCATAGGGTGAGCAGGAATGTTCTGTGGACTTCCTAGGCTTCCCCATTTCTTGGCATTGTGGAGCCATGTTCTCACAATTTAATAAGTGACTGGGCTTACCCAATGATGTGATCGGCTTGCAAGGGCCTTGGTCAAACAGTGTTTCATTTCCTCTTCGAGCATGAAGTGTGGGCAGGTCCCATGGTTCTCTGATGATCCTGTGCCCCAGCCTCCACCTGAATTTCTGTGCCCTCTACCTTTCCTTATGGCTTTTGTCTTCCCATTGACCACCTCAAGGTTGTAAGATAATAGCCTTAGCCTTTTTTTTTAAATTAAACTTTTATTTAATGAATATAAATTTCCAAAGTACAGCTTATGGGTTACAATGGGTTCCCCCTCCCAAAATTTCCCTCCCACCCACACCCCTCCCCTTTCCTGCTCCCTCTCCCCTTCCAATCACATCATGATTCATTTTCAATTCTCTTTATATACAGAAGATCAGTTTAGTATATATTAGGTAACGATTTCAACAGTTTGCCCCCATATAGCAACACAAAGTGAAAAGAAATACTGTTGGAGTACTAGTTATAGCATTAAATAAGAGTGTACAGTACATTAAAGACAGAGATCTTATTTTTTTTAAAAAAAATTAATTTTCTATGCCATTTCCAATTTGACACCAGGTTTTTCCTTTTTTCATTAAAATATATATTTATTTATTTGAGAGGCAGAGTTAGAGAAAGACAGAGAGAGAGGTCTTCCATCTGGTGGTTCACTCACCAGATGGTCACAATAGCTTGAGCTGGGCCAATCCAAAGCCAGGAGCCTGGAGCCAGGAGCCTCCCCTGGGCTCCACAGGTGGATGCAGGGGCCCAGGGGCCTGAATATCTGGTATATCTTCCCCTGTTTTCTCAGGCCATCATCAGGGAGCTGGATTGGAAATGGAGCAGCTGACACTTGAACCAGTCCCTGTATGGGATGCTGGTGCCACAGGTGAAATCTTAACCTACTACTCCACAGTACCAGCTCCAAGTCTTAGCTTTAGATTAATAGCCATTCTCCTGGTTGGAATAAGGGCCAATGTCTGCCCTCTACAGAGGTTGTCTGCTTTTTTTTTTTTTTTCTTATTTGGGTGAGTCTGGTTTTCTGTCCACTTCACAAGAGCCAGAACCATCCTCTGGCCCTGCCAACCATCCTCACACTTCTGCCCCTATCATGAGAACAGCAAAAGAAGCATTTCCTGTAGGACTTGGAGGTGTCCTGAACCAAACTGAGATTCTCCCATAAGCAAAAGGGGAAGTGTTTGCTGTATGACAGATCTTAAGTTAGTGTTTTAAGACACTGAGCTTAACACAATTCTCTTCTGAGTCCAGTCGCCATTCTTTCTTTCCTCTGGCTTGCCTGAAGCTGGGTTGGTGTTGTAAGTTTTATTATGTGCTTCCTTGGAATCTCAGTGTTTCTCTAGGTAACCCCATACCATTTCACATTCAGAATCATTAATTAGTTGCAGGTACCTAGAGACAAAAATCTCAGGTGTCTCGACTCTATCTTCAAGGCTGGGTGCCTTGATTATATGCACAGTTCTTCCTTTCAAGACCTGAGACACACTCACGCTGCCTTGTCCCCATGAGTCTCCTAGTTTCCCAGCCCGTGTTTCCTGTTGAGCCTCAATATTTGCATTCTTGTGAGATTTACTCCCTTAGACCCTCAGCTAGTCTGCCACCTGTTCTGAAGTCCGTTTTGTATGTTAGACCATTAGAAAGTTCTCTGCCCCATAACCAATACCTCTCAGAGAGGCTCAGAAGCTTTAAGCTTTGGTCCTCAGTGCAGATCCCAGAAGGCAGACCTCATGCCAGGTGTTTTCTGTATTAAGTGCATAAACCCTGAATGCACTCTAACCACATTCTCTTCACTTAATGTATTTGAATTGCCAGGGGGACCTAGGGAGAGGCTCAAATGGAGGATTTTCCCTCTAGTCATTGCTTCTCTTCTGGAATGACCTGTAGTCAGGAGGGGGCCTGATGCAATCATTTGGACAGGAAATCTGAACTAGTCATTTTCTTCCCAAGCGGAATGACTGTTGTGTGGGAACTTAGGATTCTGGAGCTACCATTGGTGAAATGCCTGTGTTTTGCACATGAGGGTGACTTATTTTGAAGGCTGAGTTATTAGAAGTCATCAGGAGCAGATTGAGACCAGGAGGCCAAGTGTCTGCGTGCCTGGTCACAGGGATTTCACCCTCCATTACTTTTTAGTGGGGAGATTTTACCATTCTATGCATGTCTGCTTCACCTAGCAAGGCTGGACTCACCAAGAAGTCTGTCTGACAGAAAGTGCAAAGGGTGGCTTTGAGATACCAGCCCTGGGCACCAACAGATAGAATGGAAACAGCATCTGCGAAGACACAGAAGGGTCACAACTAAATATTTTTGCATTTTCTGTTATGTTGAGAGTTTTAGCCTCCCCTTCATCTGCACTTGAAAAGTATCTTGTTGTTGCATATCATATCTTTGCAATGGCTTTATATAATTAACCTGGAAGAGAAAAAAGGTGAGTGATTTCAAAGGGGATTCAGAAATACATTTAATTCACCTTGGTAACTGACTTTATTTAATGCAAAAATCTTCCATGTATGTAGATATCAATCACGCCACAGAATTTCTTAATTGTACTTTACTCTTGAGTGCAATAAAAGCATCAGCATTGTACAACTTAATGATATGATTCCAAGGCTTTACTGGGAGTTACTGGACAGGTCCTATGCTATAGACAATGTATTTAAGAGATATTCCCCTGCCCTGTGCCCTCCAAGTTTTTATTTATTTGGCACTGGGTGTGTGCCAGACATTGGAATTTTTGAAAGGTAACAGAGAAAACAAGAGCAACAACCAGTGAAGCCAACGTGTAGTTAGGGTAGCTATGAACATTTCCAGTGTCCATCAAATCATTACTTAAATTTGATCAGTTTTTATGAGATTTAGTAAACAATATACCTCTGTGTGAAATGCCAAGCATAGGCCACTTAGTGTGACTTATATGAATGTATTCTTATGATATCCATGATAAATGTAGATCTTGTATTCAGTGATATCTGTTCTGCAGTCATGGTTTTATTTTTAGGACAAAACTAATCAACTCCACAGAGGGAAAGCTGACTGAGCATAGGAAAAGGAGGTGGTCAGATTCCACATCTCATTAAATGACCCAAATCATTACTTAACAAAAGTAATTGGTTCTGTGGCAGTCTATGATCATTTTCTCTCAACATCCATGTTCTCTTCTTTAATCGTAGAATTTTAAATGCAAGCTGGGAATAAGAACTAAATTCCCTAAGTTCTTTCCCAGCTGGTGTGGCCATGTAATTAATCTGGCCAAGGTGCTGTTAGCGGCACTGGGATAGGCATCTCCCTGGAAGGTTCCTCAAAGGAGGGAGGGTGTACTCTGCCCTTTGCTCGCCCTGTGACTCCTTGGGGACACACATGTGGCTAGAGCTTTATCAGTAAGGTCATTGCCAAGTAGGGGGGATGTCTGGTTTCCAAATGATGTGGCGCCTTCATACTTAGTAGTCTGCTGTATGAAAGGGAGACATTATTTCTTGCTCAAGCCACTCTGTCTCACTAAATTAAACTGAATTCCTCACCTTCTATAATGTAAGTGAAAGTGTTAGTTCTAGTTAGGAGGGAATGTCCAGGAAAGAATGTCTGTTTGAGTCCATAGATGCATCCTGGAGAAAGTTCATGGTTCTGTAAAGGCCAATTATACACGGTTGGTACTTTTGCAGAGTCCCTATCCTTCATCCATACTCCATTCTGTTTTGATGTATTTTGGTTTTCCTGGTTTTCTTACTATGTACTCTTCCCGTTTAGGTAGGCTTTAATCAAAGTTGGTAAAATCAAGAGGCAGAAGAGCTGATGAAATTTTCTGCTTCAAGTAGGTAAAATCACTTTTCTAGGTACCTCAGCCACCACCTCCTATAGGCCCATCCCAGCAAAGTGTGTACAAAGAATAAAATTATCAAATGGATTGGAACTGAAAATGAATGAAAAGTATTCTTTCAAACTAGATCCAGCATGTGAATTGCTAAATTGAGTTGGCCATAGGGGTTTTGAACTGATAACAATGGCATAGTGGCTTTTATAAGATATAAAAATGAATATTGAAATCCAAAGTACACAGAAACAGAACCAAATTCAGAAGATACCTGGAGGACATGATGTTAAGTGAAATAAGCCAGACATAGACAGACAAATACCACAGGCTGTAATATGTGTAGAATCTAAAAAAAGTTGGAATCACAGACATAGAGAGAATATTAGCTACCAGAGGTTATAAGGACAAGGGTTGGGAAGATGTTGGTCAAAGAATACAAAATTTCAGGAAGATAAAGAGAAAAATTTCAAGTAATCATTTATTATTATTATTATTTTTGCATGTCTTCATTGTTTGATTAATGGACTGGCTGGGAGGGGCAGGCACTCAGCTTTGGTTAGTCAGAAACTCCCATTAACTGTGTACAAAATATGAATGTTACAAAAATCACATAGAAGGCACTGCCAGGAATGCAACAAGTTATTGTATTCTTAAATTATCTTGAGAATAGATTTTAAGTGCTCTCAAGCATGTTCACATGCATACACACACACACACAATGTGAAGCAATGCATATGTCAATGAGCTCACTTTAGCCATCTTCAAATGTATATAAAATTCAAAACACTGTGCTGTACACAATAAACATGTATGGTTTTTGTCAAAATAAATAAATAAGTAAAACTTTAAAAAAATACAATGAAATGACCTAAAAGAGTATGACAGGAAAACACTCACATGCATCCTCAGGTCAGTCATGGTCTGTACTACCATCAGCATGTTCTTTCCACCTATGTCATTTCTCCTGGCCACCATGGAACTTGGTCATGTGCACACTCTGTGTAGAAATACTAGATGGGCTAATGTAATACAGAAAATGTCTCAGAACTTATAAAATGACTGGAACCAATAGAGAGTATTTGATAACAGCAGAAATGTGTTTAAAAAAATAGAAATAAGGAGAGCAGCAAGATGGCAGAATAGGAAGGGAGCACGCTGATAGTTCGGGAAGAGACAGTTTAATAAAAGTGGAGATACTGCAGGTTCAAGGAAGAGTAGGGGAAGAAACAGCAGAGAAAACTCTTCCGGAACTAGTGATTCACAGTGGACCTGCATGGACAGCGTGGGAGCCCATGGTTCAGGACACCAGTGGCTGAATCAACACCTCCCGTTTTCAAAAACAAATGCTTGAGCTAAAGAATTCCTTACTGGACAGGATAGAAAATCTCCTTCAAGAAAATGAAATCTTAAGGAGGAATCAAAATGAAATGCAGAAACTAGTAGAACAGGAAAGTGTGATAGTGAAGAGAAATCAAAATGAAATGAAGAACTCAATAGATCAAATGACAAACACATTAGAGAGCCTTAAAAACAGAGTCAGTGAAGCAGAAGAGAGAATATCGGACTTAGAAGACAGAGCACAGGAAAGTATACAGTCAAACCACAGAAAAGAAGAGGAAATTAGAAATCTAAAAAATATTGTTGGGAATCTACGGGATACTATTAAAAAACCGAACATTTGGGTTCTAGGAGTTCCTGAAGGCATGGAGAGAGAGAAAGGATTAGAAGGCCTTTTTAGTGAGATACTTGCAGAGAACTTTCCGGGTTTGGAGAAGTACAGAGGCATCCTAGTACAGGAAGCTCATAGAACCCCTAATAAACATGACCAAAAGAGATCCTCACCACGACACGTTGTAATTAAACTCACCACAGTGAAACACAAAGAAAAGATTCTCAAATGTGCAAGAGAGAAACGTCAGATTACTCTCAGAGGATCTCCAATTAGACTCACAGCAGACTTCTCATCAGAAACCCTACAAGCTAGAAGGGAATGGCAAGACATAGCCCAGGTACTAAGAGAGAAAAACTGCCAGCCCAGAATATTATATCCTGCAAAGCTCTCATTTGTGAATTAAGGTGATATAAAGACCTTTCATAGCAAACAGAAATTGAAAGAATTTGTCGCCACTTGTCCAGCCCTGCAAAAGATGCTTAAAGATGTGTTACACACAGAAACACAGAAACACGGCCATCAATATGAAAGAAGGTAAAGGAAGGAAACCTCACAGCAAAATATCACAGGAAACTCAAAGCATATATTAGAAAATATCTTTGGCAAATGGCAGGGCAAAGTTACTCCTTCTCAATAGTCACATTGAATGTTAATGGCCTGAACTGTCCAGTTAAAAGACACCGAGTGGCTGATTAGGTTAAGGAACAAAACCCATCTTTTTGCTGCTTACAAGAAACACATCTTTCCAACAAAATGCACACAGACTGAAAGTGAAAGGCTGGAAAAGATATACCATACCACTTTGTGTTTCTGTGTGGGTGCAAACTATGAAATCTTTGCTTAATATATACTAAATCAATCCTTTGTATATAAAGAGAATTGAAAATGAACCTTGATGTGAATGGAATGGGAGAGGGATCTGGAGATAGGATGGGGGTGAGTGGGAGGTAAGTTATGGGGGGGAAAACCATTGTAATCCATAAACTGTACTTTGGAAATTTATATTTACTAAATAAAAAAATTTAAAAAAAAGAAAAATAGAAATAAAATAATTTGTTCTCATCTTGGAGAAAGGAAATGTAAGAGTCGATCATCTCAAAGCATCTGCTGACAAAACGACCCAAAGAGAGCTGAATAAAACAGTCTTAATTAAGACTCATCAAAGACTTCCAAATTTACATTAAATAAAGTGATTTGGGAGACTGCATATATTAGAAGAAAAAAATTTAAAAACATTTTGCTATGAATTGAGATTAAAAATTCCAAGTGATTAATCAAATCACTTTGACTATGATCAATTCACATTATTTTCATTGAGTCAAACCAGTGTCTAATGCAATTTATTACAGAGAATAGTTAGAAGGCAGCAGAAAGTATTTTATTGACCTAACCAGATGTGTTTAGCTTATTTCTTGAAAATGTATAGTAAACCAAAAATTTCTTCTAATTTTTAGGTACTGAAAATTAGAGTAATGATTAATTAGATTGGGACTTTGTCTCTGTAGTAAAAGATTATCTTGAAAATAGGTGGAAATAATGAAGTTTCTATTTTAAGAAATATTCTCCCCCAAAGCAATCTTACTTTACTGGGAATAGATAAGCAAATTTTGATATTATTCCCTTCAGATTTCTAAAGAGGAGTGAACTCATGAAAATAAAGAAGTTTCAGTTTAAGCTATCAACTAAGGAAGAGATGAGACTAACATGCTTGAGATGAAATCCAAGCCCATCAGTTGCATCATGGGCTTTATTTTACCAAAGTGATCAGCATGATTTATTCCCTATGTCTTATTAAGAGACTGAAGCTAATTGAGTCTGTTATATACATTTGAAAACTTGAGGTCCATGATTCAGCATGACGGCCATGTAGCAGATCCTTTGCTTACTTTTATGTTTTAGCTTCCTGTGAAATAAAAGATGATATACAATGACAATAAGTTGGTTTGTCTTTCTAAAGAGATAAAAGCAGATCATATTATGCAATAATAAACAGACATGAATTCATGAATAACTGGTTAATTCGCACTGTGTGAAAAATTGAGTGGAAAACATTGCAATACCTCACTCCTTTAAAAGTCAAATGACAGGGACCTTTTTCAAATCTTAAAAAAATAAATAAAAAACCCAAATCCTGTGAGTCTATCAACTTGTCTTTACATATTGTCTATACAATGAGACCATATACCAAAGTTTTTCTTAGTAGGTATTTCAAATGTTACCTGCAGGATTTGCTTTCCAAATTTGTAAACGTATTAAAAAATGTTCTAAACAATCAGTTATTTATATCTCAATATAATTCTTTGTAATTGACTATACAGAGAAAAGAAAATAAAAATAAATAAACTCGATTGAAAATAGAGTTTAAAAATTTACAGTAGATAGTCACTAATCTTAAAGATGGCTCATGGAGACGCTTCTGGAAGAAAACGCGATGGCCGTGCAGGGGAAGCACCCAGTGCAGGTCATCTGGATCTGGTCAGCCACGCTGGGACCGGCAAACTACATTCTTTTTTTTTTTTTTTTTTTTTTTTTTGGACAGGCAGAGTGGATAGTGAGAGAGAGACAGAGAGAAAGGTCTTCCTTTGTCGTTGGTTCACCCTCCAATGGCCGCTGCGGCCGGTGCATCGTGCTGATCCGAAGCCAGGAGCCAGGTGCTTCTCCTGGTCTCCTATGCGGGTGCAGGGCCCAAGCACTTGGGCCATCCTCCACTGCCTTCCCGGGCCATAGCAGAGGGCTGGACTGGAAGAGTGGCAACCAGGACAGAATCCGGCGCCCCAACCGGTACTAGAACCCAGTGTGCCGGCGCCGCAGGTGGAGGATTAGCCTGTTAAGCCACCGGCGCCGGCCCAAGCTACATTCTTGAAGCTGCACCTGACTGGCGAGTTCGAGAAGTATGTAGCCACGCTGGGCGTTGACGCCCACCCGCTCGTGTTCCACACCAACCAGGGCCCCATCAGGGTCTGGGACCCGGCCTGCGGGATGGCTACTACATCCAGGCCCAGTGTGCCATCGCATTGTTTGATGTGACATCCAGAGTTACCTACAGGAGCGTGGCTAACTGGTGTGCGTGTGTGAAACATCCCCATCGTGCAGGGTGCCACAAAGTGGATATTAAGGACAGGAAAGGTAAGGGCAAAGTCCATCTTCTGTACTATGATACGTCTGCCAAAAGTAGCTACAACTCTGAAAAGCCCTTCCTCTGGCTGGCTGGAAAGCTCACTGGAGACCCAGCTTGGGGTTTGTTGCCTTGCCCGCTATAGCCCCACCAGAGGTGGCCATGGACCCAAGAGGTGACTCAGACAACTGCTCTCCCAGATAAGGATGAGGATCTGGGAGTGAGTGAAGCTGGGGCTTATAGGCCACTGTGCTGTGATGTCGGTGGTGCTGCCTGAGTGCCACTGTTGCTAGCTTGCTAAGCGGACCAGAGCTTCATCTCTGGAGTGAATATGGCAGTCATGTTTTTGGACCTCTGCACATTTAGCTGTTTTAGATTGCAGCTGTTTTCTCTCAAGTTTCAAATACAAGGCTGCCAACAGTCACAGCACAGTATTCGGTGGTGGAATCTTGTTTGTTACTGTCATTCCCATTCCTTTGTGTTGAGAATCAAAATGAAGTTGGATTTCAAATATCTAAGCAAGCAAACTCATCCCTTGTTTATAAACATTTTAAAATCACTGGAATTGGAAAGCTGATGCCATGTAATGTCTAAATTAGGTTTGCTGTTACTACTGGTTAATTGGAAATCTATAATTTCTCCTTATGTCTACTTTGTGTGTTTGAGTCATGTCACGAACTAGGTATGACAGACGATGAGTTGAGAGGTATAAGTGTTACTACAGTTCATTTTGGCCAGGTGGTGTCCCTTGGGGAAGACCTGTCAGAATAAGTGATGCATGATTTGCACATACGAATAGCTAGTTTAAGGGTATAGTTGCTTTTATGGCAAAGTTAACCATTTTTTAATGTAGATCTTCAAATTTGGACAGTGTGGTTGAAAATGGCAGCTTGAGGGAGTTCCCATCTATTAAAAATGAAAATAAAAAAATGGTTCAGATGCACTGGCTCCCTTAAATTTAGACAGTAATTGTAGTAACACTATTAGAACAACGGAGTCATTTATAACTGGAGTCACAGAGATCTTCTAGTTCAACCCCTCATTCTAGTTAAGTTAAATAAAAGGTAATGTTAACATTAGTGTTCTTCATTTGTATTGATAACTGCTTATGACCCAAATTTTGAGAAACTGAGAAAAGAATAAAGAAGAAAATTCTCAGAATCTCAGCACTTCATGATGCCAAATTTTTTCTTATCTCATTCTCTTTTTCCCTCTACTCCAATTCACTTCTACTTTTCCAAATTATTCTCCAGAAAATTAACACTTCCACTGTCAGTGAATCAACTTATCATGACTTTGCAAATATAACACTGATGATGTTGACAAATGTAATATGTGAAGACTAGTATTTGATAGCATAACACATACTTTCATTCCTAATCATGATCCTCTCCCCCTAATATTTAGTCATTCAAATTTTCTCTTTCATGAATTTCTGGTTATTTGCTTTTTCATTGGCCACTGGGATCTTAGTATTCTTCTAATTCAGTTTGTAATTGTCATGCATTGCATATAATATTTTTCTATAACTGAAAACATTTTCATTGACAGCTCATTTTATTATTGTGGCAAGCACATCCTCTTTTATTGTTCTTTATCAAATATTTTAGTAGTCATCATGTTTATATTCTTTTAAATTTTTGTATTCTTAAAATTCTTTTTTTTAAGTTTTAAGCTTAAGATTTTAATAGGAATTATGTTCAAGATATTTATTGAGTTGCAAAGAATCAACGCCCCTTTTCTGACATACAGATATCTATAAGTATAGAATGCTTATTAAAGCAACCCAGTGTCTATCTGATTTCAGTAGATTATAAATTTGCAATTATTTCATTTAGGACTTTTGCATGTATATATATGTACAGAAATACATAAGATTGACCTTTAGTTTCTGTTTTGTTCATTATCAAACTTTGTTTATTAGAGTTATGGTAGACTCACAAGATAAATTGCTTTAGAGACCTTATCCTGGGTGTTGAAAAGATGTATAAGTGACTGGAATGATCTAGCATGTTAAAGGTTGAAATAATTCACCTGCATGCCCAGACACATACTTGGAAGTAGTATTTCCCTCATGCATTCTTTGATTTTAGACACATTAAGGTTTTCTACTGCCTTAAAACTCTTATTTCTTTGAAATATGCCAGATTCTTAACATGAAATTACATAAAATGTTTATATTTATAACATTTTATTGATTTGGCATTTCTTTTATTTAACTTATTCCCTAAGAAGCAACTACTATATTAATACATCTTAATTTTATTTGGAACACTTTGTGTTTCCATATCAATTATGGGAGTATTTGTTTCTGTGAAAAATGTCACTGGTATTTTGATATAGATTGCATTGAATCTGTAGATCATTTTTAGTAGTATGCACATTTTAGCCAGGTTAATTCTACCAATCCATGAACATGGAATATTTATTCATTTTTTTTTCGTGTCCTCCTCAGTTTCTTTCATCAGTGCTTTATAGTTTCTATTGTAGAATTCTTTCACCTTCTTAGTTAAATTTGCTTCTGGGTGTTTTACCATATTTTTATTTTGTAGCTCATCTAGATGGAATTGTTTTCATGATTTCCTTTTCAGCTCATTTGTTATTCAGCTCATTTGGGAATGGTAGTGATTTTTTGTGTGTTTTCACTTATATGCAGAAGCAAAAATGTGGGTCTAACAGAAGTAGAAGGTAGAGTAGTAGCCACCCAAAACTGGGAAGGATGTGTGTTTGGGGGTATGGGGTGAGGGTGGTTCATGAGGACATGAGTGCATCTGGCTGGACAGGAGGAGCATCTTACAGTGTTCAAGAGTACAGTAACCTAACTGTGATTATTTCTTAATTGCTAATATCAATGATTTCCCAACGTAAAAAGTGATCAATTATGGTGATGGATATGCCACTTAGTTTGGTGTATTTATTATTATATACGTGTATTAAAATATTGTACTGTATCTTTTTATGATTTTATTTATTTACTTGAGAGGCAGAGTTACAGACAGAGAGAAGTAGAGACAAAAACAAATGTCTTCCATCCACTGGTTCACTCCCCAAATGGGTGTAATGGCTGGAGTTGGGCTGACCTGAAGTCAGGACCCACGAGCTTCTTCCTGGTCTTCCATGTGGGTGCAGGGGCCCAAGCACTTAGTCCATCATCCAGTGCTTTCCCAGGCCATAGGCAGAAAGCTAAATCAGAAAAGGAAGGGCTGAGACACAAACGTGCACGTATGTGGGATGCTGGCACCACAGGCAGTAGATTAGCTTACTATACCATGGCGCCGGCCCCTACACAGTATCTCATAAGTGTGGACAATTATTAGCTATCAATAAACATAAAATAATAAAGACATGTTCACTTTGTTTTTTTATGCACTGATTTCTCATTTTATTTGCACACAGATTTATTATATATAGTTTTTTACATTAATTTTTAATTTTCTACTCATACATTTATATTTTTACTATTTTAAACTATTAAATCACATATTAATATCTTTCTATCTTTAAAATATTATATATAATATATTCTTACATTTTAAACATTCCTTTGGTGGCAGTATTTTTATCTATTAAGTATTTGAATAATTTTAACTATTTTATTGAATAATTTTAATACTTTTTTGTATTATATGTATATATTTTTTATATTTTAGTTTTATATTCAAATATCTGACCACTATAATGTCTATCCTTATAATTATGAAATATTTTTTGATCAAGTTTTAGATCAATTTTCTGTCATTGATTTTTCTGTAGAATGCAAAACTTGATTATCTTGAATTTATTAATTACATTATATAATTCTTTTTGTGTTTTTTTTAAAAATATTTTACTTATTTATTTGAGAGATAAAGTTAACAGAGATGGGGAGAGACAGAGAGAAAAGTCTTCCATCTGCTGCTTTACTCCCCAAATGGCTGCAAAGGCCAGAGCTGAGCTGATCTGAAGGCAGAACCAGGAGCTTCTTCCAGATCTCTCACACTTGTGGACCATCTTCCACTGCTTTCCCAGACCAGAAGCAGAGAGCTGGATCAGAAGAGGAGCAGCTGGAACAGGAACGGGGGTCCATACAGGATGCTGGTGCCATAGGGTGCTGAGATTAACCTACTATGCCACAGTGCTGGCCCCAATTCTGCATGTTTTTTAATCTGTTGGATCTATGATGTATGGATATTGCTATACTAAAAGGGTTCACTGGGGCCAGCACTGTAGTAATATAATTTTAGTTTTTGTTCATTATTCCATTTTTAATGAAGATTTATAATTTTAAAATATATAAGTATATACAGTTATATTTAATATTTAACTATGACATTATATTATATGGCATGTGAATTTATTGCCTAGTTGGCTTAATTATAGAATAAATTTATGTGATTGATACAGTGTGATGATTTGACTTTTAAATTTTAATACATTTGATATTGAATACTTATTTTGGCATTAGTGCTCTTTTAGTTGCTGTTTACTTCATATCTTGTATATCCTTTTACTTTTTTATTTCTTTACTTTTGATATATTTGACATCACGTAACTTTAGCCCAAAAATGAAATGAAACTTAATTAAAACAAAAAATAGTCAAGGGGCTAGTGCTGTGGCATAGTGGGTAAAGTCACCGCCTGCAGGGTTGGCATCCCATATGGGCACTGGCTTGTGTCCTGGCTGCTCCACTTCCTACCCAGCTCTCTTCTATGGCCTGGGAAAGCAGGAGAAGATGGCCCAAGTCCTTGGCCCTTGCACCCACACGGGAGACCAGGAAGAAGCTTGTGAATCCTGGCTTCAGATTGGCGCAGCTCCAGCTATTGTGGCCATCTGGGGACTGAACAGCGGATAGAAGACCTCTCTTTCTGTCTTCACTTCTGTAACTCTGCCTTTCAAATAAGTAAATAAATAAATATTTTTAAAAATTAGTCAAATCCACAAATCTCTGTGCTTTAATATAATATATTTAAGTCGTTAAGTTATTCTGCTTATCTTGTAGAATTCTTGAAAGGTTAAATGAAATAATAATAATCTCTCAATAAACATTTAGTGAAGGCCACATATTCTAGCTCTGAGGGATAAACTTCCAGGCTAAAATGCCAGTTCTAACACTTTTTGTCTGTGAGCAACTTACTGTATCTTTCTGATCTTCAATGTCATCGCTTAAAAATGGGACCAATAATAGCATATACATCATAGAATGTATTTTGGGGGTGGGGAGAGAGAGGGACAGACAGACAGACATACCTGCCTAGAACCTGCCATAGAGCGAGTGTTAAATAAATATTGGCTATTTTTATTCTTTGCAGATCATGAGTCTTTTTCATTCTGTAGTGATTTGGAGAACAGATATGCTTCCTGTTTTTAAATATACTGGCAATTACCCATGAAATTTTTAAAGAAACACAGTGCAATCTAAATTTTTTTTTTGAGGTTATACCAACCTGGATTTATTTATTTATTTATTTTTTAAACTTTTATTTAATGAATATAAATTTCCAGTGTACAGTTTATGGATTACAATGGCTTCCCCCCCCATAACTTCCCTCCCACCCGCAACCCTCCCCTCTCCCGCTCCCTCTCCCCTTCCATTCACATCAAGATTCATTTTCAATTCTCTTTATATACAGAAGATCAATTTAGTATAAAGATTTCAACAGTTTGCACCCACATAGAAACACAAAGTGAAACATACTGTCTGAGTACTAGTTATAGCATTAAATCACAATGTACAGCACATTAAGGACAGAGATCCCACATGAGGAGCAAGTGCACAGTGGCTCCTGTTGTTGACCCAACAAATTGACACTCTAGTTTATGGCGCCAGTAACCATCCTAGGCTGTCGTCATGAGTTGCCAAGGCTATGGAAGCCTTCCAAGTTTGCCGACTCTGATCATATTTAGACAAGGTCATAAAAGACAGAGTGAGGATAGTAACCAATGATCCTAAGAGTGGCATTTACCAGGTTTGAACAATTATACAGCATTAAGTGGGGAAGAGGACCATCAGTACACACATGTTGGGAGTAGAGCCATTGGTGGTAGAGTAGAGGTTATGATTACAAAGGAATGAGGCCCAAGTGCACTAGACAGGGCCTAGAACAAAGGACAGAGTCATTATTAGAGGAGCTAAGAAAGGCGCTGTCTAAGCTACAATTAAGTTTTCTGATTGAGAGGCAAATAGAACCTGATAGAAGGGGCTTGATAATAATCTGGTGGGCTTTAGGCCTTGTAAATTCAGAGGCCCAGACCTATCAATCTCTTCACATGGGGTATATCCTAAGGGAGGTGTGAACCTCCTAGGGGAAGGCACTCTGTTGACTTTCATTACTTGGCTGGCCTGGGAGGAGAGCTGGCCAGGTAAAGGCAGGTGGCATCTCTAACAAGAAATTTACAGTTCTGCCTTCAATGTTGCTGACCCTACTTGACCATCCCCTCAGCTGCAGTGGTCACTTTGGAAGTTGGGCTGAGTGAAGGGCTTTTCAGCTTAGAGCCAATAAGATCTGTGGCTCTGACCTGGGCATCCTTCGACTCCAGGGCAGGTCCATTTCCAGTGATCCAACTCTTGGCAGAACTGCCAGGGCTCTTCACAAGCTGACTTCTGCTGAAGCCCAGGCTTACCACATTGAAAGCCACTGCAGTGGACTGGCCTGTTGGGTCTCCTTGAGGGCAGATCACTGTACAGATCAGCCATTAATAGGCCTGCCACCCATTGCTTCTGATGCCGAGCTTTCTTTTCCTCCTGGTTTGTGTTAAAGCAGACCAGAGGATGCAAGTCAAGGGAGTGCCCGTGTCCCATCTCTAATCTTTGGTGGCCTGAACTACAAGTCTATAGTCACAGGCATGTTCTGTAGTAGTTTTTCTAAGGTAGACAATGCCCATGAGGAAAATTATATTCTCACTTTAAAACTTTCTTTCCCTTTGGTCTGAAAGGGAGGATTTTTCTACTTACTGTATACTTCGCTGATGGCGAAGTGAATCTAGCTATGAGATTATTATTTAAGTTCTTATTTTGGCTATGCTATTGCAGAAAAATGTTAGCCATCTCTTTTATAAGGCCTAAAGATTAAATTGTGCATCCTACAGATTCCTTCATAATAGAATTAGTTTCCTACCTTGAAGAGAATAGAGAAATGAAAGAACAAGTTGGGCTTAGAATAGAGAAATGAGGGAGCAAGTCCTAGATCGTTTGCTGACAATAGCAATATCACATGAATACTTAGCAAACCGTTTCAACCATTAGATAACAACTTAAGAAAACATTTACCAGAAAGTCCAATGCCTTCTATAAATTTTAAGAATCATGTATTTGAAAACACCTCTTAAATATCTAACATGGTGTAGTTTGTCTAGCCAGTAAACTTAAGCACAACCGTCTAAAATGTTTTTAGTTTCTTTCTACCAACAAGTCTAAAACATATGATACACAGATTCAGGTCCCACAAATTAAAATGTATCTTTGATTGATTTTAGCAGCTTAAATTTATGAACAATCTTATCTATAAGCCATTTAAAATAAAACTCTTAATAAAATTTCCCCATTGGACATACAATATGTACACACATATAATATAGCATAATAGACCAATATAGCAATTTTAATAATAGCTTTTAAAATCTTTAACTCTTTTTGTAGATTGCCAATTGATTTGAATTGCTTTTTCTTTTTAGTAACCTCAGTTAACCATACTTTCTCTCAGTTGGTACTGTTAATACATTATTGGCTTCATCTGTTTACAGAGCCATCCCAAAGTACTGAATACAATAAAAGTGGCTGGAAAAAGTCCATAGGAACCTATAGGAGGACAGCTAAACACAGAACCAACAACGCTTTAGTTTTATGAGCAGCACATCATATATAACTGTGGATGACAAAAGACTTTAAGTCGCCATGTTTAAAATTATAAACTCATCAACCAACAAGAGGCACTTGCTTACTTCACAGTATTTTTGAAAGCACCTGTAGGATTTTACAAGTATTTAACCCTTTAAGCCTCTGGGGCTTTCTCATTAAGATAACTATCATGTCTAGTAACACAAGATCATTAGACTTTTTAATTCTCAAACATTTGTATTAATAGCATTTTCCATTATAGAAACTTAAAGTCTGGTACCACATCACATCTTGACAGTCCTTCTAATATAATCCAAATAGACTGATTAGTTGGTGTCTCTATAAGATGAGAGACATAGGTCCTTCGATTTTTTCAGTTGGGCCCAAACTGGAAAAACCAAAGTCCAGGATTTACTGGAAATTTTAGAGACCAGATTGTTTGAAACTTTGATTTTTTGAATGCCTGTCAAGAATGCCAAGAAGGCTCAAAATCCAAAATATCTGGTTGAAATAAGATTTCTTCAAATCATGACATAACATAGACCAAATTTGATCATTGTTACAAGGTACTTATTCAAATCTTTGAAAAAAGCACATATTTAAATAACCCATAGCTCTTAATAAAAATTCAGCTGTTTTTGAACAATTAGAATTTAACAGACATCAAGAGAACATAATAGATTACTTTAACACATTGCTTTACCAGAGCATCAGAGTTTAATTCTATGTCAAAGAGAAATTGAGCTTCCTGTGATCTTTTGCTGTGAGGTTTCCTTCCTTTACCTTCTTTCATATTGGTGACCATGTTTCTGTGTTTCTGTGTGTAAGACATCTTTAAGCATCTTTTGCAGGGCAGGATGAGTGGCAACAAATTCTTTCAGTTTCTGTTTGCTATGAAAAGTCTTAATTTCACCTTCATTCACAAATGAGAGCTTTGCAGGATATAGTATTCTGGGCTGGCAGTTTTTCTCTCTTAGTACCTGGGCTATGTCTCGCCATTCCCTTCTAGCTTGTAGGGTTTCTGATGAGAAGTCTGCTGTGAGTCTAATTGGAGATCCTCTAAGAGTGATCTGACGTTTCTCTCTTGCACCTTTTAGGATCTTTTCTTTCTGTTTCACTGTGGTGAGTTTGATTACAACATGTCGTGGTGAGGATCTCTTTTGGTCATGTTTATTAGGGGTTCTATAAGCTTCCTGTACTTAGATGCCTCTGTCCTTCTCCAAACCTGGGAAATTTTCTGCTAGTATCTCACTGAAAATGCCTTCTAATCCTTTCTCCCTCTCCATGCCTTCAGGAACTCCTAGAACCCGAATGTTGGGTTTTTTAATAGTATCCTGTATATTCCTGACAATATTTTTTAGATTTCTAATTTCTTCTTCTTTTCTTTGGTTTGCCTGTTTCCTTTCCTGTTCTCTGTCTTCTAAGTCTGATATTCTCTCTTCTGCTTCGCCCATTCTGTTTTTAAGGCTCTCTAATGTGTTTGTCATTTGATCTATTGAACTCTTCATTTCATTATGATTTCTCGTCACTATCAGAATTTCTTGTTCCACTAGTTGTTTCATTTCATTTTGATTCCTCCTTAATATTTCACTTTCACGAGAGAGATTTTCTATCTTGTCCATGAAGGATTTCTGTAGTTCAAGAATTTGTTTTTGAGAACTTCTTAATGTTCTTATCAATTTTTTGAGATCTGCTTCTTGCATTTCTTCGATCTCATCATCTTCATAATCTTGAATTGGGGTGTCTTTTTCATTTGGGGGCGTCATAGTTTCTTCCTTGTTCTTGTTAGCTTGGTTTTTGCGTTTGTTGTTTGGCATGTTGGAGATATTTGGTTTCTTCACTGTGGTGTTTTTTCTTGTTACACTATGGCTCTATATTAAGTGGACAGTCTGCTTTCGGTGGAGCCTTAGAGGCTTGAGATGAGTGTGGCCCAAGAGCTGTGTTTGGTTCCTCAGGGTTGAGGGTGTGTCAAAGATGACACTCCCAGGTTAGGTGTGGTAAATCTCTCTTTCTGTTTTTGATTTAAAAGGGAAGTAATTCCTCACAGCTGAAAGTAATTGGAGGTAGTTAGCAGGCGAATGATATACCCACAGGAGCCAGAGATCAGAAGCTCTTTCCCAAGGACCACACAGGGAATCTGTGCTGCCCTCAGTGTGGGCTCCAATTCTCCTGCAGTCTCCCACTGGGTTGCCAAGTTAGATGCTAATCTCCTGTTATTTCACCCCTCCCCCCAGAGTCAGGTTTTTCTGCTAGGCTCAGGGCCGGTGCAGACCTGAGGTCGCCCTGCTTATGACGTATGTCCAAAATGGCGCCTGCTCTGTCTTGCTCGCCTTTGAGAGGTGAGCGGAGAGAGAGAAACTTGTGTCCGTATCAGTCACTTTTTTTTTTTCTCTCTCTTCTAGTTAGCCTGGTGAACTTTTCCCCACGGAGTTTCAAGCCTCGTTCCCTCTAGCCTCCTCTTTCCGCTTGCCTGCTGGTATCTCGGGCTATGGAGGTTCGGCTCACCTCGCGTTCCAGCGCTGGTGCGTTGAGTCTGCCGCTGGTGTCCCGAACTTGGGCTCCCACACTCTCCACGCAGGTCCACTGTGAATCACTAGTTCCGGAAGAGTTTCCTCTGCTGTTTCATCCCCTACTCTTCCTTGACCCTGCAGTATCTCCACTTATATTAAACTTTCTGTCCCCCCGGACTAAGTGTGCTTCCTGCCTATTCCGCCATCTTCCCCCCCGCCCAGAAAAAAGTACCTGAACCAAAGCATCATAGAAGCCCTGTTGCAGCTTCTTTGCATCCCCCATACCCAGCCTCGCGGCCGCAGTGCTCTCCACCGATGTCCATGTGGTCTGCGCCTTCAGAACTGGCCAACCCAGCACCCCCTTCTTTGCAGCCCCGGACTTTTCCCAGCTCTGGGAGCTCCCTCATTTCCATCCACCCGTAGACTCCCTTCCTCTACCTGGTTTACCTCTGCCGTTCTGGCTCCTACTTCCCTAATGCTAATTATCTACTATTTTTTTTTTTTTTTTGACAGGCAGAGTGGACAGTGAGAGAGAGAGACAGAGAGAAAGGTCTTCCTTTGCCATTGGTTCACCCTCCAATGGCCGCCGCGGCTGGTGCACTGCGCTTGATCTGAAGGCAGGAGCCAGGTGCTTCTCCTGGTCTCCCATGGGGTGCAGGGCCCAAGGACTTGGGCCATCCTCCACTGCCTTCCTGGGCCACAGCAGAGAGCTGGCCTGGAAAAGGGGCAACCAGGACACAATCCGGCGCCCCGACCAGGACTAGAACCTAGTGTGCTGGCGCCGCTAGGCGGAGGATTAGCCTGTTGAGCCACGGCACCGGCCCTAAATTTTTCTAATTATCAATAAGCAACAGTATAATAACTTCTTATTCTACACCATGTAAAACTCACCTCAGCACATTTTTTAGCAAACTTTCAGGTTAGGTTATCATTTTTATAATAAATCTGTATTTTATTGGTTCATATTTTTAGTAACTACAGATATTTTTACATTTTATCTTATTATTTAAAAGCAAATTTAAAAATTTTATTTTATGTATGAAAAATGCTTAGAAATGTAGCTATTTGTTTAATTGTGCTTTGTGCCCTGGCTCAGTTTTTTTTTTTTTCTTTATGTAGTACCCTTCATCTTTATGGTTTTCTAATTTTCACTAAATTCTTGGTGATCTGAAATATAGTCTGACATCTTTCTTCAGGTAATCTACATGAAAATTATTCTTAGTGTCCAATATCTGAAAAAATATCTTTCCTTCAATTTATATATGAGCAGCTAGTTTAGTGTAGGGAATTCTTTTTTTTTTTCCTCTATTTTTTATATGAAGTCTATTCCAGTGGGGAAGAAATATGAGGTTAACGGCCAGTGCTGCAGCTTACTAGGCTAATCCTCCACCTGCGGTGCCGGCACATGGGGTTCTAGTCCCGGTCGGGGTGCTGGATTCTGTCCCGGTTGCTCCTCTTCCAGTCCAGCTCTCTGCTGTGGCCCGGGAGTGCAGTGGAGGATGGCCCAAGTGCCTGGGCCCTGCACCCGCATGGGAGACCAGGAGAAGCACCTGGCTCCTGGCTTCGGATCAGCATGGTGTGCCATGGCTGCCGGAGCGGCCACTGTGGGGTGAACCAATGGAAAAGGAAGACCTTTCTCTCTCTCTCACTGTCCACTCTGCCTGTCAATATATATATATATATATATATATATATATATATATGAGGTTAACATGATTTTTTTATATTTCTGAAAGCTAGAATTCGTTTTTCTTCATTTTTGAATTTTAACATTTCTGTTGAGTTTTATATTCTCTTCCTGGGATAAGGTGAACTCTTAGGATCTACAGATGCAGTTAAATTTTTCATCTCAGGATTTGTTTTGTTCCCTTGTTGCTTTTCTTTCCATTTTTATCATTTACTCCTAATAGTTGCATTCTGAAGAAAGAGTTCTTCCTTCAGTGGAAACTAAATAAATGTAAGTGATTCTCTTTAAAGATGCCTACCTTTGGATTTTAATTCTACTTTTGCAGTTTCAGAGCAAACTTTTCTGAGCTCAGATTGAATTTCAGCCTTTGCATTTCATCATGTCTTGATCTCTTTTTTAGGGCAGTATTACTTTTTTTTCAATGGAATCTATGAATTCTTGTGTATTTTTGAGAAAATGGAAAAGTATTTTCCTAAAAATTATGCTTTCCCATGTAGTGAATATTTTTCAGAGATATGACTCCTTGATGTCACAAGACAGTTGACATGCCCCCTCTGTATGCAATAATAAAAACACAAGGAAAATGAGGACTTAGTGCTTGTTCTTTTCTACTCAAGAAGGCCTGGGTCTTGTTTTGTTTTTGAAAAGGAACACGTGATTTCCTTTGGCTGATCTCAGTGTCCACTTAGATGCTTGTTGAAAACCTGTTTCAGAACAAGCACAGAATGTGTTATTAAAAGTACAATTTATCCAGTAAAGATCTTCTAGACTTACATGAACTCTTCTCTCAGTTTGTAACTTCAGTGATGAGATTGAGAAATTCTGTCTCTACAATACCAGTGACAGACTGATTCTTTTGTAATCAGAAGCATTTATATGAACATATAGATTTTCTGATAAGTGGGTTTTCTTTTTTTAACTTTTATTTAATAATTATAAATTTTCAAAGTACAACTTTTGGATTATAGCGGTTCCTCCCCCCCCCCATTACCACCCTCCCACCCGCAAGCCATCCCATCTCCTACTCCTTCTCCCATCCCATTCTTCATTAAGATTCATTTTTAATTATCTTTATATACAGAAGATCAACTTAGTATATATTAAGTAAAGATTTCAACAGTTTGCACCCACACAGACGCACAAAGTATAAAGTACTGTTTGAATACTAATTTTACTATTAATTCGCATAGTACAACACATTAAGGACAGAGGGTTCTGTTGATGCCTCCAAGTGTACTCTCCAAACATAATAAATTGGAAAGGCTGAATATGCAGACAATTGCTAGAGTTCATATAACAACAGTTCTGCAATGGCCAGCCCAGGAAACCAGCTCATTCTCTACAGTAGCCTGTCCCTAAAACGATCCGCTGCTAGTAGGTCAGAAATGAAGAAGTCAGAGTACTGTCTCTAGCAAGCAATGCAGGAATCTCTCCAATAATCTCTGTAATGATCAAACCCAAATGGCCAGAAACTCATTAATAACTGACAGATTATCTCTTTTTTGTCTGTGTTATCAAGGTAGGACCATCCAGAGAAAGCCAAATGTACCCCTTAGTTGACCATGTAGAAAACCCTGCTTCTAGTTAACCCCTTTACATCCTTCCCATGTCTAAAGCCTCCAATCAAATATCCAGACCTTTCCTTTTTTTTTTTATTAAACTTTTATTTAATGAATATAAATTTCCAAAGTACAGCTTATGGGTTACAATGGCTTCCCCCTCCCAAAACTTCCCTCCCACCCACAACCCTCCCCTTTCCCGCTCCCTCTCCCCTTCCAATCACATCATGATTCATTTTCAATTCTCTTTATATACAAAAGATCAGTTTAGTATATATTAGGTAACAATTTCAACAGTTTGCCCCCATATAACAACACAAAATGAAAAAAAAAATACTGTATTTGTAGCATTAAATAGGAGTGAACAGCACATTAAAGGCAGAGATCCTACATAATATTTTTTTAAAAATTAATTAATTTTCTATGCCATTTCCAATTTAACACCAGGTTTTTTTTTTTCATTTCCAATTATCTTTATATACAGAAGATCTATTCAGTATATAATTAGTAAAGATCTCATCAGTTTGTACCCACGCAGAAACACAAAGTGTAAAAATACTGCTTCAGTACTAGTTATAGCATTACTGCACATTAGACAACACATTAAGGACAGATCCCACATGGGATGTAAGTACACAGTGACTCCTATTGCTGACTTAACAATTTGACACTCCTGTTCATGGCGTCAGTAATCTCCCTAGGCTCTAGTCATGAGTTGCCAGGGCTATGGAAGCCTTTAGGGTTCGCTGACTTTGATCTTATTCAGACAGGGTCACAGTCAAAGTGGAAGTTCTCTCCTCCCTTCAGAGAAAGGTACCTCCTTCTTTGATGGCCCCGTTCTTTCCACTGGGATCTCACTAACAGAGATCTTTCATTTAGGTCTTCTTATTTTTTTCTTTTCCATGGTATCTTGGCTTTCCATGCCTACAATACTCTCATGGGCTCTTCAGCCAGATCCGAATGCCTTAAGGGCTGATTCTGAGGCCAGAGTGTTGTTTAGGACATCTGCCATTCTATGAGTCTGCTGTGTATCCCACTTCCCATGCTGGATCTTTCTCTCCCTTTTTGATTCTATCAGTTAGTATTAGCAGACACTTGTCTTGTTTGTGTGATCCCTTTGACTCTTAGACCTATCCAAGCCATCGAATGTGAACTGAAATTGATCACTTGGACTAATGAGATGGCATTGGTACATGCCACCTTGATGGAATTGTATTGGAATCCCCTGGCACATTTCTAACTCCATCATTTGGGGCAAGACTGATTGTGCATGTCCCAAATTGCTCATCTCCTCCCTCTCTTTTTCCACTCTGAAATTTAACAGGGATCACTTTTCAGTTAAAATTTAAACACCTAAGAACAATTGTGTGTTATTTACAGAGTTCAACCACTAGTACTAGAACAACCACAACAACAAATACTAAAAAGGATAAAGTATTACATTGTACATCTAGAGTCAGGACAAAAGCTGATCAGGTCATTGTTTCTTATAGTGTCCATTTCACTTCAACAGGTTTCCCCTTTGGTGCTCAGTTGTCACCGATCAGGGAAAACAATTGATATTTTTCTGTTTGGGACTGGCTTAATTCACTCAGCATGATGTTTTCCAGATCCCTCCATCTTGTTGCAAATGACTGGGTTTCATTGTTCCTTACTGCTGTATAGTATTCTATGGAGTACATGTCCCATAATTTCTTTATCCAGTCTACTGTTGATGGGCATTTGGGTTGGTTCCAGGTCTTAGCTATTGTGAATTGAGCTGCAATAAACATTAAGGTGCAGATGGCTTTTTTATTTGCCAATTTAATTTCCTTTGGGTAAATTCCAAGGAGTGGGATGGCTGGGTTGTATGGCAGGGTTATGTTCAGGTTTCTGAGGAATCTCCAGACTGACTTCCATAGTGGCTTAACCAGTTTGCATTCCCACCAACAGTGGGTTAGTGTCCCTTTTTCCCCACATCCTCTCCAGCATCTATTGTTGGTAGATTTCTGGATGTGAGCCATTCTCACCGGGGTGAGGTGAAACCTCATTGTGGTTTTGATTTGCATTTCTCTGATTGCTAGTGATCTTGAACATTTTTTCATGTGTCTGTTGGCCATTTGGATTTCCTCTTTTGAAAAATGTCTATTGAGGTCCTTGGCCCATCTCTTCAGTGGGTTGTTTGTTCTGTTGTTGTGGATTTTCTTGATTTCTTTGTAGATTCTGGTTATCAATCCTTTATCTGTAGTATAGTTTGCAAATATTTTTCCCATTCTGTCGGTTGCCCCTTCACTTTCCTGACTGTTTCTTTTGAAGTAGAGAAACATCTCAACTTGATGCAATCCCAAATGTTAATTTTGGTTTTGACTGCCTGTGCTCCTGGGGTCTTTTCCAAGAAGTCTTTGCCTGTGCCTATATCTTGCAGGGTTTCTCCAATGCTCTCTAATAATTTGATGGTTTCGGGTCGTAGATTTAAGTCATTAATCCAAGTTGAGTAATTTTTTTGTGTAAGGTGATAGGTATGGGTCTTGCTTCAAGCTTCTACACATGGAAATCCAATTTTCCCAGCACCATTTATTGAATAGGCTGTCCTTATTCCAGGGATTAGTTTTGGATCTTTGATCAAATATAAGTTGGCTGTAGATGTTTGGATTGATTTCTGGTGTTTCTATTCTGTTCCATTGGTTTATCCATCTGTTTCTGTACCAGTACCATGCTGTTTTTTTTTTATTAAACTTTTATTTAATGAATATAAATTTCCAAAGTATAGTTTATGGGTTACAATGGCTTCCCCCCTCCCATAACTTCCCTCCCGCCCGCAACCCTCCCCCCTCCCGCTCCCTTTCCCCTTCCATTCATGTAAAGATTCATTTTCAATTCTCTTTGTATACAGAAGATCAGTTTAGTATATATTAGGTAAAGATTTCAACATTTTGCCCATATAGCAACATCAAGTGAAAAAACTACCATTGGATTACTAATTATAGCATTAAATAGAAATGTACAGCACATTAAAGACAGAGATCCTACATAATTTTTTTTTCAAAATAATTAATTTTCTATGCCATTTCCAATTTAACACCAGGTTGTTTTTTTTTTTTTCATTTCCAATTCTCTTTATATACAGAAGATCACTTCAGTATATAATTAGCAAAGACCTCATCAGTCTGCGCCCACACAGAAACGCAAAGTATAAAAATACTGTTTCAGTACCAGTCATAGCATCACATGGCTTTATACGACACATTAGGGACAGATCCCACATTGGGTGTAAGTACACAGTGACTCCTGTTGCTGTCTTAACAATTTGACACTCCTGTTCATGGCGTCAGTAATCTCCCTGGGCTCTAGTCATGAGTTGCCAGGGCTATGGAAGCCTTTAGAGTTCGCTGACTTTGATCTTATTCCGATAGGGTCATAGTCAAAGTGGAGGTTCTCTCCTCCCTTCGGAGAAGGGTACCTCCTTCTTTGATGGCCCCGTTCTTTCCACTGGGATCTCACTCACAGAGATCATTCATTTAGGTCTTTTTTTTTTCCATGATATCTTGGCTTTCCATGCCTGCTATACTCTCATGGGCTCTTCAGCCAGATCTGAATGCCTTGAGGGCTGATTCTGAGGCCGGAGTGTTGTTTAGGACATCTGCCATTCTATGAGACTGCTGTGTATCCCACTTCCTATGTTGGATCTTTCTCTCCCTTTTTGATTCTATCAGTTAGTATTAGCAGATACTTGCCTTGTTTGTGTGATCTCTTTGACTCTTAGACCTATCAGAGCTATCAATTGTGAGCTGAAATTGATCACTTGGACTAGTGCGATGGCATTGGTACATGCCATCTTGATGGAATTGTGTTGGAATCCCCTGCACATTTCTAACTCCACCATTTGCAGCCAGTCCGATTGAGCATGTTCCTAATTGTTCATCTCCTCCCTCTCTTTTTCCACTCTTAGATTGAACAGGGATCACTTTTCAGTTAAAATTTAAACACCTGAGAATAATTGTGTGTTAATTACTGAGTTCAACCAATCGTACTAGAACAACAACAACAACAACAAATACTAAAAAGATGGAGTATTACATTGTACATCTAAAGTCAGGACAGGAGCTGATCAGTTCATTGTTGCTTATAGTGTCCATTTCACTTAACAGGTTTTCTCTTTGGCGCTCAGTTGTCACCGATCAGGGAAAACAATTGATATTTTTCTGTTTGGGACTGGCTTAATTCACTCAGCATGATGTTTTCCAGATCCCTCCATCTTGTTGCAAATGACTGGGTTTCATTGTTCCTTACTGCTGTATAGTATTCTATGGAGTACATGTCCCATAATTTCTTTATCCAGTCTACTGTTGATGGGCATTTGGGTTGGTTCCAGGTCTTAGCTATTGTGAATGAGCTGCAATAAACATTAAGGTGCAGATGGCTTTTTTATTTGCCAATTTAATTTCCTTTGGGTAAATTCCAAGGAGTGGGGTGGCTGGGTTGTATGGCAGGGTTATGTTCAGGTTTCTGAGGAATCTCCAGACAGACTTCCATAGTGGCTTAACCAGTTTGCATTCCCACCAACAGTGGGTTAGTGTCCCTTTTTCCCCACATCCTCTTCAGCATCTATTGTTGGTAGATTTCTGAATGTGAGCTATTCTCACTGGGGTGAGATGGAACCTCATTGTGGTTTTGATTTGCATTTCTCTGATTGCTAGTGATCTTGAACATTTTTTCATGTGTCTGTTGGCCATTTGGATTTCCTCTTTTGAAAAATGTCTATTGAGGTCCTTGGCCCATCTCTTCAGTGGGTTGTTTGTTTTGTTGTTGTGGATTTTCTTGATTTCTTTGTAGATTCTGGTTATCAATCCTTTATCTGTAGTATAGTTTGCGAATATTTTTTCCCATTCTGTTGGTTGCCTCTTCACTTTCCTGACTGTTTCTTTCGAAGTAGAGAAACGTCTCAATTTGATGCAATCCCAAATGTTAATTTTGGTTTTGACTGCCTGTGCTGTTGGAGTATTTTCCAGGAAGTCTTTGCCTGTGCCTATATCTTGCAGGGTTTCTCCAATGCTCTCTAATAATTTGATGGTTTCGGGTCGTAGATTTAAGTCTTTAATCCATGTTGAGTGAATTTTTGTGTAAGGTGATAGGTATGGGTCTTGCTTCAAGCTTCTGCATGTGGAAATCCAATTTTTCCAGCACCATTTATTGAATAGACTGTCCTTATTCCAGGGATTAGATTTGGATCTTTGGTCAAATATAAGTTGGCTGTAGATGTTTGGATTGATTTCTGGTGTTTCTATTCTGTTCCATTGGTCTATCCATCTGTTTCTGTACCAGTACCATGCTGTTTTGATAACAACTGCCCTGTAGTATGTCCTAAAATCAGGTATTGTGATGCCTCCGGCTTTGTTTTTGTTGTACAGGATTGCTTTGGCTATTCGAGGTCTTCTGTGTCTCCATATGAATTTCAGCATCATTTTTTCTAGATCTGAGAAGAAGGTCTTCGGGATCTTGATGGGTATTGCATTGAATGTATAAATTGCTTTTGGGAGGATAGACATTTTGATGATATTGATTCTTCCAATCCATGAGCATGGAAGATTTCTCCATTTTTTGGTATCCTCTTCTATTTCTTTCTGTAAGGTTTTGTAGTTATCATCGTAGAGATCTTTAACGTCCTTGGTTAAGTTTATTCCAAGGTATTTGTTTTTGTAGCTATTGTGAATGGGATTGATTTTAGAAGTTCTTCCTCAGCCGTGGCATTGCCTGTGTATACAAAGGCTGTTGATTTTTGTGCATTGATTTTATATCCTGCTACTTTGCCAAACTCTTCGATGAGTTCCAGCAGTCTCTTAGTAGAGTTCTTTGGGTCCCCTAAATAAAGAATCATATCATCTGCAAAGAGGGATAGTTTGAGTTCGTCCTTCCCGATTTGTATCCCTTTAATTTCTTTTTCTTGCCTAATAGCTCTGGCCAAAACTTCCAGAACTATATTGAATAGCAGTGGTGAGAGAGGGCATCCCTGTCTGGTACCAGATTTCAGTGGAAATGCTTCCAACTTTTCCCCATTCAATAGGATGTTGGCCGTGGGTTTTTCATAAATTGCTTTGATTGTATTGAGGAATGTTCCTTCCATACCCAGTTTGCTTAGAGTTTTCATCATGAAAGGGTGTTGTATTTTATCAAATGCTTTCTCTGCGTCTATTGAGAGAATCATATGGTTTTTCTTCTACAGTCTGTTAATGTAGTGTATTACGTTGATTGTTTTGCGAATGTTGAACCATCCCTGCATACCGGGGATGAATCCCAGTTGGTCTGGGTGGATGATCTTTCTGATGTGTTGTTGCATTCTATTGGCCAGAATTTTATTGAGAATTTTTGCATCTATGTTCATCAGGGATATTGGTCTGTAATTCTCTTTCAATGTTGCGTCTCTTTCTGGCTTAGGAATTAAGGTGATGGTGGCTTCATAGAAAGAATTTGGGAGGATTCCCTCTTTTTCGATTGCTCTGAATAGTTTGAGAAGAACTGGAGTTAGTTCTTCTCTAAATGTCTGGTAGAACTCAGCAGTGAATCCATCTGGCCCTGGGCTTTTCTTTGTTGGGAGGGCCTTTATTACTGTTTCAATTTCTGTGTCAGTTATTGGTCTGTTTAGGTTTTCTATGTCTTCCTGGCTCAATTTAGGGAGGTTGTATGTGTCCAAGAATCTGTCCATTTCTGATAGATTTCCCTGTTTGCTGGCATACAAGTCCTTGTAGTAATTTCTGATGATTCTTTTTATTTCTGTGGCGTCTGTTGTTATGTTTCCTTTTTCATCTCTGATCCTATTGATTTGGGTCTTTTCTCTTCTTTTTTTAGTGAGTTGGGCCAATGGGGTGTCAATCTTGTTTATTTTTTCAAAAAACCAGCTCCTCGTTTGGCTGATTTTTTGTAATGTTTTTTTGGATTCAATCCTGTTGATTTCTTCTTTGATTTTAATTATTTCCCTTCTTCTACTGGGTTTGGGTTTGGTTTGCTGCAGATTTTCTAGATCCTTGAGATGGCTTGAAAGCTCATCTATTTGGTGCCTTTCCAATTTCTTGATGTAGGCACCTATTGATATAAACTTTCCTCTTAACACTGCTTTTGTTGTATCCCATAGGTTTTGGTATGTTGTGCTATTATCCTCATTTACTTCCAGAAAATTTTTGATTTCTCTTTTAATTTCTTCTATGACCCATTGTTCATTCAGGAGCATGTTGTTCAATCTCCATGTGTTTGCACGTGCTCTAGGGATTCCTGAGTTGCCAATTTCCAATTTCATTCCTTTGTGGTCTGAGAAGCTGCATGGTATGATTCTAATTCTCTTGAATTTGCTGAGACTTGCTTTATGGCCTAGTATGTGGTCAATCCTAGAGAGGGTTCCATGTACTGCTGAGAAGAATGTAAAGTCCTTAGATGTAGGATGAAATGTTCTGTAGATGTCTGTTAGATCCTTTTGGGCTATAGTGTCATTTAAATCTGCTGTCTCCTTGTTGATCTTCTGTCCTGTTGATCTGTCTATCTCTGAGAGTGGAGTATTGAAGTCCCCCAGTACTATTGTATTGGGGTCTAAGTCTCCCTTTAAGTCCCTTAACAAGTCTTTTAAATAAGCTGGTGCCCTGTAATTAGGTGCATATACGTTGATAATCGTTATATCTTCCTGTTGAATGGATCCCTTAATCATTATATAGTGCCCCTCTTTGTCTCTCCTAACAGTTTTTGTGGTAAAGTTTATGTTGTCCGATATTAAGATGGCTACGCCCGCTCTCTTTTCATTTCTGTTGGCGTGGTATATCTTTTTCCAGCCTTTCACTCTCAGCTTGTATGGATCATTGTTGGATAGATGGGTTTCTTGTAAGCAGCAAAAAGATGGGTTTTGTTCCTTAACCCAATCGGCCAATCGGTGTCTTTTAACTGGACAGTTCAAGCCATTAACATTCAATGTGACTATTGAGAAGGAGTAACTTTGCCCTGCCATTTGCCAAAGATATTTTCTAATATCTGGTTTGAAATTCCTGTGATCTTTTGCTCTGAGGTTTCCTTCCTTTACCTTCTTTCATATTGGTGACCGTGTTTCTGTGTTTCTGTATGTAACACATCTTTAAGCATCTTTTGCAGGGCTGGACGAGTGGCGACAAATTCTTTCAATTTCTGTTTGCTGTGAAAGGTCTTAATTTCACCTTCATTCACAAATGAGAGCTTTGCAGGATATAATATTCTGGGCTGGCAGTTTTTCTCTCTTAGTACTTGGGCTATATCTCGCCATTCTCTCCTGGCTTGTAGGGTTTCTGATGAGAAGTCAGCTGTAAGTCTAATTGGAGATCCTCTGAGAGTAATCTGGCATTTCTCTCTTGCACATTTTAGGATCTTTTCTTTGTGTTTCACTGTGGTGAGTTTGATTACAATGTGTTGTGGTGAGGATCTCTTTTGATCATGTTTATTAGGGGTTCTCTGAGCTTCCTGTACTAGGATGTCTCTGTCCTTCTCCAAACCTGGGAAATTTTCTGCTAGTATCTCACTAAAAAGGCCTTCTAATCCTTTCTCCCTTTCCATGCCTTCAGGAACTCCTAGAACCCGAATGTTGGGTTTTAATAGTATCCTGTAGATTCCTGACAGTATTTTTTAGATTTCTGATTTCTTCTTCTTTTCTTTGATTTGACTGTTTCCTTTCCTGTTCTCTGTCTTCTAATTCCGATATTCTCTCTTCTGCTTCATCCATTCTGTTTTTAAGGCTCTCTAATGTGTTTGCCATTTGATCTATTGAGTTCTTCATTTCATTGAGGTTTTTTGCCAGTATCGCAGTTTCCTGTTCCACTAATTTTTTCATTTCATTTTGATTCCTCCTTAATATTTCATTTTCACGGGAGAGATTTTCTATCTTGTCCATTAAGGATTTCTGTAGTTCAAGAATTTGTTTTTGAGAACTTCTTAATGTTCTTATGAATTTTTTGAAATCTGCTTCTTGCATTTGCTCTATCTCTTCATCTTCATAATCTTGCATTGGCATGTCTTGTTCACTTGGGGGCGTCATAGTGCCTTCCTTGTTCTTGGTACCTCCGCTTCTATGTTTCTTGCTTGGCATGTTAGAGATAATTTGTGGTGTTTTTGTTTTTGTTTTTTTTTTTCTCTCATTATACTATGCCTCTAAGTGAGCTGTCTGTTTTGTTGGAGCCTTAGGGGCTGTGATGGGTGTGGCCAGAGAGCTATGCTTGTTTCTTGAGGTTTAAGGCTGTGTAAAAAGTGACTCTCCCAGATTACTTGCTCCTTGCTGGGATGCTCTCTCTCTCTCTCTCTTTTTTTTTTTTTTTTCTTTTGACTCAGTTGGGAGTGGAGTTGAGGGTAGTTGAAATCTAGCCTCTGTGAGTATTCGTTTGATCTACCCCTGGGACCATACACAGAGTTTATGCAGCCCTCAATGTGTTCTCCAGTTTCGCTAAAGATACTGAGTTTGGCTGCGCTTTACATATGTAAAATCGCGGTGCTTTTGTTTTGCTTGGTGAGTGAAGGGAGAGGCCTCTGTTCCCCCTCCCCCCAATGTCTCGGACTTCTCAGGTCTTTGTCTTACCGTCCTCCGTTCCCGCGCTGGCGAGATTCTGTGGCTCTGGCTCCTCTCCCGCCGCTGCTGCTCGGCTCGTCTCGGTTGGTTTTCCAAGCGGTGGGTTCCCTGTAAGTCCTCTGTGTCTCATCCACAAGATCCGGAAGCGTTTCCTCTGCAGTTTTTTTTCTTGAGTCTTTTCCTGAGGCTACAGTAATTCCACTTTTATGAAAGTTTATTTTCCCAAACTAAGGCACACGTCCTCACTATCCGCCATCTTGGCTCCGCCCCGATCATTTGCCCAGTACCATGCTGTTTTGATAGCAACTGCCCTGTAGTATGCCCTGAAATCTGGGATTGTGATGCCTCCGGCTTTGTTTTTGTTGTACAAGATTGCTTTGGCTATTCGAGGTCTTCTGTGTCTCCATATGAATTTCAGCATCATTTTTTCCAGATCTGAGAAGAATGTCTTCGGTATCTTGATTGGTATTGCATTGAATGTATAAATTGCTTTTGGGAGAATAGACATTTTGATGATATTGATTCTTCCAGTCCATGAGCATGGAAGATTTCTCCATTTTTTTGGTATCCTCTTCTATTTCTTTCTGTAAGGTTTTGTAGTTTTCATCGTAGAGATCTTTAACGTCCTTGGTTAAGTTTATTCCAAGGTATTTGATTGTTTTTGTAGCTATTATGAATGGGATTGATTTTAGAAGTTCTTCCTCAGCCGTGGCATTGCCTGTGTATACAAAGGCTGTTGATTTTTGTGCATTGATTTTATATCCTGCTACTTTGCCAAACTCTTCGATGAGTTCCAGCAGTCTCTTAGTAGAGTTCTTTGGGTCCCCTAAATAAAGAATCATATCATCTGCAAAGAGGGATAGTTTGAGTTCGTCCTTCCCGATTTGTATCCCTTTAATTTCTTTTTCTTGCCTAATAGCTCTGGCCAAAACTTCCAGAACTATATTGAATAGCAGTGGTGAGAGAGGGCATCCCTGTCTGGTACCAGATCTCAGCGGAAATGCTTCCAACTTTTCCCCATTCAATAGGATGTTGGCCGTGGGTTTTTCATAAATTGCTTTGATTGTATTGAGGAATGTTCCTTCCATACCCAGTTTGCTTAGAGTTTTCATCATGAAAGGGTGTTGTATTTTATCAAATGCTTTCTCTGCGTCTATTGAGAGAATCATATGGTTTTTCTTCTGCAGTCTGTTAATGTAGTGTATTACGTTGATTGTTTTGCGGACGTTGAACCATCCTTGCATACCAAGGATAAATCCCACTTGGTCTGGGTGGATGATCTTTCTGATGTGTTGTTGCATTCTATTGGCCAGAATTTTATTGAGGATTTTTGCATCTATGTTCATCAGGGCTATTGGTCTGTAATTCTCTTTCAATGCTGCATCTTTTTCCGGCTTAGGAATTAAGGTGATGCTGGCTTCATAGAAAGAATTTGGGAGGATTCCCTCTTTTTCGATTGTTCTGCATAGTTTGAGAAGAATTGGAGTTAGTTCTTCTCTAAATGTCTGGTAGAACTCAGCAGTGAATCCATCTGGTCCTGGGCTTTTCTTTGTTGGGAGGGCCTTTATTACTGTTTCAATTTCTGTGTCAGTTATTGGTCTGTTTAGGTTTTCTATGTCTTCCTGGCTCAATTTAGGGAGGTTGTATGTGTCCAAGAATCTGTCCATTTCTGATAGATTTCCCTGTTTGCTGGCATACAAGTCCTTGTAGTAATTTCTGATGATTCTTTTTATTTCTGTGGCGTCTGTTGTTATGTTTCCTTTTTCATCTCTGATCCTATTGATTTGGGTCTTTTCTCTTCTTTTTTTAGTGAGTTGGGCCAATGGGGTGTCAATTTTGTTTATTTTTTCAAAAAACCAGCTCCTCGTTTGGCTGATTTTTTGTAATGTTTTTTTTTGGATTCAATCCTGTTGATTTCTTCTTTGATTTTAATTATTTCCCTTCTTCTACTGGCTTTGGGTTTGGTTTGCTGCAGATTTTCTAGATCCTTGAGATGACCTGAAAGCTCATGTATTTGGTGCCTCTCCAATTTCTTGATGTAGGCACCCATTGATATAAATTTTCCTCTTAACACTGCTTTTGTTGTATCCCATAGGTTTTGGTATGTTGTGCTGTTATCCTCATTTACTTCCAGAAAATTTTTGATTTCTCTTTTAATTTCTTCTATGACCCATTGTTCGTTCAGGAGCATGTTGTTCAATCTCCATGTGTTTGCACGTGCTCTGGGGATTCCCGAGTTGCTAATTTCCAATTTCATTCCTTTGTGGTCTGAGAAGTTGCATGGTATGATTCTAATTCTCTTGAATTTGCTGAGACTTGCTTTATGGCCTAGTATGTGGTCAATCCTAGAGAAGGTTCCATGTACTGCTGAGAAGAATGTAAAGTCCTTAGATGTAGGATGAAATGTTCTGTAGATATCTGTTAGATCCATTTGGGCTATAGTGTCATTTAAATCTGCTGTCTCCTTGTTGATCTTCTGTCCTGTTGATCTGTCTATCTCTGAGAGTGGAGTATTGAAGTCCCCCAGTACTATTGTATTGGGGTCTAAGTCTCCCTTTAAGTCCCTTAACAAGTCTTTTAAATAAGCTGGTGCCCTGTGATTAGGTGCATATACATTGATAATCATTATATCTTCCTGTTGAATGGATCCCTTAATCATTAAATAGTGCCCCTCTTTGTCTCTCCTAACAGTTTTTGTGGTAAAGTTTATGTTGTCCGATATTAAGATGGCTACGCCCGCTCTCTTTTCATTTCTGTTGGCATGGTATATCTTTTTCCAGCCTTTCACTCTCAGTCTGTGTGCATATTTATTGGAAAGATGGGTTTCTTGTAAGCAGCAAAAGGATGGGTTTTGTTCCTTAACCCAATCAGCCATTCGGTGTCTTTTAACTGGACAGTTCAAGCCATTAACATTTAATGTGACTATTGAGAAGGAGTAACTTTGCCCTGCCATTTGCCAAAGGTATTTTCTAATATATGCTTTGAGTTTCCTGTGATCTTTTGCTGTGAGGTTTCCTTCCTTTACCTTCTTTCATATTGGTGACCGTGTTTCTGTGTTTCTGTATGTAACACATCTTTAAGCATCTTTTGCAGGGCTGGACGAGTGGCGACAAATTCTTTCAATTTCTGTTTGCTGTGAAAGGTCTTAATTTCACCTTCATTCACAAATGAGAGCTTTGCAGGATATAATATTCTGGGCTGGCAGTTTTTCTCTCTTAGTACTTGGGCTATATCTCGCCATTCTCTCCTGGCTTGTAGGGTTTCTGATGAGAAGTCAGCTGTGAGTCTAATTGGAGATCCTCTGAGAGTAATCTGGCATTTCTCTCTTGCACATTTTAGGATCTTTTCTTTGTGTTTCACTGTGGTGAGTTTGATTACAATGTGTTGTGGTGAGGATCTCTTTTGATCATGTTTATTAGGGGTTCTATGAGCTTCCTGTACTAGGATGTCTCTGTCCTTCTCCAAACCTGGGAAATTTTCTGCTAGTATCTCACTAAAAAGGCCTTCTTTTTTTAATTGTAAATGGAGATATTTATTACAACAAAAATAAGATTGTGACCCCAAAATGATGAATATTCTTCACACTGTGGTCTAAGTCCAAATTTCATCTGCTGGCAGAACAGATGGTTTGCTGGTCTCCTGGGGCTAAGCTCTGAGGTCATGAGTAATACCCTGAAAGTCAAAAAATGAGGACCAGATAAACTGTTGCAATCCTCAGTTCTGACGATTTGTAAACAATGCGTTGGTAATAACTGTAGTTTCTGAGTTGAAGTCAGTGTGAAATGTGCCAGGTCATTCCAGGACTTCTTAAATCAATCAGCAACTGCTTGAGGCCAGTACCTCTGCCCAAGTGGGCAGGTTCCTGGGGTCAGCTACTGGCTTTTTAGTACAGGGGAGATTTGTGTAGTTTTATTCGCATCATGGCTAGAACTCACCACAGGCCTTCGTCATAGCAATGTGTCTGGATTTCAAGTTCCTCCACAAACTATAATGAGAGGAAGGAATCTAAGTAATAGAGAACTCAACATTAATTGGATTAAGAAGAATTGTGTCACTAAATAAGTCAGAAAACCTCACTAATTAGTATATTATTCTCAATGGGTAAAAATACTGTCAGATTTTCTTTTATTTTTTAAAAAGACTTTTACTTTATTCAAGAGGTAGAGCTGCAGACAGAGGCAGAGACAGAAAGAAAGGTCTTCCATCTGCTGGTTCACTCTCCATACGGCTGTAATGGCAAGAGCTGAGCTAATCTGAAGCCAGGAGCCAGGAGCTTCTTCCAGGTCTCCCATGTGGGTGCAGGGGTCCAAGCACTTGAGTCATCTTCTACTGCTTTCTTGGGCCTGGATCAGAAAAGAAGCAGCTGGAATATGAACCGGCACCCATATGGGATGCCAGCGCTACAGGCAGAAGCTTAGCCTATTATGCCACAGTGCCGGCCCCTGGATTTTCTTTTATTGTTTTATTTAGGAAAGGAGGGAGAGAGGGAGACAGAGAAAGAGACAGAGTGCTCCCATCCACTGATTCACTCTCCAGATGCCTGCAATGGCCAGAGTTGGCTGAGGGCCAGAGCCAGGAGCCAAGAATGCAATCCAGGTCTCCCACAGGCTGGCAGGAATCCAGTGAATTGAGCCATAACCACTGCCTCCAGGATCTGCATTGGTGGGAAGCTTGAGTCTGGAATTAGAACTGGGAATCGAAGCACTCCAGGATGGGACATGGGCCTCTTGAGTGCTGGGCTGAACATGCAGTCCCAGGATTCCTGATAATGAGAGTACATTTTCCTGGGGCAAATGGATGTTTCTCAGTTCCTGGAAATTTTTTCCTCCTCTTAATATAAATGCTTTATCTTACTGCATTACATCTATCTCTGTAAACCACCATAGGTAACTTTTTAGACCATGGTGAGAAAACAGAGGGAATGAATGAGTGACATTTTAAAAATCTATGTTAAGGATTGCATTAATGATCTAATTTGAGTTAATGAAAACATGGCAGGGTCCTATAAGTAGATCATTTTGATGTGGTAAAGAGCAGGTACTTTCTGGGGAGGGGTCTCTTGATTGACAGGTAGCTGAACGTGACAACACAAAGCAAAGGAGTTGCGGCTTCCAGCTCAAGAATTTAGATTTATCTAACTAATCTTTACCACATTAAAAAGGCCTTCTAATCCTTTCTCCCTTTCCATGCCTTCAGGAACTCCTAGAACCCGAATGTTGGTTTTTTTAATAGTATCCTGTAGATTCCTGACAGTATTTTTTAGATTTCTGATTTCTTCTTCTTTTCTTTGATTTGACTGTTTCCTTTCCTGTTCTCTGTCATCTAATTCCGATATTCTCTCTTCTGCTTCATCCATTCTGTTTTTAAGGCTCTCTAATGTGTTTGCCATTTGATCTATTGAGTTCTTCATTTCATTATGATTTCTCATCACTATCACAGTTTCTTGTTCTACTAGTTGTTTCATTTCATTTTGATTCCTCCTTAATATTTCATTTTCACGGGAGAGATTTTCTATCTTGTCCATTAAGGATTTCTGTAGTTCAAGAATTTGTTTTTGAGAACTTCTTAATGTTCTTATCAATTTTTTGAGATCTGCTTCTTGCATTTCCTCTATCTCTTCATCTTCATAATCTTGCATTGGCGTGTCTTGTTCACTTGGGGGCATCGTAGTGTCTTCCTTGCTCTTGTTACCTCAGCTTCTATGTTTGTTGTTTGGCATGTTGGAGATAATTTATGTTTTTTTTTTTTTTTTTGCTGTGGTGTTTTTTTTTCTCCTTATACTATGCCTCTAAGTGAGCTGTCTGCTTTGTTGGATCCTTAGGGGCTTTGATGGGTGTGGCCAGAGAGCTATGCTTGATTCTTCAGGTTTAAGGCTGTGCAAAGAGCGACTCTCCCAGATTGCTCACTCCCTTGCTCCTTGCTGGATTGCTCTCTCTTTTTTTTTTTTTTTGACTCAGTTGGGAGTGGAGTTGAGGGTAGTTGAAATCTGGCCTCTGTGAGTATTCGTTTGATCTACCCCTGGGACCACACAAAGAGTTTATGCAGCCCTCAATGTGTTCTCGAGTTTCGCTAAAGTTACTGAGTTTGGCTGCGCTTTACATATGTAAAATCGCGGTGCTCTTTGTTTTGCTTGGTGAGTGAAGGGAGAGGCCTCTGTTCCCCCCCCCCCCAATGTCTTACCCTTCTCCGTTGGTTCCCGCGCTGGCGAGATTCTGTGGCTCTGGCTCGTCTCCCGCCGCTCGGCTCGTCTCGGTTGGTTTTCCACGCGGTGGGCTCCCTGTAAGTCCTCTGTGTCACATCCACTAGATCCGGAAGCGTTTCCTCTGCAGTTTTTTTCTTGAGTCTTTTCCTGAGGCTACAGTAATTCCACTTTTATGAAACTTTATTTTCCCAAACTAAGGCACACATCCTCACCATCCGCCATCTTGGCTCCGCCCCCTCCTTTTCTTTTTCCAGTATAAAGCTCTCCTACTTCTCTTCCTGCCTGAGTTTCTCTCTGGTGCAAGTGAAAGTCATTGACTCCCTTGGAGTAGAAGGCTCTGAATGACCTTTTATTGTTGTCTTTTGGTTGGTATTCACTTACTTCCACAACTTATACTGTCTTCTTGTCCACCAGGCTTTAGAACATCCAGAAATTTCAGAACACCTGTTAAAAGGGACTGCTAATATGTGTATGGCAAACATAGTGCAGGTGGTAGCCACATGGAGGATCTAACTTTTACAATCTATGAAGTAGTGCCTGGATGTAGTGAGGCTTGGTGGCTGCAAATGTCTCCCCCTACCCCACCTCTTTTTTTTTTTTAAGTTTTGCATATTCTCTAACTCCAAGCTGGTGACAGGAAGGCAGAAAATGGGGCCATGGTTTGACCCCTTCCTACATCATCTAACCAGGGTGCAGTGTTCTGTTTGAGAGAACAATGTAAATCTAGGCTGGAAGTGGTTGACCCATCTCACACAATGTTTTACAAGTTGGAAATCCCTCCCAAACTTCATAAATGATTTGTTATTATTCTTCATTTCCTGGAATAGCACACACTAAATTTTTCTATTTTCATAACTATTTTAATGGGAGACATATGAAGAACCCAGGAATTGCTACACAAATGCTATCTTAACCCAGAATCATGTACAACTTACTCCTTTTAGGAATGGAGAAGCTGGGGCTTAGATCTCTTGATTCCTTGTTCATTCTATCCTCCAATGTTTGTTTTTTAATTGTTTTTCCATAATTTATCATATTCCTGTTTGGAATGAGCTTAGAAAATTTTCTCCTCTACATAATTGTTCTATACTCTTGGACAAGTTATTTAATATTTTTAAGCCTTAAGTTTGTCATAAAAAAGGGTGGTTGCTAATAAGATGTGAAGGAAATAAACATGTCAGAAGCCATTTTAGGTACTTTAATATATATCATTATGTATTATTTTTAATCCTCTTTAAAACCCAATGAGACCAAGATGGTTAGCACCCCTAATCCACAGGTAAAAAAACTAAAGTTCAGAGAGGTGGAATGATGTGTCCAAGGTCATACATCTGATAAGTGGTAGAGCTAGGACTTGAAACCAGACAGTCTTAATCAAGACTTGCTTTAAAAATCATAGCACAGTTTTCTAGACCACAGTTTTTTATTGTGCTAAAACCTGGCTATAACTAAATTTGGAAGATGCTGTGGGACAAAGCTAGCTAGGTGAAAATACCTACCTGAATACATGGTTCTTCCCAGTATTGAGAGTATCTAAGGAGGTTCTAGTAGTTCCATTGGCAAAGTGTCCATGATGGGGAACTAATGCTGTTGATGTGGCCCAATGCGACTGTTCAGGGGCACAATTTTCAATGGTGGCATGACTTTGGGAAATCTTTATTTCTACAGTTTTCTGAAGAATGTTTAACTCCAAAATAACCCTATGTGGTTTAAAACATTTCCATTTGCTGTAGGGAGGAATCTGGTAGTTCTGCCTCATATCCAGTACAGACAATCTGAGGGCTATAAAAGGCCTGGAGAGTAGTTTATGCTTTCCTCTTAAGTTTTCTGTTTGATTCCTGTTCCCTTCTCATGTTTTGGGATGTGGTGAAGAGGGCTTTATGGGACTCTGTATAGTTTTCTAAGGTCATAGTCAATGGCAGAATATGAAACAATTCAGCAGTGGAACTTTCTTATTTCTTTTGACTGTCTAGCATTTGATTTCCCTATGTTTAGGGAATTCCTTTTATAATGAGTGTCTGTGGAGGAGAGCCAGCTTCCTTTTGTAAAAGCAAAACTACCACACTTTCCCATCATGGTGCTGCTGTGATAATTAATCAATGTTGTATATGAGAAATACTCAGATGGGAGCTGGATGCGCAGACCCTCCCCAAAAATACTTGTCCTCATAATTCAGATTTTGTCAGGCACAGCATTACATTGGACCTAGGGGAGTCCAAGTTACGAAGCAGAGATCAGCTTTTACATAGTAGGCATTTCATCTTCTGAGTTTGAATTTGGAAGCTGGAAACACAGAATTTTGAGTCATTTTCCTTTCTTCTTCCTGTCCACTGTAAATTAAAGCTCTATCTGTGTGTTGTTAGTCTTTTTAGTATCAAACTATGCATGGTAATTCCAATGTGCACCTAAGCTAATACTCTCAACACATAATTGATACAAATAATGTTAAGAAAGAAACTTAGGCACTGGCAGGTATAAATGGCAGTAGTTTGCATAAGCTGATGCTTACAGGATACATGCTCCAGGACAGCAAGTTTGGAGGCTGGAGGTATCTGTTCTCCAATGAGACTTCTACCTCTCCAGGTAAGAGGTTGGCCACCACTACATCAAGAATCACTTCACTGATCCAGTCATTTTGCATTGACTCTTCCTCCTCCTCTTTCTTGGCTTCTTTCATATGTTATGTTTTCTGATAAGCTTTAGCACACAGAATCAATCCTCTGTCTTGAAGTAACTGACTAGATGTTGGAGAACAAAGCCCTTGGGAATTACCATAGATCATGCAGCTCTGTACTAAAGAAATATGCCATTCACTTTGTCCCCACCTTGTAAGACTCACAAATCGAGGGTAAAGGTACAGGGGATTAGGTAGAGCCAAGGAGAGGGCAAAGATACATGGTGATTCTGTGGGCCAAGCCCTTCACCTGTATTTTCTGATTTAAGCCCATCGAATGAGGAAAGCGCTGTCACTGTTTTGTATTGCAGGCAACGAAAGCTTAGGGGGTTATGCAACTTGCATAATTTGAACCAATTACTACACAAAATACTAGGGTTCAGACTCAAGTTGGTCTGACTTTAAATCAAGACATCCTTCTGCAACCCTTCCATGTATCTTGCCATTTTTAATAGCCTCCATTTAACAGTCTCTAAGTCTCCATTCCTCTCCAATTGAGCAGTAAGACAAATGGGGAAGGATTAAACTATTTTGGACTTAGAAGGTTTCAGAATGCAAATTACTGCCTATCATTTTCTGTCAGGGGTGGACATTCAAGTCCACTCCTGGGTGGTTGTGTTCTCTACATAAGTCTGGAAGGCTATTCATACCTTGTTCAAGGCTGTAGAGCATCACTTCCCATCACTTCCCATTGACATGATGAGATTAAACCATTATCAGGTGAAACCACATGCTATTCCAATTCACAATATTTCTGCTTTCAAATGACTTCTCTGGAGGAAAAGGGGCCATAAATCCCCTAAATAAATAATAATAAATGTTCTGGTCTGTGTCTGTATCACAGAGAGATTACTTTGGCATGCTGGCACTTAGCAAATGAGAAATGTCAAAACAAATAAACTGCTTAATCCATATTGGATCATGACAAATTGATTTGGAAATCCTGTTTTCTCCTATCAGGTGCTGCTTCTGAGATGGATTGTTTCACATTTTTATATGGGCTTTGAGGCCTTTGACTCATGGTATTGAGAATAGAAAGGCAATTTAGCAGTTCTAGAAGGTATCTGACAAAATGCTTTAAAAAAAGTTTTTATCATCCTTTTCCTGAATTGATGTTTTATGTCACCCTTGTACACAGCCCATGGTTAAATCAGCTTCGTATGCTGGGCAAAACACTCTAAGTATCTGTAACTATTTCCATCAAATTCCTTGTTATTATTTCATCCTGGATATCTATAAAGAAATATATGCTCCAAAATTTGACAAAATTCTAATGAGTTTAGTGGCTGTCATTCAATTACTGCTGAAAAGATTCTTAACAAATTAACGCATTTGAAAAGAATTAGTAGGAGGTTATTACCTTCCCTATCAAATTAAGACTTTTAATATTTATGATCATGATTTTATTTTCTTAGTCGGTTACTCTTCCTCAACAATACTATTAATGTACTTCTCTTCACAAAAACTCACGGCAATAGCCTAAAGCAGATGCTATTGTTGCTACACTAGAGATGAGGGAACAGATATGCAGATTAAGTAGCTTTCCCAAGGTCACAGGTGATGAGTGACAGCACCTGGATTTGAACCAGGCTGTCTGATCAGGGAGACCATGCTGTGTTTGCTTATTAAGCGGAAGAAGGAAGCTCTAAATTCTCTTCTGAGTGCAAATCTGAGGGAGCTTTTTAAGGTTCATGGGGAATGGAATTAGAAGTATGCATTTCTTTTGTTCCAAAGTTTTTCTTTGTTCAACAAAATTTATTGGAAAATTCATATTATGAAAAACTTCCTGGATCTCAATTTTCCTACACCAAAATAAAGTCACACTTTTAATTTTGTTTTCCTTTTGAAATACCCCTGTGTGCTTACCCGACTTTTACTTTGTCAATTTAAAGTAAGTTCAGAGCATTACAAATACTTTGTAATTTTCTTTTTCCCTTCTTTGTTTTTTTTTTTTTTTTTTTGGACAGGCAGAGTTAGACAGTGAGAGAGAGAAAGGTCTTCCTTTTTCCATTGGTTCACCCCACAAATGGCTGCTACAGCTGGCGCGCTGTAGCACCAAAGCCAGGAGCCAGGTGCTTCCTCCTGGTCTTCCATGTGGATGCAGGGCCCAGGCACTTGGGCCATCCTCCACTGCCTTCCTGGGCCACAGCAGAGAGCTGGACTGGAAGAGGAGCAACCGGGACAGAATCCGACGCCCTGACTGGGACTAGAACCCGGGGTGCTGGTGCCGCAGGTGGAGGATTAGCCAAGTGAGCCGTGGCACTAGCCTGGAGGCATTTTCAATGCAGGTATTATTTCAAGAACTGCAATGGCATTGGTAAATCCCCACAACCAGGCAGTATTAATGAGGGGGACTGGCAGTTATTGATCTGGGAGTTGGGGCTCTACTCTGTCCTTCCTTCTCATTCCCAGATCATGAGCTGTGAAACATAACAATAGTGAGAGCTATTACTCCTTTACCCTGCCTTATGTGCAGCTTGTCTCAGTCCACTGTATTCCTGATCGTGGCAGCTATCCTGGGATGGTAAGGTGGAGTGTTCACACCAACATCCCGTGGGAGACTGGACTGCCATTGACAATGTTTAATAGGAACAACAGTCCATGCCAGAGCTTGTCAACCAGGGTCTGAAGACCAAGTGTTGTACAAAAATTAATGGGTTTACTTTGGTCAGTGGAGTACTTTACTTTGCACAAATAAGATGCCAATGTTTAAACAGTGGAAGGTTTTACACACTCAAATCTTGTGAAACATCAGAAGATCTGACAACTCTAGGTTCTCAACCACAAATGCCAACAATGGGTTGGATATGAAGGCAGCTACCCTGCTTTGATGAATTGTTAATTGTTTGATTTTCCGCAGTCCCAACCATGCACCATTTTCTTATAGTGCACCTCACACCCAATTCACCCATTTTATGTATTAAGGGAATTGTTGAGCTTGTGGTTCTGATTATGCAAATTGTTGTTGTGATGAGTAACTATTTCATGCTTGATCAATTTCACCTAACATAATTAGATTTTTTTAAAAATATGAGAGAGTGGAAGGAACATGGATATTGGAATCAGCCTTCTCTGGATTCCAATTTGTACCTTGTAAATTTCCAGTTATACAACTTTGGACAAGTTCCTTCTTTTCTTTTACCATTGGCTTCTTTTTGTATAAAACTGGAAAAATATAACCTGAAACAGAATGAGGAGTGCATGTTTTGCACCCAACAGATGTCATGTTTTCTCAAAATTTGCTGCTCCTTGTGTTATTAAACAACCTGGAAGGACAAAGATGAGTAACACTTGGACTTGCTCTGAACAATTTCACAGTCTGGTGAGGGGGACAGTTTTCCTTTATTGGTGATGCTAACTTTGATCATTAACTGAGAATGGCTTCTGCCAGGTTTCTCCACTATTGAGTTACTATTTTCCCTTTTGCAATTAGTAAATAGTTTGCTGAGAGATATTTTGAACTATTGCAGATATGGTAATTCCCATTGACCTTCACACAATAATTTTAGGATTTATAAACTCTTTTTTTTCTTCTTGCCTGAACAAATTACTATTATGATGGCTTTCAAGACAACATCTGACCAAGGTGTATGAAGCCAGAGAAAATAATCAGTATTTTCCCAAAATGAGCCTGGAAAGACTTTTTTTTTCATTTTCCTTTTCTTCTTTTTTTGGCTCCTCTATATTGTAGGGCATCACTGTCACTATCCCAGCACTGAAAGTAATTCAATCTGCCACTTGTCTTGGCACTGCTTTCTCATTTAATGACTGAGGATCAGGTCTAGAAAGATCCTGTCCTCTAGCAGTGCTGGTGTAGGGAGAGGAAGACCTGGGGTCTTTTATGATTGGACATGGTGCACTGACTTCCATCAAGAATGTACATGGGAAGGCAGGCCTTATAAAAGCTGCACAAACACATGGAACATCTCACACTGGCATGCCAGTGGCACTCCTTTAAAGTCCTCTTAAGAATAAAATCTCACATCTTTTTCAAGAATTAAGTCCCTTTATCAATTTTGTAAAGAACAAAAATAAATTACTTTATAAATATTGAACATTATGATGAGCATTTTTAAAAAAAAAGATTTATTTATTTATTTGAAAGTCAGAGTTACACAGAGAGAGGAGAGGCAGAGAGAGAGAGAGAGAGAGAGGTCTTCCATTGCTGGTTCACTCCACAATTCACCGCAATGGCTAGAGCTGCGCTGATCCGAAGCCAGGAACCAGGAGCTTCTTCCAGGTCTCCTACACAGGTGCAGGGACCCAAGGACTTGGGCCATCTTCTACTGCTTTCCCAGGCCATAGCAGAAAGCTGGATTGGAAGTGGAGCAGCCAGGTCTTGAACTGGCGCGCCCATATGGGATGCCAGAGCTTCAAGACAGGGTGTTAACCTGCTGTGCCACAGCGCCAGCCTTGGGCATTTTTGAAGTTAATAATTTGTGTGCTGGTATATAATCACTCTTAGAAAATATATGAAAGAATTCTGCATGAGGTATAACTGAAAATAAATACAGTAGAGGGCAAGAATATTATTTTTGTATATGTTCTGCCAATTTCTAAGTAGGAAATTTCTCTGGTCCTGTTTTCCTATTATAAAAATGATAAAATTCGGCCAGCACCGAGGCTCACTTGGTTAATTCTCCACCTGTGGTGCTGGCATCCCATTTGGTCACCAGGTTCTAGTCCCAGCTGCTCCTCTTCCAGTCCAGCTCTCTGCTGTGGCCCGGGAAGGCAGTGGAGGATGGCCCAAGTGCTTGGGCGCCTGCACCCACATGGGAGACCAGGGAGAAGCACCTGGCTCCTGGCTTCGGATTGGCGCAGCACCAGCTGTAGCGGCCATTTGGGGAGTGAACCAATGAAGGAAGACCTTTCTCTCTGTTTCTCTCTCTTACTGTCTATAACTCTACTTGTCAAATAAATTAAAAAAAAATTCGGTAAACAAGAAAAAATAATTTCCACAGTTTTACTTTGGTTATCAATGTATATTTAATGTTATTTTGTTTTTATAATGTATAATTTAATGCCTTTCAATGATACTGCACATACAATTTTCACTTTACATTATTATTATTATGAATCACATAATCTTTAATATCTGCATAAAATTTAATTGAATTCATATAGCATAGTTTCTTACCTACTTTTCTATTTTTGGATATATGTCTTGATATGTGTGCTAATTACAAAAAATTCTATAGTGAACATTGTTTTGTGTCATGATTTTGTGAATTTAATAATTTTAAGCTAAGGAAGCGGTATTTCACCTGAAAAGATGGAACACATTCTAAGAAACTTTTATATGTATGATGGCATTGATTTCCAACATCCTTGGGCCATTTTACATTGCCAATGGTAATGTATTAGTCTGTTAATTTAGTAGAGTTAAAATCATGCTTTTAGTATATTAAAAAAAAACTTCTCTTTAATTGGAAATATTTATGGTATTGATTTTGAAGACTTAAACATTTCTCTTATGCTTTCCCATGAAAAATGCAGCTTTTACTTGTTTGGCTCTCAGTGTTTTCCTTAGAAATGTGTTTGAGGTCTTTATAAAACTTAGATACTTCTACTCTCAGCTTATGGCTGCAAAATAATTTTAGTATAGATGGGGCCATTTTGGTCAGATTCACAGAAATTTGCAACTCTCCAATGCCTCCACTTAGGAATCTCCAAAGTAGTACCTAAATTATATTTGAATCATCCCATGGGAGTTTAACTCTTGCTTTTCTGATCACAAACTCAAAACCTGACCTGGAATGTGGACTCTGAGTGGAACAGAGGCTACACCTTTTGTCTCAAGCCTTTCAGTTCCCCTTAAGTACTCATGTCTCCAAATAAAAGACTTCCCTCACTCATGAAGCAAAACTGCTAACCACATCGATGGGCATAAACAAATATCATGATCAGGGCAATGGCTAGTACCAACCATGTTAAAGCATAATTGTCTACAACCATCAGTCCTTTTTCTTTCTTACCATCTAAAAAAAAAGAAGGCTTTGTTCCTTTTGCTTCTTGACATTGTTTGTGCTGATATTTTTGAGGGGTAAAGGCAAACTTTAAGACATTGCAGTGGAACTAAAATGGTGACAGAAAGAGAGTTGAGGAAACATACACAGCACAGAAAATGTGAGCTTGGAGTGGAGAGAATTTAGATGAACTGAGCCAAAGAGGTAAGGAACCCAGCTTGGACTGGAATTTAGGAGCATAAGGAGAGCTCCTGTGAGCTGTGGGAAACTGAAGACTGTGGACTGTGGATGACTTACCAATTCTAGATGGCTTCTGTCCCACAACCCCCTCCAGTGTGCATTTCTTTTTCCACCTCCGTCGTCAGAACTTCTCTTCCTTACAGTGAACCGCATTGATGTTCCTTGAATTAGGGGGATATATCTTCTCCCACCACAGAGGTGGATTTGCAAATCCAAAAGGGCCAATCACAGAGCTCTGAGATGAACAGCTGCAATGACCATGAGCTTGTAGTACGCGGTGGCCATCGGCCATCGTTGCCAAACCCTGGTAAAGATTATCTGATGTTAAAGGGAAGAGGGAGTGGGAGAGGGGTGGGTTGCAGGTGGGAGGGAAGTTATGCGGGGTGGGGGGGGAAAGCCATTGTAATCCATAAACTGTACTTTGGAAATTTATATTCATTAAATAAAAGTTTAAAAAAAATAATGAGGTAGCTATGCCAAATCCAATAGGTAGCTGAGCCAGGTGACAGAGGAAGCCCCAGGGTCCTAATGTCACCATTAGAGTCACCAAATTCAGCCATGAGGGAAGCAGGTCCACCCGGGTCTTTGAAAAAATAAAATCTGCATTTTCTTATTCTAATTTGATTTAGTCTCCAAAACTTGTAATCAGCAGGGTCCTATCTACCCCAGGTGAGAAATTAAGTGATAGTGCAGATAGTCATAGAAATTCTACTCTGCATCTGTGCTGGCACCTCACCTTCAAGGTATCCTCAAGCAGCTTCAGTAACATTCAGATTCTTGTTCAAGGCTTTTCAGAATTGGGTTTACATCTATTCTCTTATATTATTAAATAATTGTATTTTGTGTGGTGTGTGGTGATATAAAGGAAGAGAGAGAGAGGCAGCCTGCATCCACTGATTCACTCCCAAAATGCTCACAATGGTCAGGGTTGGGCTGAGGCTGAAGCCATCAGCCAGGAATTCAACCCAGGTCTCTGACATGGGTGGCAGGAATGCAATTACTTGCATGATCACCTCTGTCACATAGTCTACATGGGTGGGAAACTGGATCAGGAGCTGGAGCCTGGAATTGCACCCAGACACTCCAATGTGAGATGAGGGTGTCTTCACCATTATGCTAAAAATCCTCTGTGGCTTTCCATCTCTTCTGAATGGATGAGAGGCAGAGTTATACAGTGAGAGAGACAGAGAGAAAGGTCTTCCTTCCATTGGTTCACTCCCCAAATGGTTGCTACGGCCAGCGCGCTGCGCCGATCCGAAGCCAGGCATCAGGTGCTTCCTCCTGGTCTCCCACGCGGGTGCAGGGCCCAAGCACTTGGGCCATCCTCCACTGCTTTCCCGGGCTACAGCAGAGAGCTGGACTGGGAGAGGAGCAACTGGGACAGAATCCGGCGCCCCAACCGGGACTAGAACCTGGGGTGCCAGCGCTGCAGATGGAGGATTACCCTAGTGAGCCATGGCGCCGGCCCTGAATGATCTTTAAGGATAGAGCAGGGAGCTTCTTCAGGATAAAGAAGTGGAAAAATGTTTCTGTATTTGTGGCCTTTGGGCCATAGTTCAGCCAGCTGGAAGTACCTAAAAACATTAACTCTTACAGCAAGGATCTTTCCCAACATTATTTGTGTATTGTATTCCAAAGAGGTTTGAGGGGCCTAATAAGATTGAACATCATAAAAAGAACAATTGCTTTGAAAAACAGGATCTGATGATTTAGATATTTCCAGACAGCAGAAATCTGTTCTTATTTATTACTACCCATTGAATATAGCTTTATGTTTTCTGGAAGCTATAGGCAAAAGGGAGTCATCAGAGTCTATTTGTCTGGCTCACTGGATTTAGCTACACAATGGTACTGTATATTATGCTCTTCAAGTAGTAGAATCTTTACATTTTTGTTTATTTTCATTGCATTTGGAAGGCAGAGAGAGATAGGAGATAGAGAAACTGAGTATGAGCTACTCATCCACTAATTTATTCTCCAAATGCCTATAGCAGCCAAGGCTGGGCCAGGCCAAAGCCAGAAGCTCAATCCAGGTCTCCCACATGGGTGTGAGGGATCCGAATGTTTCAGCCATCACCTGATGCCACCCAAGATGAGCATTAGTTGGAATCTGGAATTGGAAGTAGAGCTGAGACTCAAAACTGGCACTATCATATGTGATGCAGGTGCCCCAAGAAGAATCTTAACCATCGTGCAGGTTCTGAGAAGACTAGCATGCACAATGTTTGTCTAATGTTCTTGGGCTCATCACCCGCAGAAATTCAGAGAAGGAAGTAGGATTGGGCAGAAAGAGAAATCAGGCTGCAATGTCATCTCAGTGAGACCTTAGGCAATTCTATGGGGAGTTCTGGAGCTTGAGTGACCGTCAGAGCTATCCTGAATGGGAATCACCCTGGGAAGGAGTCGTACCTTAGATGAAACTGTTCTTTTCAGCCAAAGCAATCCCAAAGAAGGCTAATCTCCCACCCCAGGGCTGTCCACCAGCAACAACCCCTGTGCCTTCAGGAAACTGTGGGCTTCTCATCATGGCCTCTGCTGCAAACTATATCTCACATATAGTTTTGCAAGGAAACAATGGAAACCTACAAACCTGAAATGAGCCACTGTGGTTTCTAATGTGCTGTAAGTGTGGGAGGCATCCCAGGTATATATATTGACAGGCAGTTCTTTCCACGAGTCTCCTATAGCCATTTGGAAAACTCAGTACTTTCCAAAGCATGAACTAAACACTTCTGAGTTCCTGCAATGCCAACCTTTACTTCTTCATAGTTTGATCACCTCACCCTCAAGGGTACTATAATTATTTTTTAGCTGGCTTCTTTACCTCCCAAGTAGACTATAAACTTCATGGGGTTTGGAACTCTTGTTTTAAGTCATCTTTTATTCCTTAAAAAGGATTTACACAGGGTTGAACACAAAGTAGATACTTAGTAAGGTGGTGGGACTAAATGAGTGGTAAGAGAATTGAGGGTGATGTAAAAATAATAGCAAATTAATATCAAGAAATAATTTTGACTCCACCCTCAAAGTATACGTAAGAGATGAATAAATCCCTATCCTCCCAGCCACTACCCAGAGCCATGCCTGGACTGTCGTTCCTGGATTGCCTCCCAAGTGTCTTCCTATTATTGTCATTGGACCCCTGCAGGTCTCAACAGAGCAGTGAGACCAGCCCTGTTGAGAGGCGAGTCATAAAGCCTTCCCCTCCTAGTGAATGTCTCATATGGTGCCTGATTTCTTTCAGAAAAACCAATATTTTACCTACATTTCCACATGGCTCCCCTCTTCTTCCTTAAACTGTTTTCTTGTTCCTACTTTGACCATTTATTTAAAGTTGCAAAAGCCCCCAACACTTACAACTCCTTTTACACTGTGCTGTTTTTTTTTCAGTAACCATGACAAGCCATATAACAACTTGCTGTAATGTCTTAATCAGCGCTTACTAGAATGTAAATCCTGCAAGGGAGAACTTTGTTGTCTAGTGTCTGGAACTGTGTTTAGTTCAGTAAATATTGTTGAGTGATTAAATGACTGTATGATGGTTTCTGTTTAGAGTTCAGTGATGGGGCAGGTTTCCACTTGAGTACAAAATAGAAGAAAAATGAAGCAATCTGGGAGATGGAGAATTCTCTGGCAAGGTTGCCTGTGAACACTATCGGTCAGGACGCCTGTGCCCTATACATATGCCTCGTGTCTAATTCATCTGCCGTGGGGCTTCTCTGCTTCATGGCTGGTGGGTGGGGAGCTTCCACCCTTCTGACCCAGTCCTGTTCTTACAGTGCAAAGCAGAACAGTGGCCTTTAGGTATTAGTATGCTCACATGCCACAGACATCAGCAGGCAGAAAGGTGTGAATTTTTCTGTTAGCTTTTTAATTGTAAACTCACAGCAGGGACTGGTGGGTTGTTTCTGCCCATGTCTGCTGCCATACCCCATGCTCTCCTGGCTGAGAGGGGAAATAGAAGCCGGAGGCTGCTTGAAGCCACACAGTGGGCATGGAACACTGGCAGGAGCAGTGCATCTACTTAGGAGCTGCTTATGTTAGAGACCTGGGTGCACTGTTCCTTTGCTGCCTTTGTTGCGCAGAGCATCTCATCCTAATTTGTCCCTCCATCTCTTCTATGTCTCATTTTCTGAGTGCTTCTCTCTGTTCCTGGTAAGGTAAACACAGCAGCCCAGGTGAGGCCTGATGCTTGCCAGAGGACTCCAGGGCACAGGGAACATGTGTGAGGAGGGTGCCTAGGCTCTACCAGTAGTCTCTGAAAGGAAACAGGTCTGCTCTGGTTTGAGGCTCAGGAAGACCCTGGAATCCCCGTTGGTAGTCCCTGGTCCTGTTACATTTTCCATTTTCATTGTCTTGTAGGCTGTGCGTTAACCCCAAGGGGGCATTGCAGAGAGCTAGAAGAGCCTGATGGGAGTGAGGACGCCCTGACCTGCTCCTCTGCTCTTCTGCTAAAAGCTGGCGAGGGCGCAGTAAGCAAAAATCAGCTGCCTTAAAGACCTGCCTTGCTAAGAGATGAGTTCTTTGTTCAGGTTTATCCTCAACCGGCATAAATGGAATTGCGGAGAATGAAGTAATGGTATTCTATTGTGCCCTGTCCAGAGTAACCAAGAAAATAATTTATAACCACTTGTTATTTTTATTCTGCTCTTCAAATTGAATGTGGAGATGATCAGCATTGTTAGGCTTCACCTAAACCTGGCTTTGTGTCACTTTTTTTTTTCTCAGAAACTCCAAGATTTTTATAAATTTGATTTACAAATTTAAAGTTGATTGTAAGGGGACTGGACAGGTATGGACAGCAAACAACAACATACGCTCAGGTGCATTTTTGAGCTGTTGCTCAGGCTGGAGGTTTTGTTCTCATAAGAGGACATTTCAGCTGGGCATTTTGCTGCCATGCAAGGAAATGACCTCACACATTGAGCTGCCCCTGTTCTTGTGGGACAATCCATTTGGGGGTGCTAAGAACACTTCTGATGGGCTGAGAAAGGAAAAAAAAGTCATCCTGAACCTTCCTGGTCTACATGAGTCACATATCAAGTGGACTCCGTGGCTGGCCTTTGAATAAAAAACAGATCAAGCAGCTCATTCCGGCAGTGGGAGGTCTCACTGAGTGTGAGCCAGGGCCACAGCTCAGTTGAAAGAGAGAGGATGTTAAGGTTGATATGGGTGCTCTAGGTTAATGTGAACTGAACAGCTTCATCTGGAGGCTGAGGGGTCATGGTAGATGGGGCGCTGCATGAAGGTGGAGAAGCCAGAGGCTGGAGGGAACGCTGAGAGTGACAGGCGGAGCCAGTGAGCTTGGTCAGAGGCCCACGCCTCAGGTAGAGCTAACTGTTCTCTGTTAGAGGAGAAGAGAAGCAAACACTCAGGGCTCAGCTGCAGAAAGCTCCATGCACCAGCTCCCTGCCCTCCTTAATGCAGGAGACATTGCAAACAAACACACAAACAAAAAGTGGACAATCACCTGTGTGTTTCACAGGGCATTTGCAGCCGTTAGGCTATTTGTAAACTTATGCCAATCATACTTTTAGTGAGTGAGTGAGTGAGTGAGTAGAACAATGTACTCTTTCTTGAAATTTGCTAACAGAATTGGTCATACATATTCTGAGCACATGCATGAAAAATAGTGACTATGTGATGTGATGAATATATTCATTAGCTTGCAAGGATAATCATCTCACAATGAACCTGTATGTTAAAGCATCGTATTTTACGCCTCAAATATATATAATTTTTTAAGATTTAATTATTTATTTGAAAGTCAAAGTTACACAGGAGAGAAGGAGAGGCAGAGAGAGAGAGAGGTCTTCCATCTGCTGGTTCACTCCCCAAATGGCTGCAACAGCCAGAGCTGTGCCAATCTGAAGCCAGGCGCCAGGAGCTTCTTCCGGGTCTCCTACATGGTGCAAAGGCTTAAGGATTTGGGCCATCTTGTACTGCTTTCTCAGGCCATAGCAGAGAGCTGGATCGGAAGTGGATCAGCTGGGACCTGAACCAGCACCCACCTGGGATGCTGGCACTGCAGGCAGTGGTTTTATCCACTATGCTACAGTGCCGGCCTCAATACATATAATTTTTATTTGTCAATTTTGCCCCTATAAGACTGGAACAAAATCTTAATACTAAAATATTTTGCTGGATGCTTTGTTGTTGGGGTATTGCCCTTCACGATGCTGGCTTTATCCTTAGGTGAGACTCAGTGTTGTCCTCGTGATTCCAGTTAAGATGATGTGACACGGGAAAATTCTTTCCCTTCACACCTGCTGCTTATGTTTGATGTCCTCATTCTCTGTTCTAATGCTGTATTAAAAATCAAAACTTAGAGAACCATCAATGCAGATGCTGGTTCATTTTGTTCAGCTATCAGGTGAGAACTCAAATTGTCTATGGGAAGAAGGTCACACACTCCCATCCTCCTCTGACCTTTTACCTAAGACTTAATGTTTAATCAACCATAGCTAAATTCATGTCAAAAAGTAACAAATTGGAGGGTGGAGTTCTTTTGCAAGCCTATTATGTTCTCTATTGGGTGTGTGACAATCTCAGCATCTCTGGTTTTGAAATTGAAGCCCATTGCAGGGATGCTCTGAGAGCCAAACAGGGTAATGCTCCCCTACCCAAATTTCCACCAAATCTTTCCTACATAGGACTTAAAAAAATTCGTGGATATATGGAATTAAAAGATAAGCCTATTAGGTGCAAAGATCTTAAATACATGCATAGTTACTTTTTTGGAATACACATTTCCACAAACTTCTTCAAGAACCTTGTATATATAGATTTCAAAATTTTTTGCACCAAAATAAACAGGTCTTTTAATTCCATTTGTCCACAAACATTTTAAGGTACCCTCATGTATCTTGCAATTATTTGGAACATTTGTTTTAAAAAGTTATACTTGATCAAAAAAAATCACTGTTGCCTGAAAATTGATTCTACATTAACATTTGGTCTTTGCAAAAATTCCCATGGCTTTGCTATTATGATTTGCATTTTAAAGATGACAGAATCAAGACCCAGAGGGTTCACTTTGCAGAGGTCACAACACTGGTGAGTGGCCTCCCTGTCAGTGTTCTCCACAGGCTCAGATGTAAGGGAAGAAGGCTCTGTGAGGACTCACTTGGAAGTTCAGACACCGTCACTCATGTCTGTTGCTCATAAAGGAACCCTGACTTTTGCTGATATCTTCCTTCACCACCTTGGTGTTGGTCATGATTATCAGATTTCTACCCCTGTGCTCAACAACTTTCATCAAATGTTGATCAGAGTCCACTAGAAGTCTGCTTAAACCCCCAAAACAAGGCTGTGGGGTTAGAGGGGGAATGGCACAGGCTTTGCAGGGATGACAGAAAGCAAATGATAAACCATACACTGATCTTCAGTCTTGGGAATACTGAGTCTTCTGTAGATGAGCACGATAGAATTTATGGGGACAAAAGAGTGCTGGAAGCACACCGGGAGAAGGGAATGAGGGAGCTACCAGGCAGACAGAAGAGCTGGGGGAGGGAACTGCAGAAGCAGATCCAAAAGCTTCCATTTCTCTGGCTGTGAACAGCTATTTTCTATTCTGTTCTTACTATAGAATTATTAATTCTTCCAGCAACTCTGAAAAAGTCGTGACTATGAACATGTGTTGATGATACAGAGGAGAAAGGTGAATTCTAAAAACTTACATAGCTCCCTGAGGTCCACTGCGCGGGGGTGGGGGGATGTTGCCAGCAGCTGGGAGCCCTGGAGCTGGTGGTCCCAGTGGTAGAGCTATCAGCAGCCCCGATAGCTCTTAGGCAGCACAGCCGTTAACACTGCTGCAGTGGTGTCCAGAATTCACACCGTCCTTTTTACTGCAAATCTAGTTTAGACTGCTTGTTAGCCCCAAATTGGATCCCCATGCTCACTTTTCTTTCTTGCTAGAGGCCTGATTATCACTGGTCCCTTTCCTCTGTAGAACTCATAGAATTCACTTGGCCTTGTCAGCTCCCCACCTGGCACATCCGACTTGTTCCCCTAAGACAAGTGCTCAGAGCCTCCTATTCTAACACAAGAGCTCTAACTGCAGTAGCATCATAGGCAGGGAGAGACTTGCAAACATGCCTGGGGGAGCTCTTGAGCTTAGGACACACTGTGTAGTAGGGATCCTAGATTGAGGGTAATGACCAGTTTGTGAAAACAATGACCCACCTGCTCCTGAGCCCCCTGCTGGGTACTACATCTGCTTAACATCCTTTATTTCTCACTGCGTGGGCTTGAAGGCAGGCTGGGACCATCGTAACTGGGTGGCTGTTAATAGCCTCTTTTAGAGAGACTTTTCTGTGTCTTTGCTGGAAGGTTATGCTTAGTTGAATTCCATAAAGCTTATTTCTTAAGTTTGAGATTAGACTATTCTAAATGTTCTTTATGAACATCTTACTACAAAACAATAGTAAACAGTGCTTAAAATGTCTAAAGGATATAATTCAACAGATGGAGGTCACATGTAAATGTCTTTCCATACCCTTGTGTAGATTCCATAGGGCAACAAACTCCTTCAGGCTCCAAGTTCAACTTTACAATTTTTAATTCAGAGGTTTTTGTATACCTCATTTGGGTTACAAGGTCTCAATGCCTAAGGGAGAAAAAAAATATTGTCAGTTGATCAGGAATCCCCAAATCATAGCTCTGTGGCAGCATTTATGCCTGGCTTGTCATTGATTTATTATTCATTAAGTGCTTCATTATACCAGGTAACAGGGTGACCCTGTATTGACTAAAACAGATGACGGGCCTGGTTGCATTGAATCTATATTTTAGTGGAGGGACACAGATAAAAAGACAAACAGTTACTTAACAAAAGGTTAATTTCAGATAGCAAAAAGTAATATGAAGAAAATTGGATTGTGTGATGAAACCTGTTTATAGCTGGGGGCAGGGAACTCTACCTTAGGAAAATTGATTAGGGAAGGCTGTTAACTGTGCTGACTGTTAATACCTGAATGACCAGGAAAAGCCAACCTCGTGAAAGTAGCAAAGAGGGGTGATCTAGGCAGAGAAAATGCAAAGGGCCTGAGGTCGGAGTAGATTTTGTGATTCTAAGAAACAGAAGGGCTCATGTGGCTTAGTGAAGCATAGTGAGTAGGGGAATTTGGGGAAAGATGAGGTAGAAGAGGAGGCTGGGCACAAATTGGTACCCTAATAAGGAGTTTGAATTTTATTCTGCATGAGGTAGGAAGCCAATGGAAGGTAGTTTATGTTTTTTGTTTGTTTTGTTTTCTGCAGGGGACTGATACACTTTGCAAAAGGTTGTAGGGCAGTAAAAGTGGAAGTAGAGCCATGTGTCAGGAGGTTAAAGATGTTCAGCTAAGCTAGGATGATTGTCCTTGGACAAGAGAGGAAGCAGTGGAGATGAGGAAAAGTGGGTAGAGTCCAGCTCTATTTCAGAAGTTGCTAATGTCATTTACTGATGGGATTGCATGTGGGGATTAGAGGACGGGGCAGGAGGTGATGGGGAAGACTCCTATGATTTTGACTTGAGAACTGGGTGGACAACTAGTGGTTCCACTTACTGAAAGGCAGAATACGGAGTGTTGACTTGAGCTGCATTTCAATGGTGGTTGTGAGATTATATCAGATATCATAGCAGAAGTGAAATGATCAAAAGGGAGCAGAGAAGAGGCTTTTGGAGACGTAAGTGATGAACTAGTGAGAGTGTTGTCATAGAAACCAGCAGACAGTGTTCCCAGCAGGGAGATGTAGTGGGTTGAATCAGGTGTCTATAGTTAGGAATATCCTAACTGGAAGAGTGACTACCAGACCCTCTCACACGGGATCTCTGTTCTTGGTTTGGTGAGTTTATGGAAAGAATAGAAATGTAACTGGTCTCAGTGGTACAGTAGGATAGTAGAAATAGCAGGAATCATGAGTCCTTACTTGAGGCTATACCGTGAAGAGATGCGTAGGCATGGCTGGGGAAGATACCCACATGGTCTTGTTAAGGGTAGGCGAGAGTCATAGTACATTTGTGCTTTAAAGGGTAAGTTCTGGCAGCAAGGGAGCATGTGTGGATGCAGAGGAGACTGGAGCTTGGATAATTCCCAATGGTAGCTGGGCAGAGAGTTTGTGAAGGTGTGTGAGGGTAGGGTCTAGAGCACCAATGCAGGGGTAGATTTTGATCCAATGTGGATGCTTGTCCCAGGCTATCAAGGTTGAAGGCAGAGCAGAAACATAGACATGAAGAGGCTGATCAGCTTGGTGTGAAAATGAGTGAATTCCTCCCAAGCCTCTTATTTTCCCAATATTACAACATAAGAAACAAATCTACAGATGGAAGCAACTGCAGAAAAAATTTGCAGAAATTATTCTGTTACACATGCAATGGGGCTTAGGGAGCAGGTTTGTTGCTTGAAGTGAGTTAGCCATCAGCTCTCTGGAATGAGCTATGGCCCTGGGTCCCTACGTAACTGAGGACTTAAGCAAGGGTATCTTATTAGACATCAACACCTACTGGCAACATCCGGGCATTGCAGTTCAGGGGTGCCAGATATGAATGGTTCAACAATTCATGTTTCGCAAAGATAAAATCCAAACTGTATCTCAAGACCCCATATCTGGAGCTAGCCTCCTCTTTTCCCTCAGCTCTTCTGAACATTTTTAGGAATTTTAGCATCAGGAGGTAGCTGAGGAGAAACCCTAAAAATGAGAAAGACACCAAAGGGAAGTGATAATAATTAAGGAACTGCTTTTTTTTGGCTGATTTCTTGGAAAAATATATTCTTTGAGAATAAAGTTTACATTTTATAATTAGATCTGTTAGCTAGTAGAACTTTTCAGGAATATAGATAAATCCAAGGGCCTTGATCTGTTAGTTATTCTGATGGGCCTATTGCTTCAACTTCTGCGCAGCTGACTTTCATTGCTTCAGTCTACTTCCCCACAATTGTCCAGGCAAGAAAGGAAGAAATTAGGGTCTCTGTTTCTAACTCTAACACCTGGATGGTCCTTAGCATCTCTTAAATCTGTGTCACCTTCCCTTTCCTTCTCTCCTGTTTGCTGGGCATTACAGCAGTTGTACCAGATAGTTCTGTGTCTAGTCATGCCTGCTCCACTAGTCATGCCTGCTCCACATCCCTGTCCCCTTCACTTACCTCTTCAGTTCCATTTCTTGTTTCTCTTCCACAAAGCACAAGGTTTAGCTTAACCAAACCACTTATCACTTTATGAATTCTTAATATCTCTCACTTTCATGACTGGCACACCCTTGAAATACTCTTTATTTTTAATTAATTCATCAATCAAATAATCCATCAATTAACTATTGAACTTTATAATTTATATTATTTTGATTTATTATATAAATTTATACATGTTATTTCATACTATATTTTTTAATATTTATACTACTTGTTTACTTCATTTGCCTTTAAATTTTTAAATTTTAATTTAATTTAATTTTTATTTTTATTACTACAAAGAGAACAGATTTCATGTATTTTGTATGTACAATTCAAAGAAGATAACCTACTCCCTTCTCCCTCCCTCAATCTTCTTCCTTCTTCCCTCATTTCTTTTTAAAAAAATTTTAAAAGATTTATTTATTTGAAAAACAGAGTCACAGAGAGAGGGAGAGAGAGAAAGATATTCCATCTACTGGTTTACTGTGCAAACAGCTGCAACACCCAAGACCTGGACAGATCAAAGCCAGGATCCAGGAGCTCCATCTGTATCTCCACTTGGGTAGCAGGGCCCCAAGAACCAGGACCATCCTCCACTGCCTTCCCAGTTGCATCAGCAGGGAGCCAGATCAGAAGTGAAGCAGCCAGGACTAGAAGTATTGCCCATATGGGAAGCCAGCATTGCAGGTGGTGGCTACACCCACTACCCCACACAATGCCGCCACCTTTTTTCTTTAATTTTGCAAAACACACATTCAATCTACTCTATCATCACAGGCTTAATTCACCACTAGTTATAATAGTCAACAAAAAAGTAGGCAGACCATTGTTCCACAGGAGTATTAACAAGGGCTAAAACAACAATCATATCACACGATGTCTGTTTCATTTCTATACATTTTTATATTCTATGTTAACTGCTACATATCAGATAATATGTGATATTTGTTTTTTTGGGATTAGTTTATTTCACTAAGCATAATGATTTCTAGAAGCAACCATTTTGTTGCAAAACCAGGATTTCATTGTTTTTATGGCTGAATAATATTCTATAGTGTGTATTTATCACATTTTCTTTGTCCAGTCATCAGTTGAACATCTGGGTTGATTCCCTTTCTTAGCCATTATGGATTGAGCTACAATAAACATGGAGGTACAAGTAACTCTTTCATATGATGATTTCATTTCATTTGGGTAAATTCCCAGGAATAGGATGGCTGGGTCATGTGTGGTAGATCTATTTTCAGATTTCTAAGGAATCTCCATACTGTCTTCCATAATGGTTGTACTAGTTTCCATTCCCACCAACAATGTATTATAGTACCTTTTCCCCTACATCCCCACCGGCATTTATTAGTTTTTGATTTTTGGATGCAGCCATTCTAACTGGGTGAGGTAAAATCTCATTGTGGTTTTTATTTGCATTTCTCTGATGGCAAGTGATCCTGAGCATTCTTTCCTGTCTGTCAGTCATTTGAATTTCATCCTTTGAAAACTGACTGTTCATGTCCTTTGTCTATTTCTTAATTGGATTACTTGTTTTGTTGTTGTGTTTTTTGAACTCTTGTTAGATTCTGGATATCAATCCTTTATCAGTTGTGTAGTTTGCAAATATTTTCTCCCATTTTGATGATTTATTTTATTGAGTATTTCCTTTGTAGTGCAGAAGCTTCTAGCTTGATGTAAATCCATTTGTCTATTTTTGCTTTTATTGCCTTTGCTTCTAGAGTTTTTTCCAAGAAGTCTTTGCCTATGCCAAAGTTTCTCCTATGTTTTCTCTAGTAATTTGATGGCTTAAGGCCATAGATTCAGATCCTTGATTCATTTTGAATTGATTTTTGTATGAAGTGTAAGATAGGGGTCTTGTTTCGTATTTCTGCATGTATAGATCCAATTTTTCCAGTACCATTTGTTGAAGAGACTCTAGAGATTTATTTAAGCTTGTTTGTCAAAGATTAGTTGGTTGTAGATACATGGATTAATTTCTGGGGTTTCTATTTTTTTCCATGTCTTTTTTTTTCAACATCAGGCTGTTTTGATAGTAACTTCTCTGAAGTATGTCTTGAAATCTGGTATTGCAATACCTCCAGTTTTGTTTTTGTTGTTTAAGATTGATTTAGCTATTCAGGGTCTTTGTGTTGCCATATGAATTTTAGCATCATTTTTTTTTGTAGATCTGAGAATATCCTTGGAATTTTGATTGGGATCTCATTGAATCTCTTAATTTTTTTGTTTAGTATGGACATTTTGATGATATTAATTCTTCCAATCCACAAACATGGAAGATTTTTCCATTTTTTGGTATCTTCTATTTCCTTCTTTAATATTTTATAATTTTCATTGTAAAGATATTTGACTTCCTTGGTTAAATTTATTATAATGTATTTAAATTTTTTGAAGCTATTGTGTATGGGACTGATCTTACAAGTTCTTTCTCAGCCATGGCATTGTTTGTGTATACACAATCTATTGATTTTTGTGTGCATGTATTGATTTTATATCCTCCAACTTTACCAAATTCTCTTATGAATTCCAACAGTTCCCTAGTAGAATCTTTTGGTTTCTCTCTATATAGGATCGTGTCATCTGCAAACAGGGATAATTTGACTTCTTGCTTTCCAATTTGTATCCCTTTGATTTCTTTTTCTTGCCTAATGGCTCTGGCTAAAACTTCCAGATCTATATTGAATAGAGGTGGTGAAAGTGGGCATCCTTGTCTGGTTCCAGATCTTAGCAGAATGCTTCCATCTTTTCCCCATTCAATAAGATGCTGGCTGTGAGCTTGTCATATATTGCCTTGGTTATATTGAGGAATGTTCTTTCTATACTCAATTTGCTTAGGGTTTTTTTTTTTATCATGAAAGGATGTATTTTATCAAATACTTTCTCTGCTTCTACTGAGATAACCATATGGTTTCTATTCTACAGTTTGTTAATGTGATGTGTCACATTGATTGATTTGCATATGGCAAATCATTTCTGCATACCAGTGATAAATCCCACTTGGTCAAAGTGAATGATCTTTCTGACATATTGTTGGATTCGATTAGCTAGTATTTTGTTGAGGACTTTTGCATCTGTGTTCATTAGGGATATTGGTATAGAGTTTTCTTTCCTTATTGTATCTTTTTCTGGTTTTGAAATTAAGGTGATTCTGTCCTCAAAGAAGGAGTTTGAGAGTACTCTCTCCCTTGGTTTTGAATAGCTGGAGAAGAATTGGAATTAGTTTTTCCTTAAAAATCTTGTAGAATTCAGCAGTGAAACTATCCAGTCCTGGACTTTGTTGGAAGTTCTTCATTATGGTTTCCATATCTGTCTTGGTTATTGATCTATTTAGGTTTTCTATGTCTTTATGACTCCATTTTGATAGATTGTATATGTCCAGAATGTATCTATTTCATGAAAATTTTGCAGTTAATTGGCTTATTGCTCTTTGTATTAGTGTCTGATTATTCTTTTTATTTCTGTGGTATCTGTTTTAACATACCCTTTTTAATCTCTGATTTTAATAATTTGGGTCTTCTCCCTGCCCCCCTTTTTGAATACTTGTGCCAATGGTGTATCAATTTTGTTAATTTTTCCCAAAAAACAGCTCTTCATTTCACTAATCTTTTGTATTGTTTTTTCCCAATTTTGTTTATTTCTTCCCTAATTTTAATTATTTCTTTCCTGCTACTCATTTTGGGTTCGGTTTGTCCTCATTTTTCTAGATCCTTGAGATGCATAGTTAGATCATTTATTTGATGCCTTTCCCTCTTAACACTGCTTTTGCTTCATCTCGTAGGTTTTGATATGTTGTATTGTTATTCTCTTCATTTCCAACAATTTTTCAAGATTTATTTTATTTATTTGAAAAGTAGAGTTACTGAGAGAGGAGAGAAAGATAGGGGTATTCCATCCACTGGTTCTCTCCCCAAATAGCCACAATGGTCAGAGCTGGGACATTCTGAAGCCAATAGCCAGGAGCTTCTTCTGGATCTCCCACATGAGAACAGGGTTCCAAGCACTCGGGCTTTCCTCTACTGCATTCCCAGGTGCATTAGCAGCGTGCATGGTTGGAAGTGGAGCAGTCAAGACTCAAACGGGTGCCCATATGGGATGCCCACACAGCTGGCAGTGTCTTAACCTGCTACACTACGATACTAGCCTCTCCAGTAATTTTTTGTTTCCCTTTTTACCTCTTCTGTGACCCACTGATCATTCAGTAACATGTTGTTCCATCTCCATGTGTTTGCATATTTTCCTGAGTTTCTTAAATTGTTAATTTCTGGTTTCACTCTGTGTATCAGAAAAGATGCATGGAATGATTTCAAATTTTTGTTTATTGATTTGTTGAGACTTGCTTTATGGCCTATCCTAGAGGAAGTTTCATGACCTGATGAAAAGAATGTGTATTCTGCAGCTGTGGGATGAAAGGTCCTGGATTCATTTGATCCATAGTATAGGTTAGCTCTGTTGATTTTTTTTCTAATGCATTGTTTCAGGAACTGAAGTGGGGAAGCCAGGAGGGCCCTTGTTTTTTTCTAAGGTCCAGAAAGAATGAGATACTTAGGTACCTCTATGACCTTTCCTCTGATGTAGCAGCCTTGGTAGGGTCTTTCGTGTGCTCTCAGGTAAATATCACAACCATTCCTCAGTGCCTGGTGCATAGTATGTACCTGTTGACTCGCTAACTTGAGAAACCTGGGATCTGTATCTCAGGGGACTCTGCATCTCTGTCCCAGACAGATGTGCAGTGTGGCTGACTAGTAAATGCTGATTTCACAAATGCAAGAATGAATGAAGGAATGTTTGAACACTCTTTCCCTCTATTTTTAGTGGCTTAAAAATGACAGTATTTTTAATGACCCATTTATTCAGGCTTCCAGATAGCCTGCTATAAAAGCAGAGGCATATGATCAAGGGATCAGGGGTCAGATTAAATGGAATGTTAAAAGTTCCTCTCCGTTCCCTCTTGGTAATAGACCCATGGATATGGAGGGTTATCCAAGGGGATGAAGCTGACAAGAGAGCTAATGCAATCCTAGGCTGCATTATAGAGAGAAGAATGGCATCCTGCTCACAGAAGATAATAAGCTCCCTGCACTTGGCACTTGCAAACCCACACCAGCAGGACTGTGATTCATTCTGGGTGCCTTATTGAGGCTGAGAAGCACCTTCGTGACACCCATCTAAAGAGGTCGATGGATAATGAACCCTGTCTTACATAAGCAATGGCTGAAGGTACTGCAGATGTTCAGTGGTAAAAGAGACATCAGCACAGAAACAGGTCTATTTTGAGGCCTATTATGTGGAAAAGGAATTAAAAGTATTCAGCCTTCAGTGCCAGGCTTTTTACACAGAAATTGCCCACAGAGTAGCGTTCAGCTAATTATAAGTAAGAATGTTTTAACAAGTGGAATGGGATGCCTTTTGTAGTATTGAGTTTCTCAATGGTGACAGTGTGCAAGAAGACTGTCTTAGTAGATAGATAAGCTCAAGAGATCAAAGATTCTGCTGTTCCATGTTAGTGACATTTTCATCATCTCCAAAAGGGACTCAGGAAAAAATGGAATTTAGGTACATTAGAACAATTGGGTGATGGAGAAAGACATTCCTGAATGACAGTGATGTTCACGCGTAGATCCATTTTGGGAAGTCTCAATGGAAGATTAACTTGAAAAATGATCTAGATAATCATTTACTAAACTAATTAGCTACATTTGTTTGAAATAAGAAGAAGCAAAACGGCAGCTTTTATTGCCTCTGGTTTTACTTATGATTTTCCATATTGTTTGGCAATTTTGAGCCTGGGAATATTTTAAGCAAGAAAACAATGGTATTATCAATGAACAGAACAGAAAGGGCACAGGAGTGATTAATGCTTTATCAATTCATCGACTGTATGCTAGCAAAACACTTTAAAGAATGTGATTGCAACATCTTACTGAATCCAAAACAATTTCTGATTTCTAAAAATTATGCTCTTATTCTAAAAAGAAATCTGGATACTAAATTCATTTTATATTTCAACTCAATGTGGACATTCAAACATTCAAATATTTTTGAATGTCCAGAGGTTTTTTTCTTTTGAGTAATTTTCATCCATTAGATGGCATTCATGCAGACAATTTTATTTTGACAAATCGGTATATTTATCTTTTATTTTGCTATTAGGCTATGCAAATCCAAACTCTGGGTTTTTTAGATTGCCTATATTCTGTTTGCTTGTTGCATGCATGCAAATTCCATTATCATTAATAAAAGTTATAGGATGAAGCATATACTCATTAGTGTCTTAATGCATCTCTCAAGGTCATCCTAAGGTACAGAGGTTTAATGAGTATCTAATGAAAACTCCAGTATCACTGATTAAGAATATCTATCATAGTTGTGATATGGGTATCACAGTCTAACAGAGAGAAGCTAGTAAAACATTTTAGCACCAAATAGCCTCTTTTGTTATTAATCATATATGTAAAAAACAATTTATGTTGACAAAGTTATAACCTTTAATTCGCTAATTTGATAAGTAATTCATCACAATTTAAATTTTCATGCAGTATGTGACACTTTTGTGATAAATAATGTGACTGGAAAAAATCTTGAGTCATGTTTCAAAATAGAACTTTCATATAGATTGTAAATCTGCCTGCATAAAATTAAGAGTAGAATTTTTGTTATTGCTTTGAAGAAAAATCTAGAATGGAAGAATCAATGATCTGTTATATGGTGGGAGTGAAGTCAGGCCAGGTAATTCAGATCAACGTAGTCTTTCTGGACATAGTTTCCAAATTGTAAATCCTAAGGAAGAGAAAAAAAAACGTTTCTAATTGTAGAAGACAGTCTGAAAGCCCCAACTAATGGTTTACTTGAAGCTTTTGATCTAATTTGCCAGGCTAAAACAATTCAACTAAAATACAAATTGAAATTGTTTAAATAGCATCCTCAGTACCTTTGCATATTTTCAGCTAAACAAATTTTTGACATCTCCTTTGTTCTTGACTAGCAATGATTCCCAGGGTGACTGTTGCTTTTTAAAGCACTTACTGAAAACTTTCTTTCCCATAGAATTGATTGGTTAATGAGCCTCCTCTTACACAATGTGATGGTGGTAGTAATGATCAAATGAGGTAATATATGTAAAAGTGCCTTATAGCTGTTAAAGTCTTTATAGTTATGTAATTCGTTTTTGTTGGATATCAGTGAAAGTGGTCTATAAAATGAATAGCTTCTGAATGAGAATTTGGTAGGTTGTAATACATGTATGGAATGGTCAGCGTCTACCCATCTATTAAGTAGTATTCCAATGCTTGATGGTTTTTTCTCTCTCTTTCCTTTTTCTCTCTCTTGTCACTTTTTCTTTATCTCTTTCTGTCTCTCTCACTCATATACCCACACACACACATTTCAACCAAGTTTTCATTTTTATGTATATTTACTACACCTAGGTCTAAATGCCACAGAGTTGGAGCTGTTTGGTGATATATACATGTGTACGTGTGTGTGTGTGTGTGGGGGGAGACAGAGAGAGCGAGCTTCCATGTGCTGGTTCACTCCCCAATTGGCCACAATGGCCGGAGCTGCACCCATCCAAAGCCAGGAACCAGAAGCTTCCTCCAGGTCTCCCATGTGGGTACAGGGGCCCAAGGACTTGGGCCATCTTCTACTGCTTTTCCAGGCCATAGAAGAGAGCTGGATTGGAAGTGGAGCAGCTGGAACTTGAACCGGCACCCATATGGGATCCTGGCACTGCAGGCAGTGGCTTTACCCACTATGCCACAGCACCGGCCCCACCATATCCTTTCTAGAGCAGAAAACAAAGAAAGTAAAGTGTGTGGGGGGAGGTTCTTCAGTATAATGCATGGGATGGGAAATAGGGAAAATCCAGAGCAAGTGTCTGTATGCTCAAATAGAAAAGTGTGATTAATAGATCCTATAAGGAAAGGTGATATTATTTTCATTTATGCCATTTACTTTATTGTTTTATTTATGAACTGTCTTGGTCAGGGTTGGATGTTATAACAAAGCACCATGAACTGGATAGCTTATAAACAGCTGCAATCCATGACACTTCTAGAGGCTGGGAAGTTCCAGATTAATGTGTTGGCAGATTTGGTGTCCCTAACCAAATCCCTTTTCCTGGTTCGTAAGTGGCCAACTTCTAATTGTATCCTCACAGTGGAAAGGATAGAACTCTCTGTGGTTTTGTAATGGCACTACCACCATTCATGTGGGCTACTCCCTCATGACCTGATCACTTATCCTAGGCCCCACCTCCCAATTTCAGCTTAATGGGAATTAAGATTTCAAGGTATGAATTTGGGGCTAAAGAGTCACAAATATTCATTCAGTCTGTGACCTCAAGCATCATGAACATGAAGGAGCTTTAGAATAAACCATGGAATCTCACTGAATATCACCGAATTTCTTTTTGGGAAATACAATTTTACCTTCGTTATAGTGAGAGACTTCTGGCATACTCACCATAGCAGCAAAGCATTTGATTATTTTAATCTCACTTTTTTATTTTCTTGTAAGGGGTAAACAGTTTCAAGATGGAAAAGAGGGAAGAAAAGGAAGCAGATGCCTAAATGAATCATAACTGTATCATTACTGCCTGTAATGATTTTGATATGTATTTTAAAGCATATGGGATTTAGTACATCTTTCAAGTTGACATGTACATAAACCATTTATAGCTGTAACCTATTTTAACCTCTTTTAGATTAAATGGCTGGATAAATCTTGAAGATACCATATGCCCTGAGACAGATAAATGTGTTGGAGAAGTAAAGTAACTGCTAAACTTCATGTCAAAAATTGCACATCAAAAATTGCATAAAGCATGAATGGCTTAATTCATGTTTACAATGTTTCCATGGGTAGAAAAATAGAAACCTTGGTGAGAATACAGAGTAGGGGGGTGATGCTTTACCTGTAGAAGTCACAGGATATCCTTCATATCAAAGCTAGAACCAGTCTGCTCTTTTTTCAAATAACATTGTGATTATATTTTAACATAGACATTATCTTTATTTAACAATTAAAAATATTTCTTTATTTATTTGAAAGGCAAAGTTACAGAGAGAAGGGGAGAGACAGAGATCTTCTATCTGTTGGTTCACTTCCCAAATGGCAGCAAGACCCATGACTAAACCAGGTTGAAGCCAGAAGTCTAGAAATCCAAATAGATCTCCCCCATGAGTGCAGAGGTCTAAGAACTTGGGCGATCTTCTGCTACTTTCCCAGGAGCATTAGCAGGGAGCTGGACCAGAAGTGGGGCAGCTGGCATTTGAACTGGTACTCCTATGGAATGCCAGAAAGGCAGTTGGCAACTTAACCCCTGGCACCACAATGCTGGCCCCTGAACTTTAATTTTAAGAGCAGTTTTAGGTTCATAGCAAAATTGAGAGGAAGGAATAGATATTTCCCACATGATTCCAGCTCCTACATGTGCACAGCCTCCCCCACTTATGAACTTTGTACACCAGAGTGGCCCATTTGTTATGACGGATGAGCATACCTTGGCAAATTATTATCACGCAGAGTCCGCAGGGGGTGTGGACAAACCATAACGGCATTTATCTACCATTCCAGTATCATCCAGAACAGCGTCCCTGTGCTAAGAATCCTCTGTGGTCTACCTATTTAGCCTACTCTTTCCCCTGGGATTACTTTTCAAGTCAATTATTTATTTGAACATTTATTAAAGAAACTGACCCAGATAAGTTCATAGCTGATGAAATGCAAGAGTTAATTATAAAGCTTTTCCAGCCAGTGACTTTTATAGCTGATAACCCTGTCTGCACATCTGCTTGGTCATTTACACTACCTTTAATAGTTCTGAGTACTTGGCATTTTGCCCTAGAAATGTTACGGAAATCATATCCAGATTTTTGAAAGCAAATCTGTTAGGATCAGCATTTATCTGAAAAAAGTCTCAAAGAAATGATTCAGTCTGTGATTTTAAAAGTTAATATGTTAGCGAGAGATGGAGGCCTTAAAAACATTAATTTGTAGACCAGGTGTAATGGGATAAGTTCTGTGAAATGAGAAGCTTAGGTCAAAATTTCAACCTCTACTACCTGGAGGCTGTTGCCACACAGATAATGTTGTATGGTCCCAGCTGCTAAGAGAATTCATAAAGTGACAGGGATAAGAGGAAAAGTTCAGTCTTTTTAAGGAATTACTGGTTTCCCAATACATTTAGTAAAATCAGAATTAGTATCATTAATGATGGATGAATGACAGATGTGTGTTAGTGCAAATCCTTACAACTTTTCCTAATTCTCTGTTCTTCTTTTCTGTATACCATGAGCAACATTCTTGTTAAATCATATTTAATACACAAAATTATTTTCCTTCTTAAGCTACTGCCAGAATATGTTTTCTATTTAATATCACAGTAATCAATGAAAAAAATGAGAATTGCAGGAAATTTGTCTTTTAACATTCTTTTTTTTCTTGCTCATTGACTTAAAAAATAACTAAATTGAGTAATCCTGTAGGAAATCAGTCCCTATCCGGTATTTAGCTTGTTTATCTTGCTCATATATTTGAACAACTTCATAAGAATTTCACAGCTGTGCAAACACATGCGATACAATAAAACAAAGCATACATAAAATACTTTAACATATACATACATATATAAAACAAAGATAGGAAAGTAAGATGAGTTTATGAGGAAATTAGTCCATAAAAATGCATGTGCAGAGTGTGCTCGCCTAGTGAAGTTGAGCTAAAACCTCTGAGTTTCCATAAAAATAAAAATAAACACAAAATCCTCTCAGCTACAGATTTTTTCTGTCCCCAAGCTATGGGCTCACGACAAACATCACCTGCTGGTGTCTGTTGAGGACACCGATATCTATGGACAGCTTCCTGAGCCCCTGTCTTGCACCAGGTGCTTTGAATCTGGTGTTTCAATTCTCATAATAACTTTTGAAGGAAATATTGTCATCCTCCTTTACCCAAATGAAGCTATGGAGCCCTAGAGAGTTTGTATAACTTATGCAAAGTCATAGGAGCAGTAAGCTGTGGGGTGGCTGTTTGAATGCAAGTTTCCCAGAGGTCAAGGTGCATGCTTTACCTTCCACACCGTTCCTGTATTCCACATACGTTTTTTACATATTCAGTTGTGTGAAGGTTGTGATTATGTTTATAAATTCACGTATTCAGACCTCAGTGACTATTTTATGGAGGACTCAATTGCTTGGGTATCAATTCCTGTGTCTAATTTTGGGCAGCAATTATTTTTCCTCCAACAATTTTTCTGAGATTAAAGAAATGAATCAGCAAATTTCCAGGAAGGACTGAAATATTCCAAACACTGAGTGCTTGAGTGTAGGTGAGAGTTGGTATGGATATTTGATCCTTAAATTTTTCAATATTATGAAGCTTAAAGTTCTGGCTAACTCCTAAGTATGGAGAAATAATAAAATATTAAAATAACACTTAAGTTAAAAAATAGAAGAACTATCATGAAGCAGTATAAAATTAATTGACACATGAATAATATAGCTCGTAACTTCTAGAAGATTTCAAATAGAGGAGACACCACTTCTGTGCAGCTGATTGGGAAAGGCTTAAGGAAGGTAGCAGAATTTTTAAGATCCTGTCTCCAATCAAACATTTGTTTGTTTTTTGTTTTCATTTATAAAAGTTCAACAGAAAACTACATGATGAATCCACACTCAAGAAATGACATTCAAAATATTAGACTGTGACCTTTTAGAAGATTTCCAATAAATGAAAGTAGGGTGCATTGATTTTTTATGTTTGCAATTTGCAAGTTATTGTTTTGAGGTCTATTGACACATAGTAGAGAAACCATTGTGCTTAGCAGCTGGAAGACATGGACAAATCCAAAGACACCTGTTGGGACACAGTGAAAGAGAATTTTCCTCAGTGAATAGCTAAGAAATTGAAGAATGGAAACTATCATCAATTTTTCTGTGTATGCCTATTAGGGCAAATGAATCCAGTTTAAAATTTAGTTCCTGATTCAGGATTCTGAACTTGGAAAGGGCTGGACCACTTAGTAGGTTGTTGTCCTTGTGAAACCCATTTCAGTCATTATGTGGTTGTCTTTTGACATGACGTAGTTCATATTTCTGTTATAATGAGAGTAGCACATTTTGATCCTTTTTACTTAATAAAATGAGCAGCTATTTCATAGATTAATTCCCATGCTGTTAACACCTCATAAATTACCATGTATTTAGGATGAGATCAGCTTGCTTGATTAGTTCTCACCTCTTTTCCAGTCCATGCTTGAACACCTACATCAGACAGGCATCTGAAAATTCACCTTTTCTGCATTCTTAAACTTTCTGTTACTTTAAGCTGGTAGCAGACTGAGGCCACCATGGATTTCTTTTTTTTTTTTTTAAATTCAGACATTTAATTAGATTCTCAGAAGTTTTCTATTCATATGGAATCATACATGTCTGGTTTGATTATATGTTTTATTTTTTGAGAGATTTCCAGAATAAAGTGATGATAGATAGCCCATGACCTGGTCAGGTGAATTCACTGGGCTCCAGGAAGATGCTCCGAGGGGAAAAAATGACCAGGAAAGGACAAGAAGTCTGAAGAGAAGCATTGGTCTTCCTTTTATTGTTCTCAGATGAACTGAGAATATTAAAAAGTCAATTAGATAGAAATATGAATCGCTATTTCTTTCGCTTCACGTTAGACAAATCTTATTTATCTTCCAGGGCCAACCTCATGACACTTTCTGGGGCCCATGTTGGCTTCAGATACAGCAGTATTGGCTCATGCTGCCCACATTCTGTATACACATCTTTTTTTTTTTTTTTTTTTTTTTTTTGGACAGGCAGAGTGGACAGTAGAGGGAGACAGAGAGAAAGGTCTTCCTTTTTGCCGTTGGTTCACCCTCCAATGGCTGCCGTGGTAGGCGTGCTGCAGCCAGCGCACCGCGCTGTTCCAATGGCAGGAGCCAGGTGCTTATCCTGGTCTCCCAATGGGGTGCAGGGCCCAAGCACTTGGGCCATCCTCCACTGCACTCCCTGGCCACAGCAGAGAGCTGGCCTGGAAGGGGGGCAACCGGGACAGGATCGGTGCCCCAACCGGGACTAGAACCCGGTGTGCCGGCGCCGCAAGGCGGAGGATTAGCCTACTGAGCCGCGGCGCCGGCTTGTATACACATCTTTCTTTAGCTCCCTTTCCCACTGCCCTTTGCACTAACAAAATAGCATAACAAAAATATTTTCTGATTTACTTTCTTTCTTATCAGATTGTTTGTTTTGTGAAGAAATGTTCTTTGTCTCTTTTATTTACTACTTTATCCCCATTTCTAAGAACAGTTGTCAGGTACATGGTAGACGTGCAGTGGCACTTGTTGTGAATAAATGGTTGTCCACATCCTTCTTCAAACCACATTATCATCACTCTCACAATCTCCCAACTTTGTGATTGGTTTTAAAGTAAAGTCGGGCTTTCATGAAAGTACTGTTCACTGTTTCCCCCTCTTTCTGCTTCACTTTTGAGTATCACTTAGCTGGAGTGTGAGCCAGGTTCACCACCCAGCAAACCCATGTCAGGAATACACAAGGAAGACTACAGTGAGACTGATGTTTGGGTATACCACGAAACTCTCCTGATGCTTTCCTGTGGATGCTCATGCTCTAGACTGTAGTGAGATGTTCAGATGTTCCAATTCCTAATTTATAACTGAATTGCATGTTCTATGAGGGCAGAGGTGATGCCAGATATGAGTGTGTTTGTGTGTGTGTTTGTGTGTGTGTTCACGTGCATACACACATATATGCTACTATAGTTCATCATAAGTGGAGGACATATTTGATGCTGAAGAAGCATCTGTAGATGGAAATAGTATAATAAATGAATGGATTTTTAGAGCAACATGTCTTAAGTTTTGCTAAATAAGTACATATTTAGAGGGCTATGAATGCCTGCAGTTTATAAAATTTTGATTTGAATATTTCTGAGCCATATTTTGTCATGCATATTTAGCAAAGAATGCTGCAGAGAAACACACTCTACAAATGGAAGAATCTGAAGTCATATTAGAGCTGAAGTTCTGCAGCATTGGCTATTCTGTTGATCTTTAAGTGACAGTGCAATGACAAAATAATTGGAGTATATCTCAATTTAAATTACCTTTAGCTTATTGATATTCACATTGAAAAACCAAAATTAGGCATTTATTTCATGTTTAAATAAGGGAATTGTGGCAACAATATCATATTTTGGAAAATTTGTAGCTAAAGACATTTTTAGTTTGTTTTTAACAAAATAGTAATTTTCACATAATTTATTTTTGGATTTGTTTGTTTTGTTTTTTGTTTTGTTTTGTTTTTTATGCTTTAATTTAATGAATATAAATTTCCAAAGTACAGCTTATGAATTACAATGGCTCCCCCCCCCATAACTTCCTTCCCACCCGCAATCCTCCCCCTTTCCCGCTCTCTCTCCCCTTCCATTCACATCAAGATTCATTTTCAATTCTCTTTATATACAGAAAATCAGTTTAGTATATATAAAGTAAAGATTTCAACAGTTTGCCCTCACATAGCAGCACAAAGTGAAAATACTGTTGGAGTACTAGTTATAGCATTAAATCACAGTGTACAGCACATTGATGACAGAGATCCTACATGATATTTTTTTAAAAAATTGATTAATTTTCTATGTAATTTCCAATTTAACACCAAGTTTTTTTTTCATTTTCAATTATCTTTATATACAGGAGATCGATTCAGTATATACTAAGTAAAGATTTCATCAGTTTGCACCCATGCAGAAACACAAAGTGTAAAAATACTGTTTTAGTACTAGTTATAGCATTACTTCACATTGGACAACCCATTAAGGACAGATCCCACATGGGACGTGAGTACACAGTGGCTCTTGATGTTGATTTAACAATTTAATACTCCTGTTCATGGCGCCAGTAATCTCCCTAGGCTCTAGTCATGAGTTGCCGAGGCTATGGAAGCCTTTAGGGTTCGCCGACTTCCATCTGGCCTCAGAATCAGCCCTTAAGGCATTCGGATCTGGCTGAAGAGCCCATGAGAGTATTTTAGGCATGGGAAGCCAAGACACTCTGGAAAAAAAGAAGAAGACCTAAATGAAAGATCTCAGCGAGTGAGATCCCAGTGGAAAGAACGGGGCCATCAAAGAAGGAGGTACCTTTCTCTGAAGGGAAGAGAGAACTTCCACTTTGACTATGACCCTGTCAGAATAAGATCGAAGTCAGCGAACCCTATTTTTGGATTTTTTAAAATGGAAACCTAGGGGACTGTGTTGCAGCATAGCAGGTAAGGCCTCTGCCTGTGACACTGGCATCCAGTATGGGTGCTGGTTCATGTCCCAGCTGCTCTGCTTCCAATCCAGCTCCCTCCTGAAGACCTGGGAAAAGCAGTGGAGGACGGCCCAGGTGTTTGGACCCCTCAACCCAGGTGGGAGACCTAGAGAAGCTCCTGGCTCCTGGCTACAGCCTGACCCAGTGCTTGCAGTTGCAGCCATCTGGGAAGTGAACCACTGGATGAATTCTCGTTCTCTCTCTCTCTTTGCAACTCTATCTTTCCAATAAATAAATAATTCTTTTAAAAAAAAAAGAAATCTATACTTGACCTAAAATCAATGACATTAGCAGATAAGAGCATTATACACTGGCCAACGCTGCGTCTCACTAGGCTAATCCTCCGCCTAGTGGCACCGGCACACCAGGTTCTAGTCCCGGTCAGTTTGCCGGATTCTGTCCCGGTTGTCCCTCTTCCAGGCCAGCTCTCTGCTATGGCTGGGAGTACAGTGGAGGATGGCCCAAGTGCTTGGGCCCTGCACCCGCATGGGAGACCAGGAGAAGCACCTGGCTCCTGGCTTCGGATCAGCGTGGTGCACCGGCTGCAGCGGCCATTGGAGGGTGAACCAACGGCAAAGGAAGACCTTTCTGTCTGTCTCTCTCTCTCACACTGTCCACTCTGCCTGTGGGGTGGGTGGGGGGAAGAGCATTATACATTTTTAGGTGTCTTCTTCTATACTTTTTAAATGGGCAGCTCAAATTGCATTACAACCCCTTCAGTCATTTACTAAGTATTTCTATGCATTTCTATAAAGTGTTATCTTGTCACTCACATTTACCAGAAAGCCACTGACCCAATTAGAAGCCCAGGTGCTGAGATATGTTTAGCAGTACATCTTGGGTGTGCTGAGATTGGAAGGACTTAACTCTCTCCAATGGAACCCTCTTACTTCTACAGGTTTTTTCTTTGTATCAAATGAGGGATTCTAACTGATCCCCTCATGAATGTGTGGATATTTACAGAAAGAGTAGCCTGGTAAGCCATGACACTGTGTTATTAGATGCTTGGGGCAAGTTGTGACTTGGAATTTAAAAAGAGAAGAGGTAAAATACAGCTTTACTTGTACACCAAGGTCCCCCTGTATGACCTTGTCTTGAGTGTCCTTGACAAATTCTATCCATTATATTTTCCAGTTTTATGTTCAACTTGCAGCAGAAAAATAAGGTATAGTACAATATTCCTTAAAAAGCTATTTATAGGAAATGAAAGGGTTTTGTGGTAAATTTATTTGGAAAACGATCGAGTAAATAAAATCAATTTTTTCCTGTGAAAATTTGGAAAACGCTGGGACATTTTCCAGCCAGCATCATGGAAATCTAAGCTGTATTCTCTGTAGTTTAGCTGTAGAGATTGGGTCAATTAATGCAGTGTGCCAGAGTGTCATGTGTAGGCTCCTATCTTTTGCTGCTGCTCTTGTAATGAAATAATCTCATGATGCAAAGCATCACACTTGGACAATGGTGGGCACTGTCAGAATATCAGTCTCCACCTTCTTTTACCTTTTTGTCCAAGAATGTCAGACCAGTACTAATCAAAATTTCATATTTTATAATTTTATTTTTTATTCATTGGTCTTCAGACATTTACAAAGAATTCTTACAGGCAATATTTAAGCAGAAATATTTCCATCCTTTCCCATCATGCACTTGATTAGTGTAAATGCCTCTGTTTATTTCCTGTGAAGTGTTTTTATATGAACTTATTTGTATGAGTGTTAATATTTAAATGATATGGTAATAGTTCAATATAAAAGGGAATGGTAGATTTGAAGTGTGTTTAGATGATAATTATTTGTCTTAATGTTAATTACTTGGATCATATGCAAATTTGAAATAGAATATTAAATAGATGATATTCAAATTTATTTAATGTATGCTGTAGGTTACTCCAAGATCTAATTTTTCTCTTCTTTAAAATCCAACTTTTTACGATTGCAGCAAGCTTAAAGTTTTCATGTATCTTGTCTGGTCATCTGAAATGAAAATTGGGTTCCCAAGGCATGCATATGTTTGTTTCTTAAAGCTCATTTTTAAAGAAAAATTGAGCTCAATGATTATAATAAGTGACGTTTATGAACATTTGATCAGAACTAAAGAATTCTGCAAAATAACAGTTGCACAGAGAGAAAGACTTAAATTTTCTTTTTAGTCACTCCCCCAAATGCCCATAGCAGCCAGGATTGGGCCAGGCCAAAGCCAGGAGATAGTTTATTCTGGGTCTTACATGTTGGGAGGACAGACCCAAGTTCTTGAGTGATACTGCTGCTTCTCACAGTGCCCATTAGCAGAAAGTTAGGTGAAGATTGAAGCTTGGAGTTGAACTTTGGCAGTGTGATATGGGATACAGACATCCCAAGCGGTGATGCCTGCACCAAGTGCTGCATTTTGGTGTAGTTTTTTGTTTGTTTAAATGTTTATGGTATCTCTGGGAGTTTTATGGGTAATACAATGTACATTCTTTGGGGGGCCAATCTAAGCAAAGAATCAGATAAGGAGATTTGGAGATGATGACACTCTATTGTGTTTTGACCTTAAGTTTCTCCCCTTCAATATTAGTTCCCTTTAGAGGTGTTGTTTCCAACTGTATTTTTAAGTGTTCCAGGCACAGTAAGGGGAAAACACCCCTGAATCTTACTGACAGCACTGCAAGAGCATTGGCACAGACTCAGAATAATGAGATGTGTACTCTCTTGATAAAGAGCAGCTTCCAGAAACGTTTCTCAGCTCATTGCACACAATTGTTGACATTTTGCCATTGAAATCCTTTTAATGTTGTAGCCTTTTGAAATGTGTGTAAAGGCTTTGCTTCACATTAAAGTAGATGAGACTATAAGGAGAAACTAAAAATAAAATCTTTCAAAGCATGCTTGGTATTGTAGGGATTTATAGTGGTATCACAACATCCATGGATCATTGAGCAAAAATTTGTGAATAAGAAAGCACATTCTTACTCAGAGAGTTCCAAAGAAACTGTCTAAAGCTGGATAAAAAAAATGCACTGGTGGAACTCAATAGATTTGGACTAAGCACCACAGCCATGGGATGTGTGAGATTTACTATTGGTTTTGGCTCTGTAAGGTGATGTCAGTGGGCTACAGCGTACAACCAAATCTGTCAAATCACTTTGGTTTGATGTGGCCAGTTGTCCCATACACAGCTGTGAGAGTTTGTTTGAACTTTCTGTCCCACAGTTTCTAAGAGCAATGGCTAAGGAAAAAAAAAAATCAAGAATCCAGGAAGAACCTCTTGATATGGTACTCATAGGATACAGATACTGATACAGATTCCAGTTTTCTTTCTTTAGTTTCTTTTCTTTATTTTTCTTTTCTTTAGTTTATTCTAATACTTTTTTTATTAAACTTTTATTTAATGAATATAAATTTCCAAAGTATAGCTTATGGGTTACAATGGCTTCCCCCCTCCCATAACTTCCCTCCCGCCTGCAACCCTCCCCTTTCCCGCTCCCTTTCCCCTTCCATTCATGTAAAGATTCATTTTCAATTCTCTTTGTATACAGAAGATCAGTTTAGTATATATTAGGTAAAGATTTCAACATTTTGCTCATATAGCAACATAGAGTGAAAAAACTACATTGGATTACTAATTATAGCATTAAATAGCAATGTACAGCACATTCAAGACAGAGATCCTACATAATTTTTTTCAAATTAATTAATTTTCTATGCCATTTCCATTTTAACACCAGGTTGTTTTTTTTCATTTCCAATTCTCTTTATATACAGAAGATCACTTCAGTATGTAATTAGTAAAGACCTCATCAGTTTGTGCCCACACAGAAACGCAAAGTATAAAAATACTGTTTCAGTACTAGTTATAGCATCACTTTGCTTTAGACGACACATTAGGGACAGATCCCACATGGGATGTAAGTACACAGTGACTCCTGTTGCTGATTTAACAATTTGACACTCCTGTTCATGGTGTCAGTAATCTCCCTAGGCTCTAGTCATGAGTTGCCAGGGCTATGGAAGCCTTTAGAGTTCGCTGACCTTGATCTTATTCCGATAGGGTTATAGTCAAAGTGGAAGTTCTCTCCTCCCTTCGGAGAAGGGTACCTCCTTCTTTGATGGCCCCGTTCTTTCCACTGGGATCTCACTCACAGAGATCATTCATTTAGGTCTTTTTTTTTTTTTTTCCATGATATCTTGGCTTTCCATGCCTGCTATACTCTCATGGGCTCTTCAGCCAGATCCGAATGCCTTGAGGGCTGTTTCTGAGGCCAGAGTGTTGTTTAGGACATCTGCCATTCTATGAGTCTGCTGTGTATCCCACTTCCCATGTTGGATCTTTCTCTCCCTTTTTGATTCTTCTTACTGTAATACTTAAATATTTTATTCATTTTATTTTATTCTTAAATGTCTTCCTCTCTCTCTCTCTCCCTCTCCCTCCCTCTTCCTTCCTTCCTTCCTTCCTTCCTTCCTTCCTTCCTTCCTTCCTTCCTTTCCAGTTTACCCATTTATTTGAAAGCCAGATTTACAGAGAAGCAGAGGCAGGGAGACCAGAGAGGTCTCCAGAGAGGTCTTTCCCGCCACTGGTTCACTTCCCAAATGGTTACAACGGTGGCTGAACCTGTGCCAATCTGGAGCCAGGAGTTTTCTCCGTTTCTCTTCTTTAAAATCCAAACATTTTAAGATTTCAGCAAGCTTTAAATTTTCATGTATCTTGTCTGGTCATCTGATGTTAAATTCCCATGGGTGCAGGGGCCCAAGGACCTGACTTCCACTGCTTTCCCAGGCCATAGCAGAGAGCTGGATAGGAAGTGGAGCACCCAGGACCCAAACTGGTGCCTTTAAGGGATGCCAGCACTGCAAGCAGTGGCTTTACCTGCTATGCCACAGCTCCAGCCCCTAAATGAGAAAGAGAGAGAAAGAGATCTTTCATCTGCAGGTTCACTCCCCAAATGCATACAAAAGCTGAGACTGGGACAAGCCAAATTCAGGAGCCCTGAACTCCATCCAAGGTGCCGATTTATGTGGCAGGAACTCCAGTACTTGGGCCATTACCTACTGTTCCCAAGGCACCTTGGTAAAAAGTTGGATTAGGAACATGAAGTAGCCAGGACTCACTCTAACCAGGCACTCTGGAATGGGATGCGGATGGCCCAAGCAGTGGTTTACCCTGGTATGCCACAGAGCCAGCCTCTGATTTTGTTTTAATGTGAAGTGTTAGGCATAAACTCAATTTCGTTTTTTAGTTTTTGGCAGCAGTCTCTTTGAAATCCACTTCTCTTACTGATTTAAAATAATATCTTCAAAATACACTGAATTCTTGTACATACTTGTGCCTAGTTTAGAACTTCCTATTGCATTCCATTGATCTCTCTGTTCATGTACTAGTACCACACATTTTACATTATTGACCTTTCAAAAATATATTTTAATATCTAAGAAAGGTAGTTACCTCTCACTGCAATTATTTCTCAGAGTTTCTTTGGATGCCCTTTTTTATTTTTAACAAATTTTCTACATGGTATGTAAAATCAGCATATCTCATTCTAAGTAAAATCCTGTTGGTATTTTAATTGGAATTACATTTAACTCAAAAATATTAAGAAGATTTGAATTTCTTCTTCTTTAGCCATTTAAAATATTCTTCACATGAACTGTGCACATATTTTGTTAACAGTATAATCTCTTTCTATCTAGGCGAATCAGTATATTAGGGTTAAATCCTACCTCTTCTAAAACTTCCCCCTTTAAGCCTTCTATTCTAGGAGAAACTTTTCCTTCAACCATGGGAATAGGCTTATGAATACTTCAAAAATTAGAGAAAATGGAATTAAAATGTTTATTTTGGTGCAAAGTTTTTTGAAATATGCATAATTTTTCATAATACAGATCTAATCTTTCTCTTATTTTCCATAAAATTTGAAGACTGATTGACAGAAGGGCTGTGAACCTTTTGCAGTGAAGCATCAACTGGGGCATTTTCCATTCAAATAGCCTGTCACTTCTCCCTTGTAGGTGGTCTTAGACAACTCACACAGACTAAGCGCCAATTCTCTCACTATACCTGTTTGCATCTCTTACTTCATAGGACATCTCAGACCCTAATATGACCTTGTCCAAAGAGTGAATGCCCTGTGACTTCTTTCTCTGAAGACATATTTGCCCATACCAACACTGATATAGTACACTAATGAATTGTCTGCTATAGCTCCCTTATCCCCCAATCAGTCTTCTCTACCCCAGACTCATTTGTTTCCACTTTTCAACATCCCATTTTTATTTCTTAGTCTACATCATGGTTTCTCATCTCAGCATTAGTGACATTTGGGACTCCTTCTATGGTGACCCTGTCCTGTGCATTATAGATTTTTAGCAGTGTCCTTGGCTTCTACCCACTAGAGGACATACCACCCTTCCCCAGCTTATCAATCAAAACTGTCCCCAGGATGATAAAATCATTGCAACTGGGGTGCTACTGTTGTATACACCTCCTCTAGAACCCACTGCTTGTCTTTGTTCATTGTCTGCAGAGCTTTAACTTTGACCTGCCTGTCTCCTACTGGCCACACCAGCTCTCTGGGGTTTCCCATTCCCTGAGTCAGGAAAACTTCAAGTCTCTAACTGTGAGATCACCCTTTCCCCTTGGCAACTCCAGAATCCGTGGGGACCCCTGGCATTAATGTATAGCATCCTTGAGCCTGCTAGGTGGTGCCTTGAGCAATTATCATGCTTCATGTCCTGACTTGCAGCTGGGTTTCCCAAGTGCAAGCTAGGATCAAAATAACACTGAGGAAACCTTGTAGGGATGCATGTGTGTGTGCGCATGCGTGTGTGTGTGTGTGTGTTTATGTGTAAAAGACAGGGGAGAATGCTGATTCAATGTAATTTCTTGGCAAAGAACACATATTACAGATCTATTCATTGTTAAATCTTAAGCCTGTGTTCTTCTTTGTAAATAACTTTGGGTTTCCAATGGAATTTAATAGGAACAATAGAGGAAGGGCAGAGACCTCTGAGATGTTTTCTCCCTGTCCCTGCACTCATTCATTCAACACCCTGACAGCATTTTCATTCCATACCCCTCTCTCTCAGTTGGCAGCTTTTTCTTGCAGCCTTTCTAATTATATTCTGAAGTCTTTTACAGCTCTTTATTTGTCTTGTTTTTCTAGGCTGGTTACAACCTAAAATATATTTTCCACCTGCGTTTTACTGTGTTTGCTTTTGCCACTTAATAATATTTGTTGTGCACTGATTATTTTTCAAGATTTTCCCCTGTGGGAGACAGGCTTCTTACCGTCTGCTGCGTTCAGATGACCGTGCCTTTAACGCTCCTGCTGTTTCTTTTGTCTCTTTGACAAATTTAGAGCAGCAGTTTGGAATATTTAGTGTGCTGTTTCTCACTGAAGTTAAAAAGAAAATGTCTCTGTGAACCTGCCTTTTAAGGTTCACCGTGCATCAGCATTTTCTAAACAGGTTCTCTCCTGGGTAGAGGCAGCCGTGGGTGGTGCCCCACTTTCTCTGAGATAAAAATGTCTTTGAGAGACTTCTTAATTCTCCTCTGTTAATTCTCCCCTGATGCCATGACTTGGGATGGCCTGAGAGATTTTAGCACGTTCTCTCTCTCCCTCTCTCACATGCACACGTGCACACACACACACACGATATGGCATAGGAATGCAGGGCTCTAAATGCACAACCAGGACTCCTCATTTTGGAGGATCGTCTGTTCTAAAGGCTGTGGAGCAGCTGTGACTGAGACGCCAGAAGTCAAAGTACCTGAAGCTTTGTCTGTATAATCTGCTGCTGCTCTGACTCATCCTGACGTCCTCACGCTGGCCGAGCTGCACGGTGATAATTCAGCGGCAGGCCATCAGGCTTGGAGACCATCGGAATGCATGTTTCACATGGTTTCCCTGCAGCAGAGCGATCATTTGGGAGGCACACGTTCCTTGATACAAAACTGTAGGATCCAGAGCTTAGCAGCAGGTCTCAGTCCTTTAGGAGAGAGAGGGACGTACACAAGGTGATGAGGTTACAAGGTGCTGATGTGGTTGTGTTGAGCTCTGCCTCCATCCCTCTCTCTCCTGCCTTGTCCGTGTGGTCGCTGCCCTGGTTGGTGTGCATGGAGATCGCTGATAGGTACGGCAAAGATGGATACAGTGCAAAATCTGGGACCAACACTCTCACAGTAGTGTGCTGAAGTCAGTTCTCACTAGCTTGAGAAAGCCAGACATAAAAATTTTCAGGAATTCCATGAGTTGCTTGTCAAATGCAGACGTTATTGTAAATCAAATTACAATCCTGCCTTTCTTATGGAAGTGCATCTGGACAAGCATTGTTGGATTATTTCACTGCCGTGAAGATATTCTAAAAAGCACTTACACAAACCTAGATGGAAGAGGTCTGACTCATTGAGGCCCCTTGGAGCCATCAAGAGACTCAGCAAACAGATGTGTGAGGCTGCTGTAGGTATAGCACAGCACATTGTTTTTCAGTTTTTTTTTTATTTGTAGGAGTATACTGTAAAATGACAAGAAAAAGTGTGGTCTAGTAAATAGTATATCAAGTATATAAAGTCATTTATCGTCATTATCAAGTGTAATGTACTGTCTGGAATTGTATTGCTGTCCTTTTATATGACTGGCAGCACTGTAGATATGGTTCATCAGCATCACCACAACCTCATGAGTAATGCATTGTGCTGTGAGGTTTTAACAGCTACAACATCACTGGAGGAAAGCAATTTTCCAGCTCTGTTACAGTCTTAGGGGACCACCATTGTATACTGAATGTGGTCTGTCATTGACTGAAGTGTCGGTGGGAGGCACAGGACTCAATATAAGCTTCCTGATGAAATAAGTAACATTACGACAAAGGTAACAAATACTAAAATGCATCATGTTCTGGTCGAGTAAGTATATTTAACTACTATATATGTTTTAGGATACTTCTATTTCTTGTACCTTTACACAAGAAATATTACGTAATGGTATGCTGCCATACATCTCTCCCCATTCCCTAAGCAGTGATGTCTCACTGATAACCTGAAATTGGCCATGGAGGCTGTATTTATTCAATGGAAATCATTAGTTTAAGTCAGACTTCTCTACACTCAACGCAATCTTCTTCCCCTACAGTTGCTTGTTAAACACTTCTCAGCACAACAGTGGAAACTTTTTGGTGTTTTATAAAAGGAAAGGTGTGATAGAAATGATCTTGTTAATAAATAGAAGTACAAGTACTATTTGTGATGATTTCTATTAGTCCATATATGACATAACAATGTCAGACTAAAAAAATAGTTAATTCTTTGAGGTTAGGACCAAAATATTGAGACCCCTAGGTATTGGAACAGAGACCCGGTTACTGAATAGTTTCCTTGAATTGAATAAAATTGAAAATAAAATGTTATAATCGCAAAGAAATGAGGGGAGGGGAGAGAGCAAGAGGAGAAATGAGTGGATGTTGGAGTAAAGGGATGAATTCTGAGAAATTAGAAACGTGCAGGATCTATTTCAATATGCACATACCCATCTCTTCTCCTGGGAAATTACTTTAAGCCACTAATATTGGATAATGTAGAGTCCTTGAGAATGAGGAGCTATTTAAACTTTAGTGTCTTTAGGTTAATAAAACATAAGGCAATGGAAGGATCTCACTGCGTGCCAAAGGAGCTGGGGGATGTAGTGACAGACCAAGAGACTTCACAGTGGACTGTGTCAACAGAAAATGTCCCTCCATTCTAAAGCCCATCAGGAAACAAGAATTCAAAGCCATCAGCAGGGAGCACCTGTTGGGAGTTTATGAAAACTCCAGATCCTTTGTCCCTCTGAGGCATCCCTTTTTGGTGAGAAGGTGACCAATACAAACAAAAGGTAGCAGAGCTTCGGAAAGGCAGTCCAGAGTGGCCGGTGAGTATCTCACAGTTTACTTGCCCCATGCTGGTGCAGTCCATAAGGGCATTATTTTCCCCCAGTCCTTATGGACTCTCCTAATCTGAAACACTCTCATAGGGCTTTTAATTTTCCAACAAGCAGTAGAATGTTCTGTCTTCCACTTTCAAATCACATTCTATGCCAGTGACCTAGAAATGACAGAAATGTCCTTGTGAATTGTGCTCTTTTTTTTAAAAAAATCTATTTCAAGAGAACATTCTAATTCAGGAGATAGAAATCCCCAAGAGCTGCAGTTTTTGGCTGAAAGAACTCCATTATCTTTCAAGTGAGACTTTGAGTGTCAAGAACTAAAATTCTGAAACTCTTAGCTCTCCAAATCTTGGTTCATTGTTAATTTTTTGACCAAATGTGGTATCTTCAAAGTCCATTATACACTTCTCTATGCCATTGATTCTCAAAACTCAAGCATGCTGCAGAATCACCCAAAGAGGTTGTTAAAAACAGACTGCTGGGATCCACTCTCAGAGTCTCTGGTTCATAGGTCTGGACAGAAAACTGGTTACTGAATAGTTTCCTTGAGTTAAGTAAAAGATAAAAATAGATATAGAAGATGTACTTCTACCAAGTTCTCCAATTATCGTGATTTTGCTGGTCTGGGGCCACAGTTTGATAACACAGACACTGGTAGAAGGCTGTACTTTAAAGGTTATTCCTTTTTGGAAAGGAGAAATGGAGATAAGAAAACAGGGAGCAAGGGAGGTAATTGAGAAAAGTGGATCTGAGGGCACAATGCTGTGAAGAATTGAACTGGCCATGAAGGGCCTGGGGATCAGAGAGTCTGGCCAAGGACTGAACACTCAGGTGCCATGGAGAAGCTATGAGCTGGCTGGAGCAAGACTCCTTCCCAACTGCTTTCAGGTGTGGGCATAATTAATGGGCACCATGAGGCTCAGCACCAGGCCTGCCAGCTTCGAAGCTCTAGGCTAGTGTTCCTCATGCTGGTTGTGCTTTAGAACCACCCAGAGAGCTTTAAAACTACCTGTGTAGCTTTTACTACAGACCCACCCTGAAGCAGTTGAAGTAACTTCTAAGGCTGCAGTGTGGGCAGTGGATGTTTTGAAAAATATATGCAAGGCCCTACTCAGAGATTCTGACTTAATTTGAGGACTATTTTGAAAAAAAAAAAAAAAACACTATCTATAGTTTTTGAAGTTGACATGGGTGATTCTAATGTGGTTATAGGGTAGAAAAACAGCTATATGGAAACAAACTCCATGAAGCCAAGAACTTTGGTCTCTGCCATATGTGATCCTGGGACAGTGCCTGGCACTGAGCATTTTTTCAATAAATGTGTGTTGTGTAATTTGGACACTTATGAAACTAGGACACTGGCAAAACAACTTGAGACTTAACTTGGGATGTTTCCCACTATGACTGGGTCATATATGGAGAGAGGCAGAAAAATGAGTTACCCTGGAATGTATGACCCTTGTAACTCTCTTTCATTTACACCACAGCCTACTGCCTTCAGGACAAATGTGATCCACTGCCTGTCTTTGCGCAGCTTTAAAATAGAGAACAGATGAAAAAAAGTAGTATTATTCTTGAAAGTCAATTTTTCAGCCTTTATATATAAGGCTTTATTAGAAAACAGCCATGCCCCCTTTAAATTAATTCCATGCTCATTCATTTTCATACTTTGTATGGCTACTTTTGTGCTACAATAGCATGGAGTAGTGTGCCAGTCCTTATGGCCTGTAAAGTAAAAAAAAAAAAAAAAAAAAAATTACCAGGCCATTTACAGTAAGTTTCTGATTCCTGATTTAGAGGATAAGTCTTCCTATGAATGCAGTAGTTAAAATAGAACATTGAGAAGTCTAGGATGCTTGCCAGCAGAGTTTTTTTTTTTTTTTTCAAGCATAAAGGACAAGATTATTGCTACCTTAACAGGGTCCCAGTAGATCTGTTTGCAAGGTTTACTGCATCACTTTTTTTTCTTATATTAAATTGGGGAACATTAAAATCTTTGGAGCAAAGATAATGTGTAGTTTACAAATTCATGGTCTTTTGGGGACTCTTTAGTTTATCAAGAAACACTGGAGATGTTTCTGAGTTCTGCTTTTTGATTTGGAAAGATGCTCGGAGAACTGCTTCCAGACAGCAAAGACGCCTCTCCCTCCCCTGTTTCTTCCCTTGCCTCCTGCTCTACACGTGGGCAGTGAGGGATGGTGATGGCACAGAGGCAACAGATAACACGCTGTGGTTTATAGGCTACCACTGAGTACTTTGCAGGTCATCATTCCAAACACCTCGAACGCCTGGAGGCTTCAGGCCTTTCGTCTGTGGAGCAAATTAAATCCAAAAGCCACTTTGGATGAATTCCAGTTTCTGAGATTATTCCTGGTATTTTAGAAATTTTTCCGTCATTTTCCTCAATTCCTCCAATGCCGTTTTGGAATATTTCAGCTACTCACGATTAGCTGCTCTGGGTTCTTGCCTGTCTACAGACTATCTTTCACACACTCTTTAGACTTCTTCCACCTGAAGAAATCCTGAGGACTTCCCAAACATTTGCACATCTGAGCACAGAGATGAACCCAATAGATGGCTCAGGATCCCAGGATTGAGGGGAAGGGGTCAATATTTAAGCTCATCTGTAATATGCCACACCTTTGAGAAGCTCTGACCCATGGGACTAACCAGTGAATAATACAGGCTTAATGTTCCCCTCTGCTTTTCCAGACCTTAACCAGGCTTCTTCCAGATGATAGGACCATGAACTTCCTTTCCTTGGGGAATTTAGTTAGAAAATTTGCAGCTGTGAATTCTTTCTTTGCCCCTTTTTAGATGTAAATCACCTACATCCCAGCAATCTCTTTCTCTAGGACTAGGAGCCATTCTGTTGAAATGTAGTCATCAGGAGGGTAGGACCCTCCCAGTCCATGAGGGGGAGGGTAGGAGCCTAACTTCTGTAACAGTCAATTGGCAAACTCAAATGGCCCAATCACAGTGCCCGGCCTCGCCTCCCCTCAATGCCCCCTAGCAGTTTTCCACAGCCCACCTCAGCACTGAAAGACTCTCCCAATTCAGGGTTCGAGCAGTTGATTTCCATCCCTGGCCCTGTTGTAATAGCCTGGATCCCCACTGAAGCCTTGGCGAATCAAGGCTTCCTACCTGTTCAATTTGCCTTTGGATCAGTTACCTTGGTGTTGTGGGGTGAATTGTCTCCCATGTTAAAGTCCTAGTATCTGGATGCGATCTTATTTGGAAGTAGGACTTTGCAGCTATCAAGTTAAGAGGAGGCCATACTGAATCCAACATGACTGTATATCCTTATAAGAAGAGGAGTGGACACACAGAGACAGACATTCACACATGGAGAAGGTCACATGAGGGAGAGATTGGCATGATACTGCTGCAAGACAAGCAATGCCTGGGGCTGCTAGAAGCCAAGAAGGGATTCTTTGGAGCCTTGATTCCTAACTTCTGGTTTCCAGGACTTTGAAAGGGTACATGTCTGATGTTTTGAATTCACCCAGCCCCAGGTTCTTTTGCATGACAGCTGTAGAAAACTAACACACTTTGGATCGACACTTAGATCAGCCTGTCTCTCATTGCAGTTTCATCTTGTGTCACTTCCTATCAGCACCCCGTGCTCGGATACTAAATTCCACACTGTTCATGCTCCCACTTCCATGCTCTTCCTTACACAGGTCTATTTGCCTAGAGAGCTTCAGTCCTGCCCACCAATGTGAAGTTTGGCAAAGTCCCACTTGTCTTCTCAAAGATAAAAATGACCTCCTCTGGAGCCCTCCACTAATCTCCCAGGCAGAGAGTGTTGACCTGTCTGCCTATCAGACACCACTTTTTAAATATGCTGTAAAAATATCAAAACACCAAAGGAATATTAACCATTTAAGAAAAGTCCAAAATATCAGCATGGAGGGTGATCAGTTATAAACTCTTCCAAGGTAAAATATCCTATACTGTTCCCTCTAGTTTACTAAAGGACAATAATGTGCAAGAAAGGCTTTCAGTATATTTTGAGTTTTTAATAAAAGGCCCTAAACTGAGGAACTAAGAACTTAGATTTGCTTGCTTTTTGTTTGTATCCAGAGAAACAGAATTGATCATGAAACGACCTCATGCCTGTTCTTCAGGTTCCCAGCATTCCATAATGACCAAGCCTCTGCTATCGGAGGACACAATCATTTTATCTTCTCTTAAATGATAGAGGTGGAAGGGACAAAATAATGAGCATCTGATTGTTTTGAAGACTGTCATTGTCGGCCTCAAAATGCCATAGGTAACCACTCAGGATCTTCTCTTTGCTTCCCTGAACTCTCCAAGAAACCCAATGCCATCTCCATGGTGGAGGCTTCAGAACCTGAGTCTTTAGAATCCTGGCTGGACATTCCCAGCCCTGAAGATTCATATTCCTCCCTGCTTCCCTTCTAGTAATTCCATTCCCTCCTCCCGAGGAACTGCCCATTTCCCACTTTCCGTGATCCTAACAAGTGCCTCATCTAACACACAATGTGTGCCTCCTTCCTTGCACCCCACTTGTGGGCCCCAGCTTCCAGTCATCCATGACCAGCCGCCGAGCCTATCCTGGCCTGTCCTACCCATGCCTCTAGGAGAAACTTGTTGTGGTGCCACTGATACCATCCTGAGGTTTCATTTTGCATTTTCTTCCTAAAGGGTGTTGTGCACAAATAAATCACATTGGTATTTCTTTTCAGTCATATCTTAATATCAGTAGTGATTAGACAATTTAAAATCTAATAGAACTTTCCCGTATGAATCAGGGAAGATATATCACAGTGAAATCTCGGAGTCTGTAGGAAGAAGGAGGGAACGCTTCACTCTCACTACTGAGTCAGCAGATAATAGTAATTTTCTGTGTCCTCATAATAGATACTTGAGAATAATTACTGACAGCCTGCGGAGAATTCATCAACTTCGGGTACCAAATAATAAGTTATACTATCGTGGTAACTGTGTGAATTAAGTCAGGAATTCAAAGAATACTGATGAGGTCTCCTGCATGCTCCCCCAAGAAAAGCCAATCTGCATAATTGATGCCACAGGTAGAAAAACATTTTTCTATGATGACATCCTAAATCAAATCGTCTTTAAGAAGTGAGAGGTGCATGATCACTGGAAACTAACAGTGGCCGTGTGGGACAGCAGGAACAGCATCCCTAATTCTCTGGCACAGGAGACAGTGCTGGTGTTTGCTTTCCAAACTCTGGCATACCACATTCCAATGGGTAGCCCCAGTAGTCTGAAAGAGATGGACTGGGGAAGGGCAGCATGGGGGGTGGGCAGTGGGAGGACTGCAATGAGGGCAGGGACGATGCCTGATGAGTGACCAAGCCCCAGAGCAGGGAGATCTGATAGCTGAAGGTATGGCTTTTTCATTTGTATAAGGGAGTCTCAGAGTTATGGTGGAAAAATATACAGGTTTACTTTAAAAAGCTTGTGATAAATGCATGTTATGAAAAAACTGCATTGATTTTCAAAATTTTTTTGTACCAAATTAAGCTTATCGTTTTAGAAAAATTATTTGTGTTTGTGTGTGTGAGAGAGAGAGAGAGAGAGAGAGAAAGAGAGAGAGAGGAAGGGAGAGAGGGAGAGAGAGAGAAAAGGAGAGGGAGAGGGGGAGAGAAAGAGAGAGAGAAAAGAGAGAGGGAGAGAGAACTCCCACCCACTGGCTCATTCTGCAAATGCCCTCAAAGGCCAGCTCTGGGCACGGCTTGAGTCAGGAGCTAGGAGCCAGGAACTTAATTTGGCTCTTCCATATGCATGGCAGAAACCCAACTACTTGAACCATCACTGCATTAGCAAGAAACTGCATTAGCAAGAAACTGGAGGACCTAGAGCCAGCACTCAAACCCAGTACTCCCATTTGGGACACAGGTGTCTTAGCTTCTAGACCAAATGCCTTCCCCTTCTGCAAATTTCTTTTCTTTTTTTATTTGACAGATAGAGTTAGACAGTGAGAGAGAGAGACAGAGAGAAAGGTCTTCCTTTCGTTGCTTCACACCCCAAATGGCCGCTATGGCCAGAACTATGCTGATCTGAAGCCAGGAGCCAGGTGCTTCCTCCTGGTCTCCCATGTGGGTGCAGGGCCCAAGCACCTGGGCCATTCTCCACTGCCTTCCCGGGCCACATCAGAGAGCTGGACTGGAAGAGGAGCAACTGGTTTGGAACCCGGTGCCCATATGGGATGCTGGTGCCGCAGGTGGAGGATTAACCAAGTGAATCACAACACTGGCCCTCCCAAACTTATCTTTTAAACTATTTTTTCTATGAATTTTGTTCAAAGTACCTTTATATATGTTTTTCTATTTATTGATTTTTTTACTGATATAAAAAGAACAGATTTCAAGTAGTTCATGGATACAATTCTAAGAATAGGCTGATAATTCCCTCCATCCCTCCTTGCTTCCCTCCACCTTCTTTTCTTTCTTTTTTTTTAATTTTTGAAATAACATTTTAAATTTTCTTTATAATCACAGGTTTAATGCTCCACATGTAAAGAATTCAACAAGTAAAAAGTAGAAGGAGCACTGTTGAGCAGGAATATAGACAAGTGCTATAAACAATAATCAAATCCCAAGCCATCGATTTCACTCATATGTTTGTATTTGTGTGTATATGTACTGTATATATTAGCTATCACAAATCAGAGAAAATATTTGAGATTTGTCTTTTGTGGTCTGGCTTATTTTACTAAGCATAATGCTCTCCAGCTACATCTGTTTTGTTGCAAAAGACAGGATTTCATTCTTTTTTATGGCTCAATACTCTTCCTTTGTGTATATGTGCACCATATTTTCTATGACAAGTGGATGTTGCACAAGTGAAATCCATTTTGTATCCTACCCTGAGCTTTGAAATGTAGTATGCACTTTTGTAATCTTTCCATTCAGATCTGGAGACTGAGCCAAGCTTAGATCTGAGGTCGAGGGTGCAGATTCTTGCTCTTTTGGCTGCATTGCTGCACATCTTCCGTCTCAGCCTGTCTGGCTTGGGGAGGCTGCCTTGTAGGAACAGGACCAACAGCATCCAGGACCTCTTGGGTCTGGCTGGCTTTGGCCAATGAGAAGCCCTGTGAGGGATCAGAGAGGGAGACGTGATAGTGCTTGAACTCTATTACTTAGGAATCCTCGGGTACCCTCAGGCTGACTGTGTCCCTTCAGCTCCAGAATTCCCTCTCTGTGTGTCCCACCTTCCAGGGCCCCTCGCTGAGCTACCCTCACAATCTGCATACCTTGGACTGCGAACAGCTTCTCAGCTCTGCTTAGTCTTGAGTCCTGCACTCCAGTGTGGTATCCCAGCACTCTGCCGCCATGTTTGGAAGAGATCTTTTTTTTTTTTTTTTAATATTTCATTTATTTGAGTGTTAGAGTTGCAGACAGTGAGAGGGAGAGACAGAGAGAAAGGTCCTCCTTCCGTTGGTTCACTCCCCAAATGGCCGCAATGGCCGGAGCTGTGCTGATCCGAAGCCAGGAACCAGGAGCTTCTTCCGGGTCTCCCACGTGGGTGCAGGGGCCCAAGGTCTTAGGCCATCCTGCACTGCTTTCCCGGGCCATAGCAGAGAGCTGGACTGGAAGTGGAGCATCCAGGACTAGAACTGGCACCCATATGGGATGCTGATGCTGCAGGCAGAGGATTAACCTACTGCGCCACGGCACCAGCCCCAGTGGAAAAGATCTTTTGTTAAACCCTCCTTGAGTTGAGTGAGTGAGCTCTTGGTGTCTAGTCTCAGGGATTCTGACTGATGCGGGCTTTAGGATCTTTATCTTCTTTAGTTTGTTTCTCGCTTGCTCTGATTGTTTATTCTTCATTGTCTGCTTTCTCCTTGCCCATGGAAGGTTAATGTTCTCCTTATGAATCTGAGCTTGGATCTTTGTTACTGTCTGACTCCACCTCCTTCACTCTGTGTGCCATGTCCATTACCAGAGACATTTCAGGGCTCACACATCTGCAGGGATCCAGAAACTCGGAGGCTCTCCCCATGGAAGCTATAAATGCACCTCAGTGTTCTCACTCATTGCTTGCATGCCCTTGTTTTCTGGTATGAGGTTTGCATCCTGACTGAGTTAAGTGCACACAGTTACAGGATTTTCTTTTCACCACCAGCCCATCTTCCTTCTCTGTATTCTGTTCTCGTATTATTTTTTTCCAATTCAGCCTCTGAGATCTGACATTTCTTTTCCATTTCCTTGAATACAAAAAACATATGTCTGGCAGCCAAGAACATTGTCTAAGCACACAAGTTTTACTACCTTTGAGGTTGGTATTTATTGATTTTCATCCTCATGTGTATCCATTATCACTGAACTCCCACCCCACCCCCATATCAATCATAGATGTTCAGAATAGAGAAAGAAGCCTTAGAGTAAGATGTAAGTGGGTGATGGTTCAGGGGGAGAAATGGGCAACCCTGCCCTATAGCATGGTAAAAAAACCTCATTTGCTTGGAAATATTTCCTAATCGTATCTGCTGCTAGATCAGATATTTATTAAGAGCCCCATTAACAACTTAAGAATCATGAAGTGTGGGGGTTTTGCCCACACAAGATGGGCCATGGAATTTCTATAGTTTCTCTCTTATCTTCCACATAATTGTCATCTCTAAGATGAGTCCTATAAATAGAGCATGTCACTGTAGGGTCCTGTTTTTAGACAAGGCAGGGAGCAGAAGGGTAAGAAAGTCCATCTCCAACCCAGATACCTGGTTGTCCGTTACTCCCCAGTGTCACCCTCTTGGTATTGACATACACTCAAACAGTGTTGGACACCTAACTTTTCAAATACAAGAGAAAGACGTTGTTGATTCTTCTTGTCCTTTGCCTTTCACTGCTTGTTCCCCCAGACACTTTCTATCGGTTCCATCCTGGAAGATATCAGTTTTACAAGGTACATTTCTCAAGTTCACAACACTATGTTTTATAGGTTATGGTTTATGAATCTTTGTAAATTTTGATGTGGTACTTCCCTTTCTTGAGCTGTTTGGAGCAAAAGCCAGTCTTGTTAATATTCACAGACTGGGAGAAAGGGGCCCTATCTTCTTGATGATTACATCTTAAATAGCTTGCATACTACTTGGCTCAAGGGAATTGTAAAAAAAAAAAGTTGCAACAGTCAAACAGGCAATGAAGTCTTTATTCAAAACTGCTGCAATAAAGGTGAGAGATTACAGCTCTGATGAAACAAAAGGTGGGGGGTTTTAAGTACTGGGGAAAGTGTGGGAGAAGGGGCTAGAGGACAGACAGGAAAGGAAGCTGGGCAACATGATTAGACAACTTGTGTTTGCTAATTGGTATTGCTGTAAGGTAGCCTCCTACCCTCCTACACAGACTGGGGCCCTATCCAGAGAGGGGCCCTATTTTCTTGATTACCTTTCAAAGACTTCCTTGAGAAAGACATTGCTGGGCTGTGCAAGATTTACATATCAAAGAAGCTAAGAGAAATTTATAATTGCTAATGTAAAATAAATGGCCTAGGAAAAGGAAGGTCAGGGGCCTTGAAGACATTCTAGAACTTGATCAAACCAAGGCCTTTTCACTCAGAACTTCTTGGTGATCCAGTGACGTGGGCACGATCGTGCTCATTTCAAAGTTCTAGAAAATCTAGTGTGTGCGGTGCAGGGATTGGGAAGGCATTGCTGTTTTATTTCTTAGGCCAAATATTTCCAGGCAGTTTTTAAAATTACTATCGCGGAGAGCAAACATGAATCCTCTGCATTTTTCCTAAAGTGAAATGAGGCTTTTTCGTGTGTGCGAGATCAAGCAGGATGTCTGTCCTCCCAATCACCTGGAGCAGTGTTTGTTCAGTGGATGTTCAATGAATATTTGCTTTTGCAGTCAAATGCGAAAATCTGGCTCCCTTCCATAAGACCCAGCAAACAAATGCAGGCTCCTTTAGAATGGACTCTTCACATAATGGAAAACACCTGGGTCTCAGGCGCGTCGTTTGGGTTGGAGTTCTGGTTGTGTTACTTCATAATTATAGGTACCCTGGCAAGTCACATAAACTCTCTTAGCCTTTGTTTCATTATCTCTAAAATGAAGCTGCTGCCGATTTCAGGAAGGCTGCTGCAAGGATTAAATGAGCTGTTGCTTACCAAAGTACCCTGTCAATCTCAGTGCATGGCACGGAGGTGGCTTGTTGTCCTTTCTGCATGGTTGGTCATATTTCTCTTTCAGCAGTGCTGCATTTATAGGTGAGTGGGATAAAGGTAGCCATGGAGAGCTCTGTGTGTTGCCTCCCAGCCTTTTGATTTGTAATAATGAACCCTCATTATGTTTTTGTATAAACTTGTTCTGCTTCAGTACTTTATTGTGTGCCTTTGTTTCTGCTTAATTGTTTTATTTTTCATGACACTTTGGTTTGATTCAGAGAGGAAGGCATTTCTTTGTTTATCTAATTATTTAATTAAGTCACCCTACAGTGTGGTTAAAGCCAGTCCCTCTGGGTGCTAAATAAGAGAATCTAATCACACTGCAAAGCCCTAGGCAGAAGCTGTGTTGGGTGTGAGCTTGGTTCTATTGGCAGATGTGAGTGCTATTTATCTGAGTCAGTTGGTATTTGAAGTCAGCACTATGGTCAAACATCTGGATGCATTGTTTTAGACTGTTGAAAATAAGGCTGTAGATTTAATTCCTCTTTTCATTAGAGCCTATTCTTCTCTACCTGAAGCTATATGTACCACTAAAATAGGTACCTCTTATTATTTAGGACTTTAGACTTTTCAAGTCTGAAGGACGTGACCACCCACAGAAGTGTTCCTGGATGAAGAAATGAAAAGGGAACCTGGCATGACTTAGATCAAGCAGCTAGAAAACCACGGAGCTCCAAAGCAGCTGGGAGGCTGTTACTACCACAGGGATATGTAAATAATTTAAAAAGAAATGGGGGCTGGTGCTGTGGAATAGTAGGCTAAGCTTCTGCTAGAGATGCCAGCATCCCATATGGGTGCTGGTTCATGTCCCATGGGCTCCTCTTCCGATCCAGCTCTCTGCTGTGGCCTGGAAAAGCAGTGGAAGTGGTCCAAGTGCTTGGGTTCCTGCACCTGTGTGGGAGATCTGGAAGAAGCTCTTGGCTCCTAGCTTCAGATCAGTGCAGCTCCAGCCATTGCAATTATGTGTGGAGTGAACCAGTGGATGGAAGAAATCTGTCTCTCTCTGTCTCTACCTCTCTCTTTCAAATAAATAAAACAAATCTTTTAAAAAGATATTAATACAACATTTTCAGATTGTAAAATGATAATTACCAGAAGCTGAGCAAGGGGAAGGATTGGGAGATGTTGACTGAAGGATTTCAACCACAGGAAGCGTAACTGCTGGACATCATTGCACAGCATGGTAGCTATAGCTAATAATAAATATTATACTGCATAGTTGCAAGTTGCTAAGAGAGGAGATAGTCGCTTAGTAAGCTGTTATCTTTGCTTTAAGAATGATGATGCTTTAGGTATTTTTTTTCCTTTTTTTTAAATTTTTTTTTATTTTTGACAGGCAGAGTGGACAGTGAGAGAGAGAGACAGACAGAGAGAAAGGTCTTCCTTTGCCATTGGTTCACCCTCTAATGGCCGCCGCGGTAGCGCGCTGCGGCCGGCGCACCGCGCTGTTCCAATGGCAGGAGTCAGGTGCTTATCCTGGTCTCCCATGGGGTGCAGAGCCCAAACACTTGGGCCATCCTCCACTGCACTCCCTGGCCATAGCAGAGAGCTGGCCTGGAAGAGGGGCAACCGGGACAGGATCGGTGCCCCGACCGGGACTAGAACCCAGTGTGCCGGCGCCGCAAGGCGGAGGATTAGCCTGTTGAGCCACGGCGCCGGCCGTTTTAGGTATATTTTAAAGGATGAACAATTAAGGGTATGTACCCATAACTGTTCAGTTTTGGACATGTAGACCTGAGAGTCTCCATATCAATACGCGCGTAACTGTTTGAGAGGTTTGTCTCAAGTGAGCTGCTGCTGCTGGTACTTTAGGCTAATTTAGGTTAGCAGGAACTCCTTCTGTGGCTCCCTCATGGGTAGCAGGTGCCCAAACACTTGAGCCATCTTCTGCTGCCTTACAACACATATTAGTATGAAGCTGGATTGGAAGCAGAGTAGCAGGACTCCAACGGAGATTCTGATAGGAGATGCTGCTGTCACAAGTGGCAGCTTAACCAGCTGTGCCATGACACTGACCCCAAGTGATGTGTTCTAACGCTAGATAAGCACATGCTGTGGGTCATTTGTCACTTGTTCTTCAAAATAACGCATATTTTTTCCATGACTCTTACCTATATTTGGCAGTTAGTGTACCTAGTTTACTGTTGTCAGAAGGGCTCTATTCATACATTTAACTGGGCAGCTCTTGGGTCAATCAGCATCTACCAAATGAGTACCCTATGCCTTAGGAAGGCATTGAAGGAAATGAAAATAAAAACAACCACAACAACAGCAACAGCCACAAAAAACCCAGAAGTTGATTAAGACCCGACTTCCTTACCATGGGCTCAGAACAGAAACAGCATGGGGACATTGCCTCCTGCCTGCATTCTTCTAAGAATGTTTGGCTACTTCTACCTGCTACAAGTGTGGATAATTTCCAAGTCTAAGGTATGACATTCAAAGCTGTACATGATTTGATTTATGCCCTCCCTTTCAAAGCTTATCACCTATCATATGAGTTATTTTCCAGTCGCACTGGGCTCTTTGCCATCTTTCTTTTAACATCTCCTTTTCTCAAACTCATCTTCTCTTCAAACTTCATATACCACATTCTCCAAATTATTTTTACCTTGAAGTTTTCTACAACATGCTCCAGTAGATCAGCAACTCCATAGTTCAGACCCTCTATAATGCCCCATATTAATTTACCTATAATTAGTCATTTGTGGATATCATTATCTCTGTTCTGTAGATTAAAAGTTCCAGAGAAGGAACTAGGAGGAGGAAATACATCTGTTTCTTTTACTATCTAGTACAGAAACTTGCAAATAGTGGATTTGTCAAGAGTAATTTTATATGTTCACTGAATTCCATTGTAATTTTTTCTTCTTGGGCACATAGGAAAATTATATTTTTAGCTTTCCTTGCAATAAGGTTGGGGCTTGGTGTTTGAACGTCAGCCAGTGAGAAATCAATAAAGTGTGGGTAACTACTTCTTGGCTGGGTTATTGATGATTTCTTCTCTTTCTTTAACAACCTCAGAGACCATGAGATGAAGATGGTTCTGTAAATAGATGGAAGGAATTTGGGTCTATGTGTTAGTGCTGGAAGAAGATCTGCCCATGAGAACTTATCACTAGACTATAACATGGTGAAAATGCATCTTGTTGTGTTCAATTGCTGAGATTTTAAGGTTTATTTATTATGTTGCTTTTACTAAACTATCCTGACAAATAACCTATAAGCTCTTGGAGGGCAGGGACAATGCCTACCTGTTCCAATGTTGTATCCTGATCACTTAACCCTATGTCCACAGCATAGTGTGACCTCAATGAATATATATTAAATGAATGCGTAGATTAAATATTTGTCAAATCTTAGGATATCTCTGTATTTCTTCCTATGAAGACCAATGTCGAGTTCTCATACTCTGAAAACAAAGTAAAAAAAAAATTTACCTAATAACAAGAAAGCTTCTCTTTCATGGCATAGATATTAAGGCATATTTAGTTTTCTTTTATGGAAAAGTCTATTACTGAAGATCCCATTAGATGATTTTTTCATGATCCTGCTGCTAACCTATGATTAGAATCAGGAGACCCTGGGTTGTGGGGGATAAGGTTCTAAAAGAAGATTAAATATAATTTTTTAAATAACCACTTAACTGACTGTAATAGGGATAATGAATTGCTAGTAAGGAAGGAATGCAGCCAAGAGAGAAAAGCTAGGAATTAAAGCAGGAGAAGACAGTTGATATCGGTTCAGTGCTTTCTAGATGCCAGACCTTCCTTCTGGCCCTTCACAACTCCTGGCTCCCCATACTCCCCACAAAAGCAATGTGAGGAGGTTGTAAGCACATGTACCTTATGGGGACATGGGAAAACTGGCACTCAGATGGTGTGAGTAAGGTCCTCAGTGCCACACACCTAGTCAAATGTAGAATGGGGTTTGAACTTAGGTCCATCTGCCTTAACATCCATTCATGTTTTTTTCAAGTATGCCATTTGACTCAAATTATACCAAATGAATATTAAACAAAAACTGAGCTATCTGCTGTGACCCTGAGACTTTAACTTGTGATGAAACACAACCTCAGAGTACCCAAGACCCAGAGAAGTGACCTCTGGGTGTCTTCCTCCTGCCCTCTGTGACATTTTGTGCCTTTTTACCTATTTCTTCCTTTTTTTATTCCTGAGATATGCTCCTAAGTATCTGGTTATGTTTGTGTGCTGGATCTTACACTGGCCTCTTGGGCTGGATGACAGGTTGAGTATATGCTGTTGGTCTTCCTCAACTCAGCACCTTACATGGATTTACTATGGGTAACTGCCACTCTTTTCTTGGTTCTGAGCCATGGGACCCACACTTAGCTTGGGTCTGCTTAGTTTTAACTTCCTAGGGTCAATTCTAGTTTTTATGACAGTATCATACAACATCTAATTAATTAATCTATTAGTTAAATTATGTATTAATACGTGTACCGAAGAGAAAATAATGAAGAGACACAATCCTTTACTTTTGGAAACTTGGAGTTCAGTGAAACATACGAAAATGCATTATGTTTAAAGAATTTCCATGCATATTATCTGATATACAACCCCTGGGGTATTGTTTTTATATGAGCAAATTGAAACACAGACTGGTTTTCCCAACTTGCTCTCCTTAATATAATAATTAAATGGGAAAAACATGTATTTGAATGCAGGCCCTCTTATTGCAAATATCTCACTTCTTCCGAAACACAACATTACCTTTGTGAAAAAGCAGTTTTCTGCGATATCTGAAAGATTAATCTGCTTCTTGTTGCTATTTGTAATGTCAGAGAGTAGACACATACATTTACAATGATAAGGCTAAAAAGGATTAATTTGGCACAATACAAGTGTTACCTTGATAAAGGCTCTGTGATGTATGAAGATGCTGGGAAATCTTGAGATGTGCCGCAGTTATACAGGGCAGATTTTTAATTCTGTAAAAATCTGTGGATTTTTATTTTCACAGACCTCAGAGGAAGATGTCGAGATTTTGAGGCTGCTTCCCCAGTAGTAATTGTGGTTACTGGAATGTTAATGTTCTTGCAGACATTTTTATTTTCATTCACCAAGATAAAGGAAGAGTAACTGGGCTTTTATTGCGCTCACAGGGAGCCTGGCTTCTGTCTTACAATGTCTCTTGTTCACATCTTTCACTGTTCTTTTTCCTTTTCCTCCCTTCCCCGTCTTAATATCCACTGCCCCTTCATATACGTGGGGTCATTTTGTGATTACTGGCAAGTAGTTTTTATCTACTGCTGGCTGTGTTTTGATGGAGAGGGAGGGATTGTCTTTAATTATGCTGGCGATGGACAGTGAGGCCATCTGTTGGACCTAGGAGGAATGTACTGTCACCAGCAACATTTCTAGACCACACACACAAAAACCTGAGTAATGAAAGTATCTAGTCCTTGGGCTATGTGCAACCTAATGTTAATTAGAGAATGATCTGGGGATGCCACAGTGTTAGTTTGGTTAAGCTTTATTCTTTTCATTTAGAAAATAATGGCTCTTCTTGTTGACTAAATGCTTTTTTAAAGTGACAATGAGAGGCATAGTTTAGTTCTTATATTAACCAGAGTATAAGTATCCCGACTTATACCCACGTGTGAAGGATAAACTTAGAGCTATGTCTTCAAATGGGAAACATTTTCAACAAGTGTGTTAGTTGGGTTCATATATTCTGCTTGTGTTTAAATCTAGGTGATGCTCAAACTTCAGGTTAAATAAAATGGCTTGGGTTGCTGGTGAAAATGTGTATTTCTGGATATTGTACTTTAGTAGGTCCAGGTGGACTCCAGGAATCAGCACTTGGTCATTCTGAAGCTGATGTTCTGCCCTAAGTATTATCTTTCTGGGGGCAGGTTTGAATGGCTCGTTAAACATTGTGGAGGCCTACACACCACGTGTATGATTCAGCAGGTTTGGGTCAGGGGCCAATGTCTTGCTTCTTATCAAGTTCCCGGGTGAGGCTGCTGCTGCTTTTTGAGATCCCACTTTGAGAACCATTACTCTAGGGTATTCCTGCTGTGACCTCTTGTAAGTTGGGAAAGAGCTGGACAGCGACAACACTGAGTAGTCAACTCCTCACTGTGAGGAAGCATGCGTGCCTCAGTCTACAGTTTGTTGCACGGTGAGTCATACAAGACACAGACTTCTTTTTAGGTAATGAATTACTGTTTACAATTGGACTTCATACTGGACCCTCATTAGAAAAATCACTCATTTTCATGGCACACATTTGATATTGTATATCTATAAGGGGTAATACAGAGACTGCCCATGCCCGCTTTCAAGCTATCTATTTAACCTGATATTATTTTTTTAAAAAACAAATAACATCAAATTATCTACTTTTTTTTAAAGATGTATTTATTTATTTGAAAGTCAGAGTTACACAGAGAGAGAAGGAGAGGCAGAGAGAGAAAGAGAGAGAGAGAGATCTTCTATCCTCTGGTTCACTCCCCGATTGGCAGCAATGGCCAGAGCTGTGCTGATCCAAAGCCAGGAGCCAGGAACTTTTTCCGGGACTCCCACGTGGGTGCAGAGGCCCAAAGACTTGGGCCATCTTCCACTGCTTTTCCAGGCCATAGCAGAGAGCTGGATCAGAAGTGGAGCAGCCAGGACTTAAACCGGTGCCCATATGGGATGCTGGCACTGTAGGCGGTGGCCTTACCTGCTGCACCACAGCCCCGGCCCCAAATTACCTACTTGAACAGGAGATGCAATTCAAAGCTTCATCAGGTCTTATTAATATAAGGTGAACAAATTTCATGTACTTCATGCATACAGATTTAGGAGCATTTTGATACTTCCTACTCATAGTTTTTGTTTTTTAATTTTTGTTCATTTTAGAGGGGGAGTGGGAAAGGGCGGGGAAAAGTGGGGGAGAGAGGGAGAGAGAGAATGAGAAATGATTGTCTCATCACTGGTTCACTCACCGAATGCCTGGCAATGCTCAGTGGCTGGTAGCCCAGACCAAGAGTCTGTGCCTCAATCCAGGTCTCTCACGTGGGTGGCTGGGACCCCAACCACTCGGTCCATCACTTATGCCTCTGCACATTAGTAGGAAGTGGAATTGAGAGCAGAACTGGGCCTCGAACTCAGGCACTCCACTTTAAGATGTGCTGTCTTAACCTCTAGGCCAATCACTGCCCCTGAAGTACTGTTTTGAGAGACTAGTCATATGTAATGTGATAGGCAGTTAGGCTGAAAAGAGAGCTATTTACATTGGCATATCTACACTATGTATCAATTACTGAATATTTTATATATATTAATTAATTATTCTCTACCAACCAATTGCTTCCTTTATGTAGGCAGTCTGCTGATATTCTCACTATTTCACAAATCAGCTAGTCTGATATTAACTGGAATTGTTTGGTTCAATCTTATACTTAAAAGTGACTACAAGACTTACTTTTCCTATCATTAGCCTTAGAGCATTAAGGTTTATTTGAAAGACTGATACTTGTGAGATTCTGCTGCTGCTCACTCTGATGTGAATTTTCTCTCATATGGATGTAGTTGAGTAACTTTTAAACAGCAAAAATAATGACTTCAGAGATTTCATGATGTGGAATAAAAAATAAGAGGAAAAGCATCCATTCACTTTTCTCACTTATTATTTTCCTCTGCAAATTTATCATAGAATGAATGAGAGTTTCAAAGGTGAATAGCAGAAAGCACAAGCAGTCTGGATGATTTGTAAGGTCTAAAAAAAAGTGGAGGAAGAGATTACCAAATAGTACAAAACAGCCTTGTAAGTCAAGAGCTGAAACACTGAATCACAAAACTTACATATGAAGTTGTTTGTCATCTATCCATAACAACATGAAGCTGAACTATTTAGAGTAGGTTTTCTTTTTTAATTCTTAAATATTTTTCCTGCTTTACTTTGCAATTCTATAAAGAGAGGAAGATGTAAAATTATGCTAATTTTTACAAATTTTTTAATGAAATTTTAACCTCTGTTATATACTAATTGCAGTAAATATTTTGCTTTTGTGTTGAGGATACATATTGAAATCCAAGCCTTCTGTTTTTAATGAGGCCTACAACAAAATTGTAGCCTTTAGGTTATCATACTCTATTATACCAGATAAGAAAGAGAAGGAAAAAAAAAAAAAAACTTAAGAAGAATTGATGGTAATTGGACCCGGTCTGGATTGGAAAGGGCAATTATCATTTCTCACTAATTCTCTTCCTCCTACATGAAGTTCATTTGCACGACCTTCTGCCATTTTTGCTTGATGACAAAGGGTACCCTGTGCTTGGCCTGAGTGTACCCCAGTTAGTCTTGTCAGAGAAGTGTTCCAGCAGATCCTGCATTGCAGCCACAATCAGAAATCAATGCATGTGCAGACAAAATTATGTTTACTCTCAAGCAAACAGGCACTTTTATTTGTCCCGTTGTACGCTGGGGCTTAGGGACCAGTACAAGAACATGCAGATTCAGATGGGTCAGAGAGCAACTCGGAGCCATTTGTGAGCTTATATCTCCTTTACTCACAGTGGTGGTGAGAAATGCGTGAGGAACAGCCACTTACCCCCAAGGGTGGAGCCACAGCAGGTGTCCGCCTTTGTGACCATGGCAGTTGGACACACACACAGAGACATCTACACACAGCCACACATGCACACACATCCATATGCAGCCACATGTAGCCACACACAGCCACACAAGGCCACGTGCAGACACTCATCAACATCTAGCTATGGCCTACAGTTGCTTATATGAGCTTGTAGACAATAGTGATGCAGAGCCAAACCATTCTATAACTGGGTTGTGGGCAGCTATCCAAGCAGGGGCACCTGTTCATTACCATGGCACTGGTTACCACAGAGAGGCAGAGATATGGGAGCAGTGATGAGGGGGCAAGGTGGGGCAAAAGGTATGGGAACTTGATAACTTCACCTTCCCAAGTTCATCTCCGCTACACCCATTGTGTTCTAAGCCTGGACACACACAAATAAGAATTGGATACTGACTTTTCCAAAAGTCAAAGCAAGAATACTAATGGCAATTGTATTTCAGAAATCTCCCCTACAATGAATATTACTTTTTAAAATAAAGTATGTACTTAAAAGTTAGCTATGAGAGGTAGAGCACACAATGGTTGGTAGGGGTAGATCCTTCATTGTGGTTCCGCTGCTCCAGAACCCATTATTTGTGGGAGTTGAATATGGAAGTGGATGGGGTCTGCAAGAGTTCCTCATGGAAAAGAAAACAGTTAATTTTAACTTTCAAATGTTGGCCATCCTTCATGGTAGAGAGCAACAGCCTGGTTTTGTCCAAAAGGAATGGTGATTTCTATTCTATAAAATACAATCATATATGTAGGTAGTTTAACACTGCACTTACCTGGGCTGTTCCGGTTAAAGTTCTATTTTAGTCCAAATTGCCTGCTTTGGGAACAAGGATGTTTTTCTCTGGGGGTAATTACAGCGTAATCTCAGCACCATCTGCTTGCCTTATGTTTGTGGATGGCTCAAAGGAGATAGTTTCAAGAGAGACCTGGAAAAGTAGCATTTCAGGAGGGAGGAAATGAAGATAACTGAAAAGAAGGTAATAATTAGGGAATTAAAGAGGAAAAGCATATGGCATTGAATGTATAACTCAGAATCCAGCATCATAGACCCTTTTCCCAACTGGGGTTTCCCCAGAAGTAAGAACCAAGAGCAATCCAAGGCTACAACTGAGAGTGGCCAATTAACTTGAAGGAACCTCCAGAGAGAAGTAGGGAAGAGGAATAGCATATGGGGTTCATTTGTGATTTAGTGGTGAAGAAGTAGCCCCAGGCTAGGTGCAACCAGCAGAATCTTGTTTTCCAAGTTCTAAGATGAAACTAAGAGGAAAGCCTGAGTACCCAGGAGAATTTTCATGCAGTCATCGTTCATTTAAAAAACATGCTTAACACCTCCTAAGCAGGATGTATTTCACCAGGCTGTTAAAGCTGATATGCTGATGTGTATGTTACCGTTCTTCCCCTTGGGGACTTTATGATGCAACAGAGAAGCACGGGAAATAAGATGTGTGCATGTCCACATAACTACCATCCACAGCACATAAGTGCCACATTAGGGAGACAAAGTGCTGGGGGATTTCACGGAGGTGCAAGTTAATTCATGTGAGGGCATGAGGGGAAGCTTAGTGGAGGATGTGGAATTTGAGTGGGAACTGTGTGAATGGATAGGATTTAGCTGAAGCCTGCCTAATGTGGATGTGGGAGTTAACGCAGAGATTCAGGGACCTGAAGCAGAATGGTCCAGGATCTTAATATTTATCTGATAAGACAATATTTATACAGATATTTTTCACACTTTAACTACATCTGAAATTGATTCTGCATTCCTGGGAGATTAAGCCACACTTGAAAAAATGTGCACAATCAACCTCCAGAGGAACTCTAACTTTAACATATGTTAATCCTGCTCCTGCAGCTGTGGCCCCAAAATAGAAACTTAGCAAGAATTATTTTTCTCATTTCTTTAATTCTCTTGAATGGCTTGAATCACAAAAGTCACTGATGTTGTCAGATTCCTTCCACTTTGGCTCAGGTTGGGGTCTTTTCTGTTGTCACCCTGGACCTCCTGCTCTGTGGGACTTAGTCCATGTCTTACTCTCTCAGTGTCAATTTCTGAATCTATACAAGGGGAACACTTGAATCTATCCTATTTCCATTGTCATGAAACAAATTATAACTCCCTATAATATTTGAGACTAGTATAGGAAACAAGGTAATTTTTCATGAAGACAAATTATTTGGTGACTTTTTAAGAGGGAAAACATTGAAATTACCATTGTCAGTACAGCAAAATCATATTTACCTATAAAATATTCATTGAAATGTATTTCTCTTTTAATTTTGATGCCTATACCCAGGTGCCCCATCCAAGTGCAGGTCTCCTTCCTGCACAGTTCCTCCCCTGACATTCTCCAAGTCTGACAGCAGCAGAAACTGATAGGATCAACTGAGGTGTGAATTATGTTTAATTAAAACCTATCACTTGGAAGTAAGTGAAAGAACATTTAACCTTTGCTCATTCCGCCTCAACTACTCCTGGCTTCCTACTGCTCCATTCCAAAGGACGAGCCCGCTGCTGTTGGCCTGAGCAGACCACCAGTGGTCCCTCAGCATCCGTGAGTTAATTCTCAAGGGGCACATTCCAGGGCCAGTGTCGCAGAAGTCTCATCTCTCACTGATCTCTGTTATTGTGCAGGTGTGCACTGTATGTATGAGAGGCCACAGTCCCACCCTTCCATCCTCTGAGGGCTTCGTCCTTTTATGAACACTCGGCTGCCCCACAACAGAATGGGCACTCACGTTTCACTGTCATATGTAGTGGTATTAACTGAGGATAGTAGTCATGAACTCTGCCAACTTTTTTTAAAAGACTAATTTTTTATTTGAAAGGCAGAGTTACACACACACACACACACACAGAGAGAGAGAGAGAGAGAGAGAGAGAGAGACTGAGATCTATCTATCTATCTATCTATCTATCGAGAGACCTGCCTTCAGCTGGTTCACTCCCCCAATGGCCAGGAGGGCTGGGCCAGCCCAAAGCAGGAGTCTGGAACTCCATCTGGGTCTCCCATGTAGGTAGCAGGGATGCAAAACTCAGGTCATCTTCCACTGCTTTCCCAGGTGCTTTAGCAGGGGATCTGGATCAGAATTGGAGCTACTGGGATTTGAACAGGCACCCATATGTGATGTTGGCATTGCAGGGGATGGCTTAACTGCACCACAGGGCTGGCCACCTCTCTCAATCTTTTTAACTGAATTATGAACTGACTTTTTAGTTGGCAAGTCTGCCAAGAAAGTGCTGTTTAGAAGATGGTGGAGCTGAGCTGAGAAAGTCCATTACCTGAGTCGGTGAAATCAGTGGTCAACCAATGGGGAGACATGAACCATGGGTAAGTGGGGATGGTGGTGAGCTAATCAAGTGGGAAGCCTGTTTTAACTGTTGGGAAGTTAGAAAGAGAAGAGAGTAATTGAAACATGAACAGGTGTTAATAAGAGAAATGATTTCTTTAGGATTAAATTGAGTAATGGTTATTTAACTCAGATATCCTCTGCAGATAAGTTGGCACACTTATCTGTGTCGAGAATGTGCCAAAAGTTTATAGACATGCTAGAAAATTTTGTATGTATGGAGATGGAAATGAACTTTTCCATTTTCTTCTATCAGGTTGCCTCTGAATATCATTGTGACTCTCCTAGTTATTCAAGGCACTTCAGGTCCTTTCTCCTTTGCTTCTCCCTCAGACCTACTTACTAAATCCTGTTAACTCTGTCTCAGAGGTGCCTTTCCTGGCCTTTGACGTCTTCCTTTCCTCACTTGCTGGTCTATTACAGTAATGTCCTAATGGTCTCATCTCTAGAGGTGCTTCGTGCCACTTCTTACACAACACACAGTTGGCAATCTTCTTGATGCCACATTGATTATTTACTCACATGCTCCAAATCTTTCAGTGATTTTTTTCACTTTCTTTAGAATAACAGCAATTCTACAAGTGGAACGTTAAGTTGTTTTTGATCTTGTTTCAATATGTTCTGTCTACTGTGGCTTCCATTTCTCCTCTTCTTCATGAATCGTCTCTGGTCGCTAAACCCATCCCTCATGTTTCTCACTTTTGTTGGTCCTCTTTCAGCTAGCCTGTCATTCTCCTTTCAAGCTCTCCCTCTGTTCTATCCAAATTATCAAACCTGTTTTTCAGTTCAAGTGTCATATTCTCTGTGAAGTATTTCCCATATTAAGTGCTAGATTGAAATTAATCTCTGCCTCTTCTGAACTCCAAACCATTTTATTTACTATTCTCTTGCTTTAGTTCTTTTGAAATGCATGTTTTATTATGTTTAATTTTAAAAATTTGTTTGAGAGGGAGAGATAGAGAGCTCTTATCTGCAGGTTCACTCCCCAAATAACTGCAGTGACTTATCTTTGGCAATAGCTGGGATACCAGAACGCAATCCAGGTCTCCTAGATGGGTATAGTGGGAACCCAATTACTTGAACCATCAGCACTGCCTCCCAAGATCTCAATAGTAGGAAACAGGAGTCAGAAGCTAGATCTAGAAATCAAATACAGATACTCTTATATGGGACACAGGTGTCCCGATCACACATTAAGAGCTAAACCAAATGCCCACATGGGATATATTTGATAACACCTTGCAGGACTGAAACATCAGTCAGGTTAGGATTATATTCTGCTCATTTTTGTAACCACTGTACTCTTATTGTAGTGCTTTGACCATGGGCACTGTACAAGAAATACCATTTGAATGAATGCATAAGTTAATGAAATAAAGAAAGAATATCCAGACCTGCATCTATGTGTGTTAGAATTTTACCATTCATATTTCTTGGGGAGCACAGTTTTCTGTAACTATGTCTGGCTCCGTGCTTTATAGAATCATGAGAGATGCAAACAAACATGACAGGATGTTTGAGTTACACTTAGAAAGAGCTGAAAGGGAATCTTGTACTTCTAAATTGTTTGATCTGGGAGGAAGTTATTGTTAAAGCCCCTTCTGGAAAGGTATAGGACTATACGATGATTCACACAGAAGATCGATGCACGCCATGGAACTCAGTATTTTAGAAGCTGTTTTCAGGGAATTGAGCCAGTAGGCACACGTTATGCCTGCACTTCCATAAGGCTGCACATTCTGTTTCCTTGTGTTTTTGCTTATCCACTTACCCAGTTCACAGAAAAGTGATTTTCTCTGGTAGCTAAATTAAGACACTAAAATTTGCTCAGAAAGAAAAATGGTAGCATTCTTTAAGTAGGTTTTGTAATTCGTTCAATGTTCCCTGCATCCCTATCAAAGCTTAGGATTCGACATCTTTTTCTTACTGATGCTGTCAGAATATAAGCTGTCCAATGATTTTGGAGAAGAGCAAGCAGCTTATCATGGGGAATATCATGTCCTTTATGGGACTGGGGGTTTGGGAAAGCTTAAAAGGGGAAGAGCAAATTCTAGATATCATACTGGTATGAAAGAATGGGATTTCAGAGTGGGTGCCCAAGTAGAATGCTTTAGGAAGCTATAATAATTCAATAAATACAAGTTAATGGGGCTATATGGAAGTAAAAGAGTATTCTGAAATAACTGGATGGAAGAAATATAACGTAGAAAATGGACTAAGCTCGGAAAAGTTAAGTATGTTGGTTAAGTTCTGCTGAAGGCAGCCACTCTCTGTACTTCCACTGGTAGAACCATTCCAAGTTGGCAGGCCAGTTGAAGATGACAGTGAGCACCTACTGACACAGAGCCATGGCAGCTTTGTAAGACATGGTGGCAGACTACAGAGGGGGCACTTCTGCCATGGAGACAGGGTGACCCATGCTGAGGGAGGGGGCGGGAATAATTAAAAAGTAGTCTCACGGGCAGCAAGAGAGTGAATATAGAAGGAAATGTGTGTACTGGATACTTCTAGAAGGTGTCTCAGGTGGGAATTGGTCCTCTTGCATAGTCTCGGTGAATGAGCTAGTGACTCCAGGGGTGGAATGCCTGCGTGCTGTTTCCTAAAACTTAACTGAAGCCCTCAGTTGAAGAACTGCTTTAACCTCCAGCATCCCTGTGTGTTTAATTAGTAAGAAGTCAAGAGAGGTGATATTTTGAGGGGGGATAGCCCAGCTCCAGGAATAAAATAGGGTCATTGTTATTTGGTAGGAACGAAATTGTCCTTTCCAGGAATGCTTTATCTTCTGGTAGAGAAGCAATTGCTCTCAAAAGCTCTGGTGATGATCATAATGCCATTCGGCACACCACACCTGGAATTGCTTTGGCAATTTACCGACAAGTGTGCGTGGGACTCAGAGTACCTGCTTCTGTTCTGTTAGGCTGGGCCCCAGAGGAGAGGTGTCCTGAAAGGAAGTCCTGTGATGGCAGCATTCTCATCGAATAGCCAGGGTTGTTCTCACCTGCACGTGTGTGGCTACTGGTAGGTGTGTAGGTGGGAGAGTGAGCCTCGGTGTACATGTAGGTGTGTTTGTGTGTGTGTATGCATGGAAGTTTCTCTGTGCATGTTTCTATATATGTAAGGTTGGTGATTATAAAGGGGAGAAATGTGGTTTATGCTCACCATGGATTGGATGAAAGGAAAGTGTACACAGATGATTCCATTGTAATACTTTTGGTTACCCAGTAGTGAATTGTTTCTGTTTGTTGTAAACACATTTATTGTTCCTCTAATCTGAGGTTCTGCATAAATTATTGTAATGCCTTTATATATGAGATGAAGGACAGTAAAATGATATTAATAGAATTTACAGTGTAGATAATTCCAAACATAGTATTGTCTTCAGTACCTGTGTAGGCTGATTTACTTAAGACAAAGTTTGGTTTCAGTTGTAAATATTACAAAATATCTATGAACTTAAAAATGAATTCTTCAGAAGCAAAATGCTACTGAGTTTTAGAAGTGTGATGGTGGAGTTTGGCAAGCTCACCCCTGCAGAACACATTGCATTGTGGCATTACACATCATTTCCAGATATCTTCGCTTTATGATCTTCATTTTGAATGATTTGATGGTTCAGAGGTGTGGTAATAGATATGAATTTTATTTTGACAAGTGGAAGAAGGCATTTAGATGCGGGTGTGTGTGCACTGTGAAATGATTAGAAATTATTATGGGGTAGAAAATTTGTGATTGAGTTTGAATGATAGAATCTATTTAAAAATATGCAGAGCTGTTAGCTTTCAAAATACTTTTGCAGTCAAAAGAAATCAAAATTCATTTCAGTGATTCATATTTTATTTTTGAAATAAGCCATAGTTATTTTATTATTTTTTAAAGAGATGACTTAATGACAACCATGACTCAAAGAGGAAGGAGTCATCTGGAAATTACGGTGAGATGGTGACATTCTTCAAGATGGAATTATGAAAAACCGGTTGTTTATCTTTCAATTAATTTTTTTTAATTTTATGTGTTAGAGGGTGAATGAGTAAGAGACAGATGGCAAAGGCCCAATGACTCGCAGAGCAGGCTTCACATTTTAGATGAAAAATAAAAAATTTGGAAGGCTAATTTAATCTTCCCTACCTACTTCTTGTGTTTTCTCACATGACTGCTGTACAGAACAACTGCAAAGGGCTTATTTATAAAACCAAAATTTGGAGTAGGAAGAGGGAACCCTTTCATTACTTAGACTGACTCCTAAGATAGACTCCTGTTTGTTTTCTAATTTCTGGGATTGCAATCACCTGTCTTTTTTTTTTTTTTTTTTTAAGATGTATGTACTTATTTGTAAGGCAGAGTTACAGAGGGAGGGAGAGAGAGAGAGCGAGAGAAAGAGAGAGAATGTCTGTCTTCCATCTGCTGGTTTGCTCCCCGGATGAATGGCTGTGATGACTGGAGCTGGTCTGACCGGAAGCCAGGAACCAGGAGCTTCTTCCAGGTCTCCCATGTGGGTGCAGGGGCCCAAAGACTTGGTGCATTTTCTACTGCTTTCCCAGGCCATAGCTAGACATGGAGCAGCCAAGACTCCCCAGAATGGGATGCTGGCCCTGCAGGTAGCGGCTTTACCTGCTATGCCACAGTGCCAGCCCCAGAATCATCTGTTTTTACAATGATTTCACAAGCATTCAGTTGCAGATTCAATGAAAGGAGTTTTAAACTGTTGTTTTCGGCATTATGGAACATAATATGAAAGGAGCAAAGAATGAAGATGATAAAACGTTTGGAGCCTGGAATTTCCCTTTTGAGTGACCTTGAATTCCAGCGTTAGCTACTGTGGAAGAAGGGATAGGATTATTCACTGCAGCTTGGTAATACATGCTCCTTTTTGCTAGGGAATTCATTGGAGGAGGCTCATTTTGTGCAGGTCATAGAGAAGTCAGTCTGGACATTGGCACTTGCTATTTATAGAGCAGGTGATTTTCCTGTGGAGGCCTCGCTGGTGCCCATAACGGAAGTGAATGACTTTGCGCTAAAAGGTTCAAAACCCTCACAGTCATTCTAGGAAGAAATGAACACTCTGAATTCCTGCCCTCTCCCTGCTCCTGAAAAGGATGCCATTAACTAGGTAGGGCTAGTTGGCCCCCTGGAGCAGATGTTTGTAATTTGGGTTTCAAAGACTATTATCAAAGATAATAGCAACCCTCTGAGTCACCTGGGTAGCTCTGTGTCTTCACAGAAGAAATTTGGGACTGAAGAAAATTGCATGAAAGGAATCCATGCAATTCTCCCTTCAAGGAGAAGTAGAACCTTGGGTATCCTGAAGTCCAGGACCACGCGGAACGGCACGGAAGGTGGAGGTGGGCCGCCTTGGCGTCTGTCCAGTGTTCTGAGACAGCAGCACTTGTTTTGGCCTGAAAGACATTCAGTGTCACAGGAGAGATGCCAGAAAGGAGAGATGCCTTTCTCCTCATGGGGTGCTCTTACCTGTCCTTGTGAGTCAGTCCCGCTTCTCCGCTTCTCCATGAAAATGACCTATCATTGAAAGATTAATGTCACCGAGTATAAAGCGCCATGCTGTTTATGACAGGGCAGCTTTCTGCAAAGGTCCCTGACACCCAGGAGGGAAGTGCTATGGGGCTGAAATACGAAAAGAGGCATAGAAAGTCAAAAGACATATGCCAGCCATGTGCCTCACAAAGAACAACCCCTTTGTGTTTGCAGGATGGTCATTCACTATCAACCTCACAACAACTGGGATTTGATGACAGTTTGATGCTGGTCTAAGGAGAACATGAATCTTAGTACAGGTTGGAATTCATGATTTGCTGAATTTGCGTAAAACTGGTTAGAGCTCTCCAACCATAAAAGCTGAAATGTATTCCCAAGAAGTAGTGAGAGTCATTATCCTAATAATACAGCATGTTAATAATTTACTGCTCCAGAGAAAATGATCAAAAAATGATTCTGGGGCCCCAGGAGCTCTGTATTGAAAAATATTTGTGTAGAAAAACTACACATGTACTTTCAAAAATAAGATGTTATTGAAACACCCTTCCTAATGGAATTATTTTTTTTGATGCTCAATAAGTCATGAATAATATTTAAAAAGCAGAAAACATACTTCTTTTATAGTCTTTGCAAATCCAGTTGAATAGTAAGCTTTCCTTAAGCTGTATTTACAAAAAATCATACTAGTTTTCAACTTGATATGGTGGATTTATTTCTATGCAATTGGAAAATCGACTTTTGCACTCCTGAGGGCATTTTTTAGTAAATTGGATTTCATAAATTCATTATTTTTCAATAAAATGTATAACTAATGGTATTAAAGTTTTTCTACACCTACTGCCTTTTATTTTTGTTTGAAGTAGATAGGGGTTTGTGGGCTGATTTTTAGGAAAAGTCAACTAGAAAATACTCTAAAATTAGGATCTCACATTCTCCAGTAGGGGGCAAGAAAGTTCTACATATAAAATTGTGAATTTTTTTCTACTTGTATCTTTGGAAACCAATTAATTCCTGAATTGTGAATACTAAGCATAATAGGGAAAAATATATTCAAATTCATTAAATATAATCTTTTCCGTATATCAGAGAGCTATTAAGCATGATCTTTAACTGCTCAGAGAATCCCTCTGGGAGAGACCAATCAATTTGGGAATTTGGGGAAGGACAGGAGAATAGGATGCCTTGGTGAAGATGTCTTGTCTGCACTCCAGTAAACACATCCCAAACGCTCTGCAATGATGCTCCCTCCCCCAATAAAACAAAACAAACCAAGAAAGAAAGATCTGCCCTGTTACAATGCCCGGTATGTTGTAAGACACTTGCTGTACTTGCACACGCAGGCACAGTCGCTCAAGCAGCCTCATCTATGGCGCTGCTTATTGTGTACGTCAGTGCAGAGCCCAGGCTCTTTATGTCATGGGTAATGAGCTCACATACACGTTGGCCAAAGAAAGTGAGACAATCAATGACTCATAATTGATCCAAGCTGTAAACCTGCTAGTGTTGTGCTGGCATTTTCTCATCATCCATAGAATTCTCCCAGACAAATTTCTATACTCAACCTGGAATTTCTTAATAGATACTTTTTTAAAGACCACTGATTCAAATTCATTTTCCTGTTCCATTCCCCTCCCCTACGTTCTTAATTTTGATGGTTTGTCTTTTACTGTAGTTTTCATAGGAGAAATTATCTTTAAAATCACACAAATTTACCACATGATACATTTGGTGTAAATAGTAAAAATATATAGTCAAAGATAATATTTGGAAAACCATAATTATTGCGTTTAAAGTATTGGCAATCATTTTGGTTTTTTATAACATCTAAAAGGAAACAGAATACCTTACCACTGCTTCTTGGTTTGTATAATATTTATTAGCTATGTAAGTCAATGGCTTCCACATGAATAGACTGTGTTCACTTGGTTACTTGAGGACCAGATGGCTATCTGAACATAAACTGAGATACTTAGAGGGAGACATTTAAGGGACTGTGATATAAAACCTGTGGCAAAGTTGTCTGAATCAGGTAAGTGGCTTCCCAAAGGACAGTGTCATATTCTATAATCTCTTCCTTGGGAATAGACTCGTTTGTTTATAAGACAATTGCATTTTGTATGATTTACACAGTCACTGAAATGGAATATTAAATTCAACTTCCTCTTAGAAGTAGTTTCTTTTAGTATGCTTGTTTCATTTGGAATGCAAACGTAGAAGATCCAATTTAGGGAAAAGGCGCTTGGCGTATTAGAGTAACGGTCAATATCCTCTACCTCTCAGGAAGCTTCTGCAAAACAAGTAAGCACGGCTGTCAGACAAAGCAAGGAATCAGTTTATATGCATTTGGGAAATTATTGGGCTTTTGTGGAAACTCACTCATCTACTTTTTCTCTTATTGCTTTTATTTTTTGAAGTATTTGCTTTGTTCTATTTCTCCTTTTCCAGGCAAGGTTTTGAGTGGCTCTTAGTCAGCCATCTGCGGCAGGGTCACTTTGAAATGCTTGTCATTGGCCATTCCTGGACCTGTTTTCCTCTCCAACTTAAATTTTATGACATTTTTCTTGCCAGCTAGAAAAATAGGATATATGGATTTAAGGAAGAAACACAAGGACTGTTCAGTTTATTTTAGTTAAAATACCATTCATATAAAAAAGACAATTGAAGTGGTTTCTCACAGAGCTCTGCAGCAGACAGGAACTTATTTTTACTTATTCTCATCTGTGAGCTTGAATTCCTTCCCTTATTTGAGAAAAAAGGAAAAGGAAATGTTTTTTGAGTAGCACATAGACCATATTTTAAAAAAGATTTACTTATTTATTTGAAAGGGAGGGAGAGAGAGACGAGAGAGAGAGAGAGAGAGAGAGAGAGAGAGAAAGAGGAAGATTATGAATGATCTTTCATCTGCGGGTTCACTTCCCAAATGACTGCAATGGTAGGGGCAGGGCCAGGCTGAAATCAGAAGCCAGGAATTGCATCTGAGTCTCCAACAGGATGGTAAGGGCCCAAGTGTTTGGGCCATCTTCCACGGGCTGCCCAGATACATTAGCAGCGAGCTGGATTGCATTTGGAGCAGCATGGAACCAGTACTAAAATATGGATGCAAGAGGCAATATAACTTGCTGTGCCACAATGCTGGCCTCCAAAGATAACATTTTATTTATTTTTAAAAAAAATTTTAAGATTTTATTTATTTGAGAGGTAGAGTTACAGTGAGAGGGAGAGACAGAGAGAAAGGTCTTCCTTCCGTTGGTTCATTCCCCAGATGGCTGCAACGGCTGGAACTGTGCTGATCCAAAGCCAGGAGCCAGAAGCTTCTTCCCCATCTCCCACGTGGGTGCAGGGGCCCAAGCACTTGGACCATCTTCCACTGCTTTCCCAGGCCATAGCAGAGAGCTGGATTGGAAGAGGGGCAGCCAGGACTAGAACTGGTGCACATATGGGATGCCGGCACCGCAGGTGGAGGATTAACCTACTGCACCACAGTGCCGACCCCTGAAGATCATATTTTAAACCATCTTTCTTAATTTCCTTTTTAGAAAGGACTTTCTATACACACATCAAACTGAACCTTAAAAATATCCTCATGTAAATAAGTAAGGTCTTGCATACTCCAAAGAGGGAAACACCTTGAAAACTGATTGCAGTAATAAAGAAGGAGGAGATGTACAATTTGGGACATCCTCAATCGGACTTGCCCCAAATGGTGGAGTTAGGAATGGGCCAGGGTATTCCAATACAATCCCATCAAGGTTGCATGTACCAATGCCATCTCACTAGTCCAAGTGATCAATTTCAGTTCACAGTTGATCACACTGATAGGTCTAAGAGTCAAAGGGATCACACAAACAAGACTAGTGTCTGCGAATACTAACTGATAGAATCAAAAAGGGAGAGAAAGATCCAGCATGGGAAGTGGGATACACAGCAGACTCATAGAATGGCAGATGTCCTAATAGCACTCTGGCCTCAGAATCAGCCCTTAAGGCATTCAGATCTGGCTGAAGAGCCCATGAGAGTATTTTAGGCATGGGAAGCCAAGACGCTCTGGAAAAAAAAAACAAAAACAAAAACAAAAACAAAAAAAAACACACCTAAATAAAAGACCTCTTCAAGTGAGATCCCAGTGGAAAGAATGGGGCCATCAAAGAAGGAGGTACCTTTCTATGAAGGGAGGAGAGAACGTCCACTTTGACTATGACCCTGTCTGAATAAGATCGAAGTCGGCGAACTCAAAAGGCTTCCATAGCCTTGGCAACTCATGACTAGAGCCTAGGGAGATTTCTGACGCCATAAACAAGAGTGTCAAATTGTTAAGTCAAAAACAGGAGTCACTGTGTACTTACTCCTCATGTGGGATCTGTCCTTAATGTGTTGTCCAATGTAAAGTAATGCTATAACTAGTACTGAAACAGTATTTTACACTCTGTGTTTCTGTGTGGGTGCAAACTGATGAAATCTTTCCTTAATATATACTAAATCGATCTTCTGTATATAAAGATAATTGAAAATGAATCTTGATGTGAATGGAATGGGAGAGGGAGCGGGAGATGGGAGGGGTGCGAGTGGGAGGGAAGTAATGGGGGGGGGGAGCCATTGTAATCCATAAACTGTACTTTGGAAATTTACATTTACTAAATAAAAGTTAGAAAAAAAATCTCCCCACATGTCATTTTATATAACACATTAAAAGTAGTTACTTTCAAATAAGGTTTTCCTTCACATAATGTTAGAATATGAAGAAACCATTACATTCAGAAGAAAAATGTTTTATATTTATTTTGTTCAGCTTTTTAAAAAGTAACCAGATCCAAAGATCTTGTGAACTTAAAATTTTAAAGGGTGGTGTTTAATTTTCAGATAAGGGAATCAGTAGGCTTTGTTACAACAGCAGTGCTTGTCTACATGGTTACACAAAGTAAAACAGGAAGATCAGACTAACATTTAAAGCACACACCCTCGTAAATCCAGGAGTTGATCCTGGTGCCTCATTTGGAAAGCCTGAACCGTAGAGTCTCATTTGGAAGTATTGGCTTGTGGAGCAGGAGTCCTGCTACTGCATGAGAACAAATCTCTCATGAAAACAAGTCTTTGTGGACCCCAGGTGGAGTGAGCCAGAGGAAACTGCAGAAACTTCTTCCTGGTCCAGCCTTTGCTTTATTTTGCAAGAGGGTCTGCCAAGAAATGGTGTAGGGAAATGGAAGCTGTTGTGACAAGTTCCGTTAGTAGGCAATGTGAATTTCAGAGGATGGAAGACACCTAGATGGTTTGCATTTAAGCAACTGGTTTCAGTTGGTATCTGAATCAATAGGCAGGGGGAGCCCATTGTGTACACTCTCAAAATACGCTACTCGAACCTCATATTTTCTCTCTGTCACGGTTTTCTCCTGGCATTTGTTCTAGAAAGGATAATTCACTATTTATGGCATGCAGAATTTATTAACGTTTGTCACTCCTCTGAAATTTTTAATCAGCAACAGCATGTATTACAGGGCAACAACGTGCAACTGTCATGCGTGTCATTTTGCAGTAGTTTCGTATCTGTGACACTTTTATAAAGACCATAAATGTTAATAGTTTGGACACCAGAAAATACACTCTTGATTGGTTATGCACCCTGCCCTTCCGTGGACTCCTCCGAGTGCTAACAGAAACCCGTTTTCAATAGTTTCTGTTCATTTCTATTTGGCTAATATACATGCTTGCTTTGGTTTGCCATCTATCCAGCAGAACAGCCCACTGAGGCAGATCCTGTGTGATATGACCTATGTGGGTCTAGAACAAGGGACTTTTCTGTGCAGACCAAGGACTTGACTGGGTGCTGTTGTGGTCAGCACTTCTTAAAGCACAGTTACTTTGGCGTTGGATACATTTAGAATTTTAAAGTGAAAGTTTCCCATTTTCTTGCAGTATCCAAGATTTTGCATCTTTCAACACTGCCCCTTTCTCGATAAAATGCCTAGAGACATTTTATTTACATTTTGGAGACTATCTACAAGATGGTCTACAAGATGTTCAAAATGTAATGATATGAATTTTAGAACAAAGAACAGGCAAGTAGAAATGGGCTTTCAGCTTCAGAGCAACCCCCAAATCCCTGGTGTTGGTAAGAGCAAATGAAAACTGTCTCTTGGTTTTGGGCCACTTGGAGACAGGCCCAGACACAAAAGTATCAGTCATTTATAAAATGATTCTTTTCTTCTTAACTTTGATTGGACTAGAAAGAGGAAGGCAGTATAAAATCTAACATAAAAACGCTTCCAAGGAACAGGGCCCAAGGGATAACACTAGGTCCAGTGACCTCCACACCATTTAGGGACCAACTGGGATGAAGAGATGTTCAACTCAATAAAAAGAATATTTATCTCCCAAATGAGCTTTCTTAGGGGCTCTAAAGTTTCTTGTCCCTGGAAGACCAGTTGGTCCCCGGGGAACCATGTGTTAGAAACTGTGAGCTGTATTGCAGCTCAGGCATCCTTTTAGTCATCACAGTCAATGTTCCTATACTTGTGCAGAGGTGGGAAGCAGCGCTGTTGGTGAGACACAGGTATTTCCTGTGTCTTACTGTGATGGATTAGAAACCACGCAGACAGCCTAGGAAATGATATGAACATGCAGAACTGCATCCATGGTCCACAACCATTCCTGAAGATAGAAGTGCCTTCTCCTTTTCCCTTGCCTTCATTCTCCTTTCTCTCAGTTCAAATTCTCCCCCAAATACTAAGAAGTCAGTGTTATTTCTCACCAGGGACAAAATGGGTCAATCACTCTTCCAGGGGTGTCTCTGGTTCATTAATAGCTGTGCTCCAGGGGGAAAGTAATTAAGGTAGCAAAAAAAAAAAAAACACATAAAAACCTACCTCCTCCCCCCCCCCCCCAACCAGCAGAAGAGTTTTATGAGGAGTTGACTCTGTGGAATACCTGAGATTTCCAAAGCTGCCAATCTGGCTGGTCTTCAACAGTAAATTTCTAAAATTTAAAAAGAGGAAAAATACCCAACCTGCCAAATATCTCTGTATCATCAATAAAATCAAATAAAGTGATTTTTTCCTGAATATTGGCACCTGAGGAGAAGAGCACACTGATTGCTTTAAACTTATCACAGATTCCTTTAAAATGCTTTATCCCAGGTATATTTTACTCTTTAAATATTTTATTAAGAATGATCAAATATTTCCTATTAAGAAATTGACCTTTTGGCTAAATTAATCATTCATATTTTAAGGATCAGAGATCATGGCAACTTTGGAGCCAATTTTTTTCCAAGCATGGTAGAGGTCTAGTGAAAGTGAATTGGAATGTTATATATATGAGTACTGTTTTATTGGAACAAAGTTTTCCTACTTTTGGATATTGATGTAATATTTATATATTTTCCAAGAAGTATTCACAGAGAACTCAATCTGGAATGTTGACAATGAAAATAAAATAAGGAAAATAAAAATTTGACTTTCATATGAGAAGGAACCAAAGTAAAGTTATCAATGAAAAAGTGTAAGTACTATAAAAAGGCAATCCAAAAAAATGAGCTATTCTCCAAAACACACAGTGGAGAAGGTGTTTCTAATGGCCATTTAATGAGGAATAAGTTGCTGAAACTCCAGTTATTGCAGTGTTCACTAGACGGAAATGAAAACGTGGAGCTAAAAGTAAAATATCATTTGATTAACTACAACTTCAAAATCAAATTTAAAAACTGTAACATTATAAACAGAATGGGTAAAATAACTAAGTTCAAAAGGTTTTTGGGACTCATACTTGATTAGTAGTCATATGCTCTTAATATGTGGACTTAATATCCACAGGGCAAAGCCAGTTCTGTTTGTGTCCTTTTCTAGATGGTTGAGTGAATTCAAGCATACAGACTGTGAAGTGTGTGGATGGCTTTGTAACTGATCACATCTGAAGCTTGTAATGATGGTTCTCAAAGCAAATCATGCGGTTCTCATTGTAAGAACCTTTTCTTTCACTACAAGTTGATGTACAAAGTATACGCTTACATGAATTTACTTCAGTCATTTAAATAATAATGTATTTGAAGGTACATGCAATCACCTCTTTTTTAAGATTCATTTATTTATTTGAAAGGCAGAGTTACAGAGAGGCAGACATGGTTTATATATATATATATGTGTGTGTGTGTGTGTGTGTGTATATATATAGACAGAGAGAGAGAGAGAGAGAGAGAATCAGTCTTCCATCTGCTGGTTCACTCCCCAGATGGCTGCAATGGCTAGAGCTGGGCTGATCTAAAGCCAGGAGCCAACAGCTTCATAATGGTCTCCCATGTGGGTGCAGGAGCCCAAGCACTGGGCCATCTTCTACTGCTTTCCTAGGTCTTACAGAGAGCTGGATTGGAAGTAGAGCAGCTGAGACTCAAACAGGTGCCCATATGGGATGCTGGCACTGCAGGTGGTGGCTTTACCTGCTACACCACAGCGCCAGCCCCACCTCTTTTATTTTATATCTTAAATAATGAACTCTGCTGGTGCAAAGTTCAGGTGATGACTCATCCACCCATGGGGACTGAGAACAGCAAGAGAGTGACAGCCCAGAAAGGTTAGTGTCTGGGGTGATATGGATCACTGATTTGTAAAATAATCACATACAGCTCTCCCATTGATTCATTCACTTCCTAACCCTTAGCCTGGCCTCTGATGATCACAGTGGAATCACATAGAGGTTGAAGCTCTGAAGTGTTTACAGGAACTAGAGAATACTTCTGACCCTGAACTTGTGCCTGACTCAGAGATGGCACTATATGTACCCAGAATGTGATGAGGATGTGAGGATTCTTGTCAATAAAGGAGAGCTGAGGAACAGAAACAGTTTTCATAGAGTAGCTCAATGCTTATAGAATCAGGCTTGGGAAAATACAGGTATAGGAATACTGCAGAACTAATTATGTAGGAGAGAAGAGCATGCAGGTGGAAGAACCTGAACATCAGGTCAGGAGGCATGCGCTGGGGCTCATGTTTAAACATTTAAGCACTATGTGTGCTTGGTTATTATCATTATTTAAAAAATTATTTGAAAGGCAAACACACACACACACACACACAGAGAGAGAGAGAGAGAGAGAGAGAGAGAGAGAGAGGAACTAGAAGACTGAGAAATCTTATATCAGCTAGTTCATTACCCAAATGCCTGCAATAGCTAGGGCTGGACCAGATCGAAGCCAGCACCTAGAACTCAACCATAGTTTCCCTCATGGGTGCCAGGGACTCTTGCTGCCTCCCGGAAAGTGCATTAGCAGGAAACTGGATTGAAAGTGGAGTCAGGACTCCCACCAGGCACTCTACTGTCATCTCAAGCTGCAGCTTTGCTGCTGATCCTAATGCCTACCCCTTTGGCTTCTCTTTTAAGACAATTTACTTGGACAAGAGCAGTGGCTTGTGTTCTGTCACGTCATGGCAATATTTATTGAATCTCACAGGGACTTTGTACCATGCCAAGTGCTCTCTCTGAGAGAATCATTTAATTCTGTCACTCATCCTTGCAGGAAATATTATGATTTCACTCCACAGTTGAAAATACTGGGCTCTGGAAAGCTGGAAATATTTACCCAGGGCTAGTAATTGGTAGAGTTGGGCTGGAATGTGTCCGTTGTGAGTGGATAACCAACCCTCAACATGTTAATTTATAATGTGGCACTGGAACTGCATCACACACAAACACTTAATCATCTTAGCATTGTCTATTTTGCCTGCACAATAGTTTTTACTAAGTGCATTGATACCTTCCTGTGTTTGAAGTTTAACCATACCATTGCTAATTTAATCCTACTACTGCCATATCTATTTTTCCCCTTTTGGGAGGTTTAAGTAAATTTATTTAAAAATGAGTAAAGCATTTTATTTCAATCCAAAGACATGTGTAACTTGTGTCTACTGTAGCATAAATCCACCAGGGCTGGCTGTACTCTTTTTCTTTCTTGTTTAGTTTTTGATATGTTTTCAGAGCTTATAACAATGTCTAGATATATGCAAAGTAGGAGCTGGAAAATATTTTTGAACAAAGACAACAAATATCTCAGAATATAATTTTAAATAGTTTTACTTTAAGAAATCCTACCAAGTAACACAACCACACTCTACTCATCATTTCAGGCAGAGAATATATTTGAAGTCAGAATTAAGTTTGCATCCACCTCTATGGCCTAATTGGTACGAGCATGATTATCTAGTTCAGTTCTGAATTTAATTTTTTTCATCTTCCTTTGTTTGTACCTAAGATTTTTGTTCTGAAATGTACATGACACAATTTAATAAGATAGAGAGAACACTTAGTGCTTGACACACAGTGGTGAAAAATATTTGTTTCTCTTCTTTCTTTTAGGACTTCATGACAAGTCTGCTTATAATGTACCAATACTGACATTTTAAAATGTCTGGACAAACTATAACAGAATTATGTCATTGAGATGGGAAAAATTCTCATTTGTTTTAACAAAATGCATTATCCCAGGTGGAATAATGCATTTTCTATTAAAAAACAGGATGTTTAGATTCCAACCTAGAAGAGCAGTAGCTGTTCTTTTGTTGGAAGGTTTTGTAAACTGTATTACTTTTGTCTTCATTTTGTTTGACTTCACCCAACAGACAGTCTAAACATAAACAAAAGGAAACCATTTAAAAAAATCATATGTAACCATCAACATCTGAGAACACTAAAATTTCTTGGTTTTAATTCTTTATATTCTCATTCCTTGCAGCCGCTTACCTTGTCATTCCCTCTTCATGATTTGAAATGACCACTGTGCCTATGCAAAATTGCTTCTGGGAGCTTCCCAATGTTTATCCCATATTGTGTTACAATTACTTTTGGCATCTAGAGGCAAAATTTGCCTCTCAACCTAGACTTAACATTTTTCAATCCTCTGCCTTTGAAACAACATATTGGCAGATTGTTTGTTCTTATCTGAAGTTCTGGGAGTTCCCTGGAGTTTTAAAATGTACTTTTTCTCATAAGCCTCATGTGGAAGCTTCTGCTTTATTTCATCTCCTCCACATGCTTCTTGCTTTCTGTTGCAGAATGAATTCCTCACTGCTGTAGCTTGCTGCTTACTCCAGGCTGCAAGCAGGCTAGTCATGTCTACTGCACCGTGGTCAGACTCTCAAAGCTCTAATCCTGCTAACATCTATCACCTCAGTGAGACGGCCTGGATGTTGTCCCTGGAAATACCCCATGGCCTCAGTGTTGAGCAGCAGAGGTAAACACTCAGAGAGAGGGGTCTTTCACATTTCCATTCAGTGTTTGCGAACCTCCCAACCCGGTATTTGTGTTTGTGGGGTATCAGGACTGTAGGGCAGGTAAAGACTTCCCCAAGGTCTAGAGCCTGCTTTGCCTGTGGAGTGGGGAGCAATGGTTCTGAAGCTCAAGGGACTTTGCACAGGTGGGCTCTGATTAGATATTAAGGGAGAAATGTTAACAAAAGTGACATGGGAACACGCTATGCAGTTAGATGCACCGGCAAGGCACTCTGCCGCCTGGCACTCTGCTCTGAGTATGTCCTCAGCACCTCTGCTTTCCCCAGCATAAAAGGGGAGACTTGAGATTGGCTTCTCTGTTTCGAACTCCAGGACCATCTACAGGATCACTTTTGGTTATTGCACACAAATGCCAAAGTACTCTTGGGAAAAGTGTGAACTTCAGTGTAAAACAATACTGTTAGTGTCCATAGTGTGTGGCAATGACTCTATGGGAGCTATTTTCCCACCCTGTGGGACGCCTACACCTGACAGCAAGGCAAGAACACTCCCCGACTGTACACATACAAATTCTGTCCAATGGATACAGTTCGATTGGCTTCCCTCCCTTGACTGTAGAACATGCCACATTTGTCTCTGTTTGCACATTCATGTCAATGTGTTGATCTTTAAATACAGATTTAGTATCCCTTATCTGAAGTGCTTGGCACCAGAAGTGATTTGATCTTTCATTTTCTTGTATTTTGGATTATTTGAATATATATAATGAAATATGTTGGACATGGAACCCAAGTTTAAACACAAAATTCATTTCTGTTTCATAGACACCTTATATACATAGGCTGAAAGTAATTCTATACATTTTTAATTTTGTGCAGGAAAAAAAATCTTATGGCATGAAATTTCTTACAGTACTATGTACTATGTTGCTTCTCAAAAAGTTTTGGGTTTTTGGAGCATTTCTGATTTTTGGATTAAGGTTTCTCAACCTGTATACTTTTAAAATTTACTATTTCTCCTTTAAATTGGTGGTTATAGCTTCCTAATATCTTCACTCATGACTTAGAACATTTAATAGCATGGATTCATATTATTCAATGTCTTATCTACAAAGCAGCATCTTTTTTATTTTCTGTTCCCTGTGTGATTTATTTGCACATGAAGAAAGATTTCATTGACAATACAGATTTTCTTTTGAAACTGTGGGTGCATTTTCTGCCATATTTCCTTAGATTGAAGTCTGTCCAGACCTGGTGTTAATGGCCACAGCTCTGCTTGTATCTATTCCTGCTGCACCATGGTGTCTCCCACTGTTGGCTCTTGCACATGCATGGCTTGCACTCTTCCTTCTGGGCCCCCATCCATCCCATTCATTTTCCTAGTAGGTCTGGGGTTACCCTTGGTGGGGAGAGGCCCAAAGCGACAGAGCTTCCTTTGCTCACATTAGTGCAGAATAAGGTAGAGTTCTGAGGTATATGTGGGTTTGAGTGAGTGATATTTCTCAACATGGATCTCTTTCCTATGAGACCCACATTCTTCCATTTACCACAAGAACTACCATGTTTGCTACAAGAACTAACATGGTAGCATCCTGCATCTTAGTTGTCTATACTACATTTAGAATTCTCCTGGGAGAACGCAGCAGTGGCATTGCACAGAGCAAGGATAGTCTTGTCTTGCCGGGTCTGAGATGCTATCCCTACACCACATACTGCCCTAAATCCTGCCCTTGCTCTTCCATTGCTGACAATTGGGTGACAGACCCTTTGTTATTTGTCATGTATGGTTGCCATTCTGTGCTGCTGCAATGACTTCTTGTGATACACACAGGTAGATACAGATTTGTTTTTATATGTTCATCTCATTTACTTCTCTCTTATTTATAGCTACTTCTCATATGCTTAATTACAAAGATAATAATAGTGGTTGGTCTTCATCATTATAGCAATGTCCCAACTGGTTTTTATTGCTTTTATGCCTTTTTAGCTTTTCAAATATGTTATCTCTACTGTGGCTATAATGACCTTTCTAGAACATAAACATAATCAATGACTTTTCTCTAGTTTTAACACAGAAACAAAATCATATGACAATCAGGATAAAAGATACTTCATGTTTTGTTCTCCACTTTGCTCTCAGGTGCGTCTCCATTACAGTTATTTATTTCCAACTCTCCTGACTGCCAAGCTTTCATGCCCTATACTAGATTGTACTTTCTGTGCAGAATGCTTGTATACTCTTTCTCCACCCATTTTTGGCAACTTTGTATTCCATCTAGAATTTACTTCCTTTAAGAAATATTCTCTTGGAGCTGGGGCTGTGGCGTAGTGCATTAAGCTGTAGCATAGTGGGTTATGCTGCCTCTTGCAATGCCTGCATCCCAAATAGGTGCTGGTTCGAGTCCCAGCTACTCCACTTTTGATCCAGCTCCTTGCTAATGCTCCAGGCAGTGCAGCAGAAGATTGATCAAGTGCTTGGGACCCTGCATCCATGTGGGAGACCCGGAGGAGGCTCCTGGCTCCTGGCTTTGGCCTTGCCCATCCCCAGGCTGTTGTGGCCATTTGGGAAGTGAATCAGCAGATGGAAGATCTTTCTGTCTCTCCCTCTCTCTTTCTGTCACTCTGCATTTCAAATAAATAAAATAAGTCTTAAAAAAGGAATGTTTTCTGATCCATAAACTTATGAAATTGCCTTACATGTTGTGACAGAGCTTCTTATACTCTCAACAAAATTTTGTCATAGGATATGACATCAAATGGGCATTTTAAG